>NC_137798.1:11352948-11960448 GCF_963383645.1 Muscardinus avellanarius | reverse complement strand
TCCTTTGTTGGCCCCAAGGCTTTGAGGCTATAACCAGGTTCCTCCAGCCTCTCTTTTTCCAGGTTTAAAATGGGAGTGATGTCCACCATGAGAGCCCAGCATGGCGCCCAGCACACAGGAGTCAGGTCTAGAGCAGTGATGAGCTGGTTTTATGTTAGGGACCACGTTGAGTTTTGGATTGGTTAGAGAAGCCATGTTTTATAGATGGGGTGGGAAGGGGTGTAAGGAGAAACTAGCTAATCCAGCAAGTCCCTGGACAGTGGGCAGGCAGAGTGCCTTAGAGGAATACTATAGAAGCCAGAGCTGGATTTAACCAGAAGCAAATAAAACTTATGCTTCAGAGCCTCTGTCCCTCCTCTGAGAGTTCTGACACGTTCCAGGAGCCGAGAGATAGCTAGGTTATAGCCAGGAAGCATTTCTATGTATGTATTTCTGGAAAATTGCTTCAAAGAGGTCTCAGAATGAAGGGTCTGGAAGCACCAAGACAACAGACATTCATTGTGATTTTTTTTTCTCATTCAATTATATATTGTATCCATAATATAATTTAATCATATAATTACTTTAATAATACAATTAAACATCATATCCACTTTTGCATTTTTACATTTTGGTTTTTTCTTTGTGGTACTAGAGATGGAAATCAGAGGCTTTCTACCTCCGGGCTATACTCCCAGACCTATTTTATATTTTATTTGGAAACAGGGTCTCACTAAGTTGCTGAGAGCCTCACTAAGTAGCTGAGGCTGGCTTCGAACCTGCGCGATCCTCCTGTCTCAGCCTCCCCAGCGCGGGGATCACAAGCGTGCGCCACCACGCCCGGCCTCTACATTTTGGTTTTCAAAGTATACAGATTTAAATGACTGCTAGATTCATCCCTACCTAGAGGCCTGTCCCTGGGAGAAGGTGTGTGAGCGACAGCTTGGAGCTGTGGGGCTCTTCTGTCCTGCCCAGCCCAGCAGAGAGGCCATCCTGAGATCTGGAACCGAGAGAAAGTCCACATTTGGGACTTCTCTCCTTCTGCGAAAAGGTCCAGACGGGAAGTTCCTCCCTTGCTAGCTGCGTCTAATGCCTGCACCGCTGCTGCAAAGGGCATTCAGAAAAAGTTGCTCTGCAGAAACAGAGCTTATAGCAGCTCTGGCTCTGCTCCTGATGTCCTGTGGCTTTTAGATCATCTATCTCACTTTCTGAGCCTGTTTCTCCATTGTAAAGCATTATCAAGACCGCCAGTGTGGGCTCAGGTGTGGTCCCTGGGAATTGTAAAGCTCTATGCACATGGAAGGGATGCATTATTTTTAAGATGCGTTGCTAGCCCTTGTATTGCCAGAATTTAACATTCCAGTGAATAAAGGCAAAGCTATTGTATACTCTGATACTAATATTTTTTATTTTTAATTCATTCACTTATTTTAACTTTTTATTGTGCAGGCTTCAAATATATACAAAATTAGATTACCATAAGGAACACCCATATAAACCCATCAGTTGGTTTCAAGTTATTAACTCATTGTTTCATCTATACCCCACCAATATTCACATACTGTGATGTTTTAAAATAATTTTAGCTATCAGAACATCAGTATATATTTATAAAAGATAGGGCTTGCTATCCAAAAGATAGACTCTTAAATCAATCCTATTACTGCATTTTATTTCATTCTTTTTTTTTTTTTTTTTGTCCTGGGGATTGAAACCAGGGGCATTCCACCTCTGAGCTTTTTAATTTTTTATTTTGAAACAAAGTCTAAGTTGCTGAGGTTGGCCTTGAACTTGTGATCCTCCTGTCTCAGCCTTTCAAGTACTGGGATTACGGGTGAGCATACTATGCTCACCCATCCTTTACAACATTAGATTTTCTTCTTTTCAATCTACTTAGCTAAAATTTCATACCATTTACTTCCTCTCACTTCACTCCTTGGGGTACATTAAGCTACTTTAAATTTGAATGAAAATAAAATGTTGGCTGGGCGTGGTGGCGCATGCTTGTAATCCCCGCGCTTGGGAGGCTGAGACAGGAGGATCGCACAGGTTCGAAGCCAGCCTCAGCTACTTAGTGAGGTCCTCAGCAACTTAGTGAGACCCTGTTTCCAAATAAAATGTATATATAAAAAAAGGTCTGGAAGTATAGCCCGGAGGTAGAAAGCCTCTGGGTTCCACCCCGAGTACTACCCCAAAAAAAAAAAAAAAAAAAATGTTGCCAGTGGGTATTTTTTTTCCAAATTATTGAAGAATCAGTTTGAATTAAACTCCGATGCTTAATTAGTGATGCATTTTCCTTTGTTTTGCGATGCTATAACAGAATAACGGAGACTGGGTAATTTATAAAGAACAGAGATTTATTTCTTAAAGTCCTGATGGCTGGGAAGTCCAAGGTCCGAGGGCCCACGTCTAGTGAGAGCCTTCTTCCTGTACCAAAATAGGACAGAAGGCATGAGAGGACCAAATCCACTTTTATAACAAACTTACTCTAATAACTAGATCATGAATCCACCCCTAACCTAATCCCCTCTTAAAGGTCCTACCTCTCATTGCTGTTGCATTGGGAGTCAAGTTTCCAGCACTTGTATGGAGGACAGCTGCTCTCAGCCTGCTCTAAGCTCAGTTTCCTCGTCAGTAAGATGGGAATACTTAGTCGTGAGCAGTCTATGAGATAGCAGAATACCCAGTACGCACTCAGTGTTGACTGTTACTATTGATAGTTTCTCCCCTATGTTTCTCTATCAAACTCTGTTTTTTTTTTAAACATGTGGTGGTTTAGAGGTATAAATAACTCATGAAAGACGTAGGGCAGCCTTAATTAAATGGGCTGGAAGGCCCACTTGGGAGGCTCTAGTCGAGGAAGAGTCGTTTTCCGGCATCTCATCCCCTGGGCATGAGAGAGAGCCTCACCCTTGCTATGGGAGCCCACAGGGATCCAGAGCCGGGAACACAGCCAACAGCTCAGAGAAAGCTTGAACACAGGTCTGATGGGATGAGAGGGGGGCAGCAGCCGGGAGCTCTTTGTTGACTCATTTTCTCTTTGGTTTTGGAAATGACTGGCAGAGGTCATCTGTTAAAGGTGGTCCTGACCTGGGGGTGGTGGCGCTGGCGTGTGCGTGTAGCTATCCGAGACGCCGAGCCCAGAGGGAGACCAGCCTGGGCAATAGCAAAACCCCCATCCAAAAAGAAAAAGAAAAGAAAATTAAAACCCAAAGCAAAATGGGGGCCAGCCTGACAGGCATTGTTTTTATTTATTATTTATTTATTTATTATTTATTTATTTATTTATTTATTTATATTTTTTGGTAAGCTTGAGAAAAAAAAAAAAAAAACAATTGTTAGCTGTCCAGCAATGAATCACACACAGTCTTTCCTCAAAAGCAAAAATAGCCAGAGGGTTTGCTCTTAGCTTGCCGGTTGGTAGATCTTTCTTTAGGAATGTTCTGAATAATCCTTGCGTTTTTTGCCAGCTCTGTTGGAACTCAGCCAAGTGTCTGAACTGCTCACGCCCAGTGAGTGTCGTGTCACAGGACATGAGATTAGGGACTTCTGACTGTGTGTCCAGGAAGGGCCCCCCGTGGGCTTGTTCAGACCAGACCAAGGCCTGGAGCCAGCCAGTGAGGGGTGTCAGAAGGAGCCGCCAGTTAGACTGTAGATATCTCAAAGCATTTATTTTAATCTTTGAAGGAGGGGTGAAATTGATTCAGGATTAATTGAGGATTTCTATCTACCTTAAAAGTATGACCTTATTTAATTACAAAATATATTGCCCGTTCTGCTTGTTAAATGAAAGTAGTGAAATTAATAAATTGGCCTTATTTATTAATTTTTTTCCAGTGTGTGCTTCACATTGTAAGAATGTAGTGATAAAGTGGCCGTGCCCTTCTGTAGCATTGGTGGTTGTTATTTTAGGGGGGTAGGATGGGGTTTCACTGTGTCGCTCAATCTGGTCTTCACGTCCTTGGTTCAAGTGATCTTCCTGTTTCAACCTCCTAAACAGCCGGGGCTACACCACACCAGACCTTATTCTTTTCTTCTTTTTTTTTTTTTTTTTTTTTTTTTTTGCAGTACTAGGGATGGGACCCAGGGGCATTCTACCTCCAAGCTACACCCCCAGCCCTATTTTTTTTTTTTTTTTTAGTCCTTTTTATTTTTGAAACGGTCTCACTGAGTTGTGAAGGGCCTTGCTAAGTAGCCGAGGCTGTCGGTGAACAGCGATTCTCCGATCTCCACCTCCCAAATGCTGGGATTACAAGCGTGCGCCCCCAGAACCAGCCAGACCTTATTTCTTAAACTAACAAGTATATGTGGTTCAGGCTACCTTCCAGGGAGACTGAGAAATCATATTAGATTCATACTTCTTTCTTGTTCTTGTTGACTGAGGGTGTGTATTTCTTCTCTGCTGTCAGAGTTTCCTTTTTTGCCTCTGGTTAAAACCGTGTAGCTGTTACTTCCACAATTGTTTGCTTTCTGGTTTTTCCTATACACTTGCTCTAGGTCCATGTCGATAATTCTTGTTGGTTCCAGAATGATGTTTTCTGACACCACTTTTAACACCAAATATCTGTTTTTGTCCTCTCTCCCCATACCAAAAAGTTCTCCAACATCAACTGGCTGCCCAATTCAATTCAGTGTTGACATTTACCCCAGAAGTTGGCGCAGATGCCCTAGGTTCAAAGCTCAGTCCTGCAAGACTGATCACACTTCAGATACCTGTGGCCAACGAAGCCCCAGGCAGCCCACATTGCGTCCGGTTGACAGAGTTGAGGGTGCCCACGATCCCCCTTGGGTTTGATCATACACTTTATTACTCTTAGAACTCAGGAAAGCATGTATGTGAGCTGGTTTATTATAAAGGAGACAACTCAGAAACGACCAGGTAGAAGGTGTAGGGGGAGCACAGAGCTTCTATGCCATCCCTGGGGGTACCTGAAGCCCACTCACTGTTCAAGAGTTTTAATAGAACTCAATCTACAGTCCCATTTCCTTCTTGCAGGCCATGGTTGGGGCTCAAAGTTCCAGCCGTTGAATCACAATCATAGGTTTGGTTTTTCTGACAACTCTTTGTTTTTTCTCCCACCCTGAGTGACCGCCATAGCATAAAGGTGGGACATTTTAAGGGGTTTAGGAGATCCATGTTACAAGTGGGGAGCAAAGGCCACGCATATTTTTATTATGTTGCAGTTCTAAAGTGGGATATTAAAACTTATGCTCATGCCTTATTTCCCAGGGTTATTCCTTGCGTCTGACGTTGTATCATGCCCTACATTTTCCCCAGCATCCGATTACGATCCTGGGTTTTCTGATCTGGATTTCGAGATGATGATATACTGGTAGCGTGAGAGAGTTATTGAGCTTTTTGGGAGTTTTGAAGCTTGAGACATTTTCTCTAAAGCATTTGCAGTTTTGAAAATGTTTATAGTTCAAAAGTGAAATATAGCTTTAAAGGCTGGGGCGTTCTGCTTGATGTCTTTTACTAATGAAGCTGATGAAACTGGTTCAGAGGACTTTGTGTTTAGAAATACTGAGACCAGGAAGAGTCTGGGTAACCGCTGGAACAAAACAGGGACAGCATTGTTGACTGAGTGAGGGGGATACCTGCTCAAATGTCAAGAAAAGAACGGAGGTCAATTAATCTCAGCTGGAGAGGTTGGAAACCAGAAACTTAGCTAGGCCTTCCCCTAATGAAAGAAAACTCCATGTGGCTAAGATGTAGTGTAGGAACTATGGAAAAATGATTTCCTCTCTTAGGAAATGAAGAGTTTTGCTTTGATTAGGTCATTTTGTAGACAGGGAGGAAGAAAGAGTGTGTTGATTGTGTATTTACCATGTATTATCACCTTTATTCCCTACCAAACAGCAATGTACTACTTAATGGTTCTCTCTACTTTCCAATCTAAAAGGGGGGAAAAACCCATTTAAATAACTTAAAATTTAAAGAAGAATAGATCACTTATAGTTAGATCAAAACCCTTGCTGGCTAGCTGGGCATAATAGCACACGCTCGTAATCCCAGTACTTGGGGGGCTAAGACAGTTGGATCCAGGTTGGAGGCCAGCCTCAGCTACTTAGTGAGGCCTGCTGCAATTTAGTGAGACCCTGTTTCAAAATAAAGAGAATAAAAAGTAGGACTGGGGGTAGAATGCCCCTGAGTTAAATCCCCAGTACTGCAAAAGCAAACAAACAAAACAAAAAACAAAAAACAAACAAACAAACAAAAATCAAGCCCTTGCTAATATTTAGTTGTCAATATTTTGCAAAAAGGTTCCTCTTTTCTAGGAAGCTGTAAAAATCTCTCCCCACCCCCCACTTAACTGTAACACCGCATTGCTTTGTTGTTGTTTGTATTAGTTAGCTTTCTGCCTCTGTGACAAAATACCCTAGAGAATCGGTTTAAAGGGGGAAATGTCAATGTTGGCTCACGGCTTCCGAGGTCTCAGGCCCTGGGTGCTTCGGGCCTGTGACGAGGTGGCACATTATGATGGGAGTGTGCAGTAGACAGGTCTCCTCACCTCGCGGCAGACAGGAAGCCGTGAGAGAGAAGAAGCTGGAGTCTCAATGTCCCCCTCAAGGGCAATGACCTAGGCCCCCCGCAAAGGCTCTACCACCTTTTATTAGTGACACAGGCTGGGAACCAGGGCTTCAATACATGGGCCTTTGGGGGGTATTTAAAACTCAAACCATAACACTGTTGATAAATAACTGTCTTAAAGATCACAGAGGTAGTGTGGTATAGTATGGGCATGGTGTAGTATAGTATAGACCTGGGCGAGGTGGTACACGGCTGTAAGCCCAGTCCTTGGGATGCTGAGACAGGAAGATTGTAAGTTAGAGGACAGTCTCAGCAACCTAGCAAGACCCTGTTTCAAAATAAAAAGAACTAGAGGTATAGTTTGAAGGTAGAATGCTCCTGGGTTCAGTTTCTAGTACTAGGGGAAAAAAATAGTAGAGGCTCTGATACTGAAGGGCCTGGGTTCAGATCATGGGTCACCACCTAGGGTCTGTATGGCCTCAAAAGAGTCACTTAAATGATACTGCGTCAGTTTATCCTCTGTGAAATGGGACCAGTGATGGCAGCCCACTCAGAAGCTAAATGGTTGTGTAGAGGACTGAATGTTAGTTATTATCATTGACTTTTTTTGTGGTACTGGGATTGAACCAGGGGTATTCTTCCTCTGAGCTACACCCCTAGCCCTGTTTAATATATATTTTTTGAAACAGAGTCTTGCTAAGTTGCTGAGGGCCTTGCTAAATTGCTGAGGCTGGCCTCAAATCTAAGATCCTTCTGTCTTAGTCTCCCAAGAACTTGGATTATAGGCATGCACTACCATGCCAGGTGAAGTGAAAAATTTTTTAAAATCATAAATAAACATATGTAGTTGAAACTTTTGTAAAGTACAGAAAAGGACAAGACATAAAAATGCTCCTTTAGCCGAGCGTGGTGGCCCACGCTTGTAATCCCCGAGCTTGGGAGGCGGAGACAGGAGGATTGCGCTGGTTCGAAGCCAGCCGCGCTGGTTTGAGACCCTGTTTCCAAATAAAAAAGTATAAAATAGGTCTGGGAGTGTAGCCTGGAGGTAGAAGGGCTTCCAGAAACCCCAGTACCACACATACATATACACAAAAGCTCCTTTATTCTGAAACTCAGAGAAAAACACCCAGGGTTAATATTTTGGCTATCTTTTTATTAATTTTTTTACAGTGTTCTTTTTCTTACATAGCTGAGGTAATATTGTATTTCCATTTGCATCCTGACCAAAAGTATTTTCTATATTCTTTGTAAACATAATTTTAAAATGAATCATCTTGGGTAAACATGTTTTACTTAACCTTTTCCCAATATTTTGACATTTACAATACTCTTTGCTCTCATATTAAATTGAAATAATCATAGATTAACTTCAATTAAAACAGGGATCTGAGCTGTCTCTGGCCAGAGTGGAGCCTGCAGTATTTTTTCCTGTTCCATGACATCATCAGGACTAATCCTCAAACCAGTGAACAGAAGGTTGACATTATTATTATTATTATTATTATTATTATTATTATTATTTTATGGTATGGGGGATAGAACCCAGGAGCATTTTATCTCCAAGGTACACCCCAGCCCTATTTTTCATTCTTTCATTTTTTTTCTTATTTGTGGTACTGGGGATGGAACTCAGGAGTAGTCTACATTATAATATGGCTCGACCATATTATTTGCAATAGCTTTTCTTCTTTAGTTATCAGAGATTATATCCTGGACTAGATTCCCCGGAACAGAAATGCGGGGTGCAGAGGTGATGAGTGTTATTTTCTAGAGGGCAGTATTGATTTTAGGTGTACAATGACAATGGATGAGCCCGTCCCACTTCCGGTGGCTTCCAAATATGCTCCCTTTCCACACCTTCCTACCCGAGCTCTGAGTCATTTTGCAGATCTGAAATACTGAGGTGTATTTGGTGTCAGGGATCCAAAACCCTAAGATAGTGCTATTTTTTTTGTGTGTGTGTGTGGTACTGGGGATGGAACCCAGGGGCATTCTACCTCCGCACTACACCCCCAGCCCTATTTTTTATTCTTTATTTTGAAACAGGGTCTCACTGAGTTGCAAAGGGCCTCACTAAGTAGCTGAGGCTGTCCGTGAACCATGATCCTTCTGTCTCAGCCTCTCAAATGCTGGGGTTATAAGCATGCACCATCACACCTGGCTACCCCATTAATTCTAATTAAAGCTAGCACTGCTCCTTTACTGCTCCTTCTCACTCTCCATTGATTTTCTTCCTCCAGAGACTTCCTACTTTCTCCATTGCCCTTTGCCCTCTCAGCTTTCTCTAACTCCCTGATGCAGCCTCCCTCTTCTCTACTGTGTGTGGGGAAATTATATAATCAAGTCATCCCTATTAAGAAGTGACCTTAGAATCAGGTGTGGTGGCGAAGGCTTGTAGTCCCAGTACTTGGGAGGCTGAGACTGGAGGATCGTGGTTCACAGCCAGCTCCAGCTACTTAGTGAGGCCCTTTGCAACTCAGTGAGACCCTGTTTCCAAATAAAGAATAAAAAATAGAGCTGGGGGTGTAGCTCAGAGGTAGAATACCCCTGGGTTCCATCCCCAGTAACACACACACACACACACACACACACACACACACACACACACACTAAATAAATGAAAAAAAAAAAAAAAGAAGTGACCTTAGAGCTTCCTAAGTGCAACCCCTGCCAGTGGAATATTTGCATCTTACTTTATTTTTTAAATTTACTTATTTTTTTGACACTGGGGGTTGAACCCAGGAATATTTTACCTCTGAGCTATATCCAACCTGTTTTTATTTTTATTTATTTATTTATTTTTTGATGGTACTGGGGGTTCCTGGAAACCCTTCTACCTCCGGGCTATACTCCCAGACCTATTTTATATTTTTATTTGGAAACAGGGTCTCTGAAGCCAGCAAGGCTGGCTTTGAACCTGCGCAATCCTGCTGTCTCCGCGTCCCAAGTGCGGGGATTACAAGCATGGGCCACCACGCCCGGCCAACCTGTTTTTATTTTGAAATGGGGTCTTGCTAAGTTGCTGAGAGCCTTTGTTAAATTGCTGAGGCTGGCCTTGAACCTGGGATCTTTGTGTGTCAGCCTTCAAAGTACTGGGAATATATGGGTTTGCCACCGAGCCCAGTGAGCATTTGCATTTTAGTAAAGCATTCTTGGAGTAGTGCTGAACCCAGTGAACTTGATGGTGACATTTTGGGACCGTAGTTCCCGGAGAGGACTATGTCTTGAGTCTGGCCCTTCCAGTTTACGACCTGCAGTGTCCCAGGCCTAAAGCCTATCTGTGGATGGGGTGAAGCGAAGGGCAGTCTCTGAAAAGCTTCAGTATCTTCTCTGCCAAAGCACTGCCTGCTCAGAGCAGCAGAAACCTTTTCTGAAAGGGAGGCTCTCAGAGGGAATGTTAAGGAGAAATTGTTTACTGAATTGGATATAACAAAAGACTGGTCAGCAGCAGTGTAGATTCTTTACATAAAATATAACTTTATGATACCAGGGAGGGCTCTTTTTATGGCTTTTTTATCATCTGGTTGAAATTGCTAAAGGTGAGCAGGGCCTTGGCTTATGAGTCTGTAGCCAGTGATTTGATTAAATTGCACGTCCCTGGGCAAGCACAGCCATGAGGCCTCTTCGAGGGGGCCGGATCGCCACAGTCAGAGCTCTGAGGGCCAGAAGGTAGATTTCTGGCCAGATACTTCCTTTCCCAGCAAGGCTGCAGGTACCCTTTAAGGCAAGGAGTGTTAACAAGTCTCGGTTTGTGGACTTGAATGTCTTTTATTTGAGGGGAAGGTAGTGGGGTATTGAGCCTTGGGGATATTCTTCCTCTGAGCTACACCGGCAGCCTTTTTTATTTTTTATTTTTCATTTCATTTTCTATTTTGAAATGCTTGTTGAGGGTCTGACTAAATTGTTGGGACTGGCCTCAAATTTGTGGCGATACTGCCTCAGCCTCCCAAGTACCAGGATTACATGCATCTACCGTGGTGCCGGGCTCATACATCAAATTTTTTTTTTCTTTTTTGAGGAACTACTTCTGAGCTACACCCCCAGCCCTGTTTTTTTATTCTTTATTTTTTGAAACAGGGTCTCACTGAGTTGCAAAGGGCCTCACTAAGTAGTAGCCGAGGCTGTCCGCAAACCACGATCCTCCTCTCTCAGCCTCCCATATGCTGGGATGATAAGCGTGCGCCAACACGCCCAGCCATACACCTATTTTAATAGACCAAAAGCTAAAGAGAGAGTTGAGGAACATGTCTGAGAGGAGAACGGGTAGCATCTGGACCCAGCCAGATGTGGGCTAGATGTTACAGATGGAGAAGGATGGGAGAGACAAGTTGTTAGGAAGCTCTTAAAGGGCAGGGGGCACCTTGTTCAAACACAGTCCTAGCTGGCCAGAAAGGAGGAGGGAGAGAAGACCTGGGGATCATAGTCAGTTGTCAGCTGTCAGTTGAGTGCTCTCTGGAGACCTCAGGACCCCAGTAGAGGGTTCAGTGGTCTTGAGACCAGATGGTGGGTGCCAGCTGGAGCTTGCCAGATACCAGCTTCTCTTTGCTCTGTCCCAGAGTGTCTTTTCTTTGGCACCCATAACCCCATCTGTTCCATTCCAGACTGACCCAGCCTGACGATGTCCCCTCTGGTTACCGTGGTGTCCAGCTCCCGGGCCCGGCTCTTTGCCTGCCTCCTCAAGCTGGGCCCACAGCAGGTCAGCCCCCGTCAGCTGCACACAGGGGTCAGCTGTGCAGCCAAGGACCACTACGAGGTGCTGGTGCTGGGCGGGGGCAGCGGTGGGATCACCATGGCCACCCGCATGAAGAGGAAAGTGGGCGCAGAGAACGTGGCCATTGTGGAGCCCAGCGAGGTGAGTCTGGTCTCTGGGAGGCACTGGTGTGTGTTAGGTGGTGGGGTGCGACCGCCAGGCACGGGCCTTTGTGTGGCCAGAAAGGATGGGAGAAGTGGAGGGAGGAGAGGGCAGACAGAGTCCTTGTTTTTTTTTTTTTTGCAGTACTGGGGATGGAACCCAGTCTACCTTTGAGCTATACCCCCTGCCCTATTTTTATTCTTTATTTTGAAACAGGGTCTCACTGAGTTGCGAAGGGCCTCACTAAGTAGCTGAGTCTGTCCACAAACCGCAATCCTCCTGTCTCAGCCTCCCAAACGCTGCAATTACAAGTGTGTACCACCATGCCCAGCTCTAGCCCTTTTATTTTTTATTTCAAAATAGGACATCACTAAAAATTTTTTTTTTCCAGGTCTGGGGATGGAACCCAGGGGTATTTGACCTTCGAGCTATACTCCCTGCCCTATTTTTTTTTTATTCTTTATTTTGAAACCTGGTCTCACTGAGTTGCAGAGGGCCTAACTAAGTAGCTGAGGCTGGCCACGAACCACAATCCTCCTGTCTCAGACTCCTGAATGCTGGGATTACAAGCGTGTGCCACCACACCCGGCAGGACATCACTAAATTCTGAGGCTGGCCCCAAACCTGTCATCCTCCTGTCTTGACCTCCCTAATAGTGGGTTTCTAGGCATTAATTAACATACCTTTTTGGGAGACACATTATAATCCATGACACCTTTCCTACCCCAACCTCCTGTCCAGAGGAAAACCAATGGCCTTTCCTGTCTCTGCTCTAGCCTGGAGAAGGGATGATGAGTTGAGGGACAGGGAAGCCTGTGGAAAGCTGTCAGTGGGCTTGAGAAATCCAAGAATAAGGGGTTTATATCAAGACTCTAAGGGAGAAAGAAGAAGCTGATCCTAGGAAGGAAGAGTGAGCAAGGCACTGCTCCATAAAAAGCATTTTAAGATTGTACAAAAGCTTCAGAGAAGCAGTTAAGAGTTCTGGCAGTTTGCCTAATGTTTCACAAGGAATGAGGTGTGCACCTGTTGGGATCTGTGTCCTTGGGAGGAAAAAGTGCCTGCTTTGAGGGAAGACAGGGGGCACAGGACAGCCGTACTCCTTTTTTTTTCTTTTTTTTTTTTTTTTCGGTACTGCGGATGAAACTTAGGGACATTCTACTTTTGAGCTATATTCCTAGCCCTCCTTTTTATTCTTTGTTTTGAAACAGGGTCTCATTGAGTTGCAAAGGGCCTCACTAAGTAGCTGAGGCTGTCCGCAAACCACGATCCTCCTGTCTCGGCCTCCAAAATGCTGGGATTACATACTCCATTTTAAGATGTCTCCCCAACAAGAAACAAGGGTACCCTGGCCTGTGACGGGAAAGGAGACTGGGGGACGGAGTATCCTGCCTTAGTTATTGCTAGAGCTGATGGTTGTAGTCTAAAAAATTTAATAATTTTAAGTAATTTAATAATATTTAATACCAGGTTATTTTTTAGCAATAAATGATACAGTAATCCTTAATGATAGTTTTTGACTTTGTTATGACGATCTTGAAAAAATTCTTGTGTCGGGTGACTGTTCTTGGGGTTTACCATGGTAGATCATAACAAGACGGTGGACCCAATCTTCTGGAGACTTTTCTACGTGAAGCTCTAAGGTGTCACAGAATGTATTTGAGAGTCCAACTCAGAAACCTTTAAATCAGGCTCAAACTAAAATAAATCTCCAACTACTTTGTATCTCAGAGACATTTCTACCAGCCAATTTGGACGCTGGTGGGTGCCGGTGCCAAACAGTTGTCCTCGTCTGGCCGCGCCACGGCGAGTGTGATTCCACCTGGCGTGGAGTGGATCAGAGCCAGAGTGGTGGAGCTGAACCCAGACAAGAACCGCGTCCGCACTGACAACGGCAAAGAGGTGACCACGGGGACTTGGAGGGGCTTTGTGTGTTTGGTTTTGTTAATCTGAGGGTTGTATTAATGCACAACCATTCTCTAACCAGACGGCTCCATGGTGAAAGCGTGGCATATATGTGTGTGTATGTGCGTGTGTGTGTGTGAATGTGTGTTGAATTCTGTACAAAATGGAAGGACTGGGTGATGTAGAATTGATATTTGAACAACGAAGGCAGGTATTTATCAGACATCCGCTCTGTACCCTATTGACTGGCACCGTATCTTGCATCGGAATGCTTCTTGAGCTACACCTCAAAATAACAGGTACCTCTTCCTTCTCTGTCTTTTAAAGCAGCCAGCTTTTGTACCTGGCCCAGAGGAAAGAGATGTTGGAAAAATGTCCATCCCAGCCACACTCGGGGGTACTCTGCAGGGGAATCCTGTTGCTACCAGAGCTTGGCAGGGCTCACTTGGCACAGCACCATCTTTTCCTTACCACCCAGGAGTCAAAGCTTTGCAGCAATGCTGCCCCTGTATTTGGCTAGAGGAGGGTGGTGGGACCAGGGGCTGGGGTTTCTCCTGCAGTTTCCTGTGCTCTGGGCTGAGCCCGGGACCATGGCAGGTGGTCAGCACTATTGCTCCTCCTCCTCCCAGGCTCCCGGGGTTCTTGGGCACCCAGAGTGTTATGGAGCTTCATAATCTGCCCTCCCTCCACTCAAATTAGGGCTTCTGCCATTTTCAGAGATGAATAAAATCTGAGAGCTGGTGGGGATCTGGAAGCTTTTCAAGTCCAACCCCTCCCTCTAAGCAAGGATTCGTGGGCCACAGACATTCTTAAGCTTTGCTTGGGTCACACATAGCTGTCTCTGAGTACCTGATGAAAGCCCTGTCTAGAACAACACACATAATTTGCATTTAATTCCAGCAAGTTCAGAGATTCTCTGGAGCCTTTCCCTGAACCCCGATTAAGAATATCTACCTTACAGCAATCACGATCCATGGCTCTCTGGCTCCTGTTCATTTACTCCCACGTATTTACTATAAGCGAGGCAAAGTTATAGGCATTAGGGTCTCACTAAGTTGCAAGGAGCCTCACTAAGTAGCTGAGGCTGCCCATGAACTGCGATCCTCCGGTGTCCACCTCCCAAATGCTGGGATTACAGCGTGCGCCACCACGTCCGCCCTCATGTTCATCTTAAGAACCATAAACTGGTCTCATCTCTTGAGCCTGAGGGGCGCTTATAGGTTTTTTCATTGCTGTACTCTGCTTGTTACTCCTAAGATTCTAACACTTAGGAAAGTTGTAGGGTCTTATCTCAACGGTTAGGGAAGAAATTGGTGCCGTCTGTTGGGACTTTCTTCCATGATTTTATTAAACAGAGGTACTTCATTATAGATAGTGTTAGAAGTTGGCACATGGCGTCTCATGTGAGATATAATCTGGTTGATTTTAGTTCATCAACCTATCTGAATCTTTTGGATTTATGATTCTGTCACCCAGTTAGCAATTTTTCCTAGTTGTTATCCACAGATGGCTTCATTTCGGTTTAAAGTTTTAATTTTGTAACATGTCCCTAGAGAGCTCTTTGTGGATTTGCATAAATTAACCATCATTCTTCAGCAAATATTACTCAATTTACCATATCATTCCATTCTTACTCTCTACCTTCTTAGCTTATTAACTAGGTGAAAGACCGAATTAAAGTCACTGCTGACACCTAGATTCAGGGTATCTTTGGCTCTTCCCCATCCCAGCGATCTGTTTGTCTGGAGCAGATGCCACAAGCCCCATGTAGACTTGCTCCTTCTCACTTAACCTGGTTCTGTTCTTTCTCTTGTTCCTGCTCTTGTGGCCTCAGATCATTTGCTCCTGTCAGTCCTGCCTCTACCCCTGGCCAATACCTACTCAGCTTTAGAGTATAAATAATGCCTGCAGGAGAGTTTTGCTTACCTTATCAGACTGGATCAAATTACCCCTTGTGGGGCTATCATAGCACTCAGAGGTTTAGTAATCATCTGATGATAATTATCTCTTCCACTAGACTGGGTTCCTGGAGGGCAGAAACAGTGTCTCTCTTATTCATCATTATAAGCTTAGTACCCAGCACAGTATTTGGCACATAGAAGGTGCTCAGTAAATATTGGTGAGCAATCTGTGTCTCCGTTTCTTCATTTGTAAAATGGGAATAATAGTAATAATAATAATAATAATAATAATAATAATAATAATAATGCCTACCTTACTGGATTATTTTGAGCACCAAATGAATGGAAACATAGAAAGCTCTTAGCATAAAAAAACTTAAAAAAGTAAATAATAAAAGAGAAAGCACTTAGTACCTTGTGTGGGCGAATGCTCAAAAAATGTTATTTTCAAAAGAATACATGATAAAAAGGAAGGGGGGACACTTACTGCGTGTGCTCTAGGAGCTAGCACAGTGTTTGGTTACTGACTGAGAGCAGGTCCTTGTGCTCCTTTTCTTTTTCTAAATTGCTATGAAACACCTAGTAGATGAACCTAGAGCTTTGCAAAGGATCGGCAGTGTCAGGATTCACCTCCCCACCTTGTATAAAATGGAGACATATTCAGCCCATATTAGGCCTCCTGGCAAGGTCTTCTCTGTTGTCTGTGATTGCACAAAAGTCTTGTTCACCAGCTTTTGCAATTCCTTAGGGTTTAGGTCATCTGGCTCAGAAATCTGAACTCACTCAAAAGCTTTGAGGCTTTCTTTTCGACATCTTGCTATCTAGGGGTTTAATATTCCTTAATGATTGTCTGCCACAATCTTAAGGTCATCTGATTCTAGACCTTGGAAATAATATTTCACTGTAATTAATCCATCCAGATATGCACATAGCCAAAGTCCTTTTCATGGACAGAGCTCCTGTGTTTCATCTGTGGGTCATCATCCCCAGACCCCAGACTTCTCACAGCCATCCAGGGGGACTTCTCTAGAGAACTAAGGATTTTCAGGCACCCACCTATCCTCTGTGGATGGTCAGAACACACAGATGAAGATGCTTGCGTTACCTGTTCACTTTGATAAATTGTCTTTTTTTTTTTTTTTTTTTTTTTTTACAAGCAACTGAAATCATCCATTTACCTATCCATCCATCCCCCAACTTTTACTAGCTTCTCACATATTTAGTGACTGTGCTGGATCCTAGGAATATAAGGAGGAGCGTGTAACCTCTGTCCTCTGGGAGTGTTCCATGCAGCGGGGAGGACAGGACTCCTATATAACATGACAGGCGCTGTAAAGCCTCATGTACACTGTGCTAAGGGGGCCCAGGAGGGGCCTATGGCAAGATGAGAGAGTCATAAGAAAGCCTCGGTGGCCTTGGAGCTGAGTCTCCTGGATCCCAGGGCAGGACCCCTCAGCAAGTTTCTGCCCAAGATGGAGCCATCCGTCTCGGATAGAGCCATGCACTCTCAGGCCTTGGGGTCCTCTCTTTCAGGTGGGATATGCCAGCTTGCTGGTTCTGTTGCTCCGTTTAGTGCAAGATCATGGTAAAAAAACATGTGGTTCTCCTTGTTAGGCTCCTGAGTCTCACTGACTCATTCTCCATCTCCGAGTTTTTAGACATGTTCTTGTACTTTACATCATTCTTACTTATACTTTCTGGACTCAACCTGTCTTCTCTCTGACCCCAAACCAGCATTTCCTTCTTAATATTTATGTATGTTATTGTCTGCAGCATGAATAACCACAATGCCCATATTTGAAGTGAGGACTTTTCCATCTTCTATAGATGAGGATGGACAAGAATAAGTACACTATATTATATTTTTTTCAATGACCCTCCATATAGAAATTTGTCAGTTCTAATATTGGTCCACTTCCTATGACGGGTCAGATTCCCATATTATCCCTAAATTTAAATAAAGTCAATTGTCTTTAAAGGTTAGTGTAAGGTGTGAGTCACCCCCCTGCCCCACAGGGGGCAGGGCCGTAAGCTAGGAGGTGGAGCTCTGCAATTCCGGAGGGGACCAGGCCTCCCGGCCTGGAAGAAGAGAGTTCAGTGCAGAGTTCAGAGAGGAGTCCGAGAGGGAGGGACGCACGCTCTCCCCTGCCACCGGCCCCCGCGGCCACGCGGGGGCTGGAGGCCGCTCTCCCACGAATAAAGATATCCGTAAGACCGATTATAGATCTCGGCGTGTCTCTATGCGACTGGGGGACACGTACGCTCATTCAATCATTCAGTTAGGAAGTCACTCTCTACCCCTCGATGTGAAAACATGCTCATACAAATATTACGCAAAATATTGTCCTCTCGCTGTTGTCATTCTCCATTGTATAAAATCCCAGGTGTCTCAAGCCCATGCTCACACTGTGTTTGTGAAGCGGTGAGGTGTGAGGCTGAAGGAATGGGGGCGAGATGGCCACCTGGAGTTAGCATCCTTCCCCGCCGCCCTGCCCACCACCATTTGCCTTGAGACATTCACACTGACAAAGGAAAACATGGTTCTGACCACATACGCTGAGTCTTGAGTCATCCCGGGGGCTGCTGCTTTTTAAGTCCTGGTCTAAAACAACCTCTTTTGTATTTCAGATCTCCTACAAATATCTTATTATTGCTCTGGGAATCCAGCTGGACTACGAGAAGGTACCGTTCCTATGTCACACTGGCCTATTGATGCCAAGATCAAACACTGTATTTGGTTGCTTTATGTTCATTTTGACAAGAAGCAGGTTCTAAGAAAGCCTTTCCTCATTTTCTTTCTCAGCGGTCCTTTTGTGGTATAAAAATGTCTTCTCTAAGATTCTGGCAATGATAACAGTGTGCTTTAGCTTTAAGTCTGAATCCAAGTTCAGCATGTGCATGTTCTAATAGCAACACTTGCCAAACAGCGGTCATGTCCATGCTTACAAGAAACCCATCTCTCTATGGGGGACCGGGTTGGCTGTATTAAAGGTTAAACTTGACTTTGGAAGTAATATTTAGATGATTAATTCTTATGCAGGTTTTTTTTTTTTGTGGTACTGGGTTCCTGGAAGTCCTTCTACCTCTGGGCTACACCCCCAGACCTATATTTTTTTAAATATATTTTTATTTGGAAACATGGTCTCTTAAGCCAGCACAGCTGGCTTCGAACCTGCAAGATCCTCCTGTCTCCGCCACCCAAGTGCGGGGATTACAAGCGTGCGCCACCATGCCTGGCCTTAAGCAGATATTAAGTTAGACACCAGCAGTTATTTCATTAGATACTGAAAGGACATCTGCATTTTGTTATGTAGAGACTGGATATGTGTGTGTGTGTGTGTGTGTGTGTGTGTGTGTGTGTGCATGCACGCGGGTGTGTGCGCGCGCGTGTGTGTGTGTGTGTGTGTGGTCCTGGTGATTGAACCCAGGGGCATTCTACTACTGAGTCACACCTCCAGCCCTATTTTATTTTTTATTTTGGAACAGGGTCTTGCTAGGTTGCTGCAGATGGCCTTGAACCTGTGATCCTCCCATCTCAGCCTCCCAAGTACTGGAATTATAGGCATGGCTGGATCTTTTGATATGAAAGACCAACACAATATCAATGCTACCCTAGAAGTTCCTTAGTTTTTTTTTTTTTTTTCTTTAGGGAGCTAGGGAGCCAGATGCCAGCCAACAGTTGTGAGACTGAAGTTTACTTTTCTAAAGCATAATGTTGTGTTTTAGGGAGCATGACATTTGTTATGACTTCTGGAGCTTGTTGAAGACTGTAAGTAAATAGTTAAAGAATTGAAGGATAGTGCTAACCAGGTCATAACCTTTAAGAATGTAATCCTGGCAAGGGGCTCATGTAAAGGGACCCAGGAAGGGTCTCTGAAATGTGTTACTGTGTAAAAATCCTGAATCATGTGGATACCAGGCAAGGGTGGGTGGTGGGTAATAATAGTACTGGAGTATTTGAAAGGTTATAGAAATGGCAAAGAGTAAAGACCCAAGAGGCATGTGTGCTTTTATCTAAAAGCAATCTTTCTGTGTGCTCCATTGCAGATTAAAGGCCTACCTGAAGGTTTTGCTTATCCCAAAATAGGGTCCAATTACTCAGTTAGAACTGTGGAGAAGACATGGAAAGCTCTGCAGGACTTCAAGGAGGGTAACGCCATCTTCACCTTCCCCAACACCCCCGTGAAGTGCGCCGGAGCCCCGCAGAAGATTATGTATTTATCGGAAGCCTACTTCAGGAAGGTATGTACTCTCTCCAGGACAGAAGGGAGTGGGTACATTCCTCACCGGTAGTCCATTTCATCCTTAGTATAGAACTACTTTTCTTTCTAAGATTTATTACCTGTGCGCAAAATTATATAATTGTAAAATTGGAAGTTTATACGAGAAAGAGGTCACTCATAACTCAAGTGCTCTAATAAAGCTCCTGTCATCAATTTCACAGGTTCTTTTCAGGGTTTTATTTAAAATAGGCATTTAAAAAATGTGGTTACAGTCTTTTTGTACACATAAATTTAGATGCATTACATGCCATTAAAGGGTCTCTTATGTGATATACTTTTTACAAGTATATAAAAGTCCACTGGGGAAAATATGATAGAGATTGTTTAAGTAATTCCTTATCTGTAGTCAGAAATTAATTGCAAATTATCCACTTTTATATATAATATGATTCTCAACTACTTCTAATCAATTTCAAGGTTACAAATATTTTCTGCCTGTGACAATACATTTTTGCCAATATATTAGGCAAAATGCCAATTTTAAAGGCAAAAAAAGTTCATATGGAATTTTTTTTTTTCAAGTCTGGGGATGGAATCCAGAGGCATTCGACCTCCAAGCTACACCCCTGCCCAATTTTTTATTCTTTATTTTTATTTATTTATTTTTTTGGTGGTACTGGAGTTCCTGGAAACCCTTCTACCTCTGGGCTACACTCCCAGATCTATTTTATATTTTTATTTGGAAACAGGGTCTCTTAAGCTAACGTGGCTGGCTTTGAATCTGTGCGATCTTCCTGTCTCTGCCTCCCAAGCATGGGGATTACGAATGTGTGCCACCACACACGGCCTTATATTCTTTATTTTGAAACAGGGTCTTACTGAGTTGCAGAGGGCCTCACTAAGTAGCTGAGGCTGTCCACAAACCACGATCCTCCGGTCTCAGCCTCCGAAGTGCTGGGATTACAAGCATATACCACCACGCCCGGCTTCATATGGAATTTTAAACCTTTGTGGAAAGAGTTTTTGCGTGGAGGAGGCTTGCTTAGCCTTCTCCATGTGCCTTCTGTGTAAGGGCAGGTGTCTGGGGTTCAAGTATACCTGGCATGAGATTCTGAGGGAAGCTATTCTCACCCTCCCTGCCCTTATCTGGGGTGTGACAGTTCACCAAAGTGTGATTTGACTGGAGACACTGGCAGGACTCAAAGCAGCCTGTGAGCTATAAAGGAGCTGAGGGGAAAACAGGAGGGGTAAATAGGACTGAGATTTGAGTGTGCGCTTAGAACTGAGCACTGGGCAAGGCTTCCGCTGAGATCTGTACACTGTAACACCCCTGTGGGGTGAGGTATTAAGAAGCAATTCCAGTTATCATTTATGACTCTGAGAAAGTCCATTCTGGGTCATAAGATGTTGGTACAACTGTGTGAGGTTCTTACCCACCTAATTTCTTCAAATGGTGAGATCCAGATAAGTAAGTTGTAAAAAAAGAGGAATGAAGAAAAGTGTTTCTTCCATCCTGAAAATTCCCTTTGCCCAAGTCTTTTCTCCCAATGTTTGGGTAGCCTGACTCTTAAGAGTCAGGACTCTTAAGAGGAAGGACTTTTTCGGGTGCCATAAGATTTTGCAGTTGGGAGAAGACTAACCTCTTTAAAACATTTGAACAATTCTAAGGGGATAGGAACTTTGTTCACTGTTGTCTCCTAAGCACCTAGGACAGTACCTGGCCAACTCTAGGATTTTATAAATATTTTTGGAGTGTGAATATGTAAATAGATAGCTTGGCTCCAGTCTCTTTATGAAGGGGGGGGGACTTGACCTCTAGATTTCAGCTGAACAGTGCCCACTTCATCTGCCAACTTGAGGATGTACTTGGTTGTTCTATCATGGGCAGAAAACAAAAAAAGGAAGTATTGAATTGACCCATATATCATCCCACCAGGGTAACGTAACACAAAATAGTTATAAGTTCTCGCCTGAGGGTTTTATCTCTTTGGTTGTTTTCTTTCTTCTCTTTTCTCAGACCGGAAAGCGATCCAACGCCAATATAATTTTTAACACGGCTCTTGGAACAATTTTTGGGGTTAAGAAATATGCCAATGCCCTGCAGGAGATCATTCGGGAGCGAAACCTCACTGTTAACTACAAGCTAAACCTCATTGAAGTCCGAGCTGATAAACAAGAGGCTGTTTTTGAGAACCTGGATAAACCTGGAGAGACCCAAGTGTTTTCTGTAAGTGTCAAGGCTGGCTGTCTGCTGAAGTCATCTGATGGACTGAGCCCGAGATGTAAGGGACATGTTGCCTCCCAAGTCCTGGTTGGAAGGAACATCTGAGGACACTGATAGGGCGAAAAGGTGGACTGACAGGAGCGAGGAAGAGCAAGATGGTAGCGCAAGATGGTAGAGGCTGCGTCGATGGGAAGAGAGGAGGAGAGAGGAGGCTTATCCACTGTCCCAGTCCTTCGACTCTGCTTTTCCTGGCACTAAGTCACTTGAGGCAGCCAAGAATATTTCACAACTCCGGGTGGTGCCTAGAGAGTTAAGGGAGGGCTTTCAGAAGGAGTCAGCAATTGCCTGCACTTACGGCATGTGAGAAGCAGCCCGTTTTGTGAGAGGAGCAGTGCTGCCAGTAGTTGAAGAATAACTGGGGAATCTCTTTCACCTGAGGCTGAGTCTATCTTTATGCATATTTCACCAGTGCATAAAAGGCGGCACTTAGAAGTTCTTGAAGTTTCTGGCAGCGCTACCTCCTATCTTGGAAAGATCTAGCTAGCCTTTGTTGTTTGGGCCTGGCCTTTATGTGTCTCCATTTCTTCTGTAAAGTGGGGACAGCACTTTTATAGACGTATTACAAAGATTAAGAATGAGGTGGAAGGAAATATGGGGAAGAATATTTGTATCATTCTGGCTAGAGCTGTTAGCAACGAGAAAGCATTACGCAGCCACGCTGTGTTCATTTAGCACTTCAAAAATGAAGGGGTCCATAAAAAGGAATTTTGAAGTTAAGCAAAGATTAGTCTTCTAAACATCAAAATTTCAGATTCTGAGGTTTTTAGCTCTTTTTAGTCTTGTTTTCTAAAATTTATTACACATATTCTTCTTAAATGAAATGCATTGAGACTTATTTAAAAGGTTACCGATGACTCCGGATCATAATTTAAAAATTTTCCTTGGAAATAATATAAAATTTAGAAATCTTGCAACAGTAAAAATAAAATTATATAGAGCCTTTACCTGGATTCATTTATAGATTTTTTTTTTTTGGTGTTGGTTATTGAGCCCAGGGGCATTCTAACTCTGAGCTACACCTCCAGCCCTATTTTATTTTTTTATTTTGGAATAAGGTCTCACTGAGTTGACGAGGATCTTGCTAAGTTGCTGAGGCTGGCCTTAAGCCTGATCCTCCTGTCTCAGCCTCCCAAGTACTGGGATTACAGATGTGTACTTGGATTTCATGGACAGAATTTTATGCCATTTGCTTTACATTTATCGTTTGCTCTCTCTCATATCTATATCTACCTAGCTATAAATTAAAATTTCCAAAAATAAGTTGCATACTTAAGACATTATGTTCTTTTGCCCCTAAATACTTTAAATTTCTCAAGTTAGGGGTATTTTCTTATGTAATCACATTAGTAATCAGCTTTAATCAACTTGGTAAATTTACCTCAGATAAGATATTTTAATCTACGATTTGCATCCAATTTTGTTGATTGACCCAGTAACATTCGCAGTATTTTCTCTGCAGTATCGGACCTAGTCTATAGTCAAGTATTATATTTCATTGTTTTGTCTCTCTAGCCTCATATAATCTGGACACCTCTGCAGCCTTTCTTTCCTTTTTTTTGACATGAACATTTTAGTAGTGATACTTTTCCCACCTTTTAATTTTATTTATTTATTTATTTTTGGTGGTACTGGGGGTGGAACCCAGAGGCTTTCTACCTCCCAGCTATACTCCCAGACCTATTTTATATTTTATTTGGAAACAGGGTCTCCCTAAGTAGCTGAGGCTGGCTTTGAACCTGCATGATCCTCCTGTCTCTGCCTCCCGAGCACGGGGATTACAAGCATGTGCCACCACGTCCGGCTGGAAGATCCTATTTTTAAAATAGGTAGGGCGTGGTGGCGCACACTTGTAATCCCCGCACTTGGGAGGCAGAGACAGGAGGATCGCGCAGGTTCGGAGCCAGCCTCACTGGCTTAAGAGACCCTGTTTCCAATAAAAAAGTATAAAAATAGGTCTGGGCATGTAGCCTGGAGGTAGAAGGGTTTCCAGGAATCCCAGTACCACCAAAAAAAAAAAAAAAAAAAAAAAAAGATCTTCCACATTTTGCTTTTGACTGTGTGTGTGTGTGTGTGTGTGTGTGTGTGTGTGTGTTTAGTTTTAGGTTTTTTTTAGACTGGACCATTGCATAAGTAATGTCGTGTTCTAGGAAATCACAGTAGTGAGCACCCAGTGTTCACTGTTTTTTTTGTTGATGGGGATTATTTTGAACATAGTCAAAAGATAGTCCCATTTTCCCACTGAATGATCACAGTTTTTTTTCTCTCTTCCTTATAAGAAAGTCTGTTGTGAAGTGTTTTAAGACCCTGCTCTTTACTGTCTCCCCTTAGCAGACACTGATAATACTTGCCTAATCTAGTCTTATCTATGGTGTTTGCAAAGTGATAATTTTCTAACTTCAGAGTTCCATCTACATCTCTGAGTAGACAGTTGGCATTGTGTCAGTAAGAGCCTTTCCTCCACTCTTAAGTAATTACTGAATTAACTCTAGAGTTTTTATTCTCTCCCCAAAGTTTATCATTCACTCATGTCCTGAATTATTTTTATTTTTTTATTTTTTGTGGTACTGGGGATGGAACCCAGGGGCATTCCACCTCTGAGCTCCACCCCCAGCCCTATTTTTTAGCCTTTTATTTTTTGAAACAGGGTCTCACTGAGTTGCAGAGGGCCTCACTAAGTAGCTGAGGCTGTCCGTGAACTGTGATCCTCTGGTCTCAGCCTCCTGAATGCTGGGATTACAAGCGTGCGCCACCACGCCCGGCTTTCATTATTTTGGTGTTGAAATTGTCCCAGACTTGGTCGGGAGGAATCCTTTCCAGCTGGCTCCTGTGTCCCCATGTTTTCCAGCACATTCTTACTTTCTGATATTACAGAATGTCCATTGCTCATCTAGTTCTCCCAGGCCAGGGGCATCATTTTGACTAGCTGTCTTATAGTACTCACAGGGCCTCCTGGGTCCTATATGTTTAGTTACTGTTTTACATAATGATTCTAATTTTTTTTTTATTGCTGTTGTTTTCAGGTGTGTCATTTTCTAGTTCTCTTGGCTGTCAGGAAGTTGTGACTTTGGGAGGTCCCTCTGTCTTTGGTGCTCTTAAATTGATCCTTCTAGTCTTTTATTGGCTGAAAAAATGAGAGGGCCAAACTTTTACTGCAAAGTAAAAGTGAATGGGCTGTGGGAGCGGCCCAAAGCACAGTTCAAGAGCAGAGTGAGTGAGCTCTGAGAACTTAACTTTGTAGTTTGGCGTGCTTTACTTCAGTTGCACTTATAGGTAGGGACTTCATAAATAAAGGTTATATTCTTTTACACAGTTTGTAAAGAATGAAGATATTTGTATCTTCTTTGAATTATAAGTATTCTCCTTTGAATTATAGATATTCTTAGCCGGGCATGGTGGCGCACGCTTATAATCCCCACGCTTGGGAGGCTGAGACAGGAGGATCGCGCAGGTTCAAAGCCAGCCTCAGCTACTTAGTGAGGCTCTCAGCAACTTAGTGAGACCCTGTTTCCAAAATAAAATATAAATGGGTCTGGGAGTATAGCCTGGAGGTAGAAAGCCTCTGGGTTCCACCCCCAGTACCACCAAAAAAAAAAATAAATTATTGAATTATAGATATTCGTGTGTGTGTGTGTGTGTGTGTGTGTGTGTGTGTGTTTGTGTGTGTTTTGATACCGGGGATTGAACCCAGGTGCATTCTACCTCTGAGCTATACCTTTAGCCCTATTATATTTTATATTTTGAAACAGGGTGTTGCTAAGTTGCAGAGTACTGGGATTTCTAGCATGGGCCACCACACCCAGCTTCAAATCCATTCTTAAACTCTGAATTAAAAAAAAAAAATCCACCAAAATCTTTTGAGCTGGTCCTCACCCTGGACGCACTGGGATCAACTGGAAGCTTTTGAAATGTGCTGATGTTGACTCTTCCCAGCAGAGATTTTGATTAATTGGTTTGGAGTGAAGGCAGGGAGTTCAAAAATTCCCCTCATGAGTCTCATGTTCGACTAGGATTGAGAACAACCGTGTGCAGAATTATATGAATCCAATAGCTTGATAATCTTGGATCCTTAATAAAAAGCTTCTGAATTTTTATATAAATTTGCTTTATATCATAAAGTCCTACAACTAGAGGGAGATTTTCTAGCCTAATGCGTTTCTTTATGGATAAGCAAATCAAAGACCTGACAGATGAATTGACTTCTCCAAGTAATAGCATTCTAATTTTCATTGTAAGTGAACCTGTTCCTTCAAGCCAGAGCTTCTAAGCATATGATACACCAGCTTTACATGTCTGGATCACTAGCAGGTTCAAAGTAAGAGTTTTGTGCTTCACCCAGACCTACTAGACCGAGATCTTGGGCCTAGGAACCCGAATTTTCCGCAAGTCTCCCAAGTGCTGCTTATAGGTACTAACATTTGAAAGCTATGACTCTGATTTATTTATTTATTTAATTTTTTGTGGTACTGGGAATGGAACCCAGGGGTATTCTAACCTCCGAGCTATACCCCAGCCCTATTTTTTATTCTTTATTTTGAAACAGGGTCTCACTGAGTTGCAAAGGGCCTCACTAAGTAGCTGAGGCTGGCCACGAACCACTATCCTCCTGTCTCAGCCTCCCAAATGCTGGGATTACAAGTATGTGTCACCATACCCGGCTCAAATGAATTATTTATGTTAAAGTTATTTATCATAGTTTATGAAAATGAATAATGGATAAAGAACAAGCTACAACTATCTGTCAAGGTTAATTTTTAATAAATCCATAAAGTAGACTACAGTATTTCTTTTGTCTAGGGTGTTATCACAAGCAAAACTCCATGCCTATATGATAATTACCTGAAAACACTTTAGAAAAAGTACATAGAATTTTTGTGTACTTGAAAATTCAGGAATATTAACTCCTTCAGATAGGGATAACTCTAGCAAGGGCAAGGCCTCAGTTGAAAAAAAGTAGTTCTAGCTGACTGCGGGAATGTAGACATGGCCTTAATAATCGAGTGGATGATGTGTGTTGACCATTTTATCCATTATCCTGCAGAGATGTTCAGTCTCCATGTTAATCAATGGACCTGGTCACAGGCACTTACGACTCCCAAAGAGCCACCCAAGAACATTCTGCAGAGAAAAACTATAGAATACATGTGCAGTACTCTTTCTTTAAGGTTATTAGGCTTATAATTATCTGAGAGTTGGAATAAATACAGGCCAGCTTTCTAGTTTTCATTTCACTAGTGATGGCTGAGCCCTGATGAGGGCATGGGCCTCCTTATGGAAGCCAGGGGCTATTGGCTATGGCAAAGTTGGGACTGCCTTAAGAGGTGAAGGCTTTTACTCATGTTTTTTCATATAACATTTTTCACATAAATATTCACATAACATTTTTACTAAATGTTATGTGAATATTTGAGTCAGTGTTTCCTGAAATGGCCCATCTAGCACATTGAATGTGCAAGAAGGAATTCATAAAAACTAAATAAAAAACCCAAAAAGCATGAACTACAAAAGGTGGAAGAATATTACATAAACAAAAAAGTAAAATGAGCCATCAGGAGCCTTCAGGTTGGGTTAGTGTACTATTACCAATGGTAATTTTTTTTTTTTTTTTTGTGGTACTGGAAACCCTTCTACCTCTGGGCTGCACTCCCAGACCTATTATATATATATTTTTTGGAAACAGGGTCTCTTAAGCCAGTGCGGCTGGCTTCGAACCAGCGCCATCCTCCTGTCTCTGCCTCCCAAGCCCGGGGATTACAAGCGTGCGCCACCACACCCGGCCTCCAAGGGTAATCTTGATACTGGTGTTTGGAGGAAAATCCATCTCTGTTCTCTGCACTACTCAGTCAATAGAGTACTAAGTCAGACCCCATCTTCTCCACAATGCTAGGTAAATTTTTTTTATCACTCTCTTTCCCATCTTAAATGAGTCATTTGACACTTCTTTTATGTGTTTTAAAGTTAACTCATATTTGGAAATTATGGTCACTCGCCAGCTCCTGTCATGGCCTTTACAAATTTCAGGCACTTCCTTCCAGAATAAAATTGAAGTGCCAGATGTTACAAGCTAACAGATAGCGGTCAGGGAGAGAGGAATCGGAACACATCACCCCCTTTATTTTAGCAATAATAGAAACATCAATGGATGCTCTCAGAATGTTAGTGAACTTTACTCTAATATCTTGGATTCCCCCATGTCCATTGCTGAAGGGACCACACAGGTTAAGTACGGGAGGACCATGTCGTCAGAGATACGGTTCCTTAGTTTATCTCTGTCCTCCACTGGAGCATGTGTAATCCTGGAGAGGCTGTGGGTTGGTACAAACACTGATTGCAGAGTGCTCCATGCAATCGTAGTACAGTGTAAGGAGTAGGAGAGGAGTTAGGAGAGCCGGTGGGGCTGTAAATGATAGAAAAGACGAAAATTTGGCCATTCTTCTTTTGTGCAGTATGAAATGCTTCACGTGACGCCGCCGATGAGTTCACCAGATGTCCTCAAGGGGAGCCCCGTGGCCGATGCCGCCGGCTGGGTGGATGTGGATAAAGAGACTCTGCAGCATAAGAAATACCCAAATGTGTTTGGGATTGGGGACTGTACCAACCTTCCTACATCAAGGACTGCTGCCGCAGTAGGTAGGATGAACAGCTCTGCTTCTCTCAAACTGATGTCTCCCCAAGTCACCATCATAACAAACACGAACGTTTGGCACAAACGAGGTTGCATGAATAATGGAAGAAACACGTGTGGCCTAAAAATCAGGCGGAAGCAAGTAGTGAACTCAGTGTGTTACAAAAAGAAATTGTCTTTTGAGTGCTTTCCCCAAAATAGCATGATACTCTCTGCCTGTAGGTAGGAGGGGTTGTTTTCAGAGAAAGGAGCCTTACTTTCCCACTCTTTGGAGTTCTGTTATTTCTAATACTGCCATGCTCAACTCCCTTTTATTCTTGGCTCCTGACACCACAGCAGGTTGGCTATCATTCTCTTGCCTGAAACACCATAGAGCTAGAGAAACATTTGTTTCCCCGGAAAACACATGCAAGTCAATGATAGCTTGTAGACCAGAAAATTGTTCTGTTAAGGCAAACACAGTGGAGCGTGCCCTGATGGGTACACGATTAAGGCCTCAGCCTGGAAAAATAAATTCTTTACCTCGATGTTCTGCACTAGCAGTGATGGAGAGAATTGCCTTTTAGATTCTGTCCTCGACAGGCAGGAACTGTCTTCTGGATGCTATAAAACATGGACCTCCCTGCTGATGGGGGTGGTAGTGTTTTGTGTGAATTATACACCTGTGGAATATGTTGTGTTACTTTCACCGACCATTTCAACATTATGTAAGACTTCTAGGACATCTACTGAATGCCGTCTTTTTTTTTTTTTTTTAAATCATCAGTGTTAGTTTTCTCCCAACTTTTTAATTTCAAAACTCTCAAACCAAGAAAAAACTGAAAGTGTAGGAAATACTTATATGCCATTTAGGTATTAGGCCATTATTACTATCATGCAACTTTCACTTCATAACTTTATGTATTTTTTGCTGACTCTTTTGAAGGTAAATTTATACATCATGATATTTTACCTTAAGTATTTCAGCCTGCAACTTCTAGGGGAAGGGACGTCTTCCTCCATATCAATGCAAGACCATGTTCAAGAAATCTAACATTATATAACAAAATAATATCACATATAATCCACTATAAAGTTTTCCAGTTTTCCTCTAAAATTGTTCTTTTTAATACTTCCATAATACCCTTGATTTTTTATATTTTTGGCATTAAAGATTAAACCTAGGGACATTTGACCTCTCAGCTATACCCCCAGCTCTCTATATTTTTTATTTTGAAACAGGGTCTTGGTAAGTTGCTTAGTTTCACTAAGTCTCTGAGGCTGGCCTCGAACCTGTGATCCTCCTATTTCAGCTTTCCAAGTACTGGGATCATAGGTATGTGCCACCATGCCTGGCCTTCTTCTCATCCTCCTTAAATCCCTACCGTGCAGTAATTGTCCCGTCTCTCTAGTCTCCTTTAATACAGACAGGCCTTTTAACATGTGTATTTTTACTTTTATGACATTGGCATTTTTGAAGAGTCTGGGCTGGGATTTTGTAGAGTATTCCATCATTTAGAATTGTTTAATTTTTTTCTTCTTTTTTGGGGGGGTGGTACTGGGGATTGAAACCAGGGGCACTCTACCTCTGAGCTACACACCTAGCCTTTTTTCTTTTCTTTTAAAAATTTGAAACAAGGTCTCACTAGGTTACCCTGTACTGGCTTTGAACCTGCAGTCTTACTGTCTCAGACTCCTAACTCCTGGGATTACAGTCATGTGCCACTATGTCCAGCTTGAATTTTTTTGTTTTTCTTATGCTAGATTCAGGTTAAATGTTTCAGTAAGGATCTCTGTACATGAGGCTCTATGCCTTCCACTGGGGAACCTCAGAAGCCCATCATGTTATTTTTTTTTTGTGTGTGTGTGGTCCTGGGGATTGAACTCAGGGACACTTTACCTCCAAGCGACAGCCCCAGATCTATTTTTTATTCTTTATTTTGAAACAGGGCCTTACTAAGTAGCTGAGGCTGTCTGCGAATCATGATCCTCCTGTCTCAGCCTCCCAAGTACTGGGATTACAAACATGTGCCACAAAAACCAAATAATGTGTTTATATATGCATATACATATAAAGAAAGAGGTATATATGCATATGGACCTATATCTACATCTATCTGCTCCAGCCTCATTAAGGGAAATCCATAGAATAGAAATCACAGTGTTTTACTGAAATGCGTATGCCTGGGACTAGCAGTCTAGGCTGTCTGTGAACAGAGGGATGTCCTGGGTGGCCATGGGCTGCTGGACACACAGACCAAGCTGACAGCCATCAGTCAGGCCATCTTTCTAGTACTGTTGGAGACAGCTGGTGTCTTTAATGTCAAACCAACAGAGGCTTCCTTGTGAGCCTTTGATGAATCAAAGGACCTTCTGTGATAGCCAGAACTTTAAGTAGTAATGAGTCACTTTCTAATCACAATCTGGGGGGATGGGTAATGGAGTTGCCTTAATCTGTTTACATTATTTATAAATGATGTAATTTGTAAATAAGTTATTTGTAAATTTGCTTTCATGGAAAACCTAGATACTTTTATATATTTAACGTCTTTTCCATTTATGTTATAGCTGCCCAGTCAGGAGTACTTGATAAAACCATTTCCCGGATTATGAAGAATCAAACACCAATGAAGAAGGTTTGTATGTCTTGTTAAGAGTCACTGTCTTACTTATCACCTTTCGTCCTGTGCAAAGACGGTGTTTTCTCACAATTTTGCCACTTTCTTTCTTTCTTTCTTTTTCTTTTTTGGTGGTACTGGGGTTCCTGGAAGCCCTTCTACCTCCGGGCTACACTCCCAGACCTATTTTTAGATTTTTTATTTGGAAACAGGGTCTCCTAAGCCAGCGCGCGAGGCTGGCTTCGAACCTGCGCGATCCTCCTGTCTCTGCCTCCCAAGCGCGGGGATGACAAGCGTGCGCCACCACGCCAGGCTCAATTTTGCCACTTTCTAAATTAGGTTCTCCAATATAGATACGTCGATTTCTGCTTTTAGGACTGTTTTTCTGTTACAACATTTACATTTTTGGCTGTACCAAATTTAGAATATATAAAAAATACTGCACAGAGCAAATAATAAATTCTAAAAAGTTTGTATGAGTCCCATTAAAAAAAAAAGCACCACCCCACCCAGTCTCATTTACGATTCTAGTATGATGGCTACACGTCGTGTCCACTGGTGACCAGCTACAACCGTGTGATTCTCGCAGAGTTTGACTACGAAGCTCAGCCGCTGGAAACCTTCCCCTTCGATCAGAGCAAAGAGAGACTTTCGATGTATCTCATGAAGGCCAACCTGATGCCGTTCCTGTACTGGAATTTCATGCTGAGGTGGGTGCACCTGTCCTGGGTGGTGGGCGCACCTCTGAGCAATAGCACCAACTCAGGCAGCATGTCTCTCTCATGAATGCCTTTCCACTTTCACCCAAAGCAGGACTTTTAAGGGGTCCACCCGGCCGGGCTATTTCTCATTAGTGATGGCAGCCCTTGGAGGGTTCCGGAGTCTCAGCCATGCTTGGACAGAGGGCTGCCCTGCGTGAGGAGAGGGGTGGGGGGCCGCCCATCATCCCCAGGGGGTGCGCACTTTCTCTTCATTATTGGCAGTGACCAAGTCTTCTGTCTTCCATGCTCTGGCCCTCTTTTGCTGCTGGATAAATAATAAAACTAGTAACAACAGTAGATCATTTTCACACGTCCAGTACTTTCTCATCCACTATCTTACTTTTGTTTTTTATTTTGATTGGGGAAAAATGAAAGTGATTCAGAACGTAGAGTTTGGAGTCTGACCTAGGCTTTCTTTTAAAAATTGCATTTATTTATTTATTTATTTATTTATTTATTTATTTATTTATTTATGGTACTAGGGGTGGAACCCAGAGGCTTTCTACCTCAAGGCTATACTCCCAGACCTTTTTTTTTTTTTATATTTTATTTGGAAACACGGTCTCGCTAAGTTGCCAAAAGCCTCACTAAGTAGCTGAGGCTGGCTTCAAACCCATGCGCTCCTCCTGTCTCAGCTTCCCAAGTGCGGGGATTACAAGCGTGCGCCACCATACCCGGCTTAAGTCTATTTATTAGATTCTTCCAACCAGTGTTTGAATCATGCCTCTGCCATTTAGTAGCTGTATGTGTTCGTGTAAGTTGCTTAAGCTCTCTGTTTTTAAGTTTTTTTTAAATCTACAAAAGTAACTGTTTATCTCATAAGGTGGAGATTTATGACATAACACATATATAGAGAGGTAAAAGCGGGTGGAGATTTATGACATAACACATATAGAGAGAGGTAAAAGCGGGCATCCAATAAGTAGAATCATACAGATTTATGATTAATAATTCCTCCCTCTGTTCTAAAAGAAAAAAATCATGACCTCTTTTGACATTTCCAAACTCATATGAGATCAGTGAGCCAATATTTACACCAGTGGTCCTCAACCAAGGATGGTTTTGCTTCCTAATAGACATTTGGCAATATCTAGAGACATTTTGGTTGTTGCAATGGGAGGGATGCCACGGCATCTGAAGCGAAGATCAGGGATACTGCTAAGCATCCTACCATGCACTGGAAAGGCCCCATAATACAGAACTATTTGGTCAAAAATTTCATTGTGGCTCAGGTTGAGAAGCCCTGAGCTCCATTCTTGTTCCCGAGCAAGGGAAAGCGGGGAAGATGGCAGTCTGCACCCAACAGAGCTTTATACGGTGTTGCTGAATCAAGCCAGGATGGCCAGTCTGTGCAGCTAGGACCAGAAGCAGGTTGCTTTCTCCTAGTCTTGCACTCTTTCTGCGTCACTATGCAAATCTTATTTTGCGGGCTCATAAACTTGCTCTGCAAGCATCTTGGCTTCCCTTTTGACATCCTGCCGGCTGGCGTCACCTCATATCTTTTGCCTTAAATAACTTCTGTGTTATTTCCTACAGGGGACACTGGGGAGGACCGGCCTTCATTCGGAAGGTGCTTCATCTGGGGATGAGTTAAGGATCGCTCAACTTTTGCTCTCCTTGGTTGGATTCTGGACCAAAATCGCAGTTACTGACTGATTAAGTATGACGTAAAGGACTCGCAACCTAGCCCTGTGAAGAGTTTGTGCTGGATAGCAGCGATGTTTTCAGTAACTCTGAAGAGCTAACATGTGAGATTCGGGGTGGACTTCTTTGGAAATAGTCAAATAAAAGTATATAGATTTCTATTTTATAAAAAAAAGCTTGGCATTATTTGATTTCTATGAGAAAATTTTATCTTGACCAGTAGGAATCGAATGTTTTAACATTTGGAAGAAAAAGCTGGTGTTGTGCCGGGCGTGGTGGCGCACGCTTGTAATCCCTGCGCTTGGGAGGCTGAGACAGGAGGATCGCACGGGTTCGAAGCCAGCCTCAGCTACTTAGTGAGGCTCTCAGCAACTTAGTGAGACCCTGTTTCCAAATAAAATATAAAAATAGGGCTGGGAGTGTAGCCCGGAGGTAGAAAGCCCCTGGGTTCCACCCCCAATACCCCCCCCCCCAAAAAAAAAAAAAGAAAAAGCTGGTGTTGGTGGGATGGCTTACATGCTATCTGGCTACCATGAGTGTTCAGTTTATGGCCAGCATAACTTCTTTTCTCTTTTTTGATATTGGGGATTGAACTAAGGGGTATTTTCCCTCCAAACGACACCTCAAGCCCTTTTATTTATTTATTTATTTTATTTTGAGATGAGGTCTTGCTAAGTTGCTGAGGCTGGCCTCAAACCTGTGATCATCCTGACTCAATCTCCCAAGTACTAGGTGATTGCATCACCCTGCTTGACTTGGCTGGAATAACTTTTCTGAGCCTAGCTGGAGTCACAGAAGAGTCATTCCAGGGGCAACACTGGTTCCAACACAGCGTGTGGCAGCCCTGAACATGTGTGGGGTAGAATTCCAGTTGTAGAACTCAGCATGGTGGGCTGAGGACCCAGTTGATGCCTTCTGACTTCCACCCTACTTGTGTTGAGGCCAGCAACTGAATACCGCGGGTACTAGTGCTACCTCATTCTTTGGGATATGGAATTTCTTTCTCTACTAAGTCTATTTTGGCTCGAGGAGGCAAAATCAGCCTGGTTGAAGCTTCCTTAGAATTATTCTGAATCTGGCTATGTGTGGTGGCACACACCTGTAATCCTAGTATTTGAGAGGCTGAGACAGGAGGGTTGCAGGTTTAAGGCCAGCCTTAGCAATTTAGGGAGACCAGCAGCAACTTAGAAAGACCCTGTTTCAAAATAACAAAAAATAGGGCTAGGGGTTTAGTGCGGCAGTAGTATGCCTCTGAGTTCAATCCCTAGTACCAAACCAAACAAAACAAAACAAAAAGAAAAACAAAATTCCCCAGAAAACACTAACAGAAAAGGAACTGTGCTGAATCAGAGTGTTTCCTACTTAGTTCTTCTTCCTCTTTGCTCTTTTATTTTTCCAGGAGGTCAACCTGCATGGTGGTCTAAAGACCACCCTCCTTCTCCCATTCTTTTTCCTTTCTCCCATGAAATCACATGCAAATCTGGGTCTCTCATGGCACCTTTTTCTCACAGAACTTACACACAGTGAGCCTGGGCTAAGCATTTGCTCAATTTAGTCCTAATTTTGGCCAAAAAATTTTTGAGTCAGTTTGTGCTGGACATATTGCAGGCAATAGTCCCAGTTTATTTGAGGTTCAGCAGTGGCTTTGAAATAATTTGCTCCCAGTCAGTTTACTGTGTCGAGTTTTAGTTCCATATGACATTTTAAACCCGTGAACATTTCATATTTATTAGTGCTCCCGAGGGGAAAAGCATACAGTCCTTATAATGCCTTAGATTTTTATAGCGCTTTAGAGTTCAGACCCTTTTTATGTGTTACTAGGATTGCCAAGTCTCTGGTTTTCAGGAGCTCTCATGATGGCTTTAGAAACCGTTCAGATATTCTTTTATTCATTTGACAAATACTTAGCACTTACAACCTTCCAAGTTCTATTCCTGGCTCAGAGCGCAGTGATAAACCAAACAGATAAAGGTTCTGCCCACATCGTTGTGGCTCCTGTTGTATTTACCCCTTCTTTTCCTGGGATGTCAAGAGAGATTGCTGGGTGAGGCTTTGCCTTGATTTGTGGAATAGACTTTCTACAGTGGTGGACAGTCTGGGAGAGAACAGGGTACCACCTAGCAGCAGGACCCTAACCTGGCAACAGGGCTACATGATGTTTGCCAGAGTGACCAAACATCCTTATTTGCCGGTGATATTTCTGTTTAATACCTGCTTCCCCGGACATGACCGTGTCCCTTGTCATGCACTGACATGATCCCATTTGATGATGAATTGTGATCATTCTAGTGGTGACGCCACCCCTCCTTCTGCTCCCAGAATGAGAGGATAGTGCCACATGGTGCTAATATACCTCCTTCGCTTTCTCATGGTACTCAGGAAATAAGCAGGAATTGAATTATTCAGCCCTGTTCTCTAAGTCTTGGCAAAAAACCCCTCATGCCTGTATGGAGTTCCTACCTGAGACAGCTGTGGCCTGGTTCCTGGCGGGCTGTTCACTCTTTCAGGATTGCGAGTTTGAGAGAGTGGCAGCTGTCCTCTCCAAATGATCCTCCTCTGTGGGATCCAAGAAGTCCTGGGAATAATCCAGCCAGGACTTTCTCCCCGGGGGTGGACAGAAGTATTGGCATGGCTGGTTTCTGCATTTTCCGAGAATGGGTCTGCGATCCCTGGAAATGGCTGGGGCTACAGGTTGAGTAACTTTGCAACTCTTTGCAGAGTTAGCTGGAGCCTCCTGGGTCTGTTTATGACAGTGCGTACAATCTCCACACATCAGGGAACTGCTCCAGACATCACATTGTGTCAGGCAGCATCGATTGTCAAGGCTGGAAGGAGCAGTGGCCACTCTTGGCCAGTACGCTGGTCTCCAGCTTTCACTCCACTGAGATAGGAAATATAAAAATCATGCTGAATTCAAGAAAGAGGCAGTCTTTGAAATCTTACCACCCTATCTGCAGATGTGGGGGTGGCTAAGGGAGAGGGCTCTCCTTGAGACTTCTTTGAATTAAAAGCTGGTTTGGGGTCAATCTGGAGGTTTCTCCAAGGCTGGGGCCTCAACCTGGGGGTGAGGTTGAGGTCTCATCTGCAGAGATGTCCTCCATAAGGAGATGCCTGGGAATCTAGAAATGACACAGTGCTGGGCCTGGTGACCCAGAGAACCCTCTTTAAGTCTCTAGCCCTTGTTTTCCTTGCTGTTTTGACCTCAGCCCCAGGTGCCATGGGTATAATAACGGGGCTTTAGGCCAAAATTTAGAGACTGGTCGGGTACAGGAAAGGAGGCTAGGTTTAAGTCACCTGGGAGAACACAGGGTATAATATTTAGTAGAACCTCTTGATAACATTTGAAATATTTTTATTTCCCCTCACATCTAAATTTTGTAGAAAATTTAAAGAACAGAGATAAACAAAAGGAATAAAAAAGCCTCTCAAATCTACCTTCTAGTTATAATGACTAATAACACGCTGACATTATTTCTTTCGTTTCGTTTCGTTTCCTTTCTTTTCCATTTATTTATTTATTTATTTATTTATTTATTTATTTATTTATTTATTTGGTGGTACTAAGGATTGAACCCAGGGGCATTCTGAGCTACATTTCCAGCCCTAATTTATTTTTTTATTTGGAAACAGGGTCTCACTAAGTTGCCGAGGGTCTTCCTGAGTTGCTGCGGCTGACTTCAAACCTGGAACCTGTGATCCTCCTGTCGCAGCCTCCCCAATACTAGGATTGCAAACATGTGCCACCTCACCTGGTTTGTGTTCTCTTTTGACCTAATATCATTACAAATAAGGTTTCTGAAAAACGTAGGATCATATCATAAGTATTTTGTGGTGTGTGTTTTATACTAATATGCTTCGAGGGCCAGTGGTTGGTTGTAGAGAGGGGGTGATGTGCCAGCTGAGAGCTGCTTGTTAATGGGAACAATAAATATACACCATGTGTCTAGCAGGGCACCAGTACAGAGCTGGCACCAGGTAATTTCTCATATAACCTTTTAAAATTGCGATACTGGATATGGAACCCAAGGGGCATTCTACCTCTGAGCTATACCCCCAGCTCAATTTATTTATTTATTTATTTATTTATTTATTTATTTATTTATTTATTTACGGGTCTGGGGATGGAACCCAGGGCATTTGACCTCCGAGCTATATGCCCTGCCCTATTTTTTTATTCTTTATTTTGAAACAGAGTCTTAATGAATTGCAAAGGGCCTCACCAAGTAGCTGAGGCTGTCTGTGAACCCAGGTCCTTTTGTCTCAGCCTCCCAAATGCTGGGATTACAAGCGTGTGCCACCACACTCGGCTTCTTATATAACTCTCACAACAATGTTATGATTGAAATTCTTATTATTACTCTTTGTGGCACTTGAGATTGAACCCAGAAGCATTCTACCTCTTGAGCTATATCCCTAACCTTTTTGTTTTGTTTTTTGTTTTGAAACAGAGTCTTGCTAGGTTGCTGAGTCTTGCTGTATTGCTGAGGCCATCCTTAAAGCTGCAGTCCTCCTGTCTCAGCCTCCCAAGTACTGGGATTAAAGGCGTGTCCACCACTTCTGGTAAGTGAAATTGTTCAAGACATAGAATCTTACTTACTTTTTCTTAAGAAAGTGTCTTTTGTACTACAATGTTTAAAATAGTTTCTCTGATTAAGAAAATGTATTGGGGAAATTCTGGATATTTATTTATTTATTTATTTTGTTGGTGGTACTGGGGTTTCTGGAAGCCCTTCTATCTCCGGGCTACACTCTCAGGCCTATATTTTTTATTTGGAAACAGGGTCTCTTAAGCCAGCGAGGCTGGCTTTGAACCTGCACGATCCTCCTGTCTCCGCCTCTCAAGCGTGGGGATTACAAGCGTGCGCCACCACGCCCAGCGACTTTTTTTTTTTTTTTTTTTTAAAGAATGCCTCTTCTTCTTGTCCTAAGATCATAGGGCTCTCATTTAGGGTGTTTCTATTTTGATCATCTCAGGGAGAGAAGAAACAAGAAAGAGGACTCTTCAAGTAAGATGAGGACTTTTGACCAGATTAATAAAAACTAGGTCTGTTGAGTTTGGTTACCTGCCAAGTAGCTAAGGATATTGAAGTCAAGGTTAATACTTTACAGTAGACAGGTAGAAAGGTCCCAAGAGGTAACAGAGAAAAAGATGATGGTGAGACAATTTTCTACTCCAGTATTGATTTTTTGGAAAGTAACTTCCCTGGTGTATAGCAGGATATAGACAACTCTAAATTAGGTCATAACTTTCTGTATTTACATGTATAAAGCTCCTATGGTTGCATCCCTCAGGTACAATTTAGGAAACACCTGCAGTGAGACAGAGATGGCTGCAGAAAGGCAGGGGCTCCGGCTCTGTGCTAGGCACGAGATGGATTCAGGTCTTCTTTTTTTTCTTTTTTCTTTTTTTTCTTTTTCTTTTTATTGGTGCATTGTAACCATACATCTTCAAGTTCAGGATGAGAGAGGCGCAGTACTCTCTGAGCCCTTCTCCACGTCCCAGCTCACTCCCTTTTCCTCTTTGCCTTCCTGTGCTCAGTACATGATTGGCTTTGATAAGTTTGTATATGTGCATCATGACCATTGAGGTGTTTATAAGTCTTCCTTCCCCTTCCATATCCCTTAGAGAGGTCAATCCACTAAGGTTTTTTCTCCATTTTCTGGAGTCCCTCCTGTGTCCCATTTCTCTCTAGTTTCTGCATATTAGGGAGAACGTCTGATTTCTCATTTTTTTTGTGACTGACTACTCTCACTTAGCATAATGTTCTCCAGTTCCATCCATTTCCCTGTAAATGATGTAATTTTGTTCTTCTTTATGGATGAGTAGAATTCCATTGTATAGAAATCCAATCATTTTGCAATCCATTCATCTGTTGATGGACACCTCAGCTGGTTCCATACTTTGGCAATTGTGAATTGTGCAGTTATAAACATGAATATGCATGTATTACTATGGTAGTCTAGTTTCATACTTGGGTAGATACCCAGGAGTAGTAGAACTCTGTCATAGAGTAGATTCATTCCTGTTCTTCTGAGGATCCTCCATACAGTTTTTCAAAGTAATCACACTAAATTTTCAATCCCACCAACAATGTATCAGAGTTCCTACTTCACCACATTCTCACCAGCATTTGTTATTGTGTTTTTAGCGATTGCCATTCGAGTTGTGGGATTGTGGGGGCTCATTATTTCCTTGCTGTAAAACATTCTTTCTCGTGTTTTCAGGTTTCTTACGTCTGTATTTTTGTTGCTTTTGCTGGCTATTTCTCACTCTATGAATTTCCTGTGTCTAATCTCTCTCCCTTTATAATACCTGATTTCGGAGGTAAGTACTTACCTCAAGATATGTTTTAAAAGTGAATGGTTTCAGCTGTATTGGTATTCTTAGCTTTCTCTTGAGTATGTATCACCCTACAATGCCATCTTTGTGATCTGTGTCCCATATTACCCATTTGTTGTTCTACCTGTATGCAACCAAGGTTGCATTTGCTGCAGGATTCTGTTTGCCTGCTGAGATAGTGGCATTGATGGGTCCCAGGTGTTAAAGACTGGGAACTGGCCTGTCGCCTCTTTATTATGAAGTAGTCTCTGAGGTGTGGGCCAGTGCCATTTGTGTCCTCTGCATTTTAAAACTTCAATGTGTGAGGTGCTGGGGAGCTCCATTTGTTGGTTAGGATTGTCCTGTCCTTGGTGTCTGGAAGTCTGTCCTGTTGTCTCCTCTATGTGGTCTGGCCTCAACAGCAGGGGTTTAGAGGAGTCAGCTGGTATATACAAGAGCAAAGTGCGATGTAATCAATGGTGAAGGGTGAGTGAGGAGGAAGGGGATAGAGTGAGTTATGCGAGAAAAGGCTAACGTAGAAATAGAATCGAGTAATGGTTTAAGTAAGGTTAGGCCAGAGATAATAAGAAATGAAGATACTGCAAATAAAGATTCTAGTAACCAGTACAGAATATTTAGATACAGTCATAAGAAATGGATAAAATACAAGGCACAGGCAAACAGGTGCACTGGGAGTTAAACAAACAAACAAAAACAACAGAACAGTCTCTTGCACATATACATACAAGAGGAATAGAGAAGTAAAAGAAAGAAAAAGAAAAAAACAGTGAACCTTAAGAATGTGTAAAATTCCCTTGTTGGAGAAGAGCTGAATGACATTGTGGCTTTGGACAGTCTCTTGCTGTTTTTTTCTTCTTGGATTGAGGCTTGCTTAGAAGAGATGTGAATGCTGCTCCTAAGCTCTGGTTCAAGTCTGCTCCCCTGCCTGCAGTATTTCCTACTTTGTTAATGAGGCAGAGTTGGGTGGAGGAGCAGGGAGGGCTGGCTCTGGCTGGTGGCTGCTGGGAGGAGCTCCTGTAGGCTGGAGGTTGAGGTGTGGCTCTTGGCTAGGTACGCACCCAGTGTTCACCAAGGTCTTAGGCTCAATTCCCAGCACTGCAAAAAAGGGAGTGAAGAAAAGGAAGGAGGGAAGAAAGAGAAAAATGCAAAAAGAAAAAGGAAAAAAAACTATAAACACATGCACAGCAGTGGCACAAACAAAAAACAAACAACAAAATAGAACAGTAACAACAAAAAACCAAACAAATAATAGCAACAAAAAACAACTCTCATACTTGGCTTTCGCAGCCCTCTTGGGTTTTGTGTGGATATTTTCAGCTATTTAAGGTCACCTTATTACTGTAGGTTCCTGAGCATTCCTGCCTGTTCAAAAACTTGTAAAAAAGAAATCAGTCATCAGCCTGCTGCCCCAGTAACTAGGACCTCTAGTGAGCCCCACGGCTGGTGTGTCTGGTGTCTCGCTCTGCCTGTGTGGGTGCTCTGCACTGGGCACCAGGTGCAGGGCTTGTACCTAAGCAGGCACAGGAAGTCTGTGCTCTCTACAGAAAAGATTGGGTTGGTCTACAGCTTCCAGTCCCGGTGTTTCCCTCAGAATTTGTGTGTGGATATGGATGGTGTGGGGCCTGCTTGCACCTCCCTGTGGCCTGCACACTCACAGGGTGCATGGGGGGTCCAGGGAGAGGGAGGGACAGGATGGTGGGTTTGCTCACTTTTTTTTCTGTCCAGTGCCACCACGGGACTGTGCGATTCTGTGTCTGGTGCTCTTGCTGTCTGTAGAGTAAGTCTTAGGTTTCTTTATGTTAAATTTTGGGGCATATCCAGAGTTCCCACTGTTGAGGGATGCAGGCTACTGTTTGTGAGTCTCTGCGTGCTCAGGGATTTGTTGCTTCTCTTTCCTTTTTCCGCCTTGGTGTTTTAGAAGTGTCCTCGTAGATATACTTGAGTTTCCCCGTCTTTAGTTCCCACCTCTCATGAAGGTAGTCTGGATTGTAGGATGCTGGTCAACTTGGGCTCCTGAGATGAGTTAGAGACATGCTCGTCCTAGAGTCCCCCTCTGTCACCATCTTCCTTTTCAATTCTCTTGAGTCTTCTTGAGGGATAAACAGGATGGAGAGCCCAGACCTGGATTTGGACCTTGGCTTTTCCACTGACTAGGGCTGGAAGGTGTCCAACTCAAGCATATTATTTACCATTTCCTCACCTGTAGGCACGGTCATGATACATTTTTTTTTTTGCAGAGTTGATAAGAGGATTGGGTGAATGGAATTAAAGCTCTTAGAAGATTGGCATATAGTCAATAGCTTTTGCTGTCAACTCCAGGAGTCTAATAAAGCACTTGAAAGTATAGTTTCTCCCAGACTAGAAATTCTTGCCTGTCTGGCAGAAACGGGCAAGGTGACAGGAGCTTCTGGCATTCTTGAGCTAACCGGAGGGTCTGCGGAACCGCGTTCTTACCTCTATAGCACCGCTCACCCTCATTTCAACTGACTTTTGGACTTGAAGACTTGCCAGTGGCACAGATGAATTAGTCAGCGTGGGGAGTGGCTAAGAGATGGGATCTGGATCCAGCCTTTCTGGGCTTGAATCTCAGCTCTGCCTCTCACTCACTGTATGACCCAGAAGAAGACATTTAACTTGCTAGGCTCCTGTTTTCTTACTTATAAATCAGAAATTATAATAGCATCTACACTACCAGATTATTATGAAGATGAAATATGGCAGACACTTCTTACATAAAAGAAATGCCAAGTACTCACCAAGTACTAAGGACTGACCTAGGTATAAGCTATGATCAATGGTCTCAAGTCAATCAAAACTTGGCTGGCTGCTTTCTTGTGACCTGCAATGAGATATCCCATGGAAATGGGTGGACTTATTTCCCGGAGGAGTCTTAAGCAGCTGGTCTGACCCATGGTGTGGGGACTCCTATAGATTAGCTTGCAGGAAGCCCTTTGTATTCATTCTCTCTTGATTCCAAATCAATGCCTCTCTCTAGAGTATATAACTATATACCACAAGATATAGCATTGGATATACTATTGGGTATAGCAGATCAATGAACAGAAAACTTCTTATTAATTGTTCCTACAAACATTTTATTTCCTGGGCATCTACTCTATGTGAGGCCCTGGGAATTCAGAGAAGAAAGCCCTGGCTGGCAGCGAGTTCTGCTTGATGATTTATGTGTCGATCATGTGAATTGCCAAGAGAGATGTCTCATCAATATGCTCTCATTGTATTAGAAATACGCTGCTGACATATACCAGACATGCAGGGGAAATTTCCAGAAGAAGGTGCAGTTTGAGCAGAACTAGACTAACTCAAGGCTGGGCTCATTTGGTTGCAAGAGACAGAAATCCAGCACAAATAATCTTAAGTTAATAAAAGGAACTTATTGGCCCATCATCCACGGTTAATTTTAGGTGCTTTTTCTTTCCATCTCGTTGTTCTTTTCCCTTGAGCTCCTCTTCAGCTTCTAGGTGAACATTATCCCAGTGGTCGGGGAAGAGGCTACGTGCACGTCCTCCCCGTAGGAAGAAAGCGACTTTTCTTTCTAAATATCTGTAGTTCAATTCCAGGGAAGGATCATTCTTATCACCTGATAAACACATAAATGTGTTTCTGGACAAGAGTGGGATGTTTCCTTTCGTTTAGTTCTGTTCTAGTAAAGCACACGGAGCACATTGTACTTGGTAAATACTTGTTAACTAACCGAACTAATCAGCTCTGGTCATTGTTCACTCCAGGTCTAGGGAAATGGAGTTGCAAAGTAAAGGAGGAAACTGGCAGAAAAATATTCTGAGTAGTTACAAACCATTATTACCTCTGTGTTCCTGGGCAAAGACTTAGCCAGGCAGCAATTTGGAACGTTCTTCTTAGGAACAGAGAACAGAATATGCAAAGGGATGGGGCTGGGAACTGTAGATACTTTGATACAGATAGAATTTTGCACCACATGAAGACAGGGTGGGAAATGGGCTTGTGGTGGCCTTTGGGTTGGAGCTTTCTTTCTTTTTTGTTTTTTTTTACTTGCACTTTTTTTCTTTTTCTTTTTTCTTGGTATTGAAGACTGAACCCAAAGGCATTTTACCTATGAGATATTCCTCAAGCCCTTTTTATTTTTGAAATAGGGTCTCACTAAGTTGCTGAGGGTCTTGTTAAGTTTCTGAGGTGCGTCTCGAACCTTCAGTCCTCCTATCCACCTCCCAAGTACTGCCACCACGCCCAGCCATACTTTTTAATGTTTTTTTGTGGTGCTGGGGATTGAACCCATGGCCTTGAGAATGCTAAGTAAACAAGGACTTATATCTTCTTTTGCATGTCTTCTCATTTTATTTTTCTAGTTACTTATATTCCATGAAAGTACTAGTATGAGAAGAATTAGATTTAAAAAAATATAAAAAAAAATGAAAGTAAACCCCACAAACCTGGTCCTTGAGCACAGATCACTAGAAAATCACTGTTCTATGTGACTATTCTGGGTGCTGGTAACCTCTCCCTCCCCTCTGGTGGGTCCAGGGATGGGAGCAGCTCCATAGCTCAAGCCCTGAGTGACTGCATGCACCTGTGTTCCTCTGACTTTAGCCTCACATCGCTAAACAGGCTTGTCTTGAAGCATCCTGATCTGACTGGTTCATCCACTTCCCATTGGGACCTGAACGAATGCAGTAACCTTTGTGCCCGTGTCTGTGTGATTGAGAAAGTGTATATAGAGGGGCCACAGGAGACTGAGCAGGAGTGCGGTGTGGATGGGGGAGAGGACTCCACGTAGAGTGTCAATGGCAGGGCCAAGTAACCTCAAAATGATGAGGGCTTGAACTGGGCCAGTGGTACGAGAGGAAGAGAAAAATTCATAGACATTTAAGGTATTGTGCCAGTCAGGAAATCGGAGGCCACTATATAAACAGTTTATGCAGAAATCAAATGTTGCAGATGTTGGCAAATTATGACCGATGAGGGAAATATAGCCCACGACCCATTTTTATAAATGTGTAGCTTTACTGGATCATGGCCGGCTTGCTTGTTCATGCGGTGTTAAGGCAGAGTTGAGCGTCCGTGAGCGCGACCATGTGTGGTCCGCAAAGCCGACGATATCAACCATCTGGCCTTTCGCAGAAAAAGTTTGCTGACTTGTGGAATGCTGGGAAATGGGCACTTACAGAACCCTAGGAACAAGAATCAGGGCAAACCCGATTGGTTTTCGGGAGCTCAGGGAGCTGCAGAAATTTCAGGAATGCTGGACCCAGTAATCTTGGCTGTTGGCCACATCAAAGTAGGTGACTGCAAGGGCATACCCAGGGGCTTACTGAAACCTCACGCCTTTTAGTCTGCTGAGAATGCCGCTCATTAGCTGATTCTAAATAAAACTGCATGCATTTTTTTCCTGATAGTGAAGCCTAGTGCGCTGGGATGACTACTGGGTGTAGAAATTTAGAGGCTGGGATGACGTCCTGGCACAGTGACTATGGTAGATGGTGGTGCCGCCCATGGAGAGGAAGAAGAGCAGAAACGAAGACTCCCAAAAGGGGCAGAGGCTCTGTTGGGAGGTTAGAGTTCCAGACCTCTGCCAATTGTGAAGGGGGGTCATGGCCATCTGCCCCAGTGGGTTTTACTTAGACTTATTCACAGAGCAAACCATAAAGTATTTTTGACATAAGAAGAAATTGGCATTCCAAGCCTGGGACTAATAGACTTCGCCGCGGCTGATGAAGATCCAGCTCGCAGGCTAGAGCGGTTGTGAACCTTCCTCTCGGCAGGTTTAAAGGACACCTTCCAGGAGTCAGAAGACATTGGTAATCTCTTTGGTGCGGGGGCTCTGGTGGAAGATACTGTCTTGTGGATGCCGGGAAGGCCAGAAGCAAAGCCACAGAGCAAGAAGAGTATACTAGAAGGGAGGTGACAAGAGAGGAGAGAAAGGGGTACCACTGGCATGGGCTTATGGTGATGCTGAAAGACCACCTAGTTCCTATGTGGGGCAGTGGGAGAGTGTAGGGAAAGAACGCTGGGACCCTACTAGCTGACCACCCCAGGCCTCAGTCCCCACTGGGTCCCTCTCTCACAGAGCAGGCTTCCTACTGTTGACTGGGGACCACCTGAAATTTGACAAGATGGCAGCAGAAAACTCTCTCCCACCCCATAGCCATATCTGAGCAGAGACGCAGGGCTCTCCATTCTAAGTTTTTTTGCACTCAAGCAAAGATGATTTTTATTAGCTTTACGTTCCCCATTTTGTAATATCTAGCTCACAGGTACACGCTTACCTCCTACTGGAACACTTGATATTTATTTATTTATTTATTTATTTATTTATTTATTTATTTATTTTTGTGGTACTGGGGGTGGAACCCAGAGGCTTTCTACCTCCGGGCTATACTCCCAGACCTATTTTATATTTTATTTGGAAACAGGGTCTCACTAAGTTGCTGAGAGCCTCACTAAGTAGCTGAGGCTGGCTTCGAACCCGTGCGATCCTCCTGCCTCTGCCTCCCAGGCGCGGGGATGACAAGCGGCTACCGGAACACTTTATATCTGACTAATTAGTGCTTGTCTTCTAAACAACGAACGTCTTTTAATAGTTCTCAAGTACTGGGATTATAGGTGTGCACCACCACACCTGGCTAACTTCTAATAGCTTTTATGTGTGAATACAATATTGCAGGTGCTTAAATACAAATAATTATAAAGACATCATAGTGATAGTTAAGGACTAAACATTTGTACCCCCCCCCCCAACTTCATACATTAAGGCCCTCTACCACAATGTAGGTGTATTTAGAGATAAGGCCATTATACAAGTAACTAAAGTTAAGTGAGGTCATAAGGGTGAGGTTCTGATCCAATGATTAGTGTCCTTATTACAGAGACACTAGAATACTCTCTCTCCACTATGCACGGACACAGTGAGGAGGTAGCTATCTGCAAACTAGAAAAAGGGACCTTGCTAAAACACAGCAAGCTAGCATCCTGGTCCTGATTTTGTTTTGTTTTTGCGGTACTGGGAATCGAACCCAGGGGCACTCTATCTCTGAGCTACATCCCTAGCCATATTTTATTTTTTATTTTGAAATGATCTCACTAAGGTGCAGAGGGCCTCTGTAGGTTGCTGAGGCTGGTTGCAAACCTGTGATCCTCCCGTCTCAGCCTTCAAGTACCAGGATTAGAAGTGCGCTCCATTACACCTGGCTCTGGTCCTGAATTTTTAGCCTGCAGAACTGTGAGAAGATAAATTTCTATTTTTTTTAATTGTATGCGCTTTCTGTCACTGTGACAAAATACTGGAGATAATCAACTTATAAGGAAGAAAGGTTTATTTTGGCTCATGGTTTCAGAGCCAAAATAAAATGATTAGCCCATTTCATGCCTTTGCTTTGAGCCTGTGGTGGGAAGAAGCCTGCTGATATCATGACCAGGAATCAAAAGAGGGAGAAAGGTAGAGACCGGAGTTCCCAATTCTCCTTAGAGAGCATGCCCCCATGACCCAAGGCCTTCCATTAGGCCTTACCTCTTAAAGTTTTCTTTGCTTCCACTAGTGCCAGGGGCTAGGAAGCAAACTTTCAATGCATGGGCCTTTGGGGGCCATTCACAATCCAGCCCATAGTATCCTCCCACTTGCCAAGTAGTAAAAACAGTAACTCACTGACCTAAGTACCTAAGAAGTTTGGGAGAGAGATCAGGTATGGTGAAGTCAAGAAGTTAATTTCTTACTTAATACTGACTTTCAGCTCATGTTTTGTGTCGATTCCTTTCTTAGGCAGGTTCATTTCACACATTGACAAAAATGGGCCCTTGGCAGAGTAACACCTGCTTCGTCCTTAGAGCCCACAGCTCCAGAGGCTGTCTCTCTTCTGTTAGAAAATCTCATGAAAGCTTTGACAAAGTTATTTGTGACCTTTCCTGAACCAATCATGAACCCATCCTTGGAAAAGAGGATTGGGTCAGCTCTGTGTGAGCTACACGGACCTCAGTCTGGAGTAGCGGCTCCTCTTCAGTGAGCTTCTGGAGCTAAAATCCTATTTTACAGCTGAGCATGGTGGTGCACACCTGTGAGCCCAGTACTTGGGAGGCTGAGACAGGAGCATTGCAATTTTGAGGCCAGCCTCAGCAGCTTAGGGAGGCTCTCGGGAACTCAGCAAGACACTGTCTCAAAATAAAAATAAAAAAACCTTGGGGGTATAGTTTGGGGGCAGAATGCCACTGGGTTCAATCCCTAGCACAGTAGGCGTGCACACACACACACACACACACACACACACACACACACCCCCCAAATCTAAACAAATCTCGTGTTTACCAAGGATGAGTAGGTGAACACTACCTGTCTCTCCATTATCAGTGTTAATTATGCGTCTACTCTGAAGTTAGGGTTTGCATGGGGGCCTGGCGGGCTGCTGGGGGGTCCCCAGGTGGATAAGATGGGATCTGCTGTGGAGGAGCTTGTGTTCTAAGGGAAACTCATTTTGCAGAGAGGAGCCTCTCGGACGTCACATAGCAGCTATCGGGCGGGCAGGGGAACTACAGCTCCGCCAGGGAGGTGGGGTTCTGGCTGCTGACCGCATGGCTTTCTTCCAGCACCTGCTTGCTATTCCCCTTTCAGGTCACCAGGCCTCTCAGTGGACACGGACTGAGTGGAGGAGCCCAGTCCCAAGTGCGGGGAGCCTCCACCAGGTACCGTGTCTCCAGCCACCTCCTCGACGCCCTCCCACACACAGCGGGCTCCAGAGGCGTGCGCGCTCCTCCCTTTACCTTTGCACACACTTTTCCGGTTGCGGGGCTGCTCCGCTGTCTCTGTTCAGAGAGCTCATTCATTCCCCAAGATTCCTCCCAAGTGCTGACTAGATGCCAGGCAGCGCTCCTCTTCTCCGTCCTCAGGGTCCAGCTCACGCACGTGCTCGGCTGCCTGGCCCTGGTCCCGGCCCCCAAGGACAGCGGCTTTGCCCCCCACCTCGGAGGTGCTCCGGAAATATTTTGTATACAAAGGACGGAGTGAGGCAATGCAAGGGGTACTGCTTTTCACTTTCCTAATGTATAAAAATGCAGGACTTATTTTATTCCAGCTTGATATTGAATTATAAGGAATTTATGGGCAAAGTGGTCACAAGCTGACCCAGTCAGTCCCACATTTTCAGTTCTACAAATATTTCAGTGAACAATTTCGTTAACAGCTACATTAAGTAGATTGGAAATCATAAATCCAGAGTTTATAGATTATAATATTAATATTAAAATTTTTTATGGTACCAGGGATTGAACCCAGGGGCATTCTACCTCTGAGCTACACCCTCGACGCTATTTTTATATTTTATTTTGAAACAGGGTCTCACTAAGTTGCTGAGAGCCTCACTAAGTAGCCGAGGCTGGCCTAGAACCTGCGATCTCACTGTCTCAGCCTTCCAAGTACTGAGATTACAAGCATGAGCCATCACGCCTGGATTTTTAATTATATAAATATTATAATTATTATGCTATAATGTAGTTATATTATTTTTATTATATAATAATATAATATAATATATAGCATATATCCTAGAACATGCGATCAGATTACGTGTTATATAATTACATTATTATTCCCATTATATATTTAAGTTTCTATATTTGTTCCACATCTAGAAAAATAGGACAGAATGGGTTAGGGCTGATTTCTAATTTCTCTTTTAGTGTTTGGGAGATGAGCCAGTATATATATATTTTAAATGTGGGGCTTATGTTCTTAGCACATGAGAATTTAATGTAGATAAGGGCAATCGTAGGAAATGAAACCAAGCTAAGGTTGAATGTGGTTATTTTGGTTCAATCCTGTGGCTGTCAGGAGGAGGGCGACATGATTTCCTGCTGGGATGAGGCTGCTCAGCCGCACTCCTAATCCAGTCATAATCAAAATAATATTAGTAGCTGCCTTTGATCGAGCACTTTGAAGTGTATACCAAGTTAGGAGCTTTGCATCAAATTTCTTATTTAGTTCTCAAGACCTCCTTTATTTTATTTATTTATATTACTGGGGGATTGAACCCAGGCTCATTCTACCTCCAAGCTACACTCCAGCCATTTTTATTTTGAAACGGGGCTTGGCTAAATTACTGAGGCCGGCCTCAAACCTGGGATCCTCCCGTCTCAAGCACCTCCACAAGGGCCTTTGGCCTGCACTTTTCAGAGGATGCAAATTTAAAGAGAAGTAGCTTGCTCCAGTCATGTGGCCAGGGAGCTACGGGTTTGGACGCAGCCACAGGATGCTGCCTGTCTCCCTCCTGAACCTTCCAAGGGCCCCCGCTCCCTGGGAGCCTTTGACGAGCAAGGTGCAAACGCACCCCACATACACAGCTGGACGGGCAGTACTGGGGGTATGGACTGTGGGTAGGACAAGAACACTACTTCTGGAACTAGAGGTTACACTGTAGTCAGTCTCACATGAGGCCAAAGTTTTGAAGTTTGGAGTCTTGTAAAATCTGCGATGTTGGTCCTCAATGTCTGTTGGTTCTCAACGTCGTACCGGAGGAAACTATAAGCTCTGAGAAGCCTTTGTGATCTGTGGCTGGGAGCCACGCCCGCTGTGGGTCTACACATGCAAGACCTGGCCTGCTTACCTGCATCTTCTTCCAGGTTGGTTCCTCGCCCTGATTACACGGAGGCCTGAGGCCTCATTCACCGCCGTGCATGTGTGCACGCTGCGCCTGTCCCTGGCATTGCTGTCCCCAGCCTGCGTGACTCAGTGTTGTTGGAGGAGTCGTTTCTGCTCAGGCGGGAATGCAGATGGCAGATGAGCCAGGGATGCTCTTGTTTGCCTCCTGGCCAGGCACCAGCAGGCGGAGTCAGGAAAACCACAGGTGCATCAGGACATCGTGGGTGCTGCTCCATGTGAACTGGACACAGGGCAGGAGGAGCTGCAATGAGAACTTCAGGCCCATAAAACCACACGGGGCAATGCCACTCCAAGTTTAAAGCCAGCTGCACGTTTCAGTGATGAAATGTCTGGTTTGTGAGTAATAGCATCCACCCCATTATAAAATAGATGGGGTTAGCTTTTGTATATTATAGCCGGAAGTTGCTATCATTGCACTCATTTTATAAGCGAGGGAACAGAGACTCAGAGAAAACTGACTTGGATTAGTCTCGCGGTAATTATCAGAGCTGGAGTCAGAGAAGTCTATCCCAAGGCCCTGTGGGTCTCAAGAGTGGTGCTCTGCATAAAAAGTCCTCAAGTTTTAGGCTGAAGAAGGTGGGCTGTAAAGAAATCAGCAAAGCCATGGGTGCGTACAGGTTGTTCAGAAAGTCTCCAATTTCTTTGGCTTCTTTATTTAATCTTCATTCCTTCCAAACCCCAGCAAAATGTCTTGGATTCAGAGATTTGTTATTTCAAGAAGAGTTACTGGAACCAATTTAATTTTACTTTTTTCTCCATTTGTGACCCTTTGGTTGCTATAGACACAATCTCAGTTAAAAAACGAATGTCCTCAAGAAGTGTGGGTGTATTGGAGGAGGTTCTCAAAAGAGGGATGGTATATACAAAGTTGGATACGTAGAAACCAGAGAGAGGTGAAGTCTACACAGAAGCCCAGAGCCCATTCCTAGGACCATGAAGGCCAGATGGACTGGTCCACATTGGCTGTTCATACAGCCCCAGCCCTAGCATTTTCTTCTGCACCTGAGACACACCTCTGGGGTTCAGGGAACATAAAGGTGTGTGGTTCTATATTTGCGTGGAGACAAGTTATGAGCACAATCTTGCTTCTCTCCCTAAAGGTAAACTATCATTTTTTTGGTGGTACTGGGGTCCCTGGAAGCCCTTCTGCCTCCGGGCTATACTCCCAGACCTATTTTATATATTTTTTTGGAAACAGGGTCTCTTAAGCCAGAGCGGCTGGCTTCGAACCTGCGTGATCCTCCTGTCTCCGCTTCCAAAGCGCGGGGATTACAAGCATGCGCCACCACGCCCGGCAAGGTAAACTATCATTTTAATTATTATTTAGCCTTACTCTGAGGTCTCTGGCATTTCATCATCATGCTAACTGTAATAATAATATAAAATACAAGCAACAATAATGATAATTTCCTATCTCACTGGGGTACAACAGGGATAAAATGAGGTAATGAGCTCAAAAGTGCTTTGCAATAAAAGAGAAGCCATCATTATACTGGCATGTTGCTAAGCATCTTATCATGACTGCTATCCGGATGCTGGGGGAGGTGGTGGTCAGCTGACTTGGTTGCTGTGTGGGCGTAGCCCTTTTGTAATGAGGACAGCTTTTGTGAGGTCAGTATCCATTTTCTACAAAGTGGTAGAAACAGCTTCAGTGTTTCTCCCCTTGTTTTGGGGAGGAGACAGATAACTTGTAATGATGATCAACCATGTACCAGGTGCTTTACATATATCATTTTATGTAAATAAAAATAAACACCTGCCGGGGATGGTGGCGCATGCTTATAATCCCCATATTTGGGAGGCAGAGACAGGAGGATCGCGCAGGTTCGAAGCCAGCCTTGCTGGCTTAAGAAGCCCTGTTTCCAAATAAAATGTAAAATAGGTCTGGGAGTGTAGCCCGGAGGTAGAAGGGTCCCATCCCCAGGACCACACATAAAAAAAGACCTTGTTTTTTTTATATGAAGTCATTGTTATTCTATATTAGTGATGTATTTAAGGTTAAGCTGCAGACCTGATGCCTCCATACTTCTAAATACACCAGTGGGTCTTTCCTGAAAAAGATGTCTTTCTAAATAACTAGTTTGTAATCCTCCAAATTAAATAAACTTAACATTAACACATTCCCATTCAGTCTAAAGGTCCAAACACCCAACTGTTCCAACAATGTCATGCTTGCCTATCTGGTCTAGGGTCCAGCCCAGCGTCACATCTTGCACTTAGTGGTCAGGTCCCTTTAGTCTCCTTTAGTCAGGGATAAATCCTCAGAATTTCCTGTCTTTCTGACTTAGAAAGGCTTAGAGTAGTGAAATTTCATTCTGAAGGTTGACTTGAGTCTGCCAGAGATACCCTTATGGCCAAACTCAGCCGTTCTTGGCGGGACTTCACAGAAATGATGGTATGCTTTTTTTTTTTTTTTTTGATACTGGGAATTCTACCTCTGAGCTACCCCCTTAATCCTTTCTTACTTTTTCATTTTAAAACAGGTCTCACTAAGCTGTTTGAGACTGGCCTCAAACCTTTGATCCTTCTGCCTCAGCCTCCCAAGAGCTGGAATTACAGGCATGTGCCACCACATCTAGTGATGGTTTGCTCTTCCTGGTGCACCGCATCGGGAGGCACCGGACGCTAACGAACTCCCCGCTTAATGTAGACTCAACACTTTATCATGTTGGTTTCTGTCCTATTTCCTTATGATAAGGTAGGTTACTGTGTTTTCCCGCTGTGGTTAATAAGTATTTTGTGGGTAGATTTTATGGCATTATACCTATTTCCTATTTCTCATAAAATCTCTCCTCAGTAGCCTTAGTGATTATTGATGACTTCCTTGACAATGGTTGCCAAAAGGTGATGCCCTTATTCTTGTCATTCCGCCTGCATTTATTGGCTGGTGTTCACTAGAAGAAAGAGCTTTCCTTTCTTATTTATTTATAGTTTTAAAATCTCATGTTGTAAACCAACATCACTATCATTATTTACTTTGCAATTCAAAATTTCCAAGTTTGGTTAGCGATGCCCCCTTCAAACTGGCTCCTGGGTCCTTTTGGCACAACTTCATTAATCTTTGGGCACTTCTTTAGTTCCTGACACAAGATATTCCAGATTCATCTTGTACTCGTACTCACTTATTTATATATTTAAGTTTCATGGATCTACATTTCTTCAGTGGCTGAAACCCACCGCTATTATTTATCTTAAAGCTAAGTACGTCTTTAACCTTCAGTCTCTCCTCCCTCAGACTCATCCTATACTTTCCCCCAGGTTAATCTTCTAAAACCCTCACATGGCCGTTATCTTTTGACTAATAACCACGGCAGCTTCGAAGCAGCGGGAAAATTCCCAAGCTTCTCATCTGGCATTCAAGACTCCCACACTCTGTCGCCATGCTCCTCCACCATCTAATTTCCTAATACTCTCTTGTGTTTCTTGGTGGATGTTCTGAGCGCCTCCTCTTCTTCCGTTCTTTGTTCTTTCTCTACTCCCCTTTCCTTCCATACTTACCTAGAAACTGCGGTGTTCCAGGCACCGAGAACAGAGTAGTGGATGAGATCGTTACAAAAGATAGCTGTGAGAAGGAATTAGGGTGAGAGGCAGAGCAGAGTGGGGCGTGACTGAGGCTGTGTCTGTCTTTCTTAATGGTGTGTTTGATGTGTGAGGGCATTTCTCCATCCATGGCTCTGTGTACTTCATTCCTTCTAATACCCAGGCTGGTTCTTGTCGACGTGTGGACTTGAACCTGAAGTGAGATCTCCCCGGCTCATAAAGTCATCTTTGATGGCCTCAGACGCAGCCATCCTTTCCTTCTCTGGACCAAAAAAACACATAGAAAACATGGGTTTTTGTCTCAGAGTGCAGTTTAATGAAGTGATGGATTATGATGCTTGTAATGGAAAGGCACAAGTTGGGGGAGGCGAGCTAAGCCCACTGCTGTTGTCTTTCTGCCTCTTCTCTCCTTGTATCATGTAGTTGTTATATTTTTTAGTGAGGACCTGGGAAGATGGGCTTGAGAGAGGGGGCACGAGGGTGGCTTTCAGGAGCCAGTGAGGAGATGATGGTGGAGTCCTTTCCAGAACCCTTGGTGATGGCCACACCAACTCCGGCTTCTGTGAGTTTGGGGGCTCTAGAGTTTAGGGTTTTATTTTTCCAAATTTCAGAGGTGGCAAATGATTGACTAATTATTTCACATTCTATTTCAACATCAACTGCGCTTGACAGTTGTTTCTGATTGATTTTACTTCTGGAGAAATTACTGAGCTGTGTTAGAAAAGCAATGCTGTTAGCTTAAGCCACAAAGCCAAACGGAACAAGCAGACATATAACCAATCGGCGAAGCCTCCTCCCTGGTATCTCCCTTTCCCCCCTTCTATGTCCAAATAAACATAAAACCTGCCAAGTTTAAATACCGGGTGGGGTACTTTCCGCCCTGCCCGGTACAGTTTGTTCTCTCAGACAGTTTCTGCAATTCCCCTCAGTCCTTGAAAGCGATGGTGAATTGCACCTAGCGTGCTGTAGGTGGCGCTGTGGCCTCGGGGCACGGTGGTCCGCGCGTCTATCAAGATTGCTGTTTTGGAGAAGGGATGGAGTCTGGCATCTTTTTAGTTAAACTTGATCCATCAGCTCAGCTTCTGTGGAGCAAGTCTGAGAAACAGATTAGCCGATTTCTGACCCTAAACGGAAGGTCTGCCGTTCTGTGCTCAAATGTAGCATTCACCGAAGGCTGGCTCATGTCCCCGGCTGGGCTTTGGAATTATGCCCACAGGCTGTGAAAATGACCCCGAGGTGTTTCTTCGAAGCCTTTACCTGAAAGTCGTTTCTGGGTGTTGTACCTGAAAGCAAAAAACGACTTTAGCATCACATTCCAGGCTGGTGGAGGGTGCGAGAGCTGAACCTAACTCATCAGCTTCCATGTAAGCGGCTAGGCTGCTGGGCGTTTTAGCTGGCAAAGCTGAATCCCCAAATCCAGTATTGTTCCTTAAGGTGGGCACCTGCTCGAACGAGCCTATTATTACCCCGACCCTGTCCCCAAGTGGTTGCGATGTTGGGTTTGACCACATCATGAAGGCTCTCTGGTTTTGTCCACACACACACACACACACACACACACACACACACACACACACACACACACACACACACACCACCGGAGAGTGGAAAATTGGCAGCTGAGGGTAGCCTTTGTAAGCCCCGGCTGCGAGATCTCAAATTCCTTAATTAAGTTCGCAGGCTTCAGGTTTCATAAAATGAAATCGTGTTTTTCTCCTTACAGAAGTTGTACATGTAACATCGAGAGAATTGCAAAGCCTCTTAGACCTGTGAACTGGATGACCTCCCTGTGTATATTCCAATTGCAATCCCCTAAATGCATTTACCAAAGGCACCCGTGACTTCAAGTGTCTCTTGCATTTTCCTGCAGGGGAGGGAATGAGCTGGGAATCTCCATCACATTTCTCTAATGAAGTTATTAAAGGTGAATTAGATTATTTTTATTTTTTCCTGTTGACTGTTTTCAGCTTGATGTCTCTTTTTTACTTATGACCAGTAGATGGCTCTGTGGCTTTCCTCTCCTAGACGCCAGTTAGTTTGATGTCTCTTAATGTTATGAGGTTAATTCAATTTTGCCCTGGCCTGTGGGAAAGTCTTGAGTTGCTCCATGTGGGGTCCCACAGGTGAGAAGGGTTCTGATGAAGGTTCTTTCCGCCCCCAGCAGCAGCTTCCCTAGCGCCGCCTCTGGTCTCTGAGAACCTTAGTTTGTATGTGAGTGTGTGGCCAGAACAGTCAGATAATGACTAAGTTGGGGGTCCTCGTGGCCATTTGGGATGGTCTTTGGGCCCTGTGCTGGCTGCTACTGGTAATAGACCCTCTCCAGATGCCAGAGGAAAGGGTGATGGTGTGCTTCCTCAGCGCTGGGGTGCGTAGAGTGCCTTCCCTTTGGAATGGAACCTTGACTCAGCTTCCAATGGTCTGCCAGGTGCTGGGGGCTTTTTCTGGAACGCAGGTGGGGTGCGGGGCTCGATCTCTGGATGCCACCTGCCTGTGCTTCTGTCCACATGGTCCCTCCAGATGGGGAGCCTTTGTCCTTTTCCCATATCACTTCTATTTTCTCTCTTTCCTAGCACTCGCTCTCAGGGGCGGGGCAAAACTGTGTGTTTCCAACCACATATTTTCCTAGATCTGTTTGTTTCTAGACCCTTTGAGGTTTGATTTTGCTTGTGCTCACCCCCCCCCTAGTTCTTCTTGCTTTCCTGGCATAAACTAAGATGAAGCTGTCTAGACCATGTTATAATTAGGTGACTGGTTCTAGCCAGTGAAACTTGAATGGGAATGCGCTTTCAGGCTGTTATGGACTGAATTGTGTCTCCCCCGCACCAATTCATGCTGAATCCTTAACCTCCAAATGTGATTATATTGGGAGACAGGTGCTTTAAAGAGGCAATTAAGGTTAAATGAGGTTGTAATGGTGGGGCCCTAATCTAATATGTCTGATAGTCTTATCAGAAGAGAAAGTAACCCTAGGGATGTCCACACACGGAGAGAAAGCCAATCAGGACACAGCAAGAAGGGAGCCCTCTGCGAGCCAACGAGGGAGGCCTAGAACAAACCACAGCTCTGTTTTATTGACCCTCCATGTGTCTGTTCCAGATGATGTTGCTAAAAAAAAAAGGGGTAGGGAAGCCTCAAATAACTGTTTTTTTTTGTGCCAAGTTGCTGACATTTCTGATTCAATTTTTGTCGCAAGATAGCCTAACATTAATCAAGTCGACTAATGTAACCTAGACCTTGCCTTTTGTTTTGGTACTGGAGGTTGAACCCAGAGGCATTCTACCACACAACTATACCCCTGGACCTCTTTTATTATTTAATTTTGAACCAAGTTCTCCCTAGGTTGATGAGGCAGGCTTCAAACCTGCGATCCTCCCAAGTACTGGGATTACAGGTGCACACCGCCACACCTGGCCTGGATTTTGCTTTTAGTGAGTGAGCACAAAAGCCAGGCATCTGACCACTTGGTGCTGTAATTCCATGGGATGAATCCTCTTGCAGGTAATGGATACCTCCTATCTGGACACAGGAATTGGGTTGGCTCACGGCATAACTGTGATCCCTGAGGTGAAAAGATCTGGCTAATGGATCACAATATTATACTGGTGCGATTACACAGGGCCCCAAGAATCCTCCGTAGTTTAATCTTATTGTTCAAACTGAGCTTTCCAGATCTCAGGGATCTGCTGAGATATTTGAGATGGGGCGTTGAAGGCAAGGTTTTTCACTGGCTTTTCTCTTTAATGAGAGTAGCTCTATGATTAAAAAAAAATCTCTGTAGGGTTTTGTGTGAGATTTAATTTAAATGAAGAGTTCTGTTGCTGGAGAAAATTTAAAAATCGCACTGGTGGTTGCACAGTCAAAGAAATATAGATCATATGAGTATCTGAGGCTCTTGGGGCTTGAAGTTCAGTCTGATTCAGCAAGTATTTATATTGCTGGTTTCAAGGTCATGGGCCTCAAGTTCATCAGAGTTACTTCATCTTCTACGTGTCTTGGAAGCATCCCTGACTCATGAGAATAGATTTGCACAAAGTACAAGAGTCTTTGTAGGTCTTTGTGCATTAATTTATATCTTTAAAGAGTATTTGTGGAAGATACCAATGGCATATAGCGATACATCAGTGATACTGAAGCCATAGCCTGAAATAGCACGTGTGTTTTCACTGCTGCAATTCCCCATCCCAGGCAGACATTGTTAATTGATTACAGAACTCGTTCCTGCAGAGCCCAGTTATAGCCCTATGATTCTTCTCAGTATAGTACTTTAGGCAGCTTTTTCCTACCGATTATTGTTGACATATGAAATGAGACCATGCTTATCCTTCCCATGCATAATAAATAATGGTTTGATGTTCATTTATTAATGTCTTTGAGTGCCATGTTTTAGAGCTGTGGCATGTTGGTAGCTGAGTGGTCAGTAATTATTTAAGCTCATAATGGACGTGCTAACCATACTTTTCAAACTTAAAATTAGAAATGTGTTCCATATAAAGGCCTTAATAAGGTTGAATGCTTGGACTAAGGTTGAATTAGTTAAGACCCTGGCTGGTGACGGGGTGGAGAAATTGCAGAGAACTGATGAAACTGCAGAGATTCATTGAAGTCTACCAACAGAGGTAAGGGCAGGGTCAGAGGAACCAAGGGGCAGTGGCAAAGCATCTATGCACCAGCAAAGTTGGAGCCTTTCTCAACCCTCAGCTAAGTGGAGAAATCCCTCATCGAGTGGGGAAACCCAGGGAATCCCTGGAAGAACTGGAGACCAGGGAGAGGAGCTCCTCCGTAGGAACGATGGCCGTAGGCTAAGTGGCACAGCATTGCCAGAGCGGAGGCAGGAAGGCACTGGGGACCAAGCACCCTCGCTCCTCTGTCTGCTATTGTCTTCCAGGGTCGAATGCCGTTTACTTAATAGCCGCTTAGGAATTCTCTGCAGCTTCATGAGGAAGACAGAGGGTGAGGCGCTCAGGTGATAGACCATAGGGCCCAGACTCCAGGGTACAGAGAAGGGAGGAACATGGTTCTGGAGTTGAGGAATAACTGAGATGGCTCGATACATCTCTGTGAGAGCAGGAACTTAGCCTACATGTTCCCTTCTCCATCTCCATCGTCTGAGCAGCACTGGACACATGTAGGTTCTCAGCACACATCTGGGGAATGAACGAATAAATGCCTTAACTGGACATTTATAGCAAAATGACCTACCCAGAATTTGAGGGATTATTTGTGTGTGGTGGGGGCAGGGGGGTTAAAGAAGTATCAGACTTGGTCTTTGTCCACTAAGAAGTTAATTTTAAGCCTTTGCACAAAATAATATATTTAATTAGATGCTACTCATCCGCAAGGCTTGGTTTAGGGGTCCAATGAGATTACTCAGTTTCAAAGAACTTCAATTTCAGCTTCTTTTCTATTTTGGGTACTGGGGATTAAACCCAGGGGCATTCTACCTCTGAGCTACATTCCCTGCTTTCTCTCTCTCTCTTTCTCTATCTGTATCTATATTATTTATCTATCATCTATATCTATCTACCTATCATCTATCTATCTACATACTATATGTATATATACATATATAATAACATATATACATCATATATATAATTTTGAAGCAGTAACTTAGAGACCCTTATATATTACATATAATATATATATAAAATTATTACATATAATTTTGAATCAGGATCTCTCTAAGTTACTGCATGCTGTCCTCAAACCTGTGATTCAATTCTCCTGTCGTAGCCTCCCAAATGCTGGAATTACTGGCATACACCACCATACCTGCCCAATTTCAGTTTCAGTTATGTATTTAGTGTGTAATAAGTCATCTCAGAACTTGATGCCTTAAAAGAATCATTCTATTTTGCTCATAATTTTGTGGGTCAGGAATTTGGGGAGAGCTTGGCTGGGTGGGCCCCATTCCAAGATGGCTTCTTCTTGCCTATGTCTGACACCTGGGGGTACTTGGTCTCTCTCTACATGGCTTCTCATTTTTCAAGGCCTTTCCACATGTCTTGAAATACTTCTTGTGTTTTAATTTCAGGGTATTTTTCTTTTTTTTTGTGGTACTAGGGTTGGAACCAGAGGCTTTCTACCTCCGGGCTATACTCCCAGCCCTATGTTATATTTTATTTGGAAACAGGGTCTCACTAAGTTGCCATGAGCCTCACTCAGTAGCTGAGGCTGGCTTCGAACCTGAGCGATCCTCCTGTCTCAGCCTCCCAAGCGCAGGGATTACAAGCGTGCACCACCACACCCAGCTTCAGGGTATTTTTCAAAGTACCCCTTTGTAAATAAATAGTGACTAACCCCGTAAAGGCAGAAAGTAGAAGCTTTCTGGAAAGAGAAGGGCTGTGTTTGGAATATCCTTTCCCTGTATCTTACTGGTCAGGCAATCCCAGGACCAGCCCAGATGCAATAAGGTGGAAATACAGAGTAACCTCATGATGATCGAGGAGCTAGCTCACTTTATAGAAGAGGGGTGGGGTGGAAAATATTGTTGCCAGTAAATTTTGGAAAATATAGCCTATCTCAGTGCATTCATATTGTCAGTTCTTCCCCTTGTTGGGTGGTTCCAGTTTTTTTCTAAGTTCTTTCTCTCTCTCTCTCTCTCTCTCTCTCTCTCTCTCTCTCTCCACAGATGATCTCATTTAATCCTCAAGACCACCCACGAAGCAGTTTCTATCATCTCCATTTCAGAGATAAGGAGGATGATGTAGGGGAAAGAGAACAGCTATCTTGCCTAAGGTCACACAGGTAGAAAGTCAAATTGCTTGTTTTAGAAGGGATTCATGATGCTTAAGGTACCTGTGATGCCATAAGGTAGAATAAGATAAGTGGGTTAGAAAATAGCAGCTGAGAGGAAGGCGGGATGAGGCGAGGCGGGGGCCAGCACACACGGCGCCTGCCATCTTGTCTGGCCTGGGGGATCTTGCCTGGGCTTTGGTCACACATTTGGCTTTGAGATGTCTACATTGGCCAACACAATGAGGGCTCATGAGCAGTGCGTGCAAGGGAGAACCTGATCATTATTCCTGTTCCCGATGCTCAGTCAGGAAAATGTTCCTCTCACAAGTCCTGGAAAACGTAATAAGCTTCACCTTTGACAGCTCTTATTGTCTGGTCTCATTGGGATTTTTAAAGACATATGCTGGGGCTTGAGGCTGTCTCAAGGCAATATTAAAAATAAACAAGCCAGGCATGGTGGCTCACGCTTGTAATCCCAGCATTTGGCAGGCTGAGACAGGAGGATCGCGGTTCATGAACAGCCTCAGCTACTTAGTGAGGCCCTTTGCAACTCAGTGAGACCCTGTTTCAAAATAAAGAATAAAAAATAGGGCTGGGGGTGTAGCTTAGAGGTAGAATGCTCCTGGATTTCCTCCCCAGTGCTGCAAAAACAAAAAACAAAACAAAACAGAAAAATACATATAGACTTAGTAAGAGAATGTTAAAGGAACAAGAACAAAAACATTTCACTAACAGTAAACCAAAATATATCATAAAGATTAGATGTAAAATAATAGTGATAGTTAAATAAATAAAATTCAAGATAAAGGAAATAGAAAAGTGGAATTATTGAAAGATAATAGAAGGGTAGAAAGCTAAAGATAAAACCAGGTTAAAGTTAAAAATAAAACTAGAAAACTGTGGATACAATTTAAAAGCAAAACAAAAATTTAAAATTAAAAGTTATGACCAGATAATAAATAAGATTTAACATAAAAGAAAGAATAATATAAACTAAAAAGGTAAGAGGTTAAATATATCAAAGTGAGAGATATAAAAGACTAAGAGGATAAAGGACTAAAATTCACAGGAAAAATTGTTAAAAACATAAAAGTAGGTAAGTTTGAGGCTGAAGTACAAGATTAAGGAATTAAGAATGCTCTTTTGAGTGTTAATACTTTGACAAAGAAGATTAAGAGAAAAATACTTTAAAAAGAAAATAAAAGAAGCTTGAATTTAGGGGAATATATAATAAAAAGTGTTAAGAGTAAAGAAAAGGGAATTTTCTTTTGGTGGTCCTGGAGATTAATCCCAGGGGCATTCTACCTCTGAGCTACACCCTTACCCCTATTTTATTTTTGGATAGGATCTCACTAAATTTTGGAGGGCCTCACTAAGTTGCTGTGGTTGACTGTGAAACGTCTATCCTCCCGTCTCAGCCTCCCAAGTTCTAGAATTTTAGGCATGTGCCACCAAGCCCAGAGGGAAATTTAAATTAGTACAAATCAAGACAACAAAATTCTCAAAATAATGACCAGGACAGCAACCACAACTAGCAGCAGCTAAATAAAAAATGATGTGGAAAACCTGAAATATTTCCCTGGCAAACATATACTCAATGACCACAAAACATCTATTACAAAATCACCAATGTGGGTCTGGGTCCCTGCCCTAGAGAACCCTTTGTTGTAGCAGTAAGTGGTATTTATGGACAGTGGAACATTGTGGGATGCCCATTACTCTTTTCCTGGAAACTTACACTCTGCCTCCAACACTTTCTTTTGCAGCAATGGAACCCCAGTTACTCTGTAACTCAACCAGCTAGGGATGGAGTTGGGCACAAGCAGTGGCCAGCTCAAACTATGTGAACAGCTTAGGCAAAACAAACAACCCCCTCAAAACCCCTACCCCCACAAAAACAAAACATGGGACGGCTGGGAGGTAGGGAAAGGTCATGGACTGGTGGAGAAAGGGGAGGAATTAGAAGTAGCTCTTCTTAGTGAAACAGGAGTGAGGTTATCTTCTGAGAGCAAGAGGCTAGGTCCCCAGTGAATTGAGTGAATGGGATTGGGTAGAGCTTGGTGTGGGGAAGAGCCCAGAACTCAACATTTGATTCCAGTTGTGCTTCGACAGCCTGGTTTTGCCTCAGGTTGCCAGGAAATATTACACTTCATTGTTGATTCTCTAACAAAATGAGGTTTCAGGGTTGATGGTTAAGAGCATTTGAATCCTGAGGCATTAGAAGAGGCTCAGTTGAGTGGTGATGGATCTTCAGTGTTGATCTTGGGGACTAGCCAGGCCAGGTGGCATGGCTGATTGGAGAATGGGGCTGGCTATCTGTGTCATGGTAGAGAGAGGAAGCTCAGTGAGAGAAGGGGCTGGAGCCTTAGCGGAGAGGAAGTAGTGGATGAGTGTGTTGGATGGAGCAACGGTCTGTGCCTTGTTGCTTTGGAGATCACTCAGGTGCATGTTCACACAGCCCATACGGATGTTTGAGAGAGTGGGGACAGCCTTAAACTCCTGTTCAAAGACTGTGGCACCCACATCTCTGAGGATGTTGGAAACAGATATTGGATAAGAAGATGGGAACAATAGTGGAAATCTTGGAAGAATCCTGTTTTTTTTTGTGTGTGGTACTGGGGATGGAACCTGGGTCATTCTACCGCCGAGCTACACCCACAGCCCAATTTTTTTTTTTATTTTTTATTCTACTAAGTTGCAAAGGGCCTCACTAAGCAGCCGAGGCTGTCTGTGAACCACAATCCTCCTGTCTCAGCCTCCCAAATGCTGGGATTACAAGCGTGTGCCACCACGTCTGGCTAGGAAAGAATTCTGAATGTCATTCTCTAGCAGTGATGGGAAAGGAGAGAAGTGGGGTAGTTGATTCAAAAGGTCATGAGTGGAGGGATGAATTGGACTAAGTAGGGATCTGTGGATCCTTCCTCCTGGTTCTGGAATTGGGGAGAGTAGAAACTGGTCTTTCTTGGAGAGTATGGTGAAGTAGGAAAGTAAGTTTCTGTTAAGGAGAGAGGTAGAGAGAGGTAGATAGGCAGATAGAGTCAAAGATTCTTTCTTTTGCCGTGAGCTTGGTGGAAGAAAACAGAAGGCTTGTTTCATTCAGGGAAGGGGAAGACTAGGAGTCTGAAAAGAAACTGTGCAGAGTTATTTGAATCTAGGCTCGTTATTGTGGGTCACTGGGGCAGAGGGGAGGACCATGATAATGTTGGGAGAGGGAAAGAAGTGTGGGGAGTATTGAGAAAAGTTTTAATTTGCCATTTGTAGGGATTCGGCTTGACATGCCTACAACCATCTCAGTCATAACTGCCATATTGCCTGTCGGGTAACCTGGCATGCATTCCAAACCCTACAGGATATGCATGGTCATTGAGATGGTCAGTTGAACACTCCATGCCAGCCATTGATGCCTGGATGGCTTTTTAACTGGTGTTTGAGATATTAATATTTTTTTTCTTTTTCTCTTTTGAGAAAGCCCAGATGCATTGCCACTGGTAGCAAGGCAGCTTTGTCTAGCTCAGCATATAAATCCCTTCGTCCTGCCTTGAGGTTTGAAGATCCTTCTCTCTAGCTGCCACTCGGAAAACTATTCTGTTACTAAGCCATTAATAAATTGTACTTTGTACAATCCTGGGATTTGGTGTCTTGGTACCTTCTGTCTTTGGCAGATGTATTTGATATACTGGGGTTTTCTGAAACACCATTGGACAATTTGGTATAACTTCTATCCCAAGGTTTTGATACCAATTTGAAGGGTTCTACACATACTGCATACACTGGTAATCCAAGGGCATAGGGCATAGCTTTTGTTGTTGTGTGCCTTTTGGGGAGGGTGCAGGGGCACTACTACGGTCTGAGAGGTGGCCCATTTAAAACCCACTCCCAAGTTTTCACAGCTTACAAATAGTTGCAATGAAAGATGAATGGTAAAAATGTAGAACTAAAGAGTGATCAGGAAGACTACTGGTTTGAATCTCAGGCCCACCAAATAGATTATTATAGGTCGTTGGGTTGCTAATATAACTGCCAAAGTCCCTTTGATTCCTGGCATTTTAGATGAGAGGTATAAAATATTTCTGTGTGCCTGAAAAAATGTTCTGGGACAATAGCTGCTGGCAACTCTTCTGTAGGAAATTACAACATAAATTCTCACACATCTGCTTAGTGGATGGCCTATCAGTGATGCTTAATGAGGATGATTTGTTTCTGGTTGGATATGTCAAATTGTCAGCTATCAAACATTTTGTGTGTGAGACTTCTGGGAGTGATGGGATTGCAAGAGCTTTTTCAAAGCATGTCCTCCACAGGCGTATCTCAGTGTCCTGTGCACCATCCAGCAGCCATTTCTGTGAGGGAGAAAGATTCTGGACCATCAATTTAAATGGCTTAAAAATGTCCTGGTAAATGCATTGATCCTGGACAGTCTGCCTCCCCTGCCCCAAATAAAGAGACTTTGGCTACTGTGGGGATTTAAATTCAGTGATAGAGATGCCTGGACGGCCAGGGTACCAGGATGCTCTGGAGTTATGCAGAGTGAAAAAATGACCTCTTTTGATCTTGAGCTTCTAATGGACCAGTTGTAAGAACCTCTTCTCCTTGGGAGGGAACTGATGGAGGCCTTTGAGGGAGAGTTGCATTAGGTTGTCTTCCTTTTCTTTTAGTAGGTAAGGAAAGGCTAAGAAATATGCCCCAAATCATACAATTAGTTATTGTTTTAGGTAACACACTTGAAATCAAGGCTCTTGGGTGTTTTCTTTCCTTCCTTCCTTCCTTCCTTCCTTCCTTCCTTCATTCTTCCTTCTCCTTGTCTCTTTCCTTTCTTCTTTCCTTCCTTCTGTTAGGTTCCTTCTTCAGGGATATTACATACCTAGTTTGCATTTTCTTATTTATTTTTTGGTGTATTATAGTCATATATCTTAATAAAGTACACAATAGTAGAGGCATACATGCACACATCACTCATTTAGCCCTTCCCCAATTCCCTCCCCATTCCCTCACCCTCCCTCCTTCTCATATTTGACTTACTGATTGACTTCAATGTTTGTGAATGTACATCATGTACATTGGGGAATTTCCCTCTTCCCCCTCCCATCATCCCCAGTTAGGCCTCCTTATTCATTTATGGTTTCTCCTCCTTCATCTAGATGACCCCTTTTCTCCCTAGCTTCCACAAATTAGGGAGAGCATCTGGAATTTTTACTTTTTGTGACTGACTAATCTCACTCAGCATAATGTTCTCCAGTTCCATCCATTTCTCTGTAAATGACATAACTGTGTTCTTCTTTATGGCAGAGTAAAATTCCACTGTGCACAGACCCCACAGTTTTGTAATCCATTCATCTGTTGATGGACATCTTGGTTGGTTCCATAGTTTGGCTATGGTGAATTGTGCAGCTATGAACATAGATACGCATGCATTAGTTTGGTAGTTGGTTCCATTCTTTTGGGTAGATACCCAGAAGTGGTGTTGCTGGATCATATGGTAGGTTCATTCCCATTCTCCATTTGAAAGCATGAAGACAAATTATCAGTTCATTTTTGTTGACTTACTCCCCAAAGTGTGCACATATATGTATGTGTGGTGTGCATGTGTTTTTCTGTAGTTTCACTCTATCAGAATGAAGCAGAGATTCATCAAAAAATAGTGCAATCAACCTCATAGAAGCAGAAGCCCACCTCCTCTGGGAAAAGTCCTCTTAGTGTACCAACACACCTTCCAGGCCTGAGCAGGGAGCCACTGTTTCCAGATGGTGGGGAGAGGCCATTACTGAGCCAAAGCTGAGGCCCTAAATGCTTCTGCTGTATAAAGTTCAGTGACACTGAGTAGGCATCTTTTAAGATGTTCTGATCAGCCCCAACTCCTGGCATTCATGCTCTCATGTCATCTTTTCCCCTACAGCATGGGTTTGAGTGAGTGACTTGCTTTTAGTTACTGGTATATAGAAGTGTGATGACGTGTTGCTTCTGAGATTAGGCTACAGATTGTGGCTTCCTGTCTTGCTTGCCCTTTCTTGCCTTCTTGTGCTTTTACTCCAAGGGAATCCAGATGCCATGGTGTGAGCTGTCCTGTGGAGATGCCTTGCAAATAGCCAAGGGCAGCCTTGGGCCAACAGTCAGTGGCTCGCTGAGGCCTTCAGTGCAGGCCCCCACCCAAAGAACTGCATCCTGCTAAAACCATGTGAGCGAGCTTGGAAGAAGACCTATCTTCTGTTGAATTTTAAGATGATGAGAGACCCTGACCCAGAGGGCTCAGCTAACCTGCTCCTGAATTCCTGACTCACAGAAACCGAGAGAATAAATTTGAGCTAAATTTTAGATCAATTTGTTATGTAGCCACAGATAAACAGATGATGCAGACACACTTGCTTACCTTCATTAAAGAACAGGGACTGGAATGCTCTACCTTCTCCATGTTAGTGTGATCAGAACTATAAGCTACTGCCTAGTGTAAGGATATTCTTTGCCACAGGTGTGAATTCATCTTTGGGCAGCTTTATTGTTTCACATTTAGCACTCATGAGATCCTGATAGCCAATAACTTTTACAGCCTCAGCCATGGCCTTGTGTCATGCAGCTGAAGCAAGCACACTGAGAATTTTATCCAAAGCTACCAACATTAATAGATTACCTTCACTGTCAAGCACAGCCTATTTATTTTGCAGCTTGCAGTTAAGAGTTGGAGCACATATAAGTTCTGTGTTATAGCTCATGAATTTCTACATGGTCCTGGGCATTTTAGGACACCTGTTATCTTCTTTGATTTGAGATCTGTCCACTTAGAAATTCAGCAGCAATCTATCAGAGACTTTCCTTGGCTCAGTTGTGTGAAAAACAGTCTTAGGTAGAATGATTCATAGGCCCACCTGGTCAGGGTTATCATAGTAGTGTCCATATCTGAGGATTATTCCTGGTGTTAGTTTGGAGAGAAACATACAAGCTGCAACCAGAACTTGTTAATTACTTACCACAGTTGGGAAATGAGTAATAAAAAAATGTCAAAGATTTTAACCTTTTTTGAGTCAGTCTGCTAGATGAACATGAGGTATTATGAGAAGGGATAGCAGAATAGCAAAGCCCTGGGAGTGAGATGGATCTGAGTTCAAGTTTCAGCAGCATGGGACCTGGGACACCTGCCTTACTTTCCTGAGCCTCTTTTTCAGTATGTATACAGTGAGTATAATAACGTCTAACTCAAACGATGATTATGGGTTTGCCTGATATTTTCTCATCGTTACATTCAGCTATGTACCTTTTGTAGAAATATAATAAACATAAAGCATTCCAGGAGGCACTTTATGTCAACTTTTTTCATTATCGATTGTGATATTAATATTGCTTGCTTGGTTTGGGTGGCATCTGTCAGGTTTTCTCACTTATTTATTATCTCCATTATAAGTAATGAGTAACTAATAGGAAGATACTTCTCTGACATTTTATGAGCATTTAGTAGGTCTCAGGCTATTTTAGGTACTTTATATACTTTAGCTCATTTAATTCTCAAACTCTGAAGTTTGACTCCATGTCCCCTCTCCATTTAATAGGCGAGGAAAGAGGTCTAAGGTCACATGATATGGTTGTCTGTGATTTTAGAGACTAAACTCACTTCTTATAGAGTCTCTCAGGAACAGTCACATGTGCAGAGCTCTCAGTGTCCAGACAGAGAACCTGTCTCTGCAGGTAAACCATGTTCATGGAGATATTGAGGGGCCTTAAATGCATATCATTAAATGAGAGAGGCTAATCTGAAAAGGGTTACATGCTATGACTCCAACACCTGACTCTGTTAGTCAGCTTTCTGTTGCTGTTGCAGAATACCTGACAAAAACAACTCAGAAGAGGGAAGGTCTGAGGTCTATTTTGGCTCCTGGCTTCAGTGCATGGTTGGTTGGCTCCATTGCTTCTGGGCCTGTGGTAGGACAGAACATCAGGATAGAGCAGAGCTTCTCACCTCCATACAGTTGGGAAGCAGAGAACATGTAAGGAAGGGGCCAAGGACAAGATAGACTCTTCAAGGACATATCTCTAGTGACCCACCTTCTCCAACTATGCCCCACTTCCTAGAGTTTCTACCGTCTCCCAATAGAGACACCAGCTGGGAACCAAACTTTCCACACCTGAGCTTTTGGGGACTATCCTGAATCCAAACTCTTAACAATGATATTCCAGAAAAGGCAAGACTATGGAGTCAATAAAACGGTTAGTGTGGTTGCCGGGAACTAGAGGGGAAGAAAGGATGACTAGATGGAGCTCAGTGGTCATTTAGGGCAGTGAAACTACTTTGTATGATTCCGTAACAGTGGATACACATCATTATACATTTTTTCAAATCTACGGAATATTCAGTACCAATGGCGAATCCTCATGCAAACTGTGGGCGATGTGCGGTCGTGATGTATCAGTGTAGGTTCATCAGTTGTAACACATGTCTCACACTGTGGGAGATGTTGATAATGCCAGAGGCTATACCTGAAATCTCTATACTTTCCATTCAGTTTTGCTGTGAACTTAAACTGGTCTAAAACATAAGGCCTTGAAAAAAAAAAAAAAGAAGTGGATCCTGATAGAGGCAAGTGTTTTTATTTTCTTCAGTGACTACAAATTAATTATTTTAAGGTGTCTTACCACTTTCAGAATGAAGAGTGTATATACTTTAGTTCTATTAAAATCAGTGTTCATTCTGTCGGAAAGAAGGAGACAGGGAGCACAAGGAATAGAGGAAGTTGAGATAAAATTTTAGGGAGTTGAGATAAAATTTTAGGGATAAGTAAAGTGTGTGGATCTGGAGTGTTTGTGCATGTCTGTGTGTGTAGGTGTGTGTGTGTGTGTGTGTGTGTGTGTGTGTGTAGGTGTGTGTTAAATAGGGGAAAAGAAGAGCAATAAAAACAAATGCCCTTCTCATGGCCTTTTCTGCAAACAATTATATTTTGCTTTTTTTTTTTTTGGTAGTGGAGATTGAGCCCCAGGATATTCTATTTCTGAACTATACCCCTAGTCTTTTTTATTTTGAAACAGGCTCTCACTAAGTTGCTAAGGGTCTTGCTAAGTTAGTGAGGCTGTCCTCGAACCTGTGATCCTCTTGTCTCAGCTTCCTAAGTATTGGGATTATAGATGTGTGCCATTTTATTTATTATTTTTATTTTTATTTTTTAGTGGTACTGCGGGGAGAACCCAGGTGCTTTTCTACCTCAGGGCTATACTTCCAGACCTATTTTATAGTCTCACTAAGTAGCTGAGGCTGGCTTTGAACCTCTGCGATCCTCCTGTCTCAGCCTCCTAAGCGCAGAGATTACAAGTGTGTGCTACCACGCCCGGCGATGTGTGCCATTTTAAATTGCAGGCATAAATGGAATGAGTTGCTCTTTGATTCTTGCCCTAAAGCTAGTCTGGGCTGAATGAGGATGCACCTCTGAGAGCAAAGGTCTTCTCTTGACCCCAGAAATTGCCAACCCTGGCTGCAGTCTGCCCTACTGTCTAGTCTGAGTCATCAGGTTGTCTTTTAACATGGCATGGCCAACTCAGCACTTGGGGATGTTTGCTGGAGGAATCAGATGAGAAATCAGACTGGATACTTTCAGAGATGTCCTTCTAATGAGAGTCTGTCAGAGCAGATGAGGCCTCAATCAAAAGAAAAGCATGGGAGGGAGGAAGAAGAAAAGGAAAACCAAGAATAGTGAGATCCAGTGACAAGATGAAAGGCAGTCACTTGCTATTGGTCTCCTTAAAGTCCTTGAACAGAGCTGTTTAAATTAAAGAGCTAGATCAGGCAGCTCATTCAGTGAAGAGTGAATGCTTTGGTTGAAACCTCTCTTAATAATTGCAAACTAGTCCAGCCACTCTGGAGATCAGTGTGGAGAATCCTTAGGAACATGGGAATGGATCCATCATATGATCTGGCTCTACCACTCCTGGGTATCATTTCAAAGGGGTTGAAATCAGAGAGCTACATTAACATATGCATACCCATGTTCATAGCAGCATAGTTCACAATAGTCAAACTATGGAATCAATCCAGGTGTCTATCAACAGATGAATGGATGACAAAACTATGAGAAATATACACAGTGGAGTTCTATTAGCAATAAGGAAAAATAAAATTACATCATTTGCAAGAAAATGGAAGACCTGGAGAACATTATGTTAATTGAGGTTAGCCAATCACAGGAAGTGAAGGGTCATCCGTTCTCTCTACTTTATGCAGGATGGGGAGTAATTGGGATTCAAGAGAGACTCCAGATGATGAGGAGAAACCTCAGGTATCCAGGGAGGAGATCTAAGGGTAGGGATGGAGGAAGACTTAGGTTCACTATTAGAAATACTACCATCGACTATTTGTATACATGTGAATATAACCAACGTCATTCTGGGTACTCCGTATTGGGAGGGAGGGAAATGGGGGCACCAAGAGTGTGTGCATGGATGTCATTGTCAGCATGATTGACATTATAATGTGAGGCTATAGTACACAAATAAAATCACACAAAAATAAAACCTCTCCCAATAAACAAATAAATGAGTACCTCAAGTAGAAACAGGAATAGTCGAAAATGTCGCTGGTAAATTTGCTTGTATATTAGTAACGTACTAATTTATGAAGACATTGGTCATGCTGGAGGATCTCTGAGATGAAGCCTAGTTCTCCATCCAGGCATCCTCATGATACCAACCAGGCCACCTGTGCTTGGTCACCCGCTTGCCACCTCCCTACTGCTTGATTTCTGTGTCCCAACCAGTTGAGGGCTTGCAACCGTGAAAGAGTGGTAAAAACTATAAATTACTACGCAAACATGAGGGATGTACTGTTTTAACCTTACTTTACAGCATAGATAGTGCAATTAAATATCATTATTTCTTCTTTCCTCCAGAAGGAAGTGAGGTTCAGCGATGTCAATGACTCACCCAGAGCCAGTGTGAGGTAGAACCAGATGGTGATCACAGGGTAGCTGTGATGGTCCCCTCTTCCATTCTGAACTTTGCTCCTTAATTCCTGCCCAGCCTTTTATGTTACAACCAGGCCAGTTCAACCAGAATTCTGAAGATGGGACCCCAGCCTTGGTTTTAACTGAAAAGCTTCTTGGATGGCTCTAATGGATCAAGGTGGAGAATCTCTGCTGTAAGTGTTCTTGAATGATTGAAGTTTGGTTCCATCAGAGACAACCAGGTTATGTTTGAGGGGTTGAAACCTCTCTCAACAATTGCAAATTAGTCCAGCCACTATGGAGATCAGTGTTGAGGGGTTGTGATGTGGGTTTTTTTTTTTTTTTGGTGGTACTGGGGTTCCTGGGAACCCTTCTACCTCCAGGCTACACTTCCAGACCTATTTTATATTTTTATTTGGAAACAGGGTCTGTAAAGGCAGTGAGGCTGGCTTTGAACCTGCGCCATCCTCCTGTCTCTGGCTCCCAAGCGCGGGGATTACAAGCGTGCGCCACCATGCCTGGCATGATGCTGATTTTAAGAGGCAGGGCTAACATCTTGTGGGCGTGATAACTAGCCCCAGCCAGCACTGCCTCCCTGTCCTCTCAGCCTCTAGCCATCCATAGGGCTGATATGGTGGGACATACCGTAGCACTGGAGACAGGAGACCCAAGAGAGGAGGTGAACCAATAGGGAGCTTCACAAAGCTGAGAACTTCCCCTGCTACTCAGATTCTGGTGGAGACAGGGTGGATGGGGGAGGCTAAGCTCTGGGGTGAGGCTGGCAGGGTGTAGGATGTGGAAGAACAGTGTGTTAAGAGCAGGAATGCCTAGAGAGTAGATAAGGAGAGGGTGGTGCGGGCCTGGGTGTCATTGGCCTGAGGGTTGGAACTCAGTGACCAAAATTATGTCACACCAGAGTCAGCCATGCAGGGACTCAAGGTTTGTCTGTCAGGCTAGAGTTGGGAACTTAGGGGTCAAAGGAGCCACATCACTGAGGACCCAGAAGACAGATGCAGACATGGGCTTAGGGATGAGTCTGCCTCTGGGTCACTGTTCTGCCAGTCTTGTCAGCACAAGGAGGCTACTCCCTGTTTACCCAACTAACCTGTTCCCAACTATACAATTTGTGGGGCCTCATGTGAAATGAAAATATCAGACTTCATCCAAAAAGCAAGAAAAAGAAGTGTTCAAATTACTAAAATATAAAGCTATAATTTTCTTTCATGGTTTCTCTCAATTTGTTATTATATATATGATATAAATATGTATATATATGAGATATATATCAAGCATATATATATATTTGTATCATGAGCATATATATTTGTTATTCATGATATATATTTTTGTTATTCATAATATATATTTTGATATATATTTTGTTATATATTTTGTTTGTTATTCATGATATATATTTTCTATTTATTATTTAAAGCAAATAAAAATTGAAATGGTTAGCATGAATTTTACTGTTAAACTTTACATTGTGCAACACCAACTGTAAAGGGAAATTCTTGACTCATACGGAATCATATACATGCATTGTGTTAGTTGGGCTTTTGTTGCTGTGACTCAAATATCTGATAAGAACAATAGATTTTATTTTGGTGGAAAACTTTATTTTGCTTCACAATTTCAGAGCATTCAGAGCACGGTCAGCAGAGCATCTTGGCAGAGAGCATGGTGAAGGGAAGTTGCTCGGCTCATGGCAGCCGGGAAGCAGAGAGAGAAGAAGGGGAGAGCAGATAAACCCTTGCAGGTCACCTCCAGTGACCTACTACCTCCAACTAGGTCCCACCACCAGGAGTCCATTCAGCCATTCGTGGATTCATCCAATGGGGAGGTCAGAGTCCTCATGATCCAATCATCCCCCAAAGTCCCACCTCTGGACACAGGAGACATGGGGTACGTTCCAGATCCAAACAATAAGATGCACACACTTGTATTTTGTTATTACCAGAACAGTAAAAACACTGCCCCAAATGAACTCATTTCTTGATATGTGCACATTTGATGGATACTTTCTACTTGTGCCTTACTGAGGATTGAAAGAAAAGGGCTTTCTTCTCCTTTTCTTTCACATTCTTGAGTTTAGTTGAAGTGGTTGGGAAAGGCCAGCAGTAACCTAAGTAGGTACCACAGGGATATGATCCGTGGCCACTTGTGTTTCTAAGAACACTCACTGCCTTCTTTCTGTGTTTGAAAGCAAGCTTTGATTCGAAGGGAAAGTGTGTGGTCTCTTGGGGCCATCAGCCTACTGCATACTCACCGGCACATATAAGATGCTCATTTTGTCCTCATTTGGAATCTGACTGGCGCTTCGTGGTCCACTAGAATTCTGGGTCATGGGGTATTGAGAATCCTCAATACTGATGGGGCAGCAAGGAGCTGCCGGGGACATGCAGATTGAACATATTGCCTCTGTCCGTGTGCAAGCTACATTGTCCCATCAGACTTCTTTTACAAGACACAAGTTCAAGATACAATTAAAAATTTCTAGGCAGGAACAGCAGAGCCTTAAACAAGCTCAGGGTCGTTCCCAGGGCAAGGCCCTGTGCGACTGTGCTGGTTGTACATTCAACAGGAGCTGGTCCTATTGAAATGGCAAGAGTTGGGAACGAGAATTGTGGTTTGTCACCAAGGATAATTTCCTTCTGGTTTCATTTTAATTTAGGCCTTTTGGAATTGAGGAGCTTATTTTTATTTAGAAATGCTATCACTTCTGTAATTAACCTCACATTACAAGCTGAATCAGCTCCTGCCTAGATTAATTTGAGCAGGGGAATAGAGAGCTGGGTGAGGAGCAGGATTAGCAGCTGGGGAAGTCAGAAATCCCTGAAAAGCTGTCAATCAGGCTCACTGGATGGAGCAGAGAGGAAGGGAAAATGCCTAGTTATCAGATATGGGATGTCAGTCCCAGGGGCTTGGAGCTCAGCACTAGAGCAAATAGGGGCAGAATGGAATGCCACTGGGTGGGACAGGACAGACAACGACCCTGGGAGCCTTGGCAGAGCCTCAGGGACTGTCTTGCCTGGTGGGCTGAGGCTGTGTCCTGGGAGTCTGAAGATCATCCCACTAGGCATCGGGGCTGGACACATCACAGTCTGGCCTTATTACTGGCAGGAGGTTTCAAGCATAGGATGCTGGTTTATGGGGAACTGGCATAGAACTTCCCATATTAGACAAGGCTGTTTGCAAAGGATTTGGGAGCTGAGGACAATGGTAGATAAGGTAGGGCTCCTCTTTTAGAGAGGGGGAGGAAACAAGGAAAATATACGAAACAAGGCTAGGAGCTGGCCCAGGATCTGGGATCTGAGGTTGGGTCAAATACACCCTAAGGCTCAATAGATGCAAGTTCCTTAGCTCCAGACATCCTTTTATGATCAAGGATTAGTCCCAGGACCTGAGGGTGAAGACAGGGGCCCCTAATGGGAATTTGGAAGGGCACAGGAGTCGGGAGCCACTTTATGGCACCATTTCTGCTGGAATGCTTTGATTTGCTCCCAAATTTATTTATTTGTTTGTTTGTTTGTTTATTTATTTATTTATTTTGGTGGTACTAGGGGTGGAACCCAGAGGCTTTCTACTTCCGAGCTATACTCCCAGCCCTATTTTATATTTTATTTGGAAACAGGGTCTCACTAAGTTGCTGAGAGCCTCACTAAGTAGCTGAGGCTGGCTTCGAACCTGCACGATCCTCCTGTCTCAGCCTCCCGAGTGCGGGGAATACAAGTGCGCGCCCCCACGCTTGGCCCAGCTTTATATTTTGTATAAAAATATTTGTATTGAAAAAATACATTGGCCCTCCTTTTTCCCAAATCGAATGTGGTTGCAAATGATCCTGAAATGTACATCTGTGTTGGCCTTCAAGTTATTCTAGGAGCTCAGGATTCACCTAATTCTGTGCTGGTCTTTTATTTTTTTCTCTCTCAGGAGTCCTGGTGCAAACAAAACTTCATAAGGAAAATTGTTTAAAATCAACCAAATTCAAGTAAGCCAAGTATTGGAACCAGCTTGTAAACATTACATACTGCAGTTGTCTCCACACTGTATTCTGTGGCCAAGACTTGACAGGCTCAATCAAATGATAAACCTGTCAGTGGGGTGGGCACAAGTAGTATAACGTTTTATCTCTCTAGAAGCTCTGGAAGAGACCAAGGTCATGTGATTACTTATAATCACCCAAGCTCAAGGTCACGTAAGGATTCACAGAGGTTCCCGAATGCTCCCAGCTGCTGAAGACTGTACTTCCTCTGAGTCAGGACCCGAAGGAACCTCATCACAGGGCAAATAGCTGATGTGTGTGGGCTTGTGGGAATGTGTGATGAAGGAGCCTCCGTTTCCAAGAAAGTGTCCTTCACCTTTTGATTGAAGTTAGTGACTGAGTACATCTTACGTATTAATGTACTGCCCCTTGGCTTCCAAATCAGACTCTGTTTCTTGCCTTTTCCTTTCTATAATCCATGACGTTTTGCAACTCCTTGGAAAACCCTTCTTTACTCTGGAAAAAGGAGAGGGCAGGTGGTTTGCAGTCTTGTGCGTTTCTCCGAAGTGGTCGCTAGAGCTAGCCTAGTGCCTTAGATCCCCATGTGTAATTAATTTGCAGTTGTTCACAGCTCCTACTAAGCTGATTTACACTGTGAAGTTATTAGAGATGGGTCTGATCTGTCAGCCAATCAAAATTCCCCTGGCCAGACAACACAAGGTCACAAATGAAGACTGTGTCTTGACAGGCCTTGAAAGGAAGTGAAAATAACCAGGCGTTGATTTGCACCTACGGTCACCGCAGGCTCCGAAAGATGTCATTTTTAGATATTTCCTGTGTTTTCCTTCAGAGTCACAATACGTCAGGCTCAGCTAAATGAAGAACTAAATTAAAACTGTCATTTCAGCTCATAAATAACAGATGTCTAATGCATTTAATTATTTATAGTCTTGAATCTTTCAGAAATGAAAATGACTATACACATTTTTAATGCAGTTCTTAGTAATTTGCCGCCTGACTGATAAGATTTGCCGATAATCCCAGCTTGCAAACATGAAAAATAAAACTGAGACCGACTCGTGTATTTCATGAGACTGCTTCTTTGCTCCCTTGTGGCTTTGACAAAATTTAAATTAAAGTGAAATCTAATCACAACAAAATGCTGTTCATATACTCATATCAATAATTGAGTTTTCCAACATCATGCGATAGGTACTCAAATGCTAGAGATTTTTGCACTGTCTGAAAAAAATCAATGCCTTATCTTTCTCCAAACTATCTTCCCGCCTGGAGGTTATGATTACACTGATGAGGGCTTTAGAAAACTTAACCACATGGCTCCTGAGTGTGCCTGTCATATCATATTGGCAAGTGTGGCAGAGTATGGTTAAAGAAGGCTACTGTAGATTGGGCCTGGTGGTGCAGCCCAGGAATCCCAGTACTTGGGAGGCTGAGACAGAGGGATCACAGGTTCAAGGTTAGCCTAGGCAATTTAGTGAGACCCTGTTTCAAAAAAAAAAAAAAATGAAATAGCCAGGCGTGGTGGCACACGCTTGTAATCCCCATGCTTGGGAGGTGGAGACAAGAGGATCGCGCAGGTTCAAAGCCAGCCGCACTGGCTTAAGAGACCCTGTTTCCAAATAAAAATATAAAATAGGCCTGGAAGTGTATCCTGGAGGTAGAAGGGTTTCCAGGAACCCCAGTACCACCAAAAAAAAAAAAAAAAAAAAAAAAAAAAAGAAATAAAAGGGGCCATGAGGATAATTTTTCTTTTTGAGGAGAGAGAATATATATATGTGTGTGTGTGTGTGTGTGTGTGTGTGTGTGTGTGTGTGTGTGTTTAAATGCCTTGATTAGTTGAGTTACTTTCATGGTGGACGAAGATAAACCTTTGTTTTTGGTTTAGTGGTATAGTGAAAAATAAATTAATGTGGAAAGGGGTCATAAAAACCTAGATTTGAATTCTAGTTATAACAGTGATATAGCCGTTATATGCTGGTGTCCTTGAATAAGTTACTTAAACTCTCCAGAGCTCAACATTTTGTTTCTCCAATGGGTGTCATCATACCTGCCTCCCAGAGATGTTGTAAAGAGCTAACATATGTAAAACACGAGTACTTAGTCGGTAAGCCATGAACATCAAGGATATTTATATCTGGTGGGGAGAGAAGCAACAAATTGCTCAGTGAAAATAATGGTATTAGTTGTTCCCCAAGGTTCTTTGCAGCCGAGAGTCCCGGCATCCTCTCCTATCCATCCCGCTGTTTGACTTCCATGAAAATCTTCACCGGTTTCTCAGTTTTGGTCTGTGCTTTCCTTTGTGGTTTGTCTGGACCATTTCTCTAGATCTCACTGCTCACATGTGTGCTCAGGGAAAAGGCTCTCTGTCCCTCCCCCCTGCAGAGAGAGAGAGCTCCTATCTCCATTTGTCCACGTCATGCATAACACTGATGGCCTACTGGCACCAGGGCGGGTACCTTAGAGATCCTGGGATGGCCAAATGGTGGCAAGGACCCTGTGAAAGTCCCAGAAGATACAGGAACTATGGGTGCATGATTAAAAAAGGCAGGCCACAGCTGTGAAGCGGTACAGCTGCTTGTCCTGGGCACTGGATGATGGTTGCTATGGAGAAATATAGGACCAGTGTTGCCAGCTCTTTAGATTTTTCTTTTTTTTAATTTTTTATTGGTGCACTGTATTCATAAATCATAGTGGGATACAAAAAACCTTTTGTAGACATACATGCACACATCACCCAGTCAGCCCCCACTCAATCCCCACCCCATTCCCTCCCCATCCCTCCTTCCCATGCTTGGCTTAGTGGTTGACATCTAGTATTATAGCAATTTATCCAAAATTAAAAATGATAATCTCACATAACAGTTTCATTTGTCTGATACCAAGCTTTTGATAACTTAAAGATAACATTTCGATATTTCTTTTTGCTTTCTTTCTTACCAGAGAATATTTTTTTTCTTTTTTTTAGGTGAAACTATCATATACTTATATATTTATTTTTCAGAAAAAATCTATCCTAATATGGAATATGGACTGTAAATACCCAATATGATCTTGAAAAAGAACAAAGCTAGGTGTATATTTTCTGATTTCAAACCATATAAAGCTACAATAATTGAAACAGTGTAGTACTTTTATAAAGGCAGATATATAAACCATTGGAGTTAAATAAAAGTCTAGAGATAAATTCTTCCATATATTGTCAAGTTATTTTTGACAAGGTTTCCATGAACATTTGGTGGAGGAAATAATCTTTTAACTAAATATTGTTGAAAAATAATTACATGGAAAAGAATAAAATTAGACCCTTACCTAATCCCATATACAAATATTAACTTGAAATAGATAAAAGACCTAAATTATAAATCTTAAGACTATAAACTTTTAGAAGAAGATATGGGTCATAAAACCTCACAACATTGAAATTGGCAGTGATTTCTTGGATATGATTTCAATGGCACAGGCAACAGAAGGGTATACAAACTCCCTAAAAAATAAAATATTGTATATCCAAAGACAATGTAAACAGAGTTAAAAGTTACTGATAGAATGGGATAAAATATTTCCAAATGCTATATCTGAAGGTATATTAATATTCCAACTAGAAATCCTAAAAATTAACAACAATCAAAGCAAACAATACAGTTTAGATAAGACTAACATAAATAATGAATCTCCACAGATAACTAATCTTAGTTGTCTGTTGGATGGAAAATCTTGTTTCTCTGGTCTGGTGTGTGTTACCTATTTCTTCTTTGTAGTTAATCTCTTTGAGTATTTTCTCTAGCTCTGGTTTTGAAGACATAAATTCCTTGAGTTTCTGTTTGTCATGGAAGCTTCTTATTTCTCCATCTAATTTGATAGAAAGTTTTGCTGGGTAGGAAATTTTTGGCTGGAAGTTGTTTGGAATATGTTACTTTTCAGAGTTTGGAATATGTTACTCCAAGCCCTTCTGGCTCTCATAACTTGGTTTGGGAAGTCTGGAGTGATTCTAATTGGTTTGCCTCTGAATGTCACTTGGCCCTTTGCTTTTGTTGCCTTTAAGATTCTCTGCTTGGCTTCCACATTGGTCATTTTGACAATTATGTGGCGTGGGGATCCTCTTCTCCGATCCTGTCTAAAGGGAGTTCTATAAGTTTCCTGGACCTGTGTATCGACCTCTTGCTCTATGTCTGGAAAATTTTCTGCTATTACTTCCTTGAAGAGATTGTTGATCCCTTTGGTTTCACTTTCTTTTCCCTCCTCTATTCCAATTATTCTTAGGTTAGCTCTCTTAAAATGGGCCCATATTTCTTCAATGTCAGATTCCTGCTGTCGGATATTTTTTTCTAGATTAGAAACTATGCGTTTATTTTTGGTTTGCTCATCTTCTAAGAGTGAGATTCTGTTCTCCATGTGTTCTAATCGGTTGTTTGTGCTTTGAATTGAGGCCTTTACTTCATTAATTGCATCCTTTATCTCTTTTTGGCTCTCTCTGAATTCTTTTAGAAACATCTCTATTATTTCTACAGTTATTTTCCTGATTTGATCTTCTAGAAATCTCTGAATTTCTGTTTTATCGGGTTCTGATGTTGTGGGGTTGTGGGCATTCATTGCTCCAGTGTTATTCTTCTTTCCCATGATTTCGGAAGTTTGTGCCTTCTCTGGGTTCTTCCCTTGGGTCACTATGACTTCACTTAAGGTGCTCTGGATCTCGAGTCTGTAGTATCTCAGACCCCAATACTCCTTTACTGGGTTGTATCTCAGAGTCTCAGATGCAGGGAGTCAATAGAGGCTGCTTTAGACCATGGGGGGTGCCAGGTTGCGTGTTCTCCTATGGTGTGATATCTCTGCCACCGCCACTCCCCCACTGGATCAAGTCCCTGGAAGTCAGTACTGGGATTTCTCCTCTGGGGCCCACAATTTGACTCACTGTTGTTGAGTAGGCAGATGGAGCTGTAGTGAACTCGGTGAATTCGCTGCTGCTGCCGCCGGTGGCAATATGGCGCTGCTGCCACACCCTCGGCTGTGAGGCTGGCGTATTTCTTCTCTGGTGTTGAGCTCCGCTCTGAGTCCTGCAGTGTGTGCTGAGCCCAGCCACTGGGAGCTTTAGACACTCCCTGTGCCAAAAAATCTGCCAAATCCCACCGGGCTGATCTGCAGCGGCTCACCTCAGCTCGCTGTCCGCTGCTCCTCTCTGGAGCCTGGTGGGCTGTTGAGTGCGTTGATCTGTAGCCATAGCTATCTAGTGAATTTGCCACTACCGCCGGCAGTAAGGTGCTGCTGCTGGCGTCCTTGGGCGTGAGGCCGGTGTGTCTCCTCTGTGGCTCTGAGCTCTGTTCTGAGACCCCCTCCTCTCTGGGGCTGGTGATTTTTTTTTTGTTTCTCTGGTGATGGTGTTTTCTGGCTATGAAAGGTGCTGATTTTGTGGTAATAGAGATTGGTTGTTAGCGGGGCTCTTAAGCCCCGCTTTTCTTGGTTGCCATCTTCCCGGAAGTCCCCCTAGATTTTTCAAGAGAAACTGGATAACAAGGTATGTATGTGAAAACTTTCAAATTTTAATGGTGACAAGTTATTCATGTTAAGCAAAACAGAACAAAGTCTTTGAGTACCAATGCTGTGCTGCTCTAGCAAAGCAAGCCTGTGGGTTTTCAATTCTGACCTATAGGCTTCAGGCCTTTCATTGGTCGGAACTCCTGGGTGCCATTTATTTCTCGGGGGTCTTAGACCTCCCGGGAGCAGCTATAATTTCTTCTTCAGTAGCTATAAAGATTTCCTTCCTTCTCTCATAGGGCTCATGACATTTTGATATAGCCAGTTGGTTGCTGTAGTGATATTCATATCTATTTTGTGACCATAAAAATAACTATTGAACTTAAAAAAAGCCAAGTGATACCTTTAACCTTCTCTCAATCCCTGACTTTCACCTTTTCATTATCTTCTTCTCCCTGGATCTCTCCCTCTCCCCAAGGCTTCCCAGAAGCAAGAGGAGTTCAGAGATGAGAAACATGTCTATAGTGCACAAATTTTGGTGATTAAAGGCTTGCATTTTAATGGCTTACATTTTAGGCTTTCTGAAGTGTCCCAATGTTAAAACAAAATAACCTGCTTAAGATCTTGAAGAAATGAATAGTCTTGGCCCTACTTCCTCCTGGCAGAGGTTATCCCTCAAAGACTAGGATAGTATCCGTTCATAATCTCCTCTCCTAAATTAGGAGTAGGTAGATTTCAGAATTTAGAATTATTCAGATTTTGGAAATGCAACACATGTATTGGAAGCCCCCCCAGTGGATCCTGTGGCCATGCCTCATAATCAAATACTCCAAGATTTCTGGAACAAAATATAATGTTCATCCAGAATGAGATGAATAGAAATTGTAATTGGCTACATATTAGTTCCGGTCAGGTTTGGATGCTCGACAAATTACATGAAATATTCTGGTTTTCAGATTCTTGGATGTTGGAATTATAGATGAGGAACTATAAACCTACACACAAATCATAGTTCTGCTGCCGTGCAGTGGCAATCTTCTTGGTATGGCTCTAGTGGAAAATCTCATTTTTTAAAAAAATTTTTATTGGTGCACTGTATTCATACATCATAGTAGGATACATACTTTTGTAGACATACATGCACACTTTTCCCAGTCAGCCCCCACCCAATCCCCACCCCATTCTCTCCCCATCCCTCCCTCCCATGCTTGGCTTAGTGGTTGACATCTAGTATTATAGCAATTTATCCAAAATTAAAAATGATAATCTCACATAACAGTTTCATTTGTCTGATACCAAGCTTTTGATGACTTAAAGATAACATTTCAATATTTCTTTTTACTTTCTTTCTTACCAGAGAATATTTTTTTTCTATTTTTTAGGTGAAACTATCATATATTTATATATTTATTTTTCAGAAAAAAAATTTATCCTAATATGGAATATGGACTCTAGATACCCAAAACAATCTTGAAAAAGAACAAAGCTAGAAGATATATATTTTCTGATTTCAAACCATATAAAGCTACAATAATTGAAACAGTGTAGTACTATTCTAAAGGCAGATATATAAACCATTGGAGTTAAATAAAAGCCTAGAGCTAAATTCTTCCCTATATTGTCAAGTTATTTTTGACAAGGTTTCCACGAACATTTGGTGGTGGAAAAAATAATCTTTTAACTAAATATTGTTGAAAAATAATAATTACATGGAAAAGAATAAAATTGGACCCTTACCTAATCCCATATACAAATATTAACTCAAAATAGATAATAGACCTAAATATAAATCTTAAGACTATAAACTTTTAGGAAAAAATCTGGGTCATTAAACCTCACAACATTGAAATTGGCAGTGATTTCTTGGTTATGATTTCAATGGCACAGGCAACAGAGGAGTATACAAACTCCCTAAAAAAAAATATATTGTATATCCAAAGACAATGTAAACAGAGTTAACAGTTACTAATAGAATGGGATAAAATATTTCCAAATGCTATATCTGAAGGTATATTAATATTCCAACTAGAATTCCTAAAAATTAACAACAATAAAGGCAAACAATACCCTTTAGAGATAGGTAAAAGACTAACATAAATAATGAATCTCCACAGATAACCAATCTTAGTTGTCTGTTGGATGGAAAATCTTGTTTCTCTAGTTCTGGAGTGTGTTACCTATTTCTTCTTTGTAGTTAATCTCTTTGAGTATTTTCTCTAGTGCTGGTTTTGAAGACATAAATTCCTTGAGTTTCTGTTTGTCATGGAAGCTTCTTATTTCTCCATCTAATTTGATAGAAAGTTTTGCTGGGTAGGAAATTTTTGGCTGGAAGTTGTTTTCTTTCAGAGTTTGGAATATGTTACTCCAAGCCCTTCTGGCTCTCATAACTTGGTTTGGGAAGTCTGGAGTGATTCTAATTGGTTTGCCTCTGAATGTCACTTGGCCCTTTGCTTTTGTTGCCTTTAAGATTCTCTGCTTGGCTTCCACATTGGTCATTTTGACAATTATGTGGCGTGGGGATCCTCTTCTCCGATCCTGTCTAAAGGGAGTTCTATAAGTTTCCTGGACCTGTGTATCGACCTCTTGCTCTATGTCTGGAAAATTTTCTGCTATTACTTCCTTGAAGAGATTGTTGATCCCTTTGGTTTCACTTTCTTTTCCCTCCTCTATTCCAATTATTCTTAGGTTAGCTCTCTTAAAATGGGCCCATATTTCTTCAATGTCAGATTCCTGCTGTCGGATATTTTTTTCTAGATTAGAAACTATGCGTTTATTTTTGGTTTGCTCATCTTCTAAGAGTGAGATTCTGTTCTCCATGTGTTCTAATCGGTTGTTTGTGCTTTGAATTGAGGCCTTTACTTCATTAATTGCATCCTTTATCTCTTTTTGGCTCTCTCTGAATTCTTTTCGAAGCACCTCTATTATTTCTACAGTTATTTTCCTGATTTGATCTTCTAGAAATCTCTGATTTTCAGTTTTATTGGGTTCTGATATTGTGGGGTTGTGGGCATTTATTGCTCCAGTATTATTCCTCTTTCCCATGATTTCAGATGTTTGTGCCTTCTCTGGGTTCTTCCCTTGGGTCACTATGACTTCACTTAAGGTGTTCTGGATCTCGAGTCAGTAGTATCTCAGACTCCTTTACTGGGTTGTATCACAGAGTCTCCGACCCAGAGAGTCAATAAGGCTGCTTTAGCCTGGGGGGGTGCCAGGTTGCGTGTTCTCCTATGGTGTGATATCTCTGCCACCGCCCCTCCCCCACTGGGTCAAGTCCCAGGGAGTACAGTACTGGGATTTCTCCTCTGTGGCCCGCAATTTGACTCACTGTTCTTGAGTACGCAGATGTAGCTGTATTGGATTTGGTGAATTCGGTGCTGCTGCCGCCGGTGCCAATATGGCGCCGCTGCTACGCCCTCGGCTGTGGGGCTGGTGTTTTTCTTCTTGTTTTTGATTTCCACTCTGAATCCCTGCAGCGTGTGCTGAGCTCGGCCACTGGGAGCTTTAGATGCTCTCTGCGTGGAGAAATCCCGCCTGGCTGTTCCGCAGTGGCTCACCTCGGCTTGCTGTAGCCGTCCTGTGAATTTGCCAGTGCCGCCGGCAGTATGGCGCTGCTGCCGCGTCTGCCGCGTCCTCGGGCGTGAGGGCGGTTATCTCCTCTGTTGGTCTGTTCTCAATCCGCTTTCTTTCTGGAGCCTGGTGATTTTTTGTTTCACTGGTGATGGTGTTTTCTGGCTATGAAAGGTGCTGATTTTGTGGTAATGGAGATTTGTTGTTAGCGGGGTCTTAAGCCCCGCTTTTCTCGGTCGCCATCTTCCCAGAAGTCTCGAAAATCTCATTTTGATTTTCTTTATACTAATCCATGCCTCCTTATCTGATTAAACCTATAGAGTTACCAAAGGATATTTTAATTTTCTCTGCTTCCTAAATTCCTACAGTGAATATATATTTTATAATTAGAAAATGTCCCACTAACTTTCCTCAAATTTTTATAAGATTAGGGCAGGAGGATGTACATATCTAAAGTGTGGGTGAGTGATCTGCTAAAGTTTAACTTTGTTTTGCTTTTCTCCATGCAGTAAGATGTTCTGTCTGGAGGTTCCGCCATAAGAAAAGGTAAAAGGAATGCTCTTCTTGTCTACCAATATCCTTTCTTTATTTTTATCCCCTGGCTTTTTTTTTTTTTTTGTGGTACTGGGGTTCCTGGAAGCCCTTCTACCTCCGGGCTACACTCCCAGACCTATTTTTACATTTTTATTTGGAAACAGGGTCTCCTAAGCCAACGCGCGCGGCTGGCTTCGAACCTGCGCCATCCTCCTGTCTCTGCCTCCCAAGCGTGGGGATGACAAGCGTGCGCCACCACGCCCGGCCACCCCCAGGCTTTTGTAGAGGTAAACAAATCCCTGTGTTTCTACATTCTTATTAAATGGTTATTGTGGGACACTTTCTTTGGTTTCAGGGGTAAAAAGACACAATTGTTTTTTGTGTACAATTGTGAGTCCCAGAAGGATGGATGGATGTGTGTATGGGCAGATCTTAGAGTTTTTCATAATGCCTCCTAGACAGCAGGACCTCAGAGAATGACCATAAGAGACTCCCTATTCACTGTTTTGACTGATTGTAGAGATGTTTATACCCCCGAGATCTTATGCTGGAGGGAGCGGGGCTGGAATCTGCATAAGCAAAGCTCTGCGAACCAGCTGTGCCCGTAGAAGACTCAACAGCACCAAAACGAGGCAGAGGAGGGCAGAGAAATAGCGGAACTGGCTGCTTCCTGTGCAGAAAGGAAGCTTGAGGGGTTCTTTCTAGTTTAGGCAAGTTTCTGGAACCCTAAACCATTCAAGGGAGAGTGGGGAGCTCCTAGATGGTAATGCAGGACTTTGACCAGTCTTGAAGATAAAACATGTGCTCAACAAATTACATGAAATATTCTGGTTTTTAAGATATTTCTTTGCATTTTAAGGCTCAGGCAGATCTAGAATTATTACAGCTGGAAAAAAAAAAGGATTTTGATACAGAAAACAATTACATCAAGGTTTTAAGAGTTTGAGTGTCTTTTGTGTCATTCTGTGGTATTAGCTGATGTATATAATAATGTGTCAAAAAGGAAAAATAATAAATTGATTATAATTATGACGTGGCAGCTAGATATTAGATATCTAAAGGAGAACTAGGGTCTCTCACTTTGGAAATGGCTTGTCTTGTTCCTTGAGTTTATATTTCTTGCTTTTCTAAAAAAAATCTCAGCCGGGCATGATGGTGCACGCTTGTAATCCCAGCATTTGGGAGGCTGAGATAGGAGGATCATTGTCAGCCTCAGCTACTTAGAGGCCCTCCGCAACTTAGTGAGAACCTGTTTCAAAATAAAGAATAAAAAACAGGGCAGGGGGTGTAGCTCGGAGGTAGAATGCCCCTGGGTTCCATCCCCAGACCCGCAAAAAAAAAAAAAAAAAAAAAAAAAAAAAAAAAAAAAACCTCTATGTCTCTTAAATAAAAATAAGGGAGGGTTGGAGGTGAGATGGTAAGATGACAAGAAAAGCAAGACATAGAGACATAGAGATTGGGCATTTGAGGAAAACCCACTCTGTAGTTTTATCAGGCAGTTGATCAGCTTCCAGGAAAAATCATAGTTAATCAGTGGTTTCTAGTCTTGGTTTCCTTGGCCCTAGAAGTCAATGCAAATACTCATAGGACTCCATGAACAATTTCCTGACTCTCTAAAGCTCAGATGGAAATTGTGCATTTACCCCTGAGCAAAACCACATATATTTGGTGCTTTGTTTTTGCTAGAGATTGTACTGTTTGTTCATGAGAACAGTTATTATTGACACTGATCAGATAGTTCCAGGGTGTATCAATGTTTAATGTAGTTCCAGGGTATATCAATGATTAATAGAAAGATGGGAAAACAAGTAATTGATGGCCAAACAAATATAGTAAAAAATACTGCCAACCGTGTTCTTTTGAGTAGAGGAGATTTATAGAAGAAATTTTAGGAAGAGCTGGAAACCCCCGTGGACACGATTTTTGCCTCCCACACTCTCTGAAGTTATGGAGCCAGTCATTTCCCATGCCTCCCTCCACCAGCTAAATGGCATCTGTCCCTGTGGGCTATGCAGATGGGTGCCATCCAGCTGCCTCTCGTGGAGCTTTCCTTTAAATCATTAGATCCAGAGGGAGATTTTTGTTTTCAGAAGAGTGGAAGGTTTTAATTTTCCTTGTTGATGAATATTTAACCACTCAAGTTCTCATTACCTGAACTTGGACCGGCCCACCTGTAGTTTTGTTGACACAGAACTCTTTGGGGTTCTGAGATTTCTCTCCATTGTCTTCATTTTCCACCTGCCGTATTCTCCTGTCACCTCTCCATGGATGCTCTGCTTCTTTCCCTCCACAAGCCTTCCTATGGCTCCTGCCCCTGACCCTCTGCCTCCCAACCCTCCCCTCCAGCACTGGCTTATCAGTATTTCCATGGTTCTCTGGCTGAAAAAGCATCCTGCTCTATGTTAGGCACAGCGCTGATTCATGTACAAAGTTTCCTGCAAAGACCAGCTGCTAAATAAATGTGTCTTGCTTTCTACTGTCTATGCTGACTGCGTATAAAGAATAAATTCTCCTTTTACCCTTTCTATGTAAGATCATGTTTCTAAGGAATAGAAATCTTGTAGCTACCTGGTCTTCTGCTGTGGTGGGTGTTGCATGAGGGAGAATATGCACATATTCTATTGCAGACCTGCCCCAGGTATCCCCCAGAATGTCCATCCACCCTGGGTAGCAGGTAGATACACAGGGCAATTGAGGTTCTGCTGAAGTCTAGTTCTCATGTCTGGGCTGTGGAATTTCCTTCTGGACATTTTGATCTGATGCACTTAGGGAAGGACTCCCACCCTAAGCTGATGATCTAGAAGTTAGAAATGGATGGGGAAATACCTTCCTCCAAACCTGGGTCCTCCACTGAAATCTTTAGTGTTCTCTGTCTGCTGAAGAGGCTGGTTAATTGCAGTCCTCTCTTGGCTAAAAGATCAAACCTTTTTCAATTGTATCTGAATCTTTGTAGACCGTTTGGGGTTTTCTAGTGGACGTTCCCAACACACACTGAGGCCGTGGACAGTTTGGCTCGAAGTGCTCCAAGCCTCCCCAGCTATAGACAAAAACTTAATTCCTTAAATATGAAATGGAGGTATTGGTTTCTTAGGGCCACCATTCAAATGACCACAAACTGGGTGGCTTAAAACAACAGGAATTTGTTCTCCAGCAGTTGAGGAGATCTGAAATCAGAAATCCAGGTGTTGCCAGGTTTGTTTTCTCCTGGAGGCTTTTAGGGAGCTCTTTCCTAGCCTCTCAGGGTTGTTGGCAATCCTTGGTGTTTTCTGGCTTGTAGATACATCATTCCCATCTCCGCTTCTGTCTCCACATCACATTCTTCTCTGGGTCTGTGTGTCCTTTTCTGTTTATTTGTTCACTCTCATTGGATTTATGGTCCACCCTAATCTAGTGTGATCTCATCTTGATCCTAATTTTAATTAAATCTTCAAAGAACCTATTTCCAAATTTAAGATCTCATTCTGAGGTTCTGGGTAGACTTAAATGCTTGGGGGGACATTATTCAACTCACTCTAGTGGTCAACTTAGCATGAACCACTTTTCCTCTGAAAGTCAATCCTTCATCTGCGTGGTAATGTCATCATGCTTTATAAACATCTTACTGTTTGTAAGTGGTTTTTTTAAAATCTGTTATCTAATTTGAGTCCCCCCTTCCCCCCCGTGAGACAGTTGGGTGGGCATTGCCTTTTTAAAATCTCACTTGTAGAATATATACAGTGAATTATTTAATCAATTAAGTTGCAAGATAACCTATCCTTCTTGGAAAGCAATAAAATGTAGTGAATAGGAGAAAAAAATCATAAAGTTACATTCTTGTTCACCATTTTCTCTTTTGGGACACCTATAGGGAGAAAGAAGATTATGCATTTCCTTTACTTCTGTGTCTAATAATTAGATTCAGTTATTGTGGAATGAGCCCACTGAAGCTTTGACACAAAAAGCAGCTGTAGAAACTTTCCCCCCTGTCCTTTCCCTTTCCTCTGTGAGGCTGCATTCACATGCCTAGGCTGCTCCCAAGCAGGAGATGTGCTGCAGCCCAGAGGACCTGGGATTGGCTTGGGTACTGTCTCATTCACCACCACATCCTTTGGCCCCCTCTCCTTAGCTCCAGAGTCCAGCTCTTGCAGGCTGCCCACTGAAATGGCAGTGGCTTCCTAACACATTGTCTATATCATGAAGCAGTTTTCTAATGTGTAGACTCAAATGTGTTGAGGCTGAGAACTTTTTCAACACATTAGACATACATTGAACATACATAAACACACCACTTTACAATTGCACACACACACACACACACACACACACACACACACACACACACCATAAGCTCAGCTGTGTGCCTGAGAAGCTTGGTTCTAAAGCAGTGTTTTGGAAATAGCAGACTTTATGCAGGTGTTGTGATTGAAATTGTATTTCCCTTCCTCTAAGTTCATGTGTCAGAGTCTCAACCGCCAGTGCCTCAGAATGTGTTTATATTTAGAAAAAGGGCCTTTTAAAAATTGAAAAAAATTTTTATTGAACATAAATGGTATACATTTAAACTATACTTGGTGCCCTCTCCCCTCCCGCCCCTGTTTTCCCTCCCCCCTCCCACCAATGATTGTCCAGGGTAACCATGCCATATTCATAATTTTACACATATTCGATGTAGACCATTATTAATCAAGTTCAGTCTTCCTCCTCCTCCCCTATCTTTCCATTCAAGCTTTGCTGGTATTTCCCCTCCATTATCTGGAGTACCACTGGTATCCTCTATGTTCCCTAGTTTGGGCATATTAGAGGAAACATATGTACCTTCTCCTTCTGTGCTTGGCTAATCTCACTTAACATAATGTTCTCCAGGGCTTTCCATCTTCTTGCAAATGATATTATTTTGTTCTTCTTTATGGCTGAGTAGAATTCCATTGTGTGTATTTCCCAGAGTTTTGCAATCCATTTGGAGACCTGGGTTGGTTCCATATTTTGGCTATTACAAATTGTGCTGCTATGAACATAGGTATGCATATGTTGCTGTATTTCTCTGAATTCAACCCTTTTGGAAAAATACCCAGGAGTGGTAGAGCTGGATCATATGGTGGATCTATTCCTAACTTTCTTAGGAATCTCCACACAGATCTCCATAGTGGCTGAACTAGTTTGCACTCCCACCAACAGTGTAAAAGAGTTCCTCTTTCCAAAAAAGGGCCTTTAAAGGGACGATTAAGTTAACACGAGGCCAGGAAGTGGGCTCTTATCCAATCTGACTTCTGTTCTTTTATGAAGAGGTGAATTGGATCACAAAGGAGACACCTGTACACGGAAACCACATGAAGAGGCCGGGAGAGATGTGCCCAGGAGAAAGGTCTCAGGAGGAAGCAGCCCTGCCGGCACCTTGATCTTGGACTTCCAGCCTCCAGAAAACACTAACTGTGACGGGGTAAAAATTATTTGGCTGGAGACCACAAAACTGCTTTTGGCCAGAGCATGGGAGAGTAGATGGTCACAGCCCTTGTGTCAGGCCAAATCTCCATCGACAAATCAAAAACTAAAGATGGAGAGGAAAAATCCTCTGCCCTTCCCAGATGCAGTGAGACTGCATGTTCTGGATCTGGAGCAGTTTGCAGGAGCTCTTGTCTTCTTTGGAGCTGATGGAGAAAACACTTCCGGGGAAACAGCTATTTCCGGTTCTATTCCTAGGTCAATGGCTGCCTCCTCACTCCCAAAACTCCAGGGACATTTGGCACATTAGAAACATTTTTGATCATTATAACTGAACCAGGGAGGGAGGTGTTACTGGCATCTAGTGGATAAGGGCAAAATGATGCTAACAGGACAAAGGACGGCCCCATGACTGAGAATGATGGTTCTCCATAAGTCAGTGCTGAGGCTCAGAAAAGCAGCGGTAGATTTTTGTGGTCAGCTCTTGCCGCTGAGAGGCAAGCCCAACTCTCTACCTCCACCTAGACCCATCCCAGCCTCCCGGAAACAGTTTCTTTTCCTCTTCTCTTTTTTATTCCTTTTTTCCCCCCCTTTCCCCTTCCCCTTCACTTCTATTTTCTCCTTTTTTTTTTTTTTTTAGCACTGGTTACTGAACCCAAAGGTATTCTACCTCTGAGCTACACCTCCAGACCTACTTTATTTTTTATTGCCGAGGCTGGCCTCGAATGATCCTCCCGTCTCAACCTCCCAAGTACTGGGGTTACAGGTGTGGGCCACCACATCTGGCTTGGAATAGTTTCTACTTAAAGAAACAAGCTATTTTGGGGGAGAATTACAGGACATCTTGAGAGCCGGGCATGGTGGCACACGCTTGTAATCCCAGGATTTGGGAGGCTGAGACAGGAGGATTGCAGGTTCGTGGCCAGCCTCAGCTACTTAGTGAGGTCCTGTGCAACCTAGCGAGACCCTTTTTCAAAATAAAGAATAAAAAATAGGGCTGGGGTGTAGCTTAGAGGTAGAATGTCCCTGAGTTCCATCCCCAGTACCACACATACACATAGACACACACACACACACACACACACACACGAGATCTTGAAATTAAGAAATTCTGATTGAGGGTTGAAGAAAGAAAAGAAGGGGTGCATGTATTTGTGTGAGAACTGTTTGATTTCCCTGCCATTAAAAAAAATCAGAAGTAGAGTTTAAAGAATGAGGAGGAACGAAGGGCGCATATGCTAAGAGGATCAGCACGGGCAAATAAAACGTAGTTGGAGCCCAAAAGCAGGGAATTGAAACTGGCTGTAAATAAACGGCGTCCATATTCGCATGAAGAAGAGAGTGGGTCCCGTCAGCCCCGGAAAGCATATTGACTTGGCAAACAGACTTCACGTTGACATTTCACAGCTACCTCAGGAGCGACAAAGGCAGTAAAATACCAAAAAAAACAATCAGATCCCAGTGGCAGGAAGGGGGCTCTTGCGCCGGCGCCGGGTTTCACAAGGCAGCCTTGGTGAGACGCTGCCCTTTCCAAACTTCGCTGGAAATACTTTCCATCACTTTGACATTTCATTTAAAATGAAATATAGGAGATATTAAAAATTCATGCTCATGACAGGTATTATTTGTTTGACTTTGAAATACACAGTGAACACAGTGTTAATGAAGAGCGCGGGAAGGGTCTGCAGGCGTTGTGTGAGTGAATATTCATGGGCGCTTCCCGATTTCTGAAGAAAACAATCATAGAATCAGAGAGGGCTGACCTTTGAGGGTGCTAGGGTCCGTGAGTATGTGGCTGTGAATAACTGAATAGCGAATTATAAAATGACCCTTTTTGGGGGAGGTTTACGTAAAAATAAAATGCCATGACTTTATCCTAGAAACATGAACTGCGATTATTTCTGGATTTGCATGAATTACATGAATATCTTACTTAAAACATTACTAGGATGCAGTCACATTAATTCATCCAACTGCCATCTGCGTTTCTCTATTGTCTCTTCTCCCCGGGAGTGTGATCCTCAGATGTAAGGGAAAGGCTTTCTCCCTTGGATTCCTCTATTCTCCTCCCATTTAGAAAGAAATTGTTTTTTTTTTTTCCTGAGCTGGGGGACTCTCCCTGTACTCGCCTGAATGAAGGAAAGGAAAAGTAATTTTTTGTACTATTGGAGATTGAATCCCCTCCACATTCCTAGCCCTATCTTATTTTCTTTTTTTTGAAGCAGGTCTCACTGAGTTGCTGACTGTCTTACTAAGTTGCTGAGACTTAATGAGCTACTTAAACCTCCCATCTTCCTGTCTCAGCCTGTTGAGTATGGGGATTATAGGTATGTGCCACCACAATTATCTGGAAAAGTCATGTTTTGTGCCTATTACTGTTGGCATGAAAGAAGAGATTGGTGTTAGTTAGGACCAAAATTTGGGAATAAGGACAAAAGATGGGAAGGAGAAATACTTCTCATTTACTAGGACTAGAGAAGGTAGCCTTTCAATTTTTTTTAATTCAAAAGGCATAATCAAATTTTATTACTTTTATTTCTTTATTTCTGTTACTGGGGTTTGAACCCAGGGGCATTCTATCTCCAGTGTATACCCCAGCCCAATTTAAAAAAAAATTTGTTACTTTGAAACAGGGTCTCACTAGGTTGATGAGAGTCTCACTACTTGCTGAGGCTATCCTAGAACCTGCAATCTTCCTATGTCAGCCTCCTAAGTATTGGAATTACAGGTGTGCATTACCACACCCAGCTTTATTATTACTCTTAAAAACTAAAGTCTGGAGCTGGGCATGGTGGCGTACTCCTGTAATCTAGTACTTGGGAGGCTGAGACAGGAGGATCACAGGTTAATGGCCAGCCTCAGCAATTTAGTGAGGCCCTCTGCAACTTAGTGAGACCACATTTTAAATAAACAAACAAACAAATAAGTAGGGCTAGGGATATAACTTGGAGGTAGAGTGTTCCCAGGTGCAGTCCCTAGTACCACAAAAATAAACTAGAAGAACAATACCATTAAAGGATAGAGCTTTTCTGTGAGGGCTGGCTGGGTGATGTGTGCATTTATGTCTACACAAGTTTTTTCCTTCATCATGATGTATAAATACAATGCACCAATAAAAAATTAAAAAACCCAAACCCCCCCAAAATAAAATTTCCCTTTAATGTTGCAATATCTTTAAAAATAAAACTTTGAAAACTGTAAAAAAAAATTCTGTTAATGCATCCAGTTTTTTTCACTAATTTTTTAAAATTAAATAACAGTTTCATTTATCCACGGACCTTTCTGGAATGTTGGCCATGTTCTGGGCATGGGGAGGGATAAGTTCTGGGCCTCACAGCCCTATGGGCTAGTGGGAGACAAATCAGGACTTAGTAGATATGAGTGATGAGCAAGCTGGCCTGGAGGGAGGGTGGGTTGCTGCAGGTGTGTGCGATCAATGGTGAATAAGCTGGGTCGGGAAGTTTTGAGAGAGGTCTCCCTGGTGAGACTGAAAAGCATGGGATTTGGACCGGTGGAGAGAACAGCAGGTGTGAGGGCCCGAGGAGAGGAACCTTTCCAACAAGGGTAGGGAAACACCAAGAGAAACTGGCCCTTGGGGATAAAGCACGGTGTGATCCAGGAGGCCGGGATCCTACCATTGGTCTACCATTTATTAAGGAACAGAGAAGCTGTGAGATTTGTTCAAAGTCGCTGTCTGTCACCTCATTTGTAGTTTCCGTGTGTGGGGAGTGGGGTTGGGTAGGGATCGGGGGGTGTTAGGGCTGGATCTACTGATCTGAAATTCTCAGAAATATGTTTGTGCATATATGTAAAGGATGTGGCAGTCTGAACTAATGCATTTCCCCTACTCTTTAAGATTTTCTTTTAAATAAATATCTGAGCACACTCGAAGTAGAATCATTAAGGGAGAGTTTAATATAGAGACTACAAAGGTTTGCACATGATGTAGGGGAAATCATCAGAGGTGGCATAGAATCCTAGGGTTATACTCTGTGGCTCTAGAAAATGAACCCTATGAGAACAGAAGCTATCCTTATCCTTGTTCACGTATGAGCTGCCCTTACTCAGCTCCATGAGGATGGAAGCTCTTTGTCCTTATTCACCTATGAGCTATCCTTATCCTATTCAGCTCTATAAGAACAGAAGCTTTATCCTTACTCACCACTGTCTATCCTGTTGACATTGGTGTCCGCTGTGCCTAACATATCTTCTGTTGACAGGCACAGCGGACACCTAATAAATAATGTTGAATAATGTTATTAAAAATCAACAACTCACTTGTCACTTAACATCATAATGAAGAAAATCCATTGAGTACAATTTGAGGGATATAGACCTGCTTCCCAAGCCAGATGAGAAGAGAACCAGGGAGAATAATGGGTTAGAGTATCGACAAGAGGCTGGGCGTGGTAGTGTACGCCTGGAATCTCAGTACTTGGGAGGCGGAGACAGGAGGATCCAGGCTTAAGCCAGCCTCAGAAATTTAGTGAGAGGCATCTCAGCAACTTATTGAGACCCTGCTTTCCAAATTTAAAATATGGCTGAAAGGTGTAGCTCAGAGGTAGAATGTTCCTGGGTTCAATCCCCAGTACCCAAAATACAGTGATCTAAGTTTTTGCTTCTCGTTCTTATTTTTGGGCATCGAGTATATTTGTTCTTCTTTCCTGTCAGTGTGTTGATTAAAGGACTGTCAACTTGATTGGACCAAGAGACGCCTAGGATGAAGAGCCTTTGAGGTGGGCTGATGTGTGCATTTCTGTAGATGATTGGCATGTGGAATGGAGTGGAAGTCGGCCTTGCATGTGGACAGCACTGTCCAACAGGCTCGGGACTCAGGTGGGAGCAAAGGCGGAAGAAGGAAAAGCAGAGGGAAGGCAGACTGATCCTTCTTGAGTGGATGTGTCTACTGCTGCTGTTATCACCAAGCACAGATGCCAGGCCTTTCTGTCTTGGTCTGGGGCCGCATCGTTGGCAGCTGCTGGTTTCTCAGGCTTTTCACCGTGCAGACAGCCATGGTGGGGCTATCCAGCTTCTGATCGTGGAAGCCAACCCAACAAACCCCCCTTTATAAACGTATATGTACGTATAATTGTATGTGTTCGTATCCTGTTGGTTCTGTTCTAGAGAACCCTGACTAATATAATAAAAAAGCTTAAAGCTTAATATCTCTTATTTTTCAGCAAAACAAAGATTCTCCAATGGAAATGTGATTAAAAGGGCCAGAATGCAGGGTGGTATGTAGGACATCTTACTCTAAGAATGAGTCCCACAAATGCTAGTTCAGAGAAGGTCTAATTTTGACTCCACCCTTCCCCCCTCCGTTGTTGCTTTTAATTTATTTATTTGAGATACTGGGGATAGAACCCAGGAACATTCTACCTCCAAGCTACACCCCAGCACTATTTTTTAATTCTTTATTTTGAAACAAGGTCACACTGAGTTGCAGAGGGCCTCACTAAGTAGCTGAGGCTGGCTAAGAACCATGATCCTCCTGTCTCAGCCTCCCAAGTGCTGGGATGACAAGCGTGTACTACCACGCCTGGCTGTTTCATTTTATATTGAACTCCCATGTCAGGTACTTCACACAATTCCATCTTTCCTCACACTTCTAGCATTCAATTCCTTTCTATGCTGTAGCCCAAATGAGGCTTTAAAATATCAGCTGGAACAATTGACATAGCCAAATTATGGAACCAGCGTAGGTGTCCATCACGGAACTATGGTATGATACACACAACAGAATTTTACTCACCCACTAAAAAGGACAAAATGCTATCATTTTCAGGGAAAATAGATGGGATTTGATAATAATATGCAGAGTGAGATTAGCCAATCCCCCCAAACAAATAGATGTATGTTTTTTTCTTATATGTGGAAGCTAGAGAGAAATTTGGAAATCAGAGTAATATCAGGTAGAAGAATAGACTCCAACGCAGTGATTGAGGGGTGTTAGTGAAGGGAGAGGAGGATGAAGATATAGAGTGTAAGAGTAATGCTTCGTATGTGTACAAAATTACCAATCCCAGTCTCATATCTGGGATGACATGTTTGGTGAGACCCAGAGGAAGGTGCTGCAAGAATTGTGCACGTGTGTGTTTCTACCACTCTATACCCCACTAATAATGTATGATTACAATGTACCAAATAAAAAATCAGCTTGTCTTCATGTTCCTCAGACTCACCCCTTTCAAGGATGTTGGCATTAGGATCTTGGGAAAGAAAAAAGTAAAAATCTGCCTACTCTCTACAAAAGAGGAGATTTCTCTCCATTTTATAGACCGGGAGGATGACCCAGGAGGAGAGGACTTCCTAGGGTTACACCGTGGCTCAGTCTGAGCACACTTAAAGTAGGATAATTCAAGGAAGGTTTAATGTAAAGACTGTTTACAAAGGTTTGCACATGGCGTAGGGGAAATCGTCAGAGGTCTGCAGAATCCTAGAGCTTAAGCAGTGGGACAGTTACTACTTCTAGGTCTGAAGGATTGAAAGACAAGAATTAGCAGAACCCAGCTTTATGGAAGGATGTGCCCAGTAGGCTTCCTGAAAGGAGAAAGACTTTTGGTGGAGGGACACAACCAGCCCTTTGTGGTAGCACAGGAGGAAACTAGGGGATAACGAATCCTGCTTTCTTTTTCTTTATTCCTCTGGTTTACTTCCAGGGCTCCCTACCCAGTAGATCCAACAGGAAGACAGAGACAAGGGAGTCCGCCCAAGACACCTGCGGGTGGATCTTGAGTGATCTTGGGGACAAGGGAGGATATCCGGCACACCCATAAGTCTGAGGTAGCGGGACAGAGGCTGTGTCTCCATATTGGCCTTCTACTCTTTGTCCATGTGTCATGCCTTCCTCCAGAGGAGAATTTGAGGGCAGCTCATGGCCCAAACCACCTGTGAGCTTTCTGCTATTATCTGGCCTCTTGTTCACAAGGATTTCTGTTCACAGAGCAATACTTTGGTTGGAAATATCATTTATCTATTTATTTATGTAGGCACAGCCTTAACATAGACCCTGGACAGTTGACAACTCATATCTAATAACTGATTCTCCCGACCATTAAGCATGAGAATTTGTTTCTTTGCTCCAACTGCAAGGTGATTTTTTTGATACAGAAGCACTGATTATGTACTCTGGCTACGCACATCAGCATGCTGATTATGTGAAATCTCGTAAGGAATTAGAGTCAATGCCAATCATTGTGAACGTGAAGGTCAAATTTTACATCTTCCGTTGGTGTCATCAGCATTTTTAGGATAAATCTTTGAAGCTCACAGATTAATATTGGGATACATGTCAGTGCTGACGGGATCTGTGAGAAATTAAATGCCTGTGGACCTCATAAGACAGAGTAAGGGAGAGAGAGAAAAAAACTACCAGCGTCTCCATGCATAAAAACTGTTTGTTTAAACTATAAAGACTATGATAAGTGAGCTTTTAAAAAGTGCCAAATGCAGCTCAGACATTCAAGTTAGTAGAAATTCTGCTTCCATATTAAAATTTCAGGCAGTGAGCAGATGTGGAGAAAGTCTTGCAAATACCTGTGTACCCAGGCCCACACAATCACACATTGATGCAGGTCCATTGGAAATTGGGAGTGCACCTGTAGAGGTAATCTATGTAGTATGATAATGAAGTGTTCATATAGATTAAGAAAGCCCTGGGTTCAAATCCTGGCCACACCAGCTGTGTGACTTTTTTTGTGGTACTAGGGGTGGAACCCAGGGGCATTCTACCTCCAAGCTGCACCCCCAGCCCTATTTTTTATTCTTTCTTTTGAAACAGGTCTCACTGAATTGCAAAAAGCCTCACTAAGTAGCTGAGGCTGTCCGTGAACCGCAATCCTCCCATCTCAGCCTCCTAGCTGCTGGGATTACAGGCGTGCACCCATATGCCCGGCGTGCTGTGTGACTTTTCTAAGTCTCAGTTTTCTTATTATGCAAAATAAAGTAATAGTCGTCCTGTTTACCTTGTATGGTTTGTATCAGTTAGCTTTTGCTACAATGATGCTGCATAACAACTATAAAATTTCTATAGCATCTATTGCTTGTGTGCTTGGAGTTACATGGATGTTGGCCAGGAAGCCCTGTGGATCTGGACTGAGCTCGGTCCCTTTTCTGAGTGTTAACTGACTATTGGTCAATGTAGGATGGCCTCAATGCTTGGAATGACACAGGTCATTGGTTGTATTTCTTGTGTCTTTTGTCCTCCAGCAGGATAGATGACTTGGGCATTGTTTCATGGAGATGACAGAGGACAAGAACAGCAAGCAGAAGCACAGAAGCACACTTTGATTGCTTTATGGTTTTGCATACTCTGCTAGCTAAGGTAAATCACATGCCGAGCTTTAAGTCAGAGTGAGAGGAAAATAAACACATATTTACATGCAATGAATGTGTGGATACAAGGAAAGATAAAGAATTGGGGCCATTTATGTGATCAGTCTCATGGAAGATAATGAAGTTTACGTGAGACAATACTCAGCAAGTACTCAGCACGTGCTAATCATTTAATAGATGGCAGTGTCAGTATTGTTATTCCCTATTTATATCATAGATAGCCTTGAAAAGGTTTTTATTTATACAGCTCACCTATGTGTGCTACTTTATGAGCTTATAGAAATTATTTATTTAAAACAGAAAATGAGCTGAACATGGTGGTACATGCCTGCAATCCCAGTACTTGGGAGGCTGAGCCAGGAAGACTGCAAATTCAAGGCCAGCCTGAGCAACTTAATGAGGTCCTCAGCAACTTAGCGAGATCCTATTTCAAAATAAAACACAAAAAGGGCTAGGGGTGTATCTCGGAGGCAGAATTCGCCAGGGTTTAACCTTTGGTAACGAAAAACCAAAACAGAATAAGAGATTAGGTTTCAAAGCCTGGGTATGAAGCATTTCTCACTGTTCCATCCCTCTGTTGCGTGATGGGAAGTGTTTGCTGGGAGCCAGGCGGACCCTGCTTAAATAATGACTTTGTGTACTTCCTTAGTCTCCTTGGTCTTTTTAGTTGTAAAATGCAGATAATTATATTTAACATGCTGGAGTTTTGTGGGATTAACTAAGAAAAATATCTTTTGTATCTATTTCAATGTTCAATAAATGTAGCTACTATTTATAACTTTAATAATCTATGTTTGTTGAAAAATTAGAACAATTACCCAAATTCTACTGTAGATGAGTAACTATTAACATACTCATTATTTTGTCATGATTTTATATGTATATATTTCCAAAATTAGTACTAGAAAACTTATCTTATTCCATAAACCATTTTCCTCACTTAATATAAACGTGATAACAATTGCTACCTAGATAATATCTTGTTGTGATGTGATTTGTATTTTCCTGATGATTAGTGATGCTGAGCACCTTTTTATATACCTGTTGCCACATTTTATGTTTTCTTTGGCAAAATATCTATTCAGCCGGGTGTGGTGATGCACACTTGTAATCCCTGCGCTTGGGAGGCGGAGACAGGAGGATCACGCAGGTTCGAAGCCAGCTGCGCTGGCCTAAGAGACCCTGTTTCCAAATAAAAATATAAAAATAGGTCTGGGAGTGTAGCCCGAAGGTAGAACAGTTTCCAGGAACCCCAGTACCAGCAAAACAAAACAAAACAAAAATCTATTCAGATTCCTCCCACTTTTAAAACTTGCTTATTTGTTTTGTTGTTGAGTGGGCAGTTCCTTATGTGTTTTGGATATTAACTTCTTATTAGATATATAATTTGCAATTTTTTCTTTTTTTGCAGTACTGGAGATGGAACCGAGGGGTATTCTACTTCAGAGCTATACCCTCAGCCCTCTTTCTTATTCTTTATTTTGAAACAGGGTCTCACTGAGTTGCAAAGGACCTCACTAAGTAGCTGAGGCTGGCCACGGACTGTGATCCTCCTGTCTCAGCCTCCCAAGAACTGGGATTACAAGCGTGCGCCACCACGCCCGTCTGGTTTGCAAAAATTTTGTTCCATTCCATAGGTTGTCTTTTCATTGTGTTGATTGTTTCCTTTTCTATGCAGAAACTTTTAAGTTTGATGCAGTCTCGCTTGTCTGTTTTTGATTTTGTTGTGTGTGTTTTTAGTGATCTATCTATCTATCTATCTATCTATCATCTATCATCTATCTATATCATTGTATATCATTGCCAAGGAGTTTCCCCTGTATTTTTGTTGGTGTTTGTTTGTTTGATGGTACTGAGGATGAAAAACAGGGGCATTCTACCTCTGAGCTGCACGCCAGCTCTATTTTTATTATTTTTATTTTGAAACCATCTCCCTAAGTTGCAGAGGACTTGCTAAGTTGCTGAGGCTGAATGCAAACCTGCGATCCTCCTGTTTCAGCCTTCCAAGTAATGGGATTATAGGTGTGTGCACCAGGCCCCGCTCCCCTCCCCTTTAAAAAGTTGACATATATACATATACAGTGAAATAATATACATCACAAAAGAAGAAAATCCTGACATTTGTGACAAGATGGATGAGCCTTCAGGCATTATTAATGCTAAGTAAAGTAGGTCAGAGAGAGAAAGACAAATATTATGGGATCTTACTTACATATAGAATTCAAATAAATTGAAAGTAAAATGATGGTTTCCAGGGGCTGATGGATGGGAGAAATGGAGAAATTTTGGTTAAAGGGTGCAAACTTTTAATTAGGAAATGAATACATTTTGGGGATTTAATATACCGCATGGTGACTATGATTAGTACTGTATTCTATACTTGAAATTTTCTGAGTGTACAATTTTAATGTTCTCACCATTGTATATTCCCAAATAAAACATAATAAAACAAAACAAATAACAACTGGGTGAGAAGATAGATGCATGTACTAAGTTGATTGTAGTAACTACTTTATGATATATATGTATATCAAATAATCATATTGTACACCTTAGAGTTATGTAACTTGGTCAATTATAATTACGCACAACTGGAAAAAACATGACATTTTTCTACATGAGCAAATATAGATAAATAGCATTAATTTTAATCTATCTTCTCCACTGTGATATGTTCTAATTAATTTTATTATTATTATTATTATTATTATTATTATTATTATTATTTATTTTGTGCTGGGGATGGAACCCAGAGGCTTTCTACCTTCGGGCTACACTCCCAGACCTATTTTTTATTTTATTTGGAAACAGGATCTCACCAAGTTGCTGAGAGCCTCACCAAGTACTGAGGGTGGCTTCGAACCCGCACGATCCTCCTGTCTCAGCCTCCCAAGTACTAGGATTACAAGTGTGAGCTACCATGGCTGGCTTATATTCTAATTTATTAAACCAGTATCCAATTGTTAAATATTTAGATTATTTTCATTTTTTGCCATATAAATAGTGCTGTAATGAACATCTTTTTATACTTATATGCACTTAACTTGTTTCTTTGGGCTAAATTTCTGACATAAAATTACTGAGTTAAAGGTTAATTATTTAACACTTTTATTAAGTATTGTACATGTATAGAAAAGTATTCTACATGCATAGAAAAGTACAAAAATATAAATTATAGATAAGTACATCGTCATAAACACTCGTGATCCTTATCCAGCTCAAGATCTAAAATAGGGCCAGTCCCCAGAAGCTTGTGTCTCTTGTGTTCCCTTTCAGTCACCAACCCTGCTTCCTCCCCAGAGGTCACCACCATCCAGACGGTTAGCACCATATTTAGATCGTCTGTTTTTAAATTTCATATGAATGGAGCCATATTATATGTATTTTTTCTGCTTACTTTTAGTCAACATTTTATTTTTGTTTGTAAGATTCGACCATACGTTTAGCAGAGAAATTGTTCACTCGTTTTCATTGCTGTATATTATTTCATTGTCTAAGTCTATAATCTAATCAATTGTTGTTGAACAGTCTGGGTCAGTACCATTTGAACTTAAGAATAATATTGCTATCTTCTTAAGTATATGTGCACATATTTCTGTGGAGTGTGTACCCAATAGTACAGCTGTAGAATTGTGGAGGTGTGTGTTGCTCGGCTTTGTAGGCAGTATCAAACTCTTTCAAGATGATTGTTCTAGTTAACACTCCTACCTGGTAGTATAGGAAAAAAATGTTTTTTGCTCCACCTTCTGTTTAATACTTGACATTTAAAAAGCGAGCTATTTTGAGCCGGGCGTGGTGGCGCACACTTGTAATCCTCGCGCTTGGGAGGCAGAGACAGGAGGATCGCGCAGGTTCAAAGCCAGCTGCGCGCGCTGGCTTAGGGGACCCTGTTTCCAAATTAAAATAAAATGTAAAAATAGGTCTGGGGAGTGTAGCCCAGAGGTAGAAGGGATTCCAGGAACCCCAGTACCATCAATCAATCAATCAATCAATCAATCAATCTTGTAAAAAAAAAGTGAGCTATTTTGGAGGAGGCTATTTTGGCTTTACATTGCATTTCTCCAATAGCAGGGATGCTGTAGTTGACCACTAGTTCACAATATTTGAGCCATCTGGATATTCTTTCTTGAGATGTGCTTGTTTCAATCTCTTGTCCATTTGTCTACTGGTTATCTGACTTCTTAAGAAGTCAGAAACCAACTCTTCTTTAAGAAACAGGTTGCTGGGCATGGTGGCACACGCTTGTAATCCCCCCACTTGGGAGGCGAAGACAGGAGGATTATGCAGGTTCAAAGCCAGCTGTGCTGGCTTAAGAAACCCTGTTTCCAAATAAAAAAGTATAAAATAGGTCTGGGAGTGTAGCCTGGAGGTAGAAGGGTTTCCAGGAACCCAGTACCATCAAAAAAAAAAAAAAAAAAAAAAAAAAAAGAAACCGGTTGATAGTTCTTTTATATTCTAGAGAAAGGAGAAAAGCAGGGCTTAAGAGCTCCGCTAACAACCAATCTCCATTACCACAAAATCAGCGCCTTTCATAGCCAGAAAACACCATCACCAGAGAAACAAAAAAATCACCAGGCTCCAGAGAGAAAGCAGACTGAGAACAGAGCCACAGACGCGGCAGCAGCGCTTTACTGCTGGCGGCAGTGGGGAGTTCACCGGACGGCTACAGCAAGCCGAGGTGAGGCGCTGTGGAACAGCCAGGCGGGATTTCTCGGCGCAGAGAGCATCTAAAGCTCCCAGTGGCTGAGCTCAGCACACGCTGCAGGGATTCAGAGTGGAAATCAAAACCAAGAAGAAAAACACCAGCCCCACAGCCGAGGGTGTAGCAGCGGCGCCATATTGCCACCGGCGGCAGCAGCACCGAATTCAGTGAGGCCAGTACAGCTACATCTGCGTACTCAAGAACAGTGAGTCAAATTGCGGGCCACAGAGGAGAAATCCCAGTACTGTACTCCCTGGGACTTGAACCAGTGGAGGAGGGGCGGTGGCAGAGATACACACCATAGGAGAACGTGCAACCTGGCACCCCCCACAGTCTAAAGCAGCCTCTATCGACTCTCTGGGTCGGAGACTCTGTGATACAACCCAGTAAAGGAGTAGTGGGGTCTGAGATACTACTCACTCAAGATCCAGAACACCTTAAGTGAAGTCATAGTGACCCAAGTGAAGAACCCAGAGAAGGCACAAACATCCGAAATCATGGGAAAGAGGAATAATACTGGAGCAATGAATGCCCACAACCTCACAACATCAGAACTCGATAAAACAGAAAATCAGAGATTTCTAGAAGATCAAATCAGGAAAATAACTGTAGAAATAATAGAGGTGCTTCAAAAAGAACTCAGAGAGAGCCAAAAGGAGATAAAGGATGCAATTAATGAAGTAAAGGCCTTAATTCAAAGCACAAACAACCGATTAGACCACATGGAGAACAGAATCTCGCTCTTAGAAGATGATCATTCCAAAAATGAACACATAGTTTCTAATCTAGAAAAAAATATCCAACAGCAGGAATCTGATATTGAAGAAATATGGGCCCATTTTAAGAGAGCTAACCTAAGAATAATTGGAATAGAGGAGGGAAAAGAAAGTGAAACCAAAGGGATCAACAATCTCTTCAAGGAAGTAATAGCAGAAAATTTTCCAGACATAAAGCAAGAGGTTGATACACAGGTCCAAAAAACTTATAGAACTCCCTTTAGACAGGATCGGAGAAGAGGATCCCCATGCCACATAATTGTCAAAATGACCAATGTGGAAGCCAAGCAGAGAATCTTAAAGGCAACAAAAGCAAAGGGCCAAGTGACATTCAGAGGCAAACCAATTAGAATCACTCCAGACTTCCCAAACCAAGTCATGAGAGCCAGAAGAGCTTGGAGTAACATATTCCCAATTCTGAAAGAAAACAACTTCCAGCCAAAAATTTCCTACCCAGCAAAACTTTCTATCAAATCAGATGGAGAAATAAGAGGCTTCCATGACAAACAGAAACTGAAGGAATTTATGTCTTCAAAACCAGCACTAGAGAAAATACTCAAAGAGATTAACTACAAAGAAGAAATAGGTAACACACACCAGAACTAGAGAAACAAGATTTTCCATCCAACAGACAACTAAGATTGGTTATCTGTGGAGATTCATTATTTATGTTAGTCTTTTACCTATCTCTAAAGGGTATTGTTTGCCTTTATTGTTGTTAATTTTTAGGATTTCTAGTTGGAATATTAATATACCTTCAGATATAGCATTTGTGAAATATTTTATCCCATTCTATTAGTAACTGTTAACTCTGTTTACATTATCTTTGGATATACAATATTTTTTAGGGAGTTTGTATACTCTTCTGTTGCCTGTGCCATTGAAATCATATCCAAGAAATCACTGCCAATTTCAATGTTGTGAGGTTTTATGACCCAGATTTTCTCCTAAAAGTTTATAGTCTTAAGATTTATATTTAGGTCTTTTATCTATTTTGAGTTATTATTTGTATATGGGATTAGGTAAGGGTCCAATTTTATTCTTTTCCATGTAATTATTATTTTTCAACAATATTTAGTTAAAAGATTATTTTTTCCACCACCAAATGTTCGTGGAAACCTTGTCAAAAATAACTTGACAATATAGGGAAGAATTTAGCTCTAGGGTTTTATTTAACTCCAATGGTTTATATATCTGCCTTTAGAATAGTACTACACTGTTTCAATTATTGTAGCTTTATATGGTTTGAAATCAGAAAATATATATCTTCTAGCTTTGTTCTTTTTCAAGATCGTTTTGGGTATCTAGAGTCCATATTCCATATTAGGATAATTTTTTTTTCTGAAAAATAAATATATAAATATATGATAGTTTCACCTAAAAAAATAGAAAAAAAATATTCTCTGGTAAGAAAGAAAGTAAAAAGAAATATTGAAATGTTATCTTTAAGTCATCAAAAGCTTGGTATCAGACAAATGAAACTGTTATGTGAGATTATCATTTTTAATTTTGGATAAATTGCTATAATACTAGATGTCAACCACTAAGCCAAGTATGGGAGGGAGGGATGGGGAGAGAATGGGGTGGGGATCGGGTGGGGCTGACTGGGCGATGTGTGCATGTATGTCTACAAAAGTTTGTATCCCACTATGATGTATGAATACAGTGCACCAATTAAACAAAAAGGAAAAAAATAAATTTTATCTCATTAAAATTTTTTTATACAAAAAATATTCTAGAGAAAGTCCTTTGTTGAAAAATTTATTGTAAATATATCTTCATATACTTCAGCTTGCTATTATACTCTCTCTCTCTCTCTCTCTCTCTCTGTCTCTCTTTTGGTGGTACTGGGGTTCCTGGAAGCCCTTCTACCTCTGGGCTACACTCCCAGACCTATTTTTTATATTTTTTAAATTTGGAAACAGGGTCTCTTAAGCCAGCAAGGCTGGCTTCGAACCAGCACGATCCTCCTGTCTTTACCTCCCAAGCGTGGGGATTGCAAGCGTGCGCCACCACACCCGGCTCTTCATAGTCTCTTAATGAACATAAATTCTTAAAGAGAGTTAAAATATTCCTACCTACCCTCCCCTTTATTATTTTCTTAAAAAAATGTATCCTATTCAAGAAAAAAATTTGTCTGACTTGGATAATGTCTTAGTAATTTCTGAAAGCCATAACAAAACACTTATAAACAAAATGCTTATAATCAAAACACTTATAAAAAGAGTAGATGGCTTGTAAACAATAGAATTTATTTATCATACTTAGGAAATCCTCACCAGAGAACCCAGTCATGCTCACGCCAACATCAGGGTGTGAGCATGCCTGGGTTCTGGTGTGGATTTTCTCCCAGGTTGCAGGCTGCCAACTTTCCATATCCTCACATGGAGAAGAGAGCGAGAGAGAACTTTATAAGATACTAAATCCCATCGCAAGGGCTCCGCCTCATGGTCTAATTATCTGCCAATGGCCCCCTCTTTTAATAGCATCGCATTGGGGGTTAGGGCTTTAAGATATGAATTTGAGGGGTGACACATTAATTTCATAACAGATGAGGACAATATCTCATATGATAAATTTTTGTTGTTGATTTTGCCTTTCACATTTGAATTTATAATCCCCTGAGTTGAGTTTTGCATAAAATGACATAGAATCAGTTTTATTATTATCTATACAGACATTCCTCTGTCCTAGAACCCTTTATCGATTTTTTGTTCATTGGTCTGCAGTCTCATCTTTATTTTAAATGAATGTTAATATATGTATGTTTATGTTTCTGGGCTTTCTATTCTGTTCCATTGATCTATTTGTCTAAACTTCAGTCTTTGAATGGTACTGTTTTTAAAAAGGCTTTTGTCATACAATGGAGGGAATATTTGCTTTGCTGTCTTTGAAAAGATAATAGGTTTCTTGAAGCTAACTTCCTTATAGAAAGTTAGGCTTATCCCAAGCACGTGTGAGCAGTCACAGACAATTCATACTTTCTTTTTTGTCGATATTCCCTCCTTTGTTTTTTATTTTTTCAAAAATCTCTTTTGTTTTAAGGAATTTACCAACTATTCTTTCTGCATGCCTCCCTCTCAACCAGATGCCAGGAAACTCCATGGAAACAAACAAATGTAAAACTACAGCATGGCCTTGCCCAGAAACATTTGTATTTTCAAATCATCACTTTAGGATAAAGTTTCTCTAAAGCCAAAAGAATGGCTTTGTAATGTTTGAATATAAGAATTGCAACGGATAGTTGATTTTGTTATCTGTACTCTGGTGAAGCAAGACGGGATGACCTCTGATCTTGCAGTCAGAGAAATGGCATGAGTTTCTCAAATTCACCTGCGTAATGTGTAGGAAGCAGGACAAATAATCTGTTATCAGAAGATGTATTTTTGAGCTGTTTGAAAAGGGTCTTCTTAGTGACTTTAATGTTTTACCAAACGAGCAATTGTTTATTCAGTTCCTTCCCAAGGGTAGTGTTTTTCTTAATTAATTATTATGCAATTACAATATTAGATTGCAATTCTTATTTAAAACTCTTAAGCAAGGGTGATAAGACAAAGAACTTTAAGGCAGATCTTCCTTCAATGGAACATGACTTGCTTTTCTCTGGTTCCTAAAATGACATATTATCTTACATCCATCTTCCCCACTGTGGCTCTTGGGTAGCTTTCTGTAAATCACTCTTTCTTGTGAAGATCATGTCCTTTACTTTATTTTGAGTACCTCTCCTGAGAGGAGTCAGTTGACCACGAGAGGGAGGAAAAGACAAGTACCCATGACTACCTCCTTTGGCTTACACCCAGGTAGGTTAGATTAGCTTACGATTCAGTTCAATTCAGTTCCATTCTCTTCAAACATTTTTTTGAGTGCCAGCTATATGTGGAGCCCTGAGGCAGGCCCCAGGAAGACAGAGGTGACTAGATGAAGCAGGACCCTGCCCTCTTGGTACTTATACTTTCTGATTGGGCTGTGTGTGGTGATCCCAGAGATCCTACTAGTAGGGTCTCGTGTTAAGTGTAGATTTTTATCTTTCACATTCTCTACTGATGCAGAACCTGAGTCTGAGCCTCTGCTACGTCCAACAGCAGATTCTACCCCCACCTTCTCTGGGTTGAAGCGCAAAGTCTCAGACCCAGAAATTTTATTGTGTCTGCACGAGTCCCTGGGGGTGCCGCCTTGGGTGTTCTCTTGCTGGACCCTGGCTACATTTACAGCCTAGTTAAGTGCTGGTCTGGATCTCTTGAGGGCATAAGCGAGCTCAGCCATTGCTGCTGGAAGTCCTAGCAGGAGTTTGCGCAGGTGGAACCGATGGCTAACAATTCTGATCATCGGCAGCTGCTCACTTCAGGTTCTTGGTTGTTTTCCTGTTTGTTTCTGGAGTCAGGTGCAGTGAGGCAAGATGGCGTCGCTGTGGTGCCTGGTGCTGCAAGGCGGGCGGGTTTCTTTCTGGTGTTGAGCGTCACTCTGGATCCCTGGAGAGTGTGGTGAACACAGCAGCCACTGCTGGAAGTTGTAGTTGGTGTTTGCGTAGGAAGAACTGGTGGCTTACAACTCCTGCAATCTGCAGCTGCACACTTCAGGTCCCTGTGTGTCTCTGGAGTCGGGTTTAGGGAGGTAAGATGGTGCTGTTGTGGCGCCCATGGCTGGAAGGTGGGCGGGTTTCTTTTCTGCTCTCTGATGGGTCTTCTAACCCCCCCCTCTCCAAAGCCTTGTACCTATAGTTTTAGTCCTCTACTGATAGTATATTTTGGCTTTGTAGAACATTGTTTTTAAGGTAAAAGATTTGAAAAGACTTTTGAGCCTGATAGGGTGGTACATGTTTGTAATCCTAGCATTTGGGAGGCTGAGACAGGAGGATTTTGATTTTTTTTTTTTTTTTTGGTGGTACTGGGGTTCCTGGAAGCCCTTCTACCTCGGGGCTACACTCCCAGACCTATTTTTACATTTTTATTTGGAAACAGGGTCTCCTAAACCAGCGCGCGCGGCTGGCTTCGAACCTGCACGATCCTCCTGTCTCTGCCTCCCAAGCGCGGGGATTACAAGCGTGCCCCACCACGCCCGGCGTGAGGATTTTGATTTTTAAAATACAAATTTTGAGGGAGATGAATCTTTATCTTCTTAGACTGGATACTTGATTTTGCTGGTCGTGAAGTTTCAGAAGTGGAATCCTCTTCTCTTCCAAATGGTGTGGGCTGTCGGTGCCCCTGCTTGATAGGGTCTGTGTTTCCTTTGTGCTTTAGTGAGCAGGGGTCCAGGTGGGTCAACCTGAGCTCATCTGAGTCTTCACTCCTCCTGGTTCAGTTTAAGGTCTGTGAATTCTTCCTTACACAGGTAGCTTTGATGCTGTATTGGGTGGAGGAGGGTGAATATCAATCCCTGTCAGTAGACTCAGTGATCTTGATTTCATGATCTGAGAGTGCCTTGGGGTCCGAGATTATTGTGGGTTCCACTCCTTTTTTTGTTGTGTTCATGAGAGGCGTGCTGAAGGGAGAGCCTGGAGACCCTGCTCAGACTGTGCAGATCCTGCTGGTACAAGGACCAATGGTGTAGTGGTCCTCAGTCTCTCTGCAACCTGAGTTGGCCCCCTCATAGCCTGGGCTCTTCTTGCTGCCATTGGGTCAGAAGCTGTATGGTTTTGAAGGAGAGCTTGCTAACAGTCTTTGGCTGAAGGTTCCCCTGGGGTCTGGGGCCCAGCTGGTGCCTCTCCCTGTGCTACCTCTTGGGGGAGATGGTCACTGACCTAAGCCAAACTTTTGGCTCCGACTCGGTGGCTGTGGTGGAGGTGATGTTTGTTAGTATCTGCTGCCCTAGCCATGGCAGTTTGAGATCTAGACTGTGAGGGCTGTTCTGCATGTAGCTGGGGTGAGTGGGGCTGTCCTCAGCACCGCTCAAGGTGCTGGGTCACGGGAGGAAGGAGCTCTGGTCAATGTTCCTTTCAGTTTTGCTTCTGCTGGGAGCTAGTGGTGGGTAGGAGCAAGACTCTGTGGTGCACCCAGGAACCAGCTGGCCCAAGTTTTTTCAGTGGGCGTCTGATCTGAGGGAGGGGGCAGGACCCCTGGAGACCAGGGAGCAGTAGTTCCCTACTGGCTCACCGGGGAAAATGGTATCAGTGGCATCAGGTGTGTGCTGCCTTTCTGGGCTGGAAGATTTGGGTTAATGAGGGCTCCTTCTGCTGACATTGTGTGTGTGTGTGTGTGTGTGTGTGTGTGTGTGTGTGTGTGTGTGTGTGTCTCACCCCTGGGGGAGGAATTTCACTCCGTGCTGGTTCCTTCAGGAAGTGGGGCCAGATGGGCTGCAGCTTCCTGGGGATGCTGGCTTCAGGCTCAAGCAGTTTCTGATGAAGCTGCTTTGTGGGGATATTGGCAGGGTTCCAACACTGCTCTGGGGTGCAAGCATCTTTTGTTTCTGGGTTGCGGTGCACAAGCGCCCGTGGCATTGGTTGGGTGGGAGCTGGGTCGTGTGCCTAGGCCTTGTCTGCCCCGCCAGTCCTGGTGCTAAGTGGACAGTGCACTAGTTTAGGTTGTGATTGCAGAGCTCAGCGACTCAGAAAATGGCTAGGTAAGAAGTTTTGTAACATCTGGGGCTACAGAGCTGAACCCCGCTGGCTGCTCAGCTCCTGTTGATTGCTCAGTATATCCAAACACACTTGTTCTATGGACCAGAGACTCTTAGCTTTGTTATAGAGAACTATAGCAGAGTTCACATTTTTCTCAACTGCTCGTGGAACCTTCTCCAAAGTAGACTGCGTCCTGGGCCACAAAATGAGCACTAGAAAATCTTAAAAAATGTGACATACTCCCCTGTATGTTTTCAGACCACAGTAGAATGAAACTAGAAATAAAGTATAAGAAGACCCAGGGTAATCATATAAACATGTAGAGACTGAATGCCACATTGCTGAACCAGGAATGGATTATAGAAGAAGTAAGGGGCGGAATTAAGAAATTCCTAGAAACAAATGAAAAGAGAGATACAACATATCAGAACCACTGGGACATCTTGAAGACAGTAGTAAGAGGAAAATTCATAGCACTGAGTGCCCACATAAGAACAGAAAATCACCAAAAAATAACCTAATGACACACCTCGATGCCCTTGAAGAGTGTACCCCCAAAGCCAGTAGAAGACAGGAAGTTATTAATGGATTACAAAACTATGGGATATGTACACAATAGAATTTTACTTAGCTATAAAGAAGAACAAAATTATGTCATTTTCAGGGAAATGGATGGAACTGGAGGACATTATGCTAAGTGAGATTAGTCAGTCACAAAAAGTAAAAATCCGGATGCTCTCCCTAATATGTGGAGGCTAGGGAGAAAAAGGGACATAGAAGGAACTCTAGATGAAGAAGGAGATGCTATAGAGGAGCAAATAAGATGAACTAACTGACGGAGAAGAGAGGGGTGGAGGGAAGAGGGAAGTCCCTAATGTACACGATGTGCACTCACAAACACATCAAAGTCAATCACTGAGCCGAACATGACCAGGAGGGAGGGGAGGGAATGGGACGGGAATTGGGGAAGGGCTAAATGAGTGACGTGTGCATGTACGCCTCCACCATCTTGTACCCCATTAAGATGTAAGACTACAGTGCACTAATAAAAAAAAATAAAGAAGTTGTTACTTGTTCTGGCCTTGCTCCATTACCTCAGATTAGGAGAGCCATGTGTGTTGACACATGCCTGTAATCACAGCACTTGGGAGGCTGAGACGGGAGGATCATAGTTTCGAGGACAGACTCAGCAACTCAGGCTCTCAGCAACTTAGCAAGACCCTGTGTCAGAAGAAAAAGAGGAAGAGAAGGAGGAGGAGGAAGAGGAGGAGGAGGAGGAGGACAAGGCCAGCAGAAAATTCCTTCTCAGGATTTTTTTTACAGTTCTCCAGGATTTGTGTTCTGTGTTCCTCCCATCTGAGCTCCTTGGAGAGACAAGAGACTAATATATATATATATATATATATATATATATATATATATATATATATACACACACACACACACACACACACACACACACACACACTTATTTCTTACACTTATTTCTATTTCTATTTCTATTATATATGGTGGTACTGGGGTTCCTGGAAACCCTTCTACCTCCAGGCTACACTCCCAGATACCTATTTTTAATATTTTTATTTGGAAACAGGGTCTCTTAAGCCAGCGCAGCTGGCTTCGAACCAGCGAACCAGCGCGATCGATCCTCATCTCCACCTCCCAAGCACGGGGATTACAAGCGTACGCCACCACGCCCAGCGAGAGCATATATTTAAGTGCTCATGGAGAATGTTCTCTGTGCATAGCTATGGGTTTCCTGTGTAAAGAAATGTCCTGCTAGGAACCACACATAGGCCGTGTGCATCTTACTCCCAATGCTGCCAGCAAACAGCCCAAGATGAGAAAAGAAGAGTTTTATGGAAAGAACTTAGGAGGAATTCGGGGACGAGGGATCAGTTCTGTTATTATCACCAGGTAGAGGTATGGTCATTGGGTTGATCTTATTTCTTTTCTCATTTATGATACGATCGTTTGTTTTGGCAGGCGTGTTTTTAGCTGTCCTTAGATACAGTCTAAATGCACCCCATGGTGCCACCTGCTGAGGTCCTTACTCGCTGCTAGGGCTTGGGTCTAGGATGTCCTCCAAAGCCTCGCACGCCCTCAGTGCAGCAATGTCCAGGGTGGGGCTTTTGTGATGGGATTATTGGGTCAAGGGGGCTCTGATCACATCCACTGATGGCTGTGCAGGCTACTGAGAAAAGGGATTTCATTGAAGGTGGTAGGTCATTGGGACGTATCCTGAAAGGGTTTACCTTCTTTCTGCTTCCCTACCCCTTTCTTCTCTTTCTTCTTCTTATCTCTAGTAATCTGAGCATATTGCCTTCGCCACATCCTTCTGCCTTGCCTTGGGCCCAAAGACACACAGCCAGCCGAGACCTCTGCAATGGAGAGCAAAATAAACACAGCCAGCCGAGACCTCTGCAATGGAGAGCAAAATACATCTTCCCTTCCCTAAACTGATGTCGCTAAGTATGTGGCCACAGCAATAGAAAGCTAATCAACACACACTCAGAGAAATATGAATTAGAATCGAGACTGATACCTCTTTTCTTCCTATCATTGATTGTATTAAAGAAAGGGGTTTTCAGTTTAAAGACAAACTGTAAAAAGCAGGGGATTGGGACAAAGTGAATTGTGGTAAATTAGTTTGGGTTCTGGATTGATGAGGGAGATTTCTCCTTTCCCTGCCTGGAGGATTAATGGTGTGACTTCTTTTTACAGGGCCAGGAAAGCAATAATAATGGAGCTAATGATTTCAGATTTTGAAACTTTTCTAGTTTTGAGGTGACCAAATAAGAATGACTTGTAAAAAAATTATATATATATATATTTTTTTTTTTCAAGGTCTATTCTGTAAAATTTGGATTGAAACATAGGCATCTGTATTTTCAAAAAAGCTTTGTACTAAAATTTACCTGCACAGTGAGGCTTGGAAATTTCTACATTCTAAAGTTTACTTACTGAATCCTCCAAGATTATTAAAACATGTTTGAGCACTATTTATCCATATCATTTGCTAACTAATAATGTTCTCTGTATATCTTTTTTTTTCCTCTTTGAGTTTGGAAGATTGAGGACAGTGGCTTTTTCTTCTTTATCTTTGTAACCTCAAAGATAAAGTAGGTATTAAAAAGCTATTTTTAAATTAAACCAGAAATATTGGGCATATTTATTCAGCTTCTAGGAAGGCACTGGTATGTCACATTTTGTACTGAGCAGGGTGTTATGAATTATGTTCAGGTATGTGTCGGCTTTTTATTGCTGTGAAAAAATACCTGAGAAAAGTGACTTCAAGGAGGAAAGGTTTATTTTGGCTCATGAGTTCCGATGCTTCCGTCCATGGTCACTGGGCTCCAGTAGTTCTAGGCCTGTGGTGAGCCCGAGCATCGTGGTGGGAGCATGTGGTGACAGAGAGGTGCTCACCTCATGGTGGCCCAGAAGCAGAGAGAGAGCGGAGAGCGGAGAGAGGAGAGAGGAGAGAGGAGAGAGGAGAGAGGAGAGAGGAGAGAGGAGAGAGAGACCGGGGATAAGATGAATTCTTCCAGAACATACCCTCAGTGATCCATGTCTCTTCTAACTGGGCTCTACCTCCTGCAGTTACCAGCACTTCTAAATAGTCCATTTAATTAGGAACCCATCAACGGATTAACCTACTGATGAGATCATGATTCGGTCTGTCACTCTCCCACAACATTGCTGTGTTGCAGATGCGTGAGGCTTTGTGGGGGCAGTTCAGATCCGAGCTATAATAAGTCGTTTGTATTTACTTTCATAACGGGACCTCTTCCTCTTGCTTTTCCCTCTTGACACTTTTTGTTTGCTACTCCACATTCTATTTCTTAAATAAAATTGCACAACAGTGTAAGAACCCAGAAAAAAAAAATCTTGTTGGTGTGACTGGATGGTTGGTTATCTCAGCCAAGGAGGATTAGGAAACTCACCTGTTCTGGTTTCTCAGTCCTAAGCCCTTTTCACTAAATGGACAATTCTGTCTCTCTTCCATCCTGAGAATAAGAGAGAGTTTTCTTTTGTCTCCTTCTCAAAAACACATCCATTTTGCAGCTCCCTCCCTTCCTCTGGAGATGGTCCACTGGAGGGCTCTGGGTCTTCATCACGGACTGGCTGCAGTCGCAGAGATAAAGGCAATGGAACAGATGCCATCGAGGCTTCCCCTAAGCTCCCAGTAAACGGATTTACACACAGTAGCTATGGGACAAACTGAAACAGGAATTGACCCCTGCGACTGCCTCTGATTATTCAAGGTGCAGTCATCTCAAGGGGACCCATCCATCTCTTTGCTAGAGTCTTAGCTGACTGCAAAATAATTACAGGGAATTCAAGTTACAACTTAGAAAGATTTGTCACTGGCCAATGGGTGCCACTGGCTTAATAAAACTCAACACAGTTATAATTAGTTTAAGCCAGCTACAAGTAACCCCTTGTTAAAATGCAAATTATTAAAACATCTATTACCAAATAAGAAGAGTTTAAAAAATATTAGGGATTCCAAGCACAGGAATGTGTGGTGAACTTGAAAAGCTTGATGCTAATTACGTGCTTCACTGAATTAAAATGAACTGGTGTTATTAATAAAGACTCAAATGATCCACCCTGCCAGCCCAACCTTTTACCACCTTGCATTTCATTAGAAATGAACTTTTCAATTAAGATTTGTCTTCCCACACTCACCGAATTGAGTTTTGCGGATTTATGATTTAGTTACAGAAGCTTATGGAACATGGTAGTGGCTGAGAGCGGAAGTAGGGGTGGCGGGTCATGTCCAATTTGCCATGACAGTGCCAGTCTCTGATTCAACATTTCAACTTCTTTCAGAATAATCTGGTCCCTTGGCTAGGTCCCTGACACTGAATAATTTATTCAATAAAATGGTGCAGTTTAAGGGAGAGTGAATGAAGATGTTTACACTTGGTAGAAGCTCTCTAAAATAATATTTGCAGCCCAAAATTGAAATGAATCTGTCATTAACTATTTTGTTAGAAGAGAAGGAAATAGCTAGGAATCAAAATGTTTGAAGATGTCTTATTATTCTCAACTTAGATTATCCTATGAAGAGCTTTTCCCATGCAAATGAGGAAAAACATTCAATTTGAAATTCTTCCTGGAAACTAGATTGATTTGCAAATGTTTGACATATTAATAATTTCATAAGTAAATAAAGATATAATTTAAGGCATGATTCAGCATTCCTCAAAAAAGTAATTGGGAGTATATTTATTCTGATTTGGTGATCTCTTTTATGGCTGTATAATTATTTTTGAGGCTGTTCTTCAACTCCAATGTCTCTCTCTCTCTCTTTTTTTTTTTTGGTGATACTGGGGTTTCTGGAAGGCCTTCTACCTCTGGGCTACACTCCCAGACCTATTTTTATACTTTTTTATTTGGAAACAGGGTCTCTTAAGCCAGCGCGGCTGGCTTCGAACCTGCGCGATCCTCCTGTCTCTGCCTCCCAAGCACGGGGATTACAAGCGTGCGTCACCACGCCCGGCTGTCTCATTTTTCTTTTAAACTTTGATTCACCCATCTTTCAAGGTATTCACTGTTTAAAGAAATGACCAACTCCCTCTCCTTGGCCAGTATCAGCTGAAAGAACTTGGCTTTTTTTGGGGGGGGGGTGATTTATTTATACCTCTCTCCTTTAGGTCTTATTACATCCAGTTTTCATTTCAATGACAATTTTCATAAGATCTCTGTTTCCAGGCAATAACATCTGGCATGTGTCCTGGCAAGTCACTTGAGGGCAGGGCCTTGTCTGTTCTGTTTGCCACTATGTCTCTGGTGCTGTGAGTGATGCCTGGCACCCAGAGGCTGTATGATGGTCTTTCTTACTGCATTAGTTTGCCTTCTTACCCACCAGTGCCCTGCGCTCCATCTCCTCAGCTCTTATCCCAAGCACAAACCACAGTCATCCCCACTTCTGGGTAGTGCTCAAATTCTGCTGCCCACTGAGCCTACTTCTCTTCTCTTCTCTTCTCTTCTCTTCTCTTCTCTTCTCTAACCAAACCCCACCCATCTGACTATTCTTGGGTTCTAAGCCCTCTGTATTGTTGATTGGACAAAGCTGGTTGACAAAGCATTTGTTTTCAATAGTCTAATCATGTGAAATGGTGTTTGCCCATGTGAAATTTGGGATGAGAGGCCAATAGGCTGGGATTTGGGCACACGAGCAGCTTGAGTCTTAGGCTTGATACTTGTGTGGTGTGTTCTGTCCTTCCAGGACCCTACACTGCATGGGGACCTGCATTAAATGCCCAGTAGATGCCCACAGATGATCAACAGTCCTCTTTCCCCACATCCACAGTGAATGATGCCTACTTGGCTTTGACCCCTACATCTGTTTTGGTCACGACTTCAGGGAGACAGTCAGGTCAAAGCATGGCAGATATTTTCTCTCTCATTCTTTCCTAAACTGCCTCTCATCTTTCTTGATATTAAGCTGTGTTCTAAATCTTTGGATCTTTTCTGTGTCCTGCATTCCAGTCCCAGCCAAATACTGTCTTTCTGTGTCTGATTGGTTTTTCCTTTCCCTTACTCTTCCCAACTATAACATATCATTGTTTTTTTTTTTTTAAAGGTACATTTTTAGTTTGGTCTATAATCTTCCTATACATGAAAACGGTCACTCTTTCTTTTAAAAATGATTTCATAATTTATACTTTTCACTGTCAGACTGACCTTCCTTCCACTTAGTTCAAATTACTGAGCTTTTATGGTATGGAGCTACACTTTCACCCTTAAATTTCAGAAATGCCTTTTTCTGTCAAATCTTATTTAGGAGGGTTAACAGGAGAATATGACTATACACAGAATGTTGACACCTAAACAGGATCCTTGAAGCAGATGACCTTGGATGTAGGCTTTGAGATAATTAGCAAAAGGGAATTGACAGAAACCAACTGCTTCCAAGATAGCAGGGGGTCACAGTCCAAAGAAGAGCAGCAGGAATTGAATAGACATGCTGATCAAAGACAAAAGCTCACCAAGTGATCTGTATCTTTAGAAGAAATCACTGGGATGCCTGTTATCTAGCCCGTGGCTGTCCTGTGGGTGTGTATTGAGCTGTGACTATATTATATGCACTGTTCTAGGCACCAGTTATGTAGAGAAATGAGAGAGGGTCTTTCCCTACTCACAGTCTAGGGGAGTAGAAATCAAAGTAGAGGTAACAGTAAAACATATGAAATGTGTTGTTTCTGGGATATAAATGTGGTAAATGTAGTCTTAGCTCCTACCACCACCTCTGGCCTACAGAACAGCATCATGACTGCACACTTGAGTGCTGGTGCCCCTTTCTCTAGCATCTTGTTTATAGCCTTGGTAAATGGATGTCCTCTGGGCCTTTCAGTGGAATATGATCCTGAATGTGTCTTCGGGCATACATAAGTATATCTATAGCAGTTGTAGTGTTTTGGATTTGGAATCCCCCTTTCAGCCTTCATGGACAAGGTAGCAATGTTGCTAAAGAGGGGTCTCTGGGGGTGTGGCCCTGGGAATTACATATGGTTCACTCCTTCCCTTGCTTGCTTTCTACTTTCAGCCTCTGTGATGTGAGGAGCGGGGCTCTGCATACCCACAGGACATAGACTTCACCTCTAAATCTCCAAAAAGGTGAGCAAATAAATCCACCTTGCTCTAGGTTGTGTGGTCAGTCATTTTGGGTTATAGCAGTGGTAAATGATAGGACATGCTAGCTAAATTTGTAGTTATTCTGGTGTGTAGTTGCTTTCCTTTCTTATCAGGCCCAACACATTCTCAGATGGATTCAGATGTGGTGATTTAACCCTAGCTATAGATCTAGTCGTCATGAGGAGAAGTAGTGTGGGTCCTATTGCCTTATTGAAGAGAGCGGTCCCTGTACTATTCTCCAGGATGAGTTGGAAGGGAGAGTACTACCACTTAGCAGGAAGGCATAGGGTTATCCACGTATCCCACTTTTCTCCCCCCTTGTATCCTTCTGAAAAACACAGAAAAGGCTTGACTGCTATGTGAACCAGCCACCTGCAATTTTCTCTCTTGGGCTTGAGCCCAAGCCAGGGCCTTGGACATTGCCGGATGCTGGTAATAATGTCTAGGCTCTTGCTCAGAAAGAAACTGGCCAGCCGGGCATGGTGGTACATGCTTATAATCCTAGCATTTTGGAGGTTGAAATAGGAGGATTATGGTTTGCACACAGCCTCAGCTACTTAGTGAGGCCCTTTGCAACTTAGTGAGACCCTGTTTCAAACTAAAGAATAAAAAATATGGCTGGGAAAAAAGCTCGGAGGTAGAATGCCCTTGGGTTCCATTTCCAGTACCACAATAAAAAAAAAAAAAAAAAGAAAAAAAACTCTTTGGCTTGAGCGAGCCACACCCTCTTGTAAACCTCCTACTCTGACCCTCTTGCTGTGGACACACTTAAGTAGAATGTCCCTTTTCTATCACTGTACTTGGTAAAGATGAGCTCTGTAAACAAGCTCCCGTAATAAATGCTGTGGACTGATCACCCCGACATTTAGTGTTTTTTTATTCGGAATCTCTGCTGGCCCCATCTCAGGACAGTTTGGGGCACTCCCTTGTGGGTACTTCTCTGCCTTTTTGGGGTGATTTGGAGAGCCATGGACTTAGGGAGATGAAACAGGATGGAGGGCCACTTTTGCAGGCTCAGAATATTCAGAGGAGTTGAGGAGCTCACAATATTCAGGACATCCCCCTGGATTTCTCAGGTGGGTGAAAAAATCAGGTCCTAAGTTTTCCCATATAGAGCACTGACCTTGGCACGATAGACTTGCTTTGTTGGGGATTTGACTTTTTAGTTTAGCCACTTGGGCCATTAAATACTGGGCTTGTTCCTTGGTCTTTCTCCGTTCTTGTAGTAGATGAGGTAAGTATTTCATTGTGTTACCAAAGAGGTACATAGGCTTTTACAATTTCTTTCCAATTGCTCGTTAATTTTTCTGAGCATCCAGTGTATTTCTGAGGGGCATCAGTACACCTTGGCCATAACTATTTAATCTCATTTTCCTTGTGGTTATATTTTTCTTGTTTAAGTTTGAAATGCCTGATACATCAGACCAAAGAATGTTAAGAGGCAGCATACATTGCCTTTATTTTTTATTAATAAGCATATTATAGTAATATTATAGTTAGTTTTGTTGATTGGTCCAGTGGTTCATGATTTTCTCAAGGACAAGGTAATATCACATTCAGGTTTGTGTATTTTTTAAAATAAATGCATGAGATATTTTGTGAGCAGGTATTTTTTCAAGGTCTCAGATTTTATCATGGATTACTATCTCTATCACTTAGGAATAGGAGCAGTTTAAAATCTATTTTTTAAAAAAATTAATAAGAATTATACCTTCATCATTCTTGAGTGGACTCACAATATTTTTAGTAGTTCTTCATGATGATGAAAACCAGTTTCAATCTGGCTTAAAGTTGAAGAACTTTAAATGTACTAAGATATGCAATAATGATTCTCAACATAAAACCTAAAATTGGTTTTGAGATATTGATGATATGTGGTTTCTCTGGAATTTGACTTTTAAATAGTAATAGTAATAACTAATTTTCAAAGAGTACCTAGCATCTGCCAGCACTTTATGTGTGTGAACTCCTTTATTCTTCGAAAAGACCCCTGGAGGAGGCTACTGTTGTCATTTTTATTTTTTAGATGAGGAAACGGAGGTACAGAAAAGTCATAATTTTCCCAAGTTCACCATGCAACTCTTAAGTGGACTCTGGCTCCAAAGCTGTGTGTGTCATATCCTTTATTTATTTAGATGCTGGAGGTTGAACCCAGGGGTATTCTACCTCTGAGCTACATCCCGGTCCTATTTTACTTCCTATTTTGAAACAGGGTCTCACTAAGTTGTGGAGAGCTTCACTAAGTAGCTGAGGCTGGCTGTGAACTTGGGATCCTCCTGTCTCAGCCTCCTAAGTACTTGAATTTCAAATGTGTGCCACCACACTGGAATTTTACGTGTGTGCAAGGCTTTATCTTATATTTAAAAATATAACGTTAAAAAGTACATATTGTTTTTAAACATGTAGAACTTACTAAGAAATGTTTATCTACTCAGTTTTCAAAAAGTCTGCGTTGCTTTTGGAACTTTTATTTTTTGTTAACAGCAGAACATCCAGATTAAAAACAAATCTCGTACACTGTAGAACAGATACCTGTGAAGTCCTTTCTTTGCATATGGTTAAGGAACTATTTACATCTTTTCAGCTGAGGGTACAACTCTATCACTGGTCTCTTGACTTCAGGCCTGAAAGTGGTGTGTGGTACCCAGGAGGGGTGATAAGTCATATCTTCCTTTTATTAAATCCAAATTCTCCCTCAGTGTCTCTGGCCTTCCCAAGCCAGCTCTTTAACATAATCATGCCTTTTGATCACTTGGCTGATCTTGTCTTGCTAACAGGCATCTGAGATGGTAATGAGGACTTCCTACATGGCCTTTTTTCTAACAGGACTGACCCAGCTCTAACATAACATAAATACAGCCAGGACAGAAGCTTGAAAGTTGGTTCTGTTTGGTTATCTTTACAGGGTCCTGTGACTGCTTAATTTTTTTCCTGATGCTTTTGCCAAAAAAGTTCTGTAGCCTATAATTTTTGTAAAATGTATCTAATTCCTGGTGTTAAAAAAATGGCTCCTGGTAACTAATCACACTTATAGGACACCTCAATTTTAGACAACATTTATACTTACTGCTCCTTTTTAAAAACAGTGTGACAAGATAATGTCTTTATTTGCTGGTTTTTATCAATATCAAGTGTATTGAACACCTGTTATGAGAGAGACACATAAATTTTACCCTGTCTGCCCCTCCCTCCTTTTCCCCTCCCAGATATTATGTCCTCATTTTGTCAGAATCTCTATTTGAAGATGGATCTCCTTGTTGATCATATCATGGTCAGATGGAACACTTTTGGCTTACATCTCAGGACGGCAATAATGCAGAGAACATTTCCAATCCTTACGTATTTTGCAACATGAGGCAAAGTCTCATCACACACTCCAGCCAGCTGCTCTCAGCTCTTGTCTGCATCTGTGTGTGTCTCTGTGAAGTTTATGCACATCATAAACATGGCTGACTTGCACTCACTTGCCATTGCAGACAACCATGCCCCAGCCGCTGTCCTCATCTTGAATGTCCAGCTCTACTCTGCAATCCAAAGTTTCACACTATCCTAGAGGAGGTAAATTTCCCAAGGACACAGTTACTCTATTATGTTTCTCAGGCCTCAGAATGGGCCTCACATGTGGCAAGGGGCCAATAATTGTTAGTTGAATCAGTTATTGTACACCCATAAAAGCATATGTTTACTTTCTCTTTCCCTTTTCATAGAAGTCTTTATTCTTACCATTGTACGTTTATTAGTTGAAATATAGTTTTAGTTACCTTTATATTTCTCTGATCATAAAAATAACACACATTACTCATAGATATTTTGGGAGAACAAAGAAAAAATTAAAAAGAATTAACAACTTAAAAATTAGCATAGCCTGTTTATTTTTAAGCTGCCTTTGTTAAGTTTCTCTGTTAGTCTATTAAATCTTTTCTCTGTGTTTTCCCGAAGTTCATTGAATTTATTTTTCTTTTTTTTTGTGGTACTTGGGATTAAACCCAGGGACATTATACCTCTTAGGTATACCTCCAGTCCTATTTTATTTTTTACTTTGAAACAGGGCCTCACTAAGTTACTGAAGCTGGCCACGAACCTACATCATGTCTCAGCCTCTCAAGTACTGGGATTATAGGTGTGCACCACTGTATCAGGCTGAAGCTCATTGAATTTCTTAAAATGGCTGTTTTGAATTTGACATTTAACCAATACTGATTATTATCTGGTTGGTTTCTGCCACCTTATTTTGACCATAAGGTGAGGTCACAGTTTCCCAAATACCCCTGTTGCTTTGTGTGAGGCATTATTTGGGCATTAAAGATTAGGTATTAATTTTAGTCTTCGTGGTCGGACTTTGTGTCTGTCTTTTCAAAAATTCTAAACAGGCTGCTTATTTCCTCTGAGCTTGCAGGCATTTCCATGATTTTAGCACCAGAGCATGCCCTAAGTGCAAATTTGCCATGAGTTTGTTGATGTTATGTCACTCATTTAGCACTAGAGGACAATCTAAGTCAAAGTCCCCAATCCACTTTTGGAGTATTGTTCAGAAGGAACCAAGGGAGGTCCTAGAAAGGGTAGTGTGTCCCCATTGGCTTCTTCCTGGGGCCGGGGTAGGTTTAGATACCTCATCCATAGTCACTGACCTGCGGTCAGGCACTGCAGGATTCTGCCGGGCTCTGGGTAGATTCACCATGGAGGGCCAATATGTGTCACACTCTGAATTCACAGCATCCAAACCTTGAACTGAGATAGAACCAAGGCCAACACTGCTATGGGCTGTCTTCTGCTGAGGTGGACTCATGGCCCTAGACTGCAACAACTAGCCGCAGGTGATGCTGGCTGGAATAGAAGTCAAGGACAATAGACCAGGACCCGTGTCCTGGGCTCCTCTATGGTGGTATTTGCAGGCAGGCCTAGGCATGGGGGCCATTAGTATCTTCCCAGTGTTAGGTTTCACCAGCCTGGCACTAAGTTCCATGCTTACTATCCTGCCCCACCTCCATCAAGTGAGGTCTGGCTCCATACTCTGCTGCTCAGGGTTTGGGTAATGTTGGTGAAGACAGTCCCTTGTTCATGAAGGCTAATGATAGACTAGGTCACACCTGGGTCTTATAGCATAAGGGCCTGGGCAGTCTTGGGGTATACGCAGGCTCTTACCACATTTGTCAGTGATGCAGATTGAAACAGGAGTCCATCCCACCACAGTGCAGGTCTCTGCCTCATTCTAGCAGTTTTGAGTTTCTGTCTGATAGCACTGGCCTGGGGATAACCTTGCTGTCCAAGGTTGCAGATGCAGTTTTTCACTTGTCATTTATATTGGGAATATTCACTTTTATTGTTAAATATTCTTGGAGAGTATTTTCAAAGCAGTAGAAACAGCCTCTTGGCTGCCAAGGCTGATTCTAAGATGGGTTACAATTGGATCTCACGGCTGCAGAACCCCACACAGAGGGAAGTTTCCTAGGCACACTCTAAGGCTGGCAATGATGTAGGCTGAAACTCAGGTCTGTCTCATTGGTTCACAGGTGATGCTGAGGTGGGCCTAGAGACTCTATCTGGAAGCTCTGACCTGGGTATCACTGCCTTTCTTTTCTGTTTGGTTCCTGGGTCTCATGATGGGCTTGGCATTGGGCTCTAAGACAAAGTCTTGAGATAACTTTTGTGCTCTTTCAGTGGGTGGAGTGTGTTACCCACTCATACTGTTATTGATTGGAAGAAGGATGGTAGAGACAGCAGGCAATTTGGTTAACACATTTCCAGAAACTCAGTCCATGGTTATTAGCCTTGAAGAGAGGATCAATTGGCTCTGTCCAGCACTGGATGAGCCTATTATGGTGGGCCTGGTACTGAATTTTGAGTCCAAGATTTAGACTTAATTTTCTTTCTTCCCCTAAGTGGGAAGCCTCTCTTTCTATTCTGCTTGGAGTTTGAGGAGGGGTAAGGCAGCCAACTCCTTCCTGCTTTTTTCAAAGCGTTTTTTCATTTTGTTATACTAAAACCAGGTACTGTGTTCTCTGCCCTAGCTTTCTTAGCACTTGTGAAGGTCGTTTGGTGCATGCACAGGTGTTCAAACTAGTGTCTCTGTGGGCACATGATAGCTGGAGGACCTTACTCGGCCACCATCTTGCTCTACCTTCCTGTTTAATTATTTTTGATTTCATGTCATAATTTCCAGATGGTTTAGATCCTGTTTTTCACTTGTCATTATATCGAGATTATTCACTTTTATTGTTTAATATTCTTGGAGAATATTTTAAAAAGCATACCTGTCTAAAATTCATGAAATGAAATGTAAAACACAGAGTAGCTAAAGCAATCCTGAGCAATAAGAACCATACTTCAGGCACCACAATATCTGATTTCAAATTATACTATGGAGCTGCAGTAACAAAAACAGCATGGTACCGGCACAAAAACAAACACATAGACCAGTGTAATGTAGGGGATTCTGAAACAAATCCTCATACTGAGCCAGCTGATTTATAACAAAGGAGTCAAACATATGCTAGAGAAAAGACAGCCTTTTAATTTTTTAATTTTTAAATTAAATTAAATTAAATTTAATTGGAACATATTGAAAATGGTATACATTTAGACTGTGCTTGGTGCTCCCTCTTCCCCCCCACCCCATTTTCCTTTCCCCCTCCCAACAATGAGTGTCCAGAGCAGAATGTAAGCAACGGACTCTCAAGGGAAATGGGGCAGTCCGGGCTTGCTAGGTGGAACAAAGGTGGTAACAATTCCTTTGCATGAACAGAATGGTTTTCTGCCATCTCAGGGCATGTAGTGCAAAAACAATCTCTGGAATCATTTGAAGAGTTCATTGAATAGGAAGTTTAGAAAAGTCAAATATTTCTTAGAATTAAAAGTATGAAGGGGATAAAAATTTAAAATATGGTGGGATGGTCTAAGATAGCCAGACTCCACAGGAGGGGAGGCAGTGGAACAAATATCACAGCTTTCCTCTCTACCCTCTCTGTGGTTTTTATTTTTTTAATTTATTATTTAATTTAATTTTAATTTTTTTTTTTGGTGGTACTGGGGGTGGAACCCAGAGACTTTCTATCTCCAGGCTATACTCCCAGACCTTTTTCATATTTTATTTGGAAACAGGCTCTCACTAAGTTGCTGAAAGCCTCACTAAGTAGCTGAGGCTGGCTTTGAACCCGTGTGATCCTCCTGTCTCAGACTCCCAAGCGCAGGGATTACAAGTGTGCACCACCACGCCCGGCTCTGTGGTTTTTATTTTAGGGATCCCCATTTAACCAATTTGTTATATTTTGAGTAATTTTTAATTTTTGCGGTACTGGGGATGGAACCCAGGAACATTTTACCTCTGAGCTACACCCCTAGTTCTATTTTTTATTCTTTATTTTTGAAACAGGGTCTCACTGAGTTGCAAAAGGCCTCCCTAAGTAGCTGAGGCTGGCCACAAACTGCAATCCTCCTGTCTCAGCCTTATTTTGAGTACTTTTTAAATTGTGTTATGAACATAATAAGCTTTATATTGTAGAGACTCTGAATTCTATTGATTTCTTCTCTTTCCTTTATTTACTGGTTCTGGGAATTGGTACTAGGAGCATTCTACCTTTGAACCACACTCTCAGTCCTGTTTTATTTTTTTTTTATTTCAAAACAAGATCTATTTAGTTGCAGAGGGCCTTGCTAAAGTGCTGGAGTTGGCTGAGAACCTGAGATACTCCCATCTCAGCCTTCCAAATACTGGGGTTATATTTATTTTATATTTATTTTATATTTATTTTAATCTATTTGTTGCCCAGGCTGGCCTCAAACCTGCAATCCTCCTGCTTTAGCCTCCTGAGTTGCTGGAATTATACCATTTAGCATGCAATGAACGTGATCAGATGTGAGATTCCAACTTTTTTTTTTTTTTTTTCCAGTTGCAAACTCACTTCAGCTCCCTCACCTTTTGCTGAGGTATTTTCAGTCTTCTCCATGGATGCATGATTCATGATGTGGGCAGACAGAATTTGAGTATCCTTTTTCTGCCTCTTTCTCTTCCAAAAGTTTCCCTTTCTTCAGTGACTGCAGTTACCCTGTAATCAGTGCTGATTCCCCAGGTCAGAGAAACATTTTTCTCCCCACCTCTATCTGTTGCTCTGTGCATGTCTACTCAGGCTAGAAGTAGCAGAATAAAATATTCCATACAATACCCTTTTTGATGAAATTATTTTCTTTGCACTGTCTTATGCCTCCTGTGGTAGCTATCTGTGGAGGGTTTATTCTGGTAAACCTCTTTACTTGGCCCTTCTCGGGAACCCAGTCCTGGTTTTAAGACATTTCTGTTTTTTCTTTTCATATTTGTAGGCTGTCCCTCCTTCACTATTAAAGATACAATATGTTGCTCAAACTGCTCTCAGGATTGCTGCAAAATCTGAGCCCTTGAATGTTATATGTTGAAAGGGCCTTAAAGATGGTTTAGCTGAACCTTCTTATTGCACAGATGAGAAAGCTCGGCCCAGAGGAGCGAGTCATTCACACATAATAAGGCATAGCACTGCTGGGCATAGGGGGTGAGAAGGGGCTGAGAGATTCCTGAGTTTGCTGAGAAGAAACAAATCTCCTGACGAATGAGACATACTTCGCAAAACTGTCAGGAAGAAGTCTTGTCCTTGGTGCCTCTCTGTAGCAGTGACGCTGGTATGGTGTTGTAGACAGAGAGGTTTGAAATGAGGAAGAGAAAGGATTTCTTTGGCAATCCTGTCTGAAACCCCCATAAATTGTAGAAAGATCCAGTTGGAAAACACATCAAACATGTCCTTTCTGAAGTGAGTTGTCACATTTCATCACAGGGTTAGTTTCTATTTCTGTCTCTGTCTCTTAAAGCAGCTGCAATCATGTTGGAGTGAGATTCAGAATGTGAGACGGAGCATGACAGGTATTGCCTCGAGACAGAAGCCTTTACCAAGAGGTGTAAAGGCCCTTTGCCTTTGTTTGCTTGTCTGTTTAAATACAAACATACAGCCTTCTCCCCAATGTCCTTCTTCCTCGTCTTTTCTTTCCACTCCATCAAAAACTGACAGAATTTGAAAACGATGAGCTCAGACTAGTCTCTTCTGGTAGCTATTCTTCATGACAAATCTGAACTTAGACACCTTGCTTATTCAGACATTTGGGTGCACTGGATGGTCAGAGTGTCTTAAATATATTCTTTTTGGTTATGGTTTACATGCCACAATAATCATAATAAGTTAAAGGATCAAGAGAAAACGAAACAAGCCAAGACAAGCAAACAGCCCAAAGTGGAAGGGGTACACATGCTACTAAACACAAGTACCTGGAGGTCGAAGGGAAGGATATTAAGGTATGAAATTCAGTGCCTAAACTACCTGCATCTAATGTAATTTGTGGGAGATGGTGTCTTGATATAGAAAAGAAAATGGCGGACTTTGTCAAGGTGACCTCAGTTAAGCTCGGCAACTTCCAACTCCCCCGGTGTCATGGGTTAACATGTGAGGGGCGAGGCCTGTCCTGCCATTGTTCTTGCGACTTGAGAGTCATTTTTCGCTTGAAGCATCATGGGCTGAAACAAATACAGTTCAACAGAACCTCTCAGCTCTTTGTGTTGTGCATAGAGGGAGTTGATTCATAGACTGGGCAGGCGGCGTTGCCTCACCCATAATCACCACAATAGAAGCATTTGTGGTGTCTCTTCCTGCTCAGGGGATGAAGGCTTTCTTAGTAGCATGGCTGGGAGTCCTCAGGCTTGGCATTTTTCTTGCACACAGCACATTCAGAAGGCATTTACGGCAGGGGCTAGCACCTGGTGGGCGCATCTACATGCAGCAGGATGAATGAATGGTTGAATGGATATATAAGTCACTGTCAGCCTATAATAGCATCCAGGACCGCCCTCCCGGGGTGGGTTCTTCAAGTAACCCCACAGGTACAGGCTTTTATTTGGAGGTCAGGAAGTCAGAAAGTAGCAATTGAACACAAAATGGTTTTGCTCTGAAATCAGTTATTAAAAATAAACTGTTGCCATCACTAACTTTCTCACTTTAAATGGAACTGACACTATGACCAAATAATTGGTGGTAATTGCAGGCCTAGTGTCAGATTTAATAAACCACTCAAACTGCAAATCCTTTAAAAATATAGCTAGTTCCTTTCCATCACAAGATAGGACTTTTATATCCTTTAGCGCCTGATTACAGTTGCTGGTATTTTTCTTCAATATAATATTTCCTGTTTTTTTTTAATAAAAGAGCTGTCATTTCTAATAAAAATTGAAAAACATCATCCAGGGAAATAACACAGCTGATGGGAACCATAGGCTAAAACAGACCGAATAAGCGCATGTCTTCAAAAAGTTGAAATCCAGTTGTGACCACAGACTGGATCTTGTGTTGGGATTAAAACTCACCATGTGGAATGGGAAGAAGAACTGAGGAGATTCCTGATTTCTGGGGCTGCTCCCTTCACCTTCAGAAGGCCTCCTCCCTCAAATGAGTAGTGGACTCTTGATTTTGGCTGACTATAAGCTGAACACCCTTTTTTTTTTTTAAATTGAAAATGGCATACATTTAAACTGTGCTTGGTGCCCTCTCTCCTCCCTCTGTTTTTCCTTCCCCCCTTCCAACAATGAGCGTCCAGGTTGACCATGCTATATTCATACTTTTACACATATTCAGATGTAACTCCTCTCTTAATCAACCTCAGCCTTCTTCTTCTCCTATCCTTCCATTCTAGCTTTGCTGGGATTTCCCCCTCCATTATCTGGAAACACACTCCTTCTTTTCTGATCCGTGTGTTGGAGTGAGTTTGCAATTAGCATGATCTCCAGGCATGTGACTTTGCAGTCCCACCCATTAAAGTAAGAAGAGCGTACTTCCCTATTCTACAGATGCAATTGGCCACACCACTGCTTTGGCCCATGGAATATATATGGAAGTGGCGAGGTACCAGTTCAGGGCCGGGGCCTCGCAAGGCATCATGTGTTTCATGACATTTTACATGAGAAAAACACGCTTGTACAGCCTCTGGTCTAAGGAGGGAAACACACGGACAGAACTTCAGACATGCTGTCTGAAGTGACACTAACCCAGTTCACCTGTAGCTTGAAAAGTAAGTGTAAGTCCTCGCATTTTGAGGTGGTTTGTCATGCAACATTATTCTGGCAATAAGCTGGCTAATATAGTCAGTTAGTCAAATATGGGGTGAGCCTGTGACCTAAGTTGGGCCAACCATTTCTCACTGAGTCTTAGAATTTGGAGAAGCTGGCGGGCGAGATGGCCATTATTCCTGGAGGCTGTGACTGAGTTAGAGCCAGATAACATGGCGGCATGTACACAGTCATGGTTGAAGGCTAGAGTCCACGACTATATATATATATATATATATATATATATATATATATATATATATATATATATATCAGAGTGGCTCAGAGCTCCGTGCTAACATGGAGTCTGTTCTCTGCCTCTGCCAATTATTGTCTCATTGGGCAAGTTGTTCAACGTCTCTGGGCCTTGGTTTCCTCAATTAAATCTAGGGATATGTGCAGTCAAAAGGTGCTCAGTACCTATTGCATGATACATTTTCAGTAAGTATTAACTATGAAGTAGAGATGACAATAATGGGATGATGAGAAGATGATGATGTTAGTATTAACCTGTGATGTTCATCCTAATTCAGATGGAAATAGATCTACCCTATTTTTTAAGCTCTCCATCATTTCAAGGCATTTTATGTGTTTATATACTTTTTTTTTTTTTTTTTTTTTGGTGGTACTGGGGTTCCTGGAAGCCCTTCTACCTCCGGGCCACACTCCCAGACCTATTTTTTTAATTTTTGGAAACAGAGTCTCTTAAGCCAGTGCGGCTGGCTCCGAACCAGCATGATCCTCCTGTCTCCGCCTCCCAAGCACGGGGATTACAAGCGTGTGCCACCACGCCCGGCTTATGGGTTTATATACCTTTTATCATGAATGACTCACATGTCTATAGCACTCTTTGTATTGTTTATTTATTCTCTATATTATTTATTTTTGTTCTGATTTTAATTATTTCCTGCCTTCTGCTGGCTTTGGGATTAGACTTTTGCTGTATTTCTAGGTCCTTGAGATGTGTCATTAGGTTGTTTATTTGATGATTTTGTTCTATGTGGGCATTCAGTGCTTTAAACTTTCTTAACGTTGCCTTAAAAGTGTTCCATAGATTTTTGTATGTTGTATCTCTATGTTTATTTAATTCCAGAATTAAAAAAAATTTTTCCTCTTATTTATGATCTTACCCACTCCTCATTCAAGAATGTATCACTCATGGATACAAAATCAATCTTAAAAAATCAGAAACTTTTATGTACACCAACCATAAGTCCACTGAAAAAGAAATTCAGAAAACACTTCCACTCGGGATCTCCCACAAAAAAATAAAATTCTTAGGAATAAACTTAACCAAGGAGGTAAAAGATCTCTACAAAGAAATGATAAAACATTGAAAAAAGAAATCAAAGAAGATCTTAGAAGATGGAAAGATCTTCCATGTTCATGGATTGGCAGAATAAATATCATTAAAATGGCCATCCTTCCAAAAGTGATCTACAGATTCAATGCAATGCCCATTAAACTACCAAAGTCATTCCTCACAGACATAGAAAAATCAATCCTTAAATTTATTTGGAATAACAAAAAGCCCAGAATAGCCAAAGTAGTTCTCAGCAACAAAAACCATAAAGGAGGAATCACAATATCTGACTTTAAACTATACTACAAAGCCATTGTAATAAAAACAGCAGGGTACTGGCCCCAAAACAGATACATAGACCAATGGAGCAGAATAGAAGACCCAGAAGCAAGCTTACACACTTTCAGCCATAGTACTCTCCATACTTCCCAAATCTCAGGGCGTCCTTTCTAGTCTAGGGGAGAACTTATCCTTCCTGTTTCTCCATTGTCTTATGTTTCTGTTGTTTACAAAAACTTAAGTTTCTCCAGTACTGCTTCTTTGCTCTTTTATTTTTCTTCCCACTTTCCCTGAAGCCCATGGAATTCTCGAACTAATTTTATTTTATTATTTTTAAGGTTTCATTTTTAGTTGATACATAGCAGTAGTACAAATGTCTGAGCTCCTGTGTGATGTTTGATACAAGTATGTGTTCTGTAATGACCAAGTCAAGGTAATTAGCATGTCCCTACCTCAGAAATTTACCTTTCATTTGTGGTGAAATGTTCAAAATACTCCCTTTTAGCTATTTATTTATTTATTTATTTATTTATTTATTTATTTGGTGGTACTGAGGATGGAACCCAGGGGCCTTCTACCTCTGGGCTACACTCCCGGACCTAGGGTCTCACTAAGTTGCTGAGAGCCTCACTCAGTAGCTGAGGCTGGCTTCGAACCTGCGTGATCCTCCTGTCTCAGCCTCCCAAGCGCGGGGATTACAAGCATGCACCACCATGCCTGGCCCCTTTTAGCTATTTTGAAATATATAAGTAATTTGATTTGTTGGAACCTCCTGTGGCCCCTGGGACAATGGAAAAGGAAATATAAAAAATTACCCCTAGCTGATTAATATTTCCCCAAATTTCCTAACCACATGAATAGGATAGAACTGAATTCTGCAGGTGAGTAGGAAGCAGAGTTGATTCATAGCCAATCTGTTGTTTTGCGCCTCAGTTTCCTGATTTGCAAACAGTGCTTTTGCTAACTCTTTGAGCTCAAGGCATCATTAAGAGGATGAATGGATTAAGGGGTATACAAGTGCTTTGAGAAAGATTAAAATAAAACCCCAACTACTACAGATATCTGGAATTAGCAAATGAAAGCCTCAGGTCTCAGATGAATACTAGAATATTTTATGTTGGCTTGTAATATTTGAGGTTGAGATTGTGGAAAAATATAATCGCTGAGGAGAGGACGAGAGAAGTGAAGAATGCAACAAAACCTGATATAAAAAAGATAATAATGATGTTTCTCTTCTCTCAATCACCTCCAGACTGCCTGTTTTCCTCCCATCAAACAATTGATGGGCGATGAGATTGTGCTTATTTGCAGTTAAAGGGTTCGCAGGATTGACAATTAAATGTACACGTGGAACAGAATAACAGAGCAGTCTCATTTTATCACCGCCATCAGCCATTTTCTCCACAGGGCACCAAGAGCATGTGAGAGCCCTGTGCTCTGTGAGGTTTTCATGTGAAATGTGTCCTCTTTGTAGCCTGGGAGCAAGCACCTTGTGGGGCCAGGAGTCTGCATGGGGTCAGGGCACATCTGTTGGTCACTGAAGAGTCACAGCTAGCTCTCCTGAGCCTGGCCTTGTCCTTCTCTCTTTATTCCAAGATTTGCTAAGGAAATTACAGACATGAGGGTCTTTTAACATAAATGCTACCCTCAGGCTGAAGGTGTTTTCTGCATTCACCATTCACCATCACTGGGTCGAGAAATCTTTCAATCAAAATGTTGAGACTGCAGCCCTTTGGTTTAGAGTCTGTGGTACCTGTCGGTGCCTCCTCCCTCCTCTCTCAAGTCCCTGGCCTCGTCCACAGCTGTGACAGTGCTCCAACTCGCTTTACCTGCAGGCCAATTGGAAAGTGTGTGTGTGTGTGTGTGTGTGTGTGTGTGTGTGTGTGTGTGTGTCCTATTAACACGGAAACGCAGGGGTTGGCTGGAGCCTAACAGCTGGTTTTAATGAGCCTTCTTGGTGGTCCTGCTGTGCACTCAGTTTGGGGGCTGCTGCTCTGGTGGGATGATTCTGAGCTGCTTCTATCCATTGTCTCTCAGTCTTCAGGGGTTCCAGTCTCAGCTGCTCACAGTGTTACCTGGGCATCAACATGCCCTCCATTGACGTTGGTGCCTTTTATCACGTTTCCCATCTCCTCACTTGAACTTCGGAGTCTCACCTCCCAAAAAAAGACTACATTCAAGCATTTCCTCAGGGTCTGCTTCAGGGACATTACAAACTCAGGAAGACAACAACTACCATCTGCTGAAGGCATCTCGTGTGGTAGGTGCTTTTCAAATATAATCTTACTTAATCCTCACAGATGAGGAAACAGCCCCATTAGTGGTCCAGGGTCACTGCTTGTAAGTGGTAGAGATGGCTCTTAAATCCTTTTCATACCGGCTCCAAAGCCTGCACATATTTACAAGTGAAAAGCCAAATAGCCTATAAACAAATTAGTGAAGAGCATGAGTTTTGGAGTTAAGTACTTGTGCATTTAAAAACCAGTGGTCGGCTGGGCGTGGTGGCGCACACTTGTAATCCCTGCTCTTGGGAGGTGGAGACAGGAGGATTACGCAGGTTCGAAGCCAACCTCACTGGTTTAAGAGACCCTGTTTCCAAATAAAAATATAAAAAAGAGGTCTGGGAGTGTAGCCTGGAGGTAGAAGGGTTTCCAGGAACCCCAGTATCACCAAACAAACAAACAAACAAACAACCAGTGGTCTCACTTCTTAATTGTGTATGTATACTTGGAAAGTTTTTTCTATCTTGCTGAACTTTAGTTTTCTCTTCTGTGGCTATCTCTCAGGCACACTTATAGTATACATCTTACTGTGTACTGGGGACGCCATGGTAGCTAAATAGGATTTTGTTTCATTGAGAGATCAGTACCTTAAAATAGGTGTCACCTGTACCTTCACTTTAAAGAAGTAAAAATGGGCAGCCTGCTTTGCTTATCCAATCTCTCCTGGTAGGTCCATGAACACCTTTAAATTATTTTTACTTAGAACAAATGTCAGTGTATGTAGACATGCTGTAACATATTTTATCAGGAGTATTCTGGGGAGATGAGTGTTGATGTCTTGTTACCAGGAGAAAAACCAGTCCTGAGGACTGCCATGAAGACAGCCAGCAAGTTCATCTTAGTGTAGGGCAGTTCTGTTGTCCACACCAACAGAGCCAGGGGCCCAGGACCCAGAGACAGGAACTTAGAGCTGGACTGGACCTTTATGATGATGTGGTACAACTACCTAATTTATAAATCAGGAAGAAGAGGACATAAGAGAGACCTTTCCAAGGTGGTATGCTTTTTCAGTGAGACTCCCAGCAAGTCTCAGCATCACTAAAGGGAAGGCCAACCCAGGACAGCATCATGGCCTCTTGTCTCTCAGCTTACGTTTAGATCACTTGACCTGCCTCTGCTGTGCTGGTGAGTTATCAAAACCCCGACACGGCCAGCAGCGCACCTCGTACTGCTGAAAAACGGTTTTCAATTCGCTTCTTCTCGCCTCCAAAATCACTCCAATGAATAGCTCTTAGAATTCAAAAGAGCTATATGAGACCACCAAGCTGAATCTTAGCATTCCCTTATATAAACAAAATATCCCAATAGCAATTCCTTGTCCGGTTGCCCAGAAATTCGTCTTTCCCTGAAGAGCCAGAAAGCCTAGTGCCTTCTGGATACCTCCGCCCACCCCCAAATATTCAGAAACTTGGTAAAAACTTTTCAGAATTTTTTCCAATTGAAGAAAGTGACCCTGAAGTCCAGCAGAACCTTGCCTCTCATCATTATGTCTCAAGATGTGTGTGTGTGTGTGTGTGTGTTGTGTGTGTTTAGAATATTCATTAGTTTTTGTGAAGTTGAGGACTGTTGTTGACAAATGTATGTTGGTTGGACTTCCATAACAGGCATAAAGGATAAAAAATATAGATAGCATGTACGTGTGATAATTTCCTTTAAAAGTTGCTCATAACTTCTAAATTTTATTTAGAATTCTTATAGTAAGCCCTGTAGAGGGGTGTGCTGGCCTATGGGTCTCCAGGGGAAAAATGTACTAGTTTGTAGCACATATCCCATGATGTCATCATGGCTGATTTCAAGACATTGCCATAACATCACTAAATGTGAAGGTGGAAGAGAGGTAGACATTCCACACTTGGGAGCCAGTGTGCCATCTCCAGGATGCGTCTACCTGTCTCCGCCTGCCACACACACACACACACACACACACACACACACACACACACTGGTGCATATTAGTAACACAGAATGGTGGGTTTCTTTGTGGCATATTTGCGCATACATAATAACCCAATTCTATCAGTTTCTCTCTCCAGTATCTCCCCATCCCCTCCTCCTCCCTCCCCCTGACCCCTTCTTCCTTTCTCTCATGCCTTTCCTTCCAATTTTATGGAGTCCTTATTTTTCCTTGTAGCCTCATATATGAGATAAAACATTTTTCTCTCTGAGTTTGACTTATTTCACTTACAATTTTACCCTCTGGTTCCATCCATATTCCTGAAAATGTCACAATTTCCATCTTATTTATGGCTGAGTAAAACTTCATTGTGTTGATGTAACATATCTTTATCCATTTCTCTGTTGACAGACACCGAGGCTGATTTCATAACTTGACTATTGTGAATTGTGCTGATAAACATGGGGATGCAAGTATCTGTAAAATATGATTTCTTTAATTCTTTCGCATGAATATCAAGGGATGGTGTGGCTAGATCATATTATAGATAAATTTTTAGCTTTCTGAGGAACTTCCATACTGATTTCCATAGTGGCTGTATTAATTTCCATTACCACCAACAGCCTATAAGTATTCCATTTTGTCTGCATCCTCATCAGCATTTATTGCTATTTATAGTCTCAATAGTTGCCATTCTATCTGGAGTGAGTTGGGATCTCAATGTAGCTTTGATTTGCATTTCTCTGATATGACAAGATTTTTCTCGAGCTTCTCCACGAGCCAGCTTTGACTGGGCAAGTGCCTGCTGCCCGGAGCTGCCACAGGAATGTAGAAGGGTGATCCTTGGAGAGTGACCAGCAACAGCTTTGCTGGTTCTCAGCAAACACTTAGTATAACCCTACCCCAAGCTGGGCGTGGTGGTGCTTGCTTGTAATCCCAGCACTTGGGAGGCTGAAACAGGAGAATTGCAGGTTTAAAGCCAGCCTCAGCTACTGAGTGAGGCTCTCAGCAACTCAGTGAGACCCTGTTTCTAAATAAACTATAAAATAGGTCTGGGAGTATAGCTTGGAGGTAGAAAGGCCCCTGGGTTCTACCCCCAGTACCACACACACACACAAAATAACCCTTATCCCACTCCCCTTAGAGGCATGTAGGATCTTAGGACACTCAACAGCTGTTACAGAAAACAACAGGTATTGTGTGAATGTATGCCATTGTCAATATGATACACATCATATGAAACTATAATGTACCAATAAAAAAATAGCCTCAACACGTCCTGGTCCATGCAAAATGCTATTCCAACCTTCATCACCTCCTGTACTCCCTCTTGTGCCTTTGAGCAATAAGAAAGGTTCCAAAATGTTCATAGGGTCAAATTTACTTCACTTGGGTTGTCAAAGTACAATTAATATCTTCAAAAATGGTCCATAAGTTGGACTGCAGTGTTGGCATCATTAACTTGGTTATGTATTGGAAAGTATTACAAACTAGGCTGAAGATTTAAGGACTGTTACAATATTATATTTATATTTAAACAAATTTTGTGAAATTTAAACATGTAGGAGTAATGAAGAGTAGAAAATGTAATGTTTTCCTGCAGAAATAAATATACATTAAATTCTACCTGTACCATCAAATTCTGAGAGAGGTAAGGAGACAAATGGATGAGCTTTCAGTTAGCAGGCAAAGAGGTAGGGTGGATCAAAGTATAAAATATTATTAAATAGACAGGGAATAGAGTCATTTATGGCTTCACCATTTATAAATTTGACCAACCCTTTTTAAACCCATTTCTATTTCCTGCCTGCGCCTTCTCCTGTGGGTAATGAATTCCACAAATTTATTACCTGCTGTGTGAAATAATACTCCCATCAGGTGCACTGGGAAACCAGCTCTTCCAGCAGGGAAAGTGACTGAACTTTCTGCCAGTTATTTCTGCTCATTAAGTGTGGCAGGGCCATTTGTGAGGTGGAGGAATTTTCTGACAAACTGTGTCATTGTGATGCATCATTTTCATAAATTATGTTACTAGGTAGATTTAGGAAGCTTAAGCAATGGGTATAATTTTATCTTATGGACATTGAATTGTATTTCCATCTTTGGAATGACTGCTAGAGAAGGTAGAGCAAAATTTATGGCACTCATAGATTGTGAGACTTCACAGTATGCTTTTTTGTATTAACTTCACTCTGACCTTACTTTGTGCTTTTCTTTTGTTTTTTTTTCTTTCTATTCTTACCTACTTTGAATTTGTTTTATCTTGATATAAATTCTTTTGAACATGAGATGAGGAATTGACAAAGAAGAATCAGGCAGACACACAGATGGAGGGAGACAGAGAGATGGAGAATAGACTAGGAAGAGAGACAGAAAATAAGATGGGGGAGGGAGGAACAGAGAGAGAGAGAAGAAAGGGAGGGAGGAGGGAGAGGGAGAGGGAGAGGGAGAGGGAGAGGGAGAGGGAGAGGGAGAGGGAGAGGGAGAGAGAGAGAGAGAGAGAGAGAGAGAGAGAGAGAGAGAAAAGATGAAGAATATGAATTCAGAAGATGAGACTAGATGACTTCCCTGTAGGGCTTATAGAATTCCTATTGCTACAAACCTCATAAATCTCACAAATAAAGCATTATTTAATTGTTTCAAAGTTGCAAGTTTCCATACATTCACTGCTGAATAATGAGCAACAAGTAATAAAATACATTAATTACTCAACCAAATGACAAAGCCCGTGGGTAGTCATTTAGAGGCTGGAGCTTGCTCCTGTCCCACTGTATTCTTTTTTTAAATGAAGTCAGATTCACTCAGACCCTGCTTCTTGTTTGTTTAATTCAGCTCTAGCAAATGACATTCTACTTGAGCAAACCTTTGCAAAAGACAGTTGTAATAACAAAGGGAGCTATGAGCAGGTAGGTGCAGGGCAGCATGTGACATTCCAAATAGTGAGATAGCTTGGACTGAGATTTTTGGATGAAGTATTTCTTTACCGTTTCACTTGTCTTTGCTCTTCTTCTCATTGCTTATTGAAACTTTCCCCTGATGCCTTCCTTTCACAGGTTCCTGGTATACTCGTCAGACTTCTCTTTCTCTTGCAAGACTCTACCCAAGCCACCTCTCCTTGGGTACCCAATTATATCCACTATTGTTTTGCAGAGAAAACTGGCTATCTGCATCCTACTTGACTCTCATCCTTCTTTTCCATATTAGAATATTAATCAGTGTGTAACAAAACTCATCGTACTGGTCATGATTCTTGACATAAACAATGGAAAATGACTGGCTAATCTAAGAAGAAAAATAATTTATTGAACTGAGCATAGTGGTGCATGCTTGTAATCCCAGTATTTGGGAAGCTGAGACATGAGGATCACAGGTTCATGTCCAGCCTCAGCTACTTAGAATGAAGCCCCCCCACAACTTAGTGAGACCCTGTTTCAAAATAAAGCATCAAAAATAGGGCTGGGGGTATAGTTCAGAGGTAGAATGCTTTTAGGGCCAATCCCCAGTACTGAAAAAAAGTAATTTATTGGAAGGCTATAATAACTCTCAGAATCAAAGGAAAGACTGTTGAACCATGCACAGAAAGTGGGCAGAATTTAAAGAAAGCTCAGCAGTGAAGAATACTGGGGTCATGTCACAAGAACCCTCTGGTTGAGATGCTCCTGTAGGTACCAATGGAAATGGACACCTGCTGTTGGTGATACTGCTGCCACCATATGCAAAATGACAGCCACTATAGCCTTGACTTTAGTACTAAAAATAGTCTCTGTCTTCGAATGTCAAAGAGTGATATAAAAACCATAATTGTACTAGCCTAGCCTGGGCCACGTGACTGCTCTTGCAAGTAGAAGGTGAGAACAGAATAGTTGGTCTGTCTTCCACCACTGTTGGTCCTGCTTCTTACTAAGAACCATACCATGGAAGGGATTTCCCTACCCTTGGAAGGATATATGGATGCTAGGAGCCAGAAAAGGGTGATGTTCTGTGGAGGCTGGCATCATTTGGGGCCTCACATGTTTTGGAAATTACTTCTGAGAGGATAGAAGTCATTGCAAGGTGTAAAAGAGATGAGGGTATGGTTTGACTTATGTTTAATAGAATTACCTGGATTTCTTGCTGGAAAGAGATTTCTTTGGGGCAGAGGGACAAAAATAGGGAGACTAGCTGGTCCTTTCTTCAAACCTTGTCGGGGAAGGGCATCTGTTGAGATCTTTAATGGTGTCACATTCCTCTGCATTTCTCTTCTCCTTCCCTAAGTGGATTTATTTAAATGGCCTTAAAAATTATGTGTCACACTTTTAAAAACACATTTTGAATCTCCTTTCACTTGGGTTTCATAATTTACTTGTACTTTTTGGCCATTTCCCCATCCAGACTTAGGAGTCAGTGTCTCAGAAAATCAAGTAAGCTTGTCATCTTGGCTCTTAACCAACTGCGTGAAATGGATCCTCCCACATCAACTCAGCCAGCCCAGAAAGAGATTATTCTCTACACGTAAACAAGAAGGAAGGCTAATTTGGATAAAGCTGTTTCCATGTCCATGAATACAGGGATAAACTTGGTACAGAATGCAGAATTCCAAGCTCAGCAAGGGAGTTGAGAGCTTCCTTATTCAGAGTCTATATACAGTCAAACTACTTATGAATTATTGTGCAAATAATGTCCAGCTCAGACTATTATTTAAATACATTTTAACCTTGAGTCCTGTGACTGGCTTCCCATCTGCTAGTCTTCATCCATGCATTGACTGAACAAATGATAATTTATTTCTTAAAAAAGTCTGTCATATCTCTGAGCCCTGGCCCTGCTTATCCTCTTCATTGCATTTCTTCCATTTGCTGAATCTTCTTATTTTCTAATGATAATGAATATGACCCTTCTGGGAAGGTCATTAGCTTTTACATTAGTTTAGTGTTCCATGAATTTATATACTCAACAAGCATTAATCCCCATGAGATTTTTGTCTTGAAAGCTGTCCTAAGAATAGTGGAAAGGGAGCTGGTAGCACTCAAGCTTGGGTAATTTCTTTATTTTTCTTTGTTTCCCTCTGACTATAGCGCTCCTCCATTCTCCTCATTGGAGAAAGTATTTGCTTTCTTAGGTGGCACATTTCCGAATGTGTTTTATATTTTTAGTATTTTATTTTTAGTTGGGATGCAATAATAGAGTTGGAGACTATGATATATAGAGAACAGAGTATAAATATTGGTTATTCGATAAATATATGCATTTTCAATGTTTTGGTAATACTTTCTTTAGATGGAACCAACATGTTAGTGACAAAAAAGATTATTAAAGATAAATTGCGATTGTTTAGAGAAAAGAGGATTCCAAAAGACGACTCTTAATTTATACCATGTGCAAACCTGAGCCAGAAAAAAGAAAATATAGACTATAATCAGGCCTCATTTTGTCAAAGTGTTCCTGGAAATTTCTCATGAAGCAAATTTCATTTCTCCCATTTGGACTTACATTTTTTAACTAAAATTGTAACACGAAAAATAATCATGTATATGGTCATAAATAGTTGTAAAGAAAAAGAAATCATATGATTAATTTAGTCATTTAAAATTATCTCCAATTTTTATAAAATATCCACAAGAGATAAGGCCAAAAATATGTCTGTTGGGAATTTTCTTTTCCTAGAAAGGGAAGACATGTTGTACTCTAAAACATGTTGTAGGAAGGGAGGTCAATGCATCTTTTTTTTTTTTTTAATCCTCCTGTCAGTTCTGTCCTTGTGCAGAGACCATTGCATTTTCTCTGCAGAGGACACCAGCCCATTTATTCATTGTATCTTCTCTCACCTCCCAGTTGCCAGTCTCCATCCTTTCTATCCTGGATGACTACAGCAGCCTCTTAACTATCCTCCTGTCTCTACTCTAGCTTACCTTTCAATCCATTAGTCAGAACAATCTTAAACTATGTAGATTAGATGACCTCATTCTCTGGCTTAAAATTCTCCAGTGGTTCTCCATTGATCGTTTAGTACAGAGTGGAACTGAAGCTTCTTGCTGGGCCCATCAGCTCTGCACTCCAGGTACTTCCTGTCTCCCCCTTGCTGTTCTGCCCTTTGATCACTCTGCTCAGCTCACTGACTCTCAGTGTTAGAGTTCACAGACTCATGTCTGTGACAGGGACTCTTGTATTTGCTTTTCCTCTTCCAGGAATTTTCTTCTACTCACTATTTACATGGCTGGCTCCTGTTATTCTTATTTTTGTGAAACCAGGGATGGAACCCAGGGGCATTCTACCTCCAAGGACACCCCAAGCCCTACTTATTATTCTTTATTTTGAAACAGGGTCTCACCAAATCGTGGAGGGCCTCACTAAGTCCCTGAGGCTGGCTGCGATTCTGAGATCCTCCTGTTTCAGCCTCCCAAGTACTGGGATTACAAGCATGTGCCACCATGCCCAGCTTCCTTTTATTCTTTGTTATAAGTATTACAATCAGTAGTTGTCTTGCTTATCTGTTTAGTTATTGTTGATCTCTCACTAGATTATGGTAATACCACCTAGCTTTGATACAGGACTTGCTGTGTGCCAGTCAATGCTGTTTCACATGATTTCATGACATTTCTGTAAAGGGATACTCATTATTAACAACCCTATAAAGTGGATACTAGATTATCACTAGTTCACCGATGGGGAGACTGAGGCATAAAGAGGTAAAACATCTTGTTCAAGGTTACAGAGGTTGGAAAGCAACAGCTATGGCATGAGCTCAGGTATTCTGGCTCTGGTATCCAAGCATCTCCCCTCTATGCCCTGTTGCTCCTACCAGGGTGTCATGCCCAGTGCCAGCACAGAATATCAGGCATGGTGTGGCAGTTTGCTGCAGGTGAAAAGTCAACCAGATTCAGTGAAACACTAGAACAAGGTGGGGTGGGAGAGTGAGGTGCTGGACACTAATGCAGAAGGAGAGAGAAGCCAGGCCAACCACTTTCATCTGTAAAGACAATGGTAAATGTTGGAATAGAAGAGTGACTGTGTGTCCACCGCTCAGACTTCTCTGACTGACGCCATCAGGTGCTCCATGCAGAGTGGAGGTGTGCAAACTAGTGGTAAAAGAGATGTTTGGCCAGGTGTGGTACTCCCAGTACTTGGGAGGCTGAGACAGGAAGATTGCAGGTTTGAGGTCAGCCCCAGCAAATTAGTGATACCCTCAGCAACTTAGTGAGGCACTGTTTCAAAATAAAATATGAAAAGGTTGGGAGAGAGAGAGATAAAGAGAGAAAGTGATTTAGATTTTATATTTTATCCATGGAGGTGTAATAAAAATTGAGGCACAATCCACATGCCTTGGCGTGCCCCTAATGATTGGAGTAAAGCTTTCTCTGCTCACTTTCTTTTCCATCATGAAGGTTTTAGGGCATCAGTGGAGGGACCAGAAGGGGACCCGTGACCAGTGGAGATGTGAGGGAAAGAGGGTCAGGGAGTTACTGCAGACTGAAGGAATCATGTGTAAACAATTTCCTCAGTACCTCTCCTATCTATCTCTCTGCCCGTCTGTCTGTTGATCTTTCTCTCCATATGTATTTGTAGAGTCAAAGCTTTAACATAAAATTGTTAAATTCCACTTTTATGGGGTTTTATTCCATGGGCTGTGGGTTACTATTATTAGTATGACTTAATTGGTACCCATAGCTGATGAGGCCTGGAGAAGCTTTGTAATGCTTTCATTCTATAGATTTTATTCAGCACACACTTACTGGATAGCTTTTGTGTTCCAGCCACCATAATAGGCACTGAAGTTACCAACTAGCAATGACCCTTTGTCTCAAGCAGGTCACAAATAAAGAATATGAGTGTATGAAAACACAATTAGTGTTGGGTAGTGGGGAGTGAAGAATGCGTTGCGATTTTCAAGAAAGCAGCATCTGATTTGAACTGGGGATGTGAGAGAGTAGGAATTCAGCTTGAAGTGACTGCAGACATCTTAAATCATAACTTCCATGACTGCCGTGAGGAACTCTGGTCCTTTTTTCCTGCAGATTTTCCCAGCATGCTATAAGTAAACAAGACTATTAGAGTGGTTGTGGAGCCTTTTGCCCAAACCCTGGTGCTCCAGTTAGCATTCTTATAGGTGTAATCCAAAAACTTGACCACATAACTTAGAGGGAAGATTATTTTCTTATGGTTTCGGTTCAGTCCATGTGAAGTCCAGGACTGCAGATCTCAGGGCATGGAGGCTGGGGGCGGAGAGAGGGAGAGGACGTGGGCTGTGCCCAAAGCAAGAGAACAAGGGGGGAGATGAACCATTTCTATAATCCCACAGTGGCACCCCAGGGACTCACTTCCAGCCACACCCTAGTGGTCTGGGTCACCACCATTATAAATCCAGTGTAATGGATTTATCTGGGTAGCTATTCAGATAAATATCCACAGTAGCTATCTGCTAAGTGTGTGTTGACTAAAAACTCACTGTAATGGATTTATCCACTGCTGCAATTATAACCCTTGGGGCTCAATTGCACCAGCTCCAAACATTAATAAATGGGCTCTTTATATCTCACCTTAACACTTGGCCTTTTCAGCACCAGGAATGTGCCCAACATCTTTAATATTAGCTTGAGGAATATTCTGGTTTAGAGGACAGTCTGTTTGTCTTGAGTACTACATAAGCCTCCTCCTTCTGACCCAAATTGCTGGGATTCAGGTTTTGCTGCTGCTCTTGACCACATTTCTGTTAGTAAATCCCCAGTATATTGTACTCTCTACAATCCTGAATCTGCCTGTCTCTTTCTTTGGTTCCATGACACTGGGCTGAGACCAAAGCTGGGATCAGAAACCAGGGGAAAGGCAGAAAAATGTTCCAGAGGAGGGGACACGACATGGAGCCTGGAGATGTGAGGAAATCTGGATAGACAGAGCGCAAAGAGGCTCTGAGTCGAGGTGGAGGTGTACAGCTTCCTAAAGGGTCCAGAAAACATAGCAAACACAGGAACAGAATTTAGCTGTGGTGATGTGGTCCTGGGTCGGCAGGTGGGAGCCAGTCACTGGAACGTTAGTGGTTTCAGATTTTATCCTGGGGCAGTAGAGATCCAGAACCAGAGGAGTACTATTATTAGATTATATCAATTAATTTTATGTTTTGAAGAACTGTGGATTGAACTCAGGGGCATCTGCCTCCTAGCTATACCCTCAGACTTATTTTTTTTCTTTATTTCAAAACAGGGTCTCACTAAGCTGTACTGGACCTCACTAAGTAGCTGAGGCTGGCTGCAAACCTGCGATCCTCCTGTCTCAGCCTCCCAAGTACTGGGATTACAAGTGTGTGCCACCATGCCCGATTTAGATTATATTTTGGACAGGCTAATGTGGAGAATTGTTTGATAGGGTATAAGAACAGATCTGGGAGGTCAGAAAAACTTGAATTGAGGCTTAAGTAGGCTAAGGAGGAGGGGAGCAATTCTAGGAAATTTAGGAGGTAGAATCCATGGAATTTTGGTTATATGGGTGTGTGAAAAGAGATTTTGTTAGTAAATTTCTCACTTGTCCAATTTGGGGGTGGTATCATTTATTTGAATAGAAAAGAGAGGTGTGTGTGTGTGTGTGTGTGTGTGTGTGTGTGTGTGTGTAGATTAAGTTTGGACATGCTGAGTTTTGAGGATCATTTTGGTAATCTTCAGTGGTGTGGACTACAGAACTGGCACAGAGTAGGGACTCAATGCATTTTGTAGATGGATGGAAATGATGGAGCTCTGGGGGGGGGTGTAGACTTTATGCCCTCAGTGCGTTGTATTCCGTTTGTTATTGTATGGATGGTAGATGGTCTTGGGGAGTTGATGAGGTTGCCTTGTAAGAACACACAGCCAAGAGAGGAAGACTAAAAGTGGTCTTTATTTAAAGCACAGGGAAGAGGAGTCCAAAAAAAGAGACTGAAAAAGAGCCGTCAGAGGTAGGAGAACCTCCAGGAGGGAGAAAAGACTTGGAGCGATTTCAGAGAGGAGGCATTGCTGATGGGAAAAAGCCAAGTAAGGGAGGAATCAGAACGTGCCCGGAGCTTGGCCAGAAACATTCTGTGTTTATGCTATCAGCACTTGATCTTTCACTATATACCAGGCACTCTGTGACGTACCGTGTACACAGTGGCACAAGTACACTTCCCTCGGGTTTTAGTGAAGCAGTGGGGGCTGACTCCAGATTGCAGAGCGTTGATGCCAGAGTAGCTGCTGAGGCAATGGCGACTTAAGTAGAGATTAGACTCAGAGCACTTTGTGCAGGGAGGAAAGGGATTTAGGGAAATCCATCCATCCATCCATCCATCCATCCATCCATCCATCCATCCTTCCTTCCTTCCTTCCTTCCTTCCTTCCTTCCTTCCTTCCTTCCTACTTTTCCTTTTTCTTTCACAAGTGAGAATTGTGGGTTTCATGAATGAAGGGATTCTGGAGACGGAGAAGCCAGAGAGATGATAATGATGGCAGAGCTGAGTCTCTGAGGAGGTGGGAGCTTGGGTTGGAAGCTCAGCGGGGGACAAGAGGAGGAGCACCGCTCAGGGACAGAGGTGTGGTTGGCAGTGGAGGTGCAGATGTGAGATGGGAAGGGCAGGAGGGAGCCCAAAATGACATTCTCTTCTCCCCTCTGTGCAGGAGAGGAGGTGGTGAGGCAAGAGACCTGGAAGAGCTAATAGAGCTTGGAAAGAGAGCTGACAGAGTTTGGAAATTGCTGATGTGAGGAACAGGAATGGGGCACACAGAAGGATTGCCAAGCAATACAGCAAAGAAAACACTTTTGGTTTTTATTGTCCCCTCCCTCCAAAAAGCATGTATGTGATTCAAACAGTTTTTCTATGAAAATGGAAGGTGGTTAGGAGCACTGGGTCTGGCTAGGGATTATTTCGGTTTATGTTGACACTCTTCAACATCTAATTCTTGGTGAAAAAAAATCTAAAGATGAGTAAAAAAAAGGCTGTAAGCATTGTGCCAGTTCACAATATTGAAACTTTACTGATGTAATAGGAAATACATCATTCTTTGTTGGATAGCCATAAAACCCAGCTACTGGGTCCCTGCATTCAAAGCCAGTGGGTAGAATTTCATCACAGATGTCACCCGTCTCAGCCTCCCAAGTACTGGGATGACAAGTGTGTGCCACCATGCCCAGCCAGAGATGTTATTTCATTGGTTATCTTTTAAATTCAAAATTTATTCCTACATCTATGAACCCAAAGATACAACTTAGGTTTTGTAGGACTTCTCATTGCCTTTCATGGGCCTGGATGTCGATTCTATAAACCTAGCCATGCACTATTTAGGAGATTAGATTTTACTGAAACCCCAGAAGAGAAACTGGGAGAAGGTGTGGATGGCAAGCAGACTCTTCACTAGGCAGGAAGAATGAAAAACAAAGCAGTGAAAGGTGGCATCTTTAATTCATATGCATTTTATCTTTTTGCACAGGTACTAAGGTATTTTTCCCTGCCTTCAAGTTTTCAGTTTTATAACAACAAGGGTCCAGAGAGAGGAATAACACCGCCAGGAAATGCTGTGGCCCCAAAGACACAGCTGTTGAATAAGTCCTTTGGGTGATAGAGCAGGGATTTATGAATTAGTGTGATGGGCCAGGGGACTCTGGTTTTGATGCTGCCCTGGGCTGTGTTTTATCATACACTTTAATGTGGACTGTAGAGTTTTAGAGCGGGAAGGGGTGTATGTGCATCTGCATGCCAGTCAGTTTCAGCTGTCTTTACAGCTTCATTTGAATTTCATTTCACAGGGGACTGACTGCCGGTCCCTCGTGAAGCTGTCTGTCAATTATGGGTGGTACCCTTTGTGATCCTGCCTGACCCACCGAGTTCCTTTGCTTTCCTCTTGTTGCCTGAGCTTAAGCCTGTTATTCTGCCCTGTTTGAGATGCACAAAAGTGTGCGTCGTACCGCACATGAGATCACAGCGTGTGCAGCTGCGATGCCTGCTCCATTCTCTCGTGCCCCGACACGAGTTTCTATGTTAGATAAAGGATGAAAGCAGGACTTGGGTAATCTCTCCAGGGGCATGAGCAGGGGTATGAGGAAGTGGCAGTTCCCCACACCAGAAGGACCAGGAGGCTTATAGCTGGCTCTTCTGGCTTTTATATCTTCCTGTACACCCCACCAGAGAATTGGGCTGATGATGTTATTTCTCATATAAACGCCAAGAAATTGACACTTGTATCTGACTGCCTAGTAAAATGACTTCCATCAATCATTATCCCTGCCTAATATCATTACAATGATAATAACAAATAGTTCTCACCAAAGACTTGGGATTTTTAATATAGTTAAGTGTTGGCCCGTGGCCATAGCCTCCTATTGCTTCCAACCCCCAGCGGAAATCTTGCTAATCCTCAACAAGTTAGTCTGAGCTGAGATCATCAAGTGGAGGCCTTTGGGGGAAGTTCAATGAACGGTTAGATTTGTGTGGTGGTGCAGCAGGTGGCGCTCTTTCCTCTGACTCCAAGCCGGTTAACGGTGCCATAGTCGGGAAGGGCTATCTGTATCCCTCTCCAGGCAGCAACACGCACAAGCAAGAGTTGAAATGAGGACCGTCTTGCCATCCATCAAAAGCCACATTTCACCTCCAGCCCCATCATGTGGACATTAGAGTTTCAAGTAATGATTAGCTGTGTGGGCAGATTAAAAAAAAATCTAGTGGGTTTTCAGACTTCAGTTTGGGCCAAGGTGAAGACTCCTCTCCCGGTTTCTTGAGATATTCTAAATAGAGACGTTAGTTCTTTTTTTACTTTCTTTTTTTTTTTTTGAGGTACTGGGTATGGAACCCAGGAGTAGTCTACTTCCAAGCTACACCCCCAACCCTATTTTTTATTCTTTATTTTGAAACAGCATCTCACTAAATTGCAGAGGGCCTCACAGTAGCTGAGACTAGCTATGCACCTGTGATCCTCTTGTCTCAGCTTCCCAAGCACTGAGATTACAAGTATGCGCCCCTATGCCCAGTTAGAGATGTTATTTCGTTGGTTATATTTTAAATTCAAAATTTATTCCTACATATGTGAACCCAAAGATACAACGTAGGTTTGGTAGGACTTCTCATTGCCTTTCGTGGGCCTGGATGTCAGTTCTGTAAACCTGGGCATGCACTATTTAGGGGATTATATTTTACTGAGCTTAGGCATGGGTATGAGCAGCTTTACTTACAAACCAGTATCTACAAACCATTGCTTAATACCTGGTTTGAGTCACCCTCATTCTCACTGGTTTATATCATTAGCTCTGAGATGAGGTAGGGACTCTGGGTGAGTGCTAATGTCAGCCTTGCAATGAATGAACTGGTTAGAAATTCCTAGTATTCTAAAGTCTCTTGAGTATTATTAAAACATCAGTCTTTTATGCCATTATAGTTCATATTCACTGTAGAAGAATTAGAAACTATAGTAATCGAAAAGAAGAAAAACCCAAGTCATCAAAATGATAGTTTTTGATATAATTACTTTTAGACTTTCTCTGCCTTTTCCTTCCTCCCTCTCCTATTCACTTATATAATACACACACACACACACACACACACACACACACACACAGCCTGTCAGCAAAGCTGTCACGTTGTGGCAGGAATCCTATGGCACACTGCCTAAGGGTCTACTGAGGAAGGTGGCGCAGGGTTTAGGAAAACAGAAAATTCAGGGACTAAGTACAGTGAGGCGAGCTAACTTCCCTTTCGCTTGAAGGTCTCCAACCTTGGGTGGCAGCCCCAGCAGCTCTGAGAGCCAGAGGAGGGGAGAGGAGGGCTGACCCCAGGCTCCTCCCCATCTAGCTCAGCAGGGATGGGCTGCACCCCCACCGGCTATCCTGGTGGGGATCCCAAGGAGCTCTTGTTCTGGCAACCTCTCTCTAACCTTGTCCGCTGTCTCCTTGCTCTCAACACCATCTTTATCCCGTGTCATTTTATCCCCATACCCTGCTCACGCCTCTTAAAATAGTCACCGTAAGCATGATAAAAATCACATTTTGAAACTTTTCTGTTACCTGGTTTGAGTGTGCTGTCCATTTTCCACCTCCCAACTGGTACCCACATCTTTCATCAATTCCCACAAGTGTTGGGCCACTATCTATTGATCATCACTTTTACCTTCTCCTCTAATTTCCTGTCTCTCTTTGGAATTCCAGTGAGTTATATTTTCACCTCCTCTTCTCTCTTAACCTCTCTCCCACATTTTCTATCTCTTCCTCTCATTGCTGTATGTTCGGATGGTTTCCTCATATCTGGGTTCTCATCAGCCATCTCTTATCTCATCTTTTATCTGTTCATCAAATTTTACATTTTGCTTCCAGAACTTTTTCTTTGGTCATTTTCAAATCTACCAGTTTTTTTTTTAATAGTGCCTGCCTTTTCTTTATGTCCCAAAGTCCTTGTATTTCATTATTTGAAACTAAGTATTTACTATTCTCCTTCAGGTTGTTTTCTATTGACCACACAAGTCTTTTTGTTTGCAATGACTGCAGACCTTCCTCATAGTGATTGCTTTCCCTCATATTTCACAATTTTTTCTTTGTGGTATGAGGGATGGAACCCGGGGCATTCTACCTCCAAGCTACACCCCAGCCCTATTTTTTATTTTTTATTTTGAAACAGGGTCTCACTGAGTTGCAAAGGGCCTCACTAAGTAGCTGAGGCTGTCCGTGAACCGCGATGTTTCTGTCTCAGCCTCTGAACGCTGGGATTACAAGCGTGTGCGACCACTCCTGGCTTATATCTTTTTAAGATTACGAGCTCATTTGCAGCTGAAATGTATTTATTTATTTATTTATTTATTTATTTATTTATTTATTTATTTATATATGTGTGCACGAGTGTTCACACATGCATTCACATGTATATGTGGTGTGTTTTAGAATGTTTTATTGGCTTTGGGCTTTAGGAAGCTTGTTTTGAAGTTTTGTTTTAGCTTTTGCTGGTAGCCCTAGGGGGTTTCACTTACTTGGGGTCCCTTTTTACATAAACTTATTGGCTGGAGATGCTCATACCATGTAGATAGTATAAATTTAGACCCAACAACTATGTGTGGAGCAGGTCTGGGCCTGCTACTTCTGCATGTGGGGGTTCTTTTCCTCACAAAGATGAGTTTTCTGATTCCTTCCCTGAGTTACCAAGTGGAAAATAACTATTTCACTTCACTGAGGAAAAGCTCTTCAAAGATCCTGGGTTTATGCAAGGGTTTCACTTCCTACTCACTATCTTGTGTCTTTTGAGACTAAATTTCTTGTTCTCACATGGATGGTAAACTCCAGCCCTGGCTTACAGGCTTATCATTTTAGCTTTACATTGCTGTTTCATTCTGGCTACTGGGGATTTCTTTTCATTTTTTTTTTTTTTTTTTAGCTTAGCTCGGTATTTATTTCTTTTAATTCTTGATCCACCATTTCTATGAACTTCTACTGAGTGAAGTTGCAAAGCACTTTTACATATATTTCTGTAACTGGCTGTTTTACAGTCACATTTTGACATACGAAGATGTCCAGCATTTATAAGCATCTTCTTTAATTACTACATGACAGAGTGTGAAATAGAGGTTATGAGGGTTGTCTTCAGGGTTGCATTTTCTGGGTGCAATGCTGTCTCTATCACCTACTAGTTCTGGACCTTGGGCAAGTAACTTGGCGTCCTCATGCCTCTCTTTCCTTATCTGGTAAGCGAAGAGAATGATACGTTTACTGCGCGCGTTTCCTGAAGCTGCTGTAACAAGTTCCCACAGACTTGGTGGCTTACCACAACAGGAATTTCTTCTTGAGGCTGGAGGTTGAAGATCAAGGTGCGTTCAGAGCCATACCTCCTCTGGAGAGTCAGGAGAGACTCTGATCCTGGTCCCTCCCAGTTTGTTGTGGTCGCAGGCATTCATGGCTGATGGCTATATCACTCTGATTTCTGCTCCCCTCTGTGTGTCTCCAAGTCCGACTGGAGTCAGAACTGATGCTAGGATTAGCCCTTACCAACTGTGGCCTTCGGTGTGTCTTAAGCAGGCGTTGACTCTGGGCTCCCAACAGTCTGCATTTATTCATTGGCTTAATTCTATAATACATTTAGAATTGCTTTGCCAATACCTATACAAGAAACAAATGGATTAAAGAGAGCTCAGATCTGTTTACTGCTCTTTCCATCCTCAATCTTGCCCAGAACTAGGAGCATACAAATACCATGTCCTTCAATTACTTGCATGAGTACCTCATTTGGTGTTCTTTTGAAAGATAACTGGTTCATTTGTTTGTTTTGCATTAGATTTTAGGGTTTTTCTTTCCTCTTCTTTCATCATTGATTACCTTTTATTTTCAACTATGTAGAATATTAACATGCTCTCCCAAGTCAAAAGTATACTAACAGATATACTCAGGAAAGTGTCCCCCTTATATACCCTCTACCTGTTCTCTCCCCTCATACCTTGTAAGTAACAAGATTCAGTATTTTCTGATTTATTGTTCTATGTTTATTTTTTATAAATGATAGATGTATGTAAGTATGCTTTTCAATTTCCATTTATTTCTCTGCAAAATATGTTCTTTTGTACTTTGGGATGCTTCTTTTTTCATAGGAAAGCAGGAAAGGGAAAAAAGATACGGGATATACATACAATGGAAGTCTACTCAGCAATCAAGGAGAACAAAATTATGTAATTTGCAGGAAAATGGAGGGACCTGGGGAACATTATGTTTTAGTGAGATCAGCCAGTCACAGAAAGTGAAGGGTCATATATTTTCTCTTAAATACAGAAGCCAGAGAGTAATCTAGATACAAGAAAGACTTTAAAGGACCTCCGTACGAGGAAGGAGATACTATAGATGAGCAAATAAGGTGCCCTAGCTGGGGATGGAGGGGGAAGAGGGAAATCTCTAATGTTTATAATGCACATTAGCATATCAATGCCAATCACTAAGCCTAACATGAGAAGCAGGGAGGGAGAGGGAAGGGGGTGGGAATTGGGAACGCGCTAACTGGGTGATGTGTGCATGTATGCCTCCACCATCTTGTCCTCCATTAAAATGTATGACGACAATGTACCACTAAAAATGAAAATAAAAAATAAAAATAGACATGAACAAAATAAAAAAGGACTTTAGATAAAAGAGAAGAAACCCCAGGGGAGTGAAGGGGGGTGCTGAGGGAAGGGTGGTGGTGGGAGGGAGAATTAATGAAAGAAACGCTTCCATATACAGATGTGAAATTATCAATGCCAGCCTCAGTATCCTGTATGGGGAAGGGGAGGGAGTGGGTAGGGAGAAGGGGACAAGCTCATTAAGGGCTGCACACATGTATATCCCTATCATTCTGAACTCCATGATGGTGTGAGAGTACAACACACCAAGGAAAGTATATTTAAGAAAAAATAGAAGCCAGGCTTGGTGGTGCGGGCTTGCAATCCCAGTATCTGAGAGATTGAGACAGAAAGATCATAGGTTTGAAGCCAGCCTCAGCAACTTAGGCTTCTAGCTAACTTTATTTAGACTGTGTTTCCATATAAAAATTAAAATAGGGCTGAGGGTGTATCTCAGAGGTATAATGCCCCTGGGTTCAATCCCCAGTACCACCCAACATGCACGCGTGCGCACACGTACACACACACACACACACACACACACACACACACACCAAAAAATAAATAAATAAAAATAAAAAACAGGGAGAGATGTCTCCTTCACTATTTAAAATTTCTCCAGTTTTTCTCTTTTTGCCTCCCCCATACCTTTAAAGGGTGAGGACTGGTCGCTTGTGCTGGGTGGGAATTGTAATATGCTTCAAGTGACCTGGAGCCTTGTAAACAGGCAGAGGGAACAGAGAGCCTTTGGAGCTGGCCTTGCTGCTGGGCTCATCGGGGATGCCGCTGCTGGATGTGGGCTATACTGTGAGTAGCAGGACCCCAGACTACTCCTGCTATGGCCAGATTACGGCAGTCTTCTTTGGCTCTGAATGAACTTCAGACTACTATTGCTGAAATGTCTTTTTGGAACCAGTATCCACACTTGTCCAAACTGGTGTGTTTAGTCCAGAAGGGGAGTTAGTCTTCATATGATTGATGCTTTATTTCAGTCATATGGTGGTTTTGGTAGTAGCATGAAATAAACATGAAATGGTATTTCATAGTTTGATGAAGTGTAAAATATCTTTCCCACTTATTTTCTCTTCCTGTTCCTTCCTACTTCTCTACCCAGTCACCTCATACAATGCTGGTTTCCCACAAAGATATTCAAGTCATCTGAACAGAGGTGTTAATTATTGAGCAAACACACTCACTTTGCCTTAAAAAAGAAAATGCAGGGTGTGACCTATGTTACAGTAAACCATGGCAAAGAAAATGTGGCTTAAACCCAGGACCTGGGCAAAGCTGTGTCCCCATCCTCCTAGTCTTTGAATATATAAATATGTTGATGTTTCACTCCCCAGTTCTCGGGTATTATGTGTCTGCCTTCTCATACCCTTGGTTTCTCCTTGGAGCCCCAGTCACTATGGGAGGGGTCCCTGGAGCCAGTCTCAGTTGTGCTCAGGTGCAGAGCTCTTCCTGCCTGTCTGCTACATTTCCTCGGGGGTCAGCACTTGTATCCTTTCTTTTGCTTTCCTCTCTCTTGGGTATCTTCACTTAAATCCCACTCTCCTCATTTACCCAAACAGAACAAAGTACAAATCATGTGTATCAATAAATCAATATCTGGAGGAGGTCAGCACCTCACTAGTCCTACAAAGAGTGAAATTCGGAATGCCAATTTAGGCGAATTCTATGCTAATTAGCCACTATGGCATTGAAAAAAATCAATAATTTTACTTATTCCTGGTTCTATACTGGAGAACAATGTGCCCAGAACTCTACTGAGCACGATCGAGTTTCATCCTAAAAAGAGCAACAGCGGTTATTCTGGATGCATGGCTTCTCATTGACTAAACTACTTTGGTACGTCCCGACTCCCCCACCAAGCAAAAAGGTCAAGTTATAATAAGAAGGGCATATGTCTTTTTACATTGAAATGAAGCTTAAGACGATAACCAGCCAGAGCCCCGTCTTACTGCACAGGGGCTCTTCAGTCCCGAGAGAACAATACTCATAATCTAAAATCTATTACATGTAATTCCAACATCATTTAGCACAGCTGTCAATCCGCCAAAGAAGAGCCCACACACTGAGCTTCCATGGAGACCAAATCATCTTCTTCTAAACATGTTATCTGCACAGTGGGCTAGAGGTCACTTGGAAGAGAGCAGAGGGGAGCTTTGGTTTGGGTTCTTTTGTTCCCAGATACTTTACCTTCTCATAAAAAAATGTATTCAATTTACAGACGCATCAGCATAAACACCTCCAGCAAGTGCAAATATTTACTCGGGAGAGGAAAAACAAAAATATTGTCTGGACTAGTGCTTTCATTTTCTGTTAGACTTTGATGTTACTTTTTTATTTGGCGTCCAAGGAGATAATAAATTGAATCCTTTTGTAAAAGGAGGCACGGCAAATGCTGGCTGAAAAATGCAAGCTCAGTTTGTAAGTTAGCCAAGGAGAAAAACCCTGCTGTTCACTAGAAAACATGTTTCCTTAGCATCATCTTCAAGGATATTTTTTGAGGAGGGGGTGGAGGAAATGCTTTATGTACGTATGATTGAGTTGCTGATTGACAGAGTTCAGATGGATCTTTTGAAGTGAGAACAATCTAATCCCGGAGTCACAGAACCACCCCCAGATGTCACACAAGCACTCAGCTGTCAATATGCCACCTTGTTTTATTGCTATTTTCTTTTGCTCTTGGCTTTCACAAGTCATTTTTCTTCAAATAGCTGGCCCAAATTAGAGCAGGCCGTGAACACATGTTTTCCCCTCTATAGCCACAATTAAAGACTGATGTTGCATGCCCATTGCATTGATTTTGGGGGAATTAAGTCATTTAAAAATATTTCTAGTGAAACATTTTGTACCTTAGAGTTACTCATATCATGTGGGTCTTGGAAGTTGGGTCCCTCTGCCAACTAAAAATAAATAAATAAACAAAGCAAGCAAGCAACCATTTTATCTTTATTTTTTAATTTTTTAATTTTTTTGCGGGTCTAGGGATGGAACCCAGGGGCATTTGACCACCAAGCTACAACCTTTGCCCTATTTTTTAATCTTTATTCTGAAACAGGGTCTCACTAAGCTGCAGAGGGCCTCACTAAGTAGCTGAGGCTGTCCGCGAACTGCAATCCTCCAGTTTCAGCCTCCCAAATGCTGGCATTACAAGCATGCGCCACCATGCCCGGCAACCATTTTATCTTTAAAGAGAAGTGATGTGAGAATATGCCAGGATTAGAAGACACTCAAAACATTGGGTTGGATTTCATTTTGTAACAGTAGGGAAAAAATAAACATGAGAATCTTTGGGTTTTTTTTTTCTTGCACACTCAGGATTTTAAGCCTTAAACCCATAACCACTGGCATATAGACACCCTCAAATAGTTGCCCTGGCATTGAGGGCCTCGACTGGGTGTGGCCGTTGGCACTGCTGCTGTTTCGATCTGCTTAGGCGTGTCTAGGTGCTGCTGTGATGGGCCGCGAGTAGCGGCTCTTTTTTTGTTTTGTTTTGTTTTTAGATTGTTGGCATGAGGCATATATTTTTGACCGGAGAAAGAAGGAGGCCATTTTGTGTGAGCTGTGTTGGTTAGGGGAGGAGGTTGAGGAGCGGGGACAAGGGAGAGAGGGGAAAAGAATAGGAGGACAGCTCCTTGGGCTAGGGGTGCAGGTGAAGGAGCTGTCTTCATGACTCGGTTGCTGGTCTGAAGCAGCCTTGCTTGTAGTGTCTCTGCTCAAAGTGTGATTGAGGGGGAAAAAGCATCTCTCTGCTTCCCTGTGATCTAGTGTGGTTTTGGCTCAGGGTGAAAGAAAGCAGCATGGGTTCTGGGCATGTGGAAGGTCTGTGGCTTTGGCAGCAAGCAGTGCGGGCTCATGACAGGCACAGGTGCAGAGGTGGCTGGGATGTGCTGCTCATGGGAGGATGTAAAAGGGAATCTGCGATGGAGAAGAAAAACATGGCGGATGTCACCAGGGGACCACAAGTGACTGATGGATTTTTGAGTGTGTTCAGCGGTCCTCTGGAGGCTTGGAGATATTACTAGGAGGATCTTGATGGAAGCTAGAGGACTAGAACCTGAAGCTATTGGGCGATGGGGTCAGAGCTACTGAAATTTGGGCATTTATCATGATTTGGTATCTATAGGCTGGTGAGGCTGGAAAAAAATCTAGTTATATCACCTTTTCTTTAGTTTTCTTTTAAACTAACAATGATACTCCTAGGATTATCAAGGTGTATTCTTCAAGGTGTATAAAAATTATTGAGGTCTGATTAAAAAATATCTCCGAAGGTTTGTGATACTTCTGGTACCCTGCTTCACATTCTCCAGTATCACTTTTTTCTTTTTTCCTCCGGTACTGAGGATGGAACCCAGAGGCATTCTACTTCTGAGCTGCACCCCCAGTCCTATTTTTTTCCTTCATTTTGAAACAGGGTCTCACTGTCGCAGGGTCCTCACTAAGTAGCTGAAGCTGCCTGAGAACCACGATCCTCCTGTCTCAGCCTCCCAGATGCTTGGATTACCAGTGTGCACCGCCACGCCCAGTTCCTAGGACCACTTTTCTAATCTAGATGTTGCTGTGGCAACCAGCTGTGCTCTGCTATAACCTGGCCATAGTTCACTTCAACTGCGTTGTTTATTACTTGCCTTCTGTCCTTTGGCATCTCTGCTACCATCACCTGGAATACCTATGAAAATTTGCTTAATCATTCATGGCCACACACTTAAGAACTGAGAAAGGCTAAGAACCCACAGGTAGCCTTGACTGATGGATAATGTGAAGATATGGGCAAGTCCCTCTCCCCTATCTTTTCTTGGGGGAGGAAATTCTTAAGTAATTTCTACATGGCTCTTCAGAGAGTTTCCATTGAGCAGGAACCACAGTTGCCCAAGAGGAAACCGGCTTCACAATATAGCTTACTTGACTCTTTCTCCTTTTCTATTTCACTCTTTCTATCCCTACAAGACCCTATAAGACTCAGGATCCACTTTCGGGGGGGAACATAGGGTAAAACAGGGTGAAGTTCAGCTCTAAATACATTGCAGAACCCTTTATTTTTCCTACCAGTAACATATCCGGGAAAAGCTGGGGTGAAGTGGAAAAAGAAGGATTGTCCAATGTCCTACTGATAGCAAAAGCCTGTCGTTGTTAAACTCAACGAACATTTAATACTCTTCTCCTTTGATACAAGGCCCATCTTTGTTCAGAAATCACTAAGACTGATCTCTACCATTAGTAAGCTCACAGACCATTTGGGAGAGGCAAAAGTGTACATACCTTACAAAGTACAAGGTGCAAAAGAGAGGGTTGGCATGCTTTAAGAGCATAGAGAGAAGAACATTTAATTTTTTTCCCCCTGGGACTGGGAAGCCTCCAGAGAGGAAAAGGCATTTGATCTGGACCTTGAAAGATGAAAGGGCTATTGAAGACAGTGAATTGAAGAGTTGGAAAAGCATAAAAAGAGTCGCACTGAAAAGGAATTGGGCTGAGCTGTACTGTTCTTCCTGCTCCAGGGCCAGAGGTCTGCAGCCCCAATTCCTCTTCCTTTTGTTCCTCTTAACTAGTGTTTGATTGCTCCCTTACGACCTGCTTTCTCAGAGGTAGCCTGCCCTGCCTTTTCTCTTTGTGTGTTTTATCATCTTTTGTGTAGGAGAATCAGCGCTGTCACTTTACCTTACCCATGCTGGCTCTGGAGGCCTTGTTTCTGGATGCTGGGCACTGGGTAGACGTGGTCTCCCTCCTATGCAGAAGTGGGACTGCCTTCGTTCAGATGAGGGTCTTCAGATGTGACAGCCTAGCGCATGGCACACGAGATCACTGACAGAAATACTTAAGGACAGACCCACCCATTTCCATGGAGGGTGGAGGTCACATTTTTTAGGCTCACCCCTCTCCTGATTCCATTTTTAACTATGTGTTTTTAACTATGAAATGTGGGTTCCTATTCCACAAACAGTGGTATATTTTATTTTCTGAAAATAAGCACCAGAGGTAGATTTATTCCTTAAGTGTTGAGACCTAGGATGTGTTTTGTAGCTTGGCCCTAAGAAGGCCAACTTGGTGGGGAAGGAGATGAGAAAGAGGGCAGGACCACATTGCCCTCCTCCCTCCAGCTCTTCACTGTTAACCTGGCTCAGCCTCCTTCCGCACTTCTCTGTCTCACTGGCATCCAGATCACACATTGTTGAGTTATAATTTCCCAGTCAAGGAAACAGAAACAGTCTCATGGGTCAAACCAGAGACTGTTCATGACTGAGCTTATCACTGCTCACTCAGTCGGCGCTCCTGTGCAAAGACAGGTCCAGACTGCTGGAGGTCAGTTTAAGGTAGAAGAGTAACCGGGCACGGTGCACAACTGTCCTGATAACTTCAGCCCAATTCATCCCTTCTTCCTCTGTATACAAGGATGCTCCCCTAGCACCTGTCTAAGGTATGGAGCATGCTGATCTGTGGATGTTCACCTCACTTCCAACAGAGACAATCCACAGGCACAGTGTATCCATTTAGCATTTCAACAGGAGACAGGTGAAACTTTCAGAATAGTACAGTTTAAGAAGGCTCACTTACAAAGGATGAGCAAGAAGAACCTCTAGGGAAGATGTAGCATCCCAGAAATCATAGCAGTCAAGTTGTTATCACCTCTATTTCTTTTTCTTTCTTTCTTTCGTTTTTTTTTGGTGGTACTGGGGTTTCTGGAAGCTGTTCTATCTCTGGGCTACATTTTCCAGACCTATTTTTTAATATTTTTTTTTTAAATTTGGAAACAGGGTCTCTTAAGCCAGCGAGGCTGGCTCCAAACCAGCGCGATGCTCCTGTCTCCGCCTCCCAAGCGCTCACCTCTATTTCTAAAGAGATGGGAAGAAGGGATGGATTGTGGAACCTGGAAGAGGAGGGGATCACTAGAATCGGCTGCATTGAGATCGAATGGTTTTTAATCAAGAGCCAGGCAGCCTGAGTTAACCCTGCAGGGAGGTAGGCAGGGACACGCTGACCTTGCTTTCTCTGTGTCCTCACTCCTGTTGCCCGTAGCACCCTCTAATGGCAAAGCCAAGGATGGCCAGAGGGTGTGCAAGCCATACTGATATACTGCATGCCGGCCAGCCTCTGGGCAGAAGACAACTCAGAGAAAAATAGAGTGGATGTACAGGTGGAATTGGCAGAGAAACAGCAACATCGCAGTGTTAGCGTGAGGGTGCGTGTCAGTCGCTGCTCCTACAGTTGGTCACATTGTCCATTCCCTCTTCTGTTCCATTGTGAGCATACCTAGTTGTTATTTTCCACCATTCTTTCATTTATAGAATAAAATGAGGCACGGCAAATGCATGTTGCACATGCTTATAATCTCAGCATTTGGGAGGCTGAGACAGGAGGATTGCGGTTCGTGGCCAGCCTCAGCTACTTATTGAGGAAGCCCTATGCAACTCAGTGAGATTGTTTAAAAAAAAAAGAATAAAAAAACAGGGCTGAGGGTGTAGCTTAGAGGTAGAATGCCTCTGGGTTTTATCCCCAGTACCACAAAAGAAAAAGAATTACTCATAACTCTTTCCCCCCACTCCCACTAGGCTTGATTTAGCATCACAATCTTTCTTAACACAGTGGTCCAGACAGCTACAACCAATCAACTGGCATTGATTTGAGATGCAAAAGAAAAGAAGAAGCCATCTCACATCTACTCAGTAAATCTATCACCTACTCAGTTCATATTTGAAGGAAAAGAAAATAGGATTAATATGATTAGAATAAAATAATAAATCCATCCTTCCAAAATAAAGCGCGTGAAAAAGAAAAAAAAAAGAATGGGAAGGCGATTTTTCAGTCTATGCAGCCATAAACTAGCATAGAAGGCTTTCTTTATTAATGCCTGTTTAGTCAGTTTGGGTCACTATAAAAAATACCAGAAACTGGGTTGCTTCCACACAATAGAAATTTATTTCTTATATTTCTGGAAGCTTCGACATTGAAGACCAAGACATTGGTACTTTCAGTGTTTGGTGAGAGTCCATTTCCTGGTTTATAGAAGCTTCTTTTTTTTTTTTTTTTTGTGGGTCTGGGGATGGAACCCAGGGTATTCTACCTCCGAGCTACACCCCCTGCCCTATTTTTTATTCTTTATTTTGAAACCAGATCTCACTGAGTTGCAGAGGGCCTCACTAAGTAGCTGAGGCTGTCCGCGAAGCGTGATCCTCCGGTCTCAGCCTCCCGAATGCTGGGATTACGAGCGTGCGCCACCACGCCTGGCTACAGAAGCTTCTTAATCTGATGCCATACCATTTATTGATTCTGGGTTTTATTTGCTCACCCTTGGGGGTCTTACTGAGGAAGTCTCTACCAGTGCTGACAGATAAAAAACGTGAGTGGATAACAAAAATGTATACACATAATGAAATTTTACTCAACCATAAAGAAGAACAAAATTACGTTATTTTCAGGAAAATGGGTAGAATTAGAGAACATTGTACTGAGTGAGATCGGCCAGTCTCAGAAAGTCAAGGGTCAAATGTTTTCTCTCCTCTGTGGGGAGAAAACAGGAAAGAAAAGAGACTTGAGCTAAATGAGGAGAGAGACCAGTAGAATAGTGAAAAAGGGATAGGGGAGGAAGATAGGGATGAGAAAAAGGAGAACGGATGAAGGAAACTTCAAATGATGTTACATCAGTATGAAGGAATCACTACCAACCTCACTAACACACATGGGAAAGTGAGTTGGGTAGGATCTGGAGAAAGTCACACTGAGTGTTATGTGCATATATGTTTGTAACCACTTTGAACCTTGCTACAATATGTCATTACAATGCACCAATGAGAGTGTAAAAATAATAAAAAAAGTTAAAATTGATTATCCCTTATATATGACCTAAGAAGCACCAAACCCAATGCACATGAGAATTATATTGATCCCAAGAGCAGTTAAACCTAATCTCTGCAATTGGGTTTGGGTACTCAAGTGACCAAGTACATTTTACTGTGCAGCTGGAGTTAAGAATCTCTGAGTAGCTGCACAGAGTGCCACCTATAAAGATGGGCCTCTTTTATCTTGGGGAATGATCAGGACAGAGAAGGTCTTCTGGAGGGAATGCTGAAGCTGTCTGAAGAGCGCAGAGTCAGCTAGGTAGGAGGAGGCAGGGCTCTTCTTGTGACCTGATCCGGGAAAAGGAGACTGAATTTCAGCGTGGCTGGATCCTGGAGCTGGGGTTGCTGTGGGAGATGGTGCTGGGTAGAGGCAGCCATGTACAGAAACACCAAGCCGAGGGTTGAAATAGAAGCACATGAGTGTCTTTATCTACAGTCTCTCTGTTTTCTGGAACAGGAGGATTAGATTGAATGTCATGCTAACACAAGATTTAGGAAGATAGTTCAGTCTAAAATATGGAATACATACAAAATTTCTTTCTATACATCTGAGGGTCATGACATTTACTCTACTCTCAAGAAAAATAGCCCGGTCAGGGAGGTGACCTAAAAAGCAAGTACGTACAGTCCAGTGAATGAGCAGGTATTTTGGAAGCCTAAGAGAACAGTCATTTCTGTGGGTTTTGTTGGGGGTGGGGAAAGGCAGTTAGAGAAAGCACAGAATGGATGTGGGGCTAGTTCTGACCTCTAAAGATGGGCAGAGGCTCACAGCAGATAGAAGTCCTGGGAAAGAGGGACATGGCAGAGGGGCTGAAACTGATGATGCTTTAATGGGACCCAAGCCAGCAGCTTTATTGAGCAGTTTAGTCCTAAGAAACACATTAACTCTTTGTCGGCATGAACTTAGGCTGTTGGACCAAAAGAAATCTCACTGGGGTCGTGTGTTGTAACCTCTCATGGTCACTGGGGTCGTGTGTTGTAACCTTTCATGGTCACTGGGGTCGTGTGTTGTAACCTCTCATGGTCACTGGGTCGTGTGTTGTGACCTCTCATGGTCACTGGGGTCATGTAACCTCTCATGGTCACTGGGGTCATGTTGTAACCTCTCATGGTCACTGGGGTCATGTGTTGTAGCCTCTCATGGTCACTGGGTCGTGTGTTGTAACCTCTCATGGTCACTGGGGTCATGTTGTAACCTTTCATGGTCACTGGGGTCGTGTGTTGTAACCTCTCATGGTCACTGGGGTCATGTTGTAACCTCTCATGGTCACTGGGTCGTGTGTTGTAACCTATCATGGTCACTGGGGTCATGTGTTGTAACCTCTCATGGTCACTGGGTCGTGTGTTGTAACCTCTCATGGTCACTGGGTCGTGTGTTGTAACCTCTCATGGTCACTGGGGTCATGTTGCAACCTTTCATGGTCACTGGGGTCGTGTGTTGTAACCTCTCATGGTCACTGGGTCCTGTGTTGTGACCTCTCATGGTCACTGGGTCATGTGTTGTAACCTCTCATGGTCACCGGGGTCATGTGTTGTAGCCTCTCATGGTCACTGGAGTCATGTGTTGTAGCCTCTCATGGTCACTGGGTCGTGTGTTGTAACCTCTCATGGTCACTGGGGTCGTGTGTTGTAACCTCTCATGGTCACTGGGGTCATGTGTTGTAGCCTCTCATGGTCACTGGGTCGTGTGTTGTAGCCTCTCATGGTCACTGGAGTCATGTGTTGTAGCTTCTCATGGTCACTGGGTCATGTGTTGTAGCCTCTCATGGTCACTGGGTCGTGTGTTGTAACCTCTCATGGTCACTGGGTCGTGTGTTGTAACTTCTCATGGTCACTGGGTCGTGTGTTGTAACCTCTCATGGTCACTGGGTCGTGTGTTGTAACCTCTCATGGTCACTGGGGTCGTGTGTTATGACCTCTCATGGTCACTGGGTCGTGTGTTGTAACCTCTCATGGTCACTGGGGTCATGTGTTGTAACCTCTCATGGTCACTGGGGTCGTGTGTTGTAGCCTCTCATGGAAACTAGTTGAGGGTCAGAGAGGTGGTAGCTACAAACTCATCATGCAATCTTGGGCCCATTGTGGGATTTTTTTTTTTATTGGTGCACTGTATTCATACATCATAGTGGGATACAAACTTTTGTAGACATACATGCACACATCGCCCAGTCAGCCCCCACCCGATCCCCACCCCATTCTCTCCCCATCCCTCCTTCCCATGCTTGGCTTAGTGGTTGACATCTAGTATTATAGCAATTTATCCAAAATTAAAAATGATAATCTCACATAACAGTTTCATTTGTCTGATACCAAGCGTTTGATGATTTAAAGATAACATTTCAATATTTCTTTTTGCTTTCTTTCTTACCAGAGCATATTTTTTTCTGTTTTTTTAGGTGAAACTATCATATATTTATATATTTATTTTTCAGAAAAAAAATCTATCCTAATATGGAATATGAATTCTAGATACCCAAAATGATCTTGAAAAAGAACAAAGCTAGAAGATATATATTTTCTGATTTCAAACCATATAAAGCTACAATAATTGAAACAGTGTAGTACTGTTCTAAAGGCAGATATATAGACCATTGGAGTTAAATACAAGCCTAGAGCTAAATTCTTCCCTATATTGTCAAGTTATTTTTGACAAGGTTTCCACGAACATTTGGTGGTGGAAATAATAATCTTTTAACTAAATATTGTTGAAAAATAATAATTACATGGAAAAGAATAAAATTGGACCCTTACCTAATCCCACATACAAGTATTAACTCAAAATAGATAAAAGACCTAAATATAAATCTTAAGACTATAAACTTTTAGGAGAAAATCTGGGTCATAAAACCTCACAACATTGAAATTGGCAGTGATTTCTTGGATATGATTTCAATGGCACAGGCAACAGAAGAATATACAAACTCCCTAAAAAATAAAAGAAAATATTGTATATCCAAAGACAATGTAAACAGAGTTAAAAGTTACTAATAGAATTGGATAAAATATTTCCAAATGCTATATCTGAAGGTATATTAATATTCCAACTAGAAATCCTAAAAATTAACAACAATAAAGGCAAACAATACAACTTAGAGATAGGTAAAAGACTAACATAAATAATGAATCTCCACAGATAACCAATCTTAGTTGTCTGTTGGATGGAAAATCTTGTTTCTCTGGTTCTGGTGAATGTTACCTATTTCTTCTTTGTAGTTAATCTCTTTGAGTATTTTCTCTAGTGCTGGTTTTGAAGACATAAATTCCTTCAGTTTCTGTCATGGAAGCTTCTTATTTCTCCATCTAATTTGATAGAAAGTTTTGCTGGATAGGAAATTTTTGGCTGGAAGTTGTTTTCTTTCAGAGTTTGGAATATGTTACTCCAAGCCCTTCTGGCTCTCATGACTTGGTTTGGGAAGTCTGGAGTGATTCTAATTGGTTTGCCTCTGAATGTCAGTTGGCCCTTTGTTTTTGTTGCCTTTAAGATTCTCTGCTTGGCTTCCACATTGGTCATTTTGACAATTATATGGCGTGAGGATCCTCTTCTCTGATCCTGTCTAAAGGGAGTTCTATAAGTTTCCTGGATCTGTGTATCAACCTCTTGCTCTATATTTGGAAAATTTTCTGTTATTACTTCCTTGAAGAGATTGTTGATCCCTTTGGTATCACTTTCTTTTCCCTCCTCTATTCCAATTATTCTTAGGTTAGCTCTCTTAAGATGGGCCCATATTTCTTCAATGTCAGATTCCTGCTGTTGGATATTTTTTTCTAGATTAGAAACTATGCATTCATTTTTGGATTGCTCATCTTCTAAGAGCGAGATTCTGTTCTCCATGTGGTCTAATCGGTTGTTTGTGCTTTGAATTGAGGCCTTTACTTCATTAATTGCATCCTTTATCTCTTTTTGGCTCTCTCTGAGTTCTTTTCGAAGCACCTCTATTATTTCTACAGTTATTTTCCTGATTTGATCTTCTAGAAATCTCTGATTTTCTGTTTTATCAGGTTCTGATGTTGTGGGGTTGTGCACATTCATTACTCCAGTGTTATTCCTCTTTCCCATGATTTCGGAGGTTTGTGCCTTCTCTGGGTTCTTCCCTTGGGTCACTATGGCTTCAATTAAGGTGCTCTGGATCTCGAGTCTGTATTATCTCAGACCCCACTACTCCTTTACTGGGTTGTATCACAGAGTCTCCGACCCAGGGAGTCGATAGAAGCTGCTTTAAACTATGGGAGGTGCCAGGTTGCACGTTCTCCTATGGTGTGATATCTCTGCCACCACCACTCCCTCACTGGGTCAAGTCCCAGGAGGCACAATACTGGGATTTCTCCTCTGTGGCCCGCAATTTGACTCACTGTTCTTGAGTACGCAGATGTAGCTGTACTGGACTCGGTGAATTCACTGCTGCTGCCGCCGCCGGTGGCAATATGGCGCCTCTGCCACACCCTCGGCCGTGAGGCTGGCGTATTTTTTCTTCTCTGGTTTTGATTTCCACTCTGAATCCCTGCAGCGTGTGCTGAGCTCAGCCACTGGGAGCTTTAAATGCTGTCTGCGCCGAAAGATCCCGCCTGGCTGTTCCGCAGCGGGTCACCTCGGCTTGCTGTAGCTGTCTGTTGAGTTCGCCGCTGCCGCCGGCAGTATGGCGCTGCTGCCGCGTCCTCGGGCGCATGTGTCTCCTCTGTGGCCCTGAGCTCTGTTCTCAGTCTGCTTTCTCTCTGGAGCCTGGTGGTTTTTTTGTTTTTCTGGTGATGGTGTTTTCTGGCTATGAAAGGCGCTCTTTTTGTGGTAATGGAGATTGGTTGTTAGCGGGACTCTTAAGCCCCGCTTTTCTCGGTCGCCATCTTCCCGGAAGTCCCCATTGTGGGATTTTCATTTCCAGTGTTTGTGCCAGTAAGCTGACTACCTTTGGTCTTCCTCCCACATCTTCAACCCTACCACCACACACTCATGGAGATAGTATATTTAAAAAAAATCCCAAAGTTGTGGACCAGCAGCATGTTGGTGACGTAGGACTGGGTTAAACCTGCCCTCAATTCATGGACACTGTGCACAGAACCCAAGGCTAGTTTCAGCTGTACTATATTACTATAGGGAAGATTTCATCATGGAAAGTCAGCTCAAGAAGTGCTTATCAAGTCTGCACTCTGTGAGAAGCCCCTCCATTTTCAGACCAGCATGAAAGCCACTGTGATTTCATGTGCTGCCCATTCTGAGTGCACTTTATACTAATATCCAGCCCAGATGGTGCTGGTACAGTGGGCTTTGTTTGCAGTAGCATGCAAGTGGCCTTTTGTGGGTGCCCAGCTGTATTCTGTGCTTGCGTACCATGGAGGGGATCTAGTCCACACTGGGTGCTATGCCAGATGTGTGGAAGGTACAAAGGAGCTGGTGGTGGGTCTCCTTTCCACCCCAAGTCACTCAAGTAGTGACCTCTGGGTTTTTATCAAGGGCAGCTCATGTTCCCCATGCCATCATTGTTGAGCATCCAGGGATCAGTAGCATTTTTTTAGATAAAAGTTGAAATTATCTCTGTTTTTCATCATGTTTATTGACTACTCTGTGAGCTCAACTATGTCAGTCGCTCACTTTATCCTTATGTGCGGCTCTGTTTTTCTCGTGGACATTATTTATAACGCGGATACTGTAAAATTAAAGCCAAAGGCCACCAGGGACCCCCCTGGGATAAAAACAAAGTGGAACCATGGAAATGGTGGTGGTGGGGTCTTTTGGGATTCAGGTTTATGGGAGATGATTTTCACAATGGAATAAGAGAACAGGGGCCAGTCCTGGACTTGATGATATCAGAAGCAGAGGCGATTTGGTCGCTGGGTCGTAAGTTTTATCAAAGATGCTGGTGGAATCAAACTAGGATAAGAGTTGCGATTGGAAGAGAAAGAGCACCCCCTTGTCTTTGAACGGGAAGTTTCTCCCTTGTGGTGGTGGGGTGTCCTTGTTTTTGTCTTGTTCCCAACACAGCAGCAGCGTGGCCTTTTCTGAGCATCATTTATATCCTTCATGCGTAGTTGGGGACATTGCGTCTGGCTCTGGGCAGGGTCAGCTTTCATTTTCTAAGTAGCTCCCTCATTGGTGAAACGAGGGGACTGCACAAGAGCGAATGCTTTCATGCTGCTCCTCAAAGGTCGAGGGTTCTGTGGCGGAGCTTTGGGGGCCTCAGCAGGTGTCATGGGGAGGCAGAATGGGTAGGCTCCTCAACAGAGCAGCCATGCTATTCCACTTTTACATTTTGGGGTTCTGGGTTAAGCCATGTTTTAAATAAAGATTCATTTGCCACAGAAGAGCCTGGAAGATACTGCACTGGATCAGCTCCAGGTTTCTTTATTGCTTCATGGTGCAGAAAAGGAAAACAGTTTGTTCCGAAAGTGTAGGGCTGATTGCATTCGGTGGTCTAAGCTCTGCTGAGACGTTCAGAATTTCGTTTATTTCATTTATTTATTTTTTTTTCTTTTCGTGTCGGAATTCTAGCATGCCAGAATTTAAAAGCTGATGGGACAGACACACTGGAAGTTTAGTTGACTGAAGATCCCAGAGTCCTTATGAAAAAGGGTTTATCTTAACAAACGAGGCATATAAGTGTGTTTCAACAGTGTGGGAGGACAAGAATGAGAAAGTATTAGTGATGGAAGCCATTTTTACCATTGGCAGGTGAGGGCTGGGGAGTCACGGGATTCACATTAGTCCATGATAGATCAACAGTGTAGTTTGTAGGAACAATTTGGCACAGGTTAAAGTAGGTTTTTATTTATTTTATAGTTCTTTTGGGTATAACTAAGCTTTGTTAATTTTATGAGACTCATCCTTGTGTATTTCTGTTCATTAGCTATTTGCTTATTAGATGTTTATTTTCCACTCTATCCACTGTGGCTATGTGGCTGTTGGAATTTTCTCTTTGTCCTATAAATACATTCTTAGCACATTGACTCTGTGCATTTCTACTTAGATGATTTGGGAATTCTAAAACTTTATGGTTCTAATTTATGTCTTTATTGTCACCAATGACCAGACTAGCAAGTGATTCAACTCATAACTTGTCTTAATTTGGACGACTTTGGAGTTGATAATGATGTGCTGAAATTTACATTAATATTACTGAGTGATTCTGCTTTGGGGACTTAACAGTTGCTGTTTGGTCTGTATTACCTTGGTTCCTTCAGCTATGAGATATTGAAACTTTGAATGGTTATGACCCTGGGGAACAAGGGACACACTCATAAGACTAGTTTTTATAGGTAAACCAACTAATGTATCATGAGAGAAACTATGCTCCTAGAACCCATTCTGTTTTTCCAATTTGAGCCAACTCACCAGAATGAGACCTTGAATTTGTACTGCTAGTTTTCTGTTTAAAGGAAGGTTATTTAGCAAACAACACAAAGAGGTTGGGAATTATTAAGTTGTGACTCACAATGAAATATTTTGAGAGTCACTTCATGAACAAGAGATGTTAGTATGCATCCATCAAACTGTAGCAAACTTTGGCACATGGGCTGAGTCTACTCTTTTGCCTGTTTTGTATACCTCCTGAGCTAAGAATGATTTAGAATCATTTAAAAATATCAAAAGAATAATACTATTTCATGAGATGTGAAAATTATGTAAAATCCAAATTCTGGGGTCCATAAAAATTTTATTAGAACACAGCAATGCTCTTTCATTTAGGTATTGTCTGTGTCTGTTTGATGCTACCACAGCAGAGTTGAGTAGTTGAAAAAGAAACATCATTACCTGCAAAGGCTAGAATATTTACAGAAAGGGTTGTCAACCGTTGGTTTACTTAATAACATTATATGCACAAAATAATTCATTGAATTTTGAGAGCTTGCCAGTCAACATTTGTTTTAGTATTTTGGGGGGAGGAGTATTGTGCTATATTGTGTTTCATAGATAGGATCAGGGTGGGCTTTACACATCTTTCTTCTCAATTTGTTTTTGTTTTGGGGGCGTATATTCCTTTTATGGCATTGACATTTGCTGCTTTTTTTTTTTTTTTAAAAAAAAAGGAAGTCATATTCTTTTTTTGTTTGTATTTTTTCTTTTTATTGAGATGCTGTATTTAATGGAGTCCCAGATGGTGGAGGCATACGTGCACATATCACTCATTTAGCCCTGACCCAGTTCCCACCCCATTCCCTCCCCCTCCCTCCTTTCCGTGTTTGGTTAGTGATTGACTCTGATATGTTAAGAAGTCATATTCTTAATGCAAGTTATTTTCTTCTCCTGGATGTCTTGCATATAGTGAGGTATGTGTGTGTGTTAATTTAGCTCACAGGACCTGGGGAAATGAGTGTGCTTCAGACTTAAAGGTGTTGGTATTCAAGTAAGGACTTCCTGGAAGAAAGATGGGATGCAAGAATGCAAAGGTCTAAGAGGCCAGAGAAAGGAAGTAGAAATCCTTAATAGAGTCACGACAGTAATTTGTTGGCAAGTGCAGACGAGCCAGACACTGCTGTTTGAAATTTCAGGGACTGGCTTGGGTTGCAGTTTACAGTGTAGGAGGGGGAGAAGCTCAAGTCACTAGAAGGAAAATGCCTTATTTTTTCCACTTCCTCGGTCACTAAAAGACAGAATCAATCTTTGGTTTAGGGTGGACAGAGAGAAGAGGATCAGAGTTCTGCAGGAGCCAAGCTGACGTGTGTGCGCGCGTGCTGTTTGTCAAAAGCTATCAAGTGTTTACAAGACAACTAAATTTCCAGATGAGAACCTCTCCCGAGGGACAAAGAATACTAAACGAAGGGGTATATTTTGCATTGGCAGGCTCATTCCATCTGTCTTCCCTAATCATGCTTATTACTGTGGAAGATGGGCTGTTACGGTGATGTGAGGACAGAAACCATCTGCCTCACAGAGTCTTAGGCAACTTTACGGCCCCGTAATGTTGGAAATAATAAAGGGGCAGAGGATGTGACATCTGACGGCCAGCTCCAAAGAGCAAGTGCTTATCAAGATTCATGTAAGATGTTCTCCGATCCTCATGGCACAGTTTCGGAGTATCATCTTTTCCCTCTCTCATGTCCTCTCTTAGTAAAATCACATTGTTTAAGAGACTTCTCTATGATGATGACATTGCTGCGAATGCACGGCATTCATTTTTCTAAAGTAACTCTGTGTGTGTGTGTGTGTGTGCGCACGCGCGTGCGGGTGCACCTGCATTGGTGTGACTGGGAACTGAACTCAGGGGCACCCTAAGCACAGAGCTCCACCTCCAGCCCTTTATATTTTTTATTTTGAGATAGGGTCTTGCTAGTTGTGGAGACCAGGCCTGGATGTGTGATCCTCCTAGCCTAGCTTTCCATGTACTAGAATTACAGGCATTCACTACCTCACCGACTCTTCTGTTCCCCGTAAAAAGAAACTCCTACCATAATCCCAATGACCACTGTACTGACCTCAGTTTCATGAGTACCGGCGTTAACTTATGTTGAATATCAAGTGAATGTGGTATCCCGTATGTTATCAACTTTGTAATAAGTAAGTTCTATATTTTCCGTGCAATTGTTGAGGGAATTTGCTAGCATTTGCCTCTCTACTTACAAGGGAATATATATTTCCATATCCTTCAGTTCACCTTCACAGACGATTGGATTTAATCAAGAAAGTTGAGAGAATTTTTGGCCCATTCTCTAGTGATCTATGCTAATCATAGTCATGAAGACATTGTGACCTGTTTTATGAGCTTTATAAGTTTTCTGATCTTCCGGCCGTTAACCTGGCTTTCTTGTTAGTAAAAATTTCTAAGAATAGTGCAGTGTAAAAATTACATCATAGAAAGAGAAGATAATATAGGTAATATTTCTTTCATGACTTTCTAAGTACAGAGGTAGGGGGGAATGCTAAAAAAAAAAGCAGACTCATTCTAGAACACAGATTCTCACTTATTCAGATTTGCGCTAAATTTTTCCTCATGGTGGGGGGACAAGTTGTAGAAGGTTGAGTAGCACGCCTCTACTCGTGGGATGCTAGTGACACTCCACCCCCAGTCATGACAGTCAGAAATGTTCCCAGACATGGCCAAGTGTCCCCTAGGTGACAAAATCACCATTGTTCTAGAATTTCTGTTTTAGATGCAGAGGAGACAAAACCTTCACTTTTTTTTTTGGCGGGGGGGGGGGTTGTTATATTCCTGCAGGAGGCTACATCCTGGAACTATAAAATTCCAGGGGAAAAAGCCAATAAAGGGACTGGCTTCAGCGTCTTCATGGTCTCCCTGGTAGTCTGTGGGCTTTTCTTAGGACAGCACTTCTTCCGCCCTCTCCCCGTCCTCTCTCTGCTCACTGACTTCCTCTGTTTATTCTGTTTCCGATCCTGCCTTCTTCTGATGGTGCATTCCATAGGCTCATCAACTCTACCTCATGGAGTCTATTTCTTTTAGGCCCTGCCCTGCTGTCATGGTGAGATTGGGCTGCATTAGAGGCACAGGCACGGCTCAGCCTCAGGAGAAGATGTCTGCTGGCTGAGTGCACTCATCCCAAAGTTGTGGCTGGGAAAGAGGGAGTCAGTTGGTTTTGAAGCACAGGTGCCAAGTGGCAGGGGCCGTACACCGAGTGCTAGTTCACTCAGAAGGAGGCACAGCAGTGTAGACAGATTTCTACACATATAACTCATCGGCATGAGATAAAATAAGAAAATAAATAGAAAATAAGTTTAATATATATGATAGTAAGATGAAAGGTGATTTTAAGAAATTTTTAGTGTATAAAATGGGAAATTCCCCAAGAAGACAATATACAAAATCAGGAATGAGCAATGTCACAAAACAAGTACAATGTCACAAATATTTTTAAAAATTTATACTTACCAAGAACAAAAGAAGGGCGAATGATCATAAAGCATATATGAAGATTTGTTTTTCAATTTAGTAAAAAATTAAAAGTGATGATTGTTCCACCACTATTGGTGAATGATTAGCAAAACTCTTCTGGTGCCAGGAGGAAAATTACTGACTTTTAATGAAAACTCAGTTCAATAAGTTTTTGGGTATAATCTAGCAGTACAAATGAAAGCACCAAAGATGTTAACACCTTTTTAAGTTAGTATTTCTCTTCTAGAAATTTACCCTAAGGAAATATTCAGAGACAAAAGTCAGGACTTATATATGAAATTGAAGTGTTCATCAGAGTATGTCATTTTATAACAAAATATAGGAATTAGTCTAAGTATTCAAGAGAGGATTGATTAAACGTATTTTCAAGACATAATTAATGATATAAGAAATGTTCACAGTATTATGCTTTGTGAAATTACAGAGTTACACACAAAGAAATAAAAGCAGAAGGATATATATTAAGTATTTAACAGTGGTTATCTAATGTTGGTAGCAGGACTAATTTTGATTATATTTTAGTTTTCAGTGTCTTCTAAACTTTCAATAACAAGAGTTTATCACATTATTTTTATAAAAGGTTAAAAAACATACCCTCGCAAATGGTAGTCTTAAAAATGGTTTATTACCCATCTCACAAAGTGAGAATTCATTATAATCCAGTGTCCAGACTTTAATATTAAGAAATCCACTTTTTTCATGTCACTAAATGCAAGAAATTTTCTTAGGGGCAGACTCATATTAACCAAGCTTACAGAGACTGATGTATAAAATCAGAATGCCAGTGAATTAATTTGCATGGGATATAGAACTGTGGAGAGAACTAGACTCCCGTCCTCTGGTCAATTTATTTTCTCCCAGTGGGTCACTCTATGGGAAACTAGATTATAAACAGAATATCATCTTGTGAGCAGAGAATCAGAAATAATGAGTGTTAGTTATAAAATTTTAATGTTTCATTGCTTTGAGTTTTAATTGCATGAAGCATTCTGATCCCCAGTAAGGAAGGACACACCCCCAGGCTCAGACACATAGAGTCTTCCTATTTGGAAGGAGATTGAACAAGATTGCCCAAGTTTGCTTTGACCAGTTTTTAAAAGCTTTCATAGTTAACTAAACAGGCTTGTAACAATCACCTTTTTTCTTTAAGCTTGTCAGTGTTTCAGGTGGGCTTCCTGTTGATGTGCGTGATCACACACACACACACACACACACACACACACACACACACACACCCCTGCACAAAGTTTAAGGTGAGATTAAGCCATAAATTTATTTAATAAAGAATACTGAAATTAGAGACAGCCACTCAAAACTGGAGCATATACTCTGTGTCTCAGCCCAATTTTCTTAGACCTAAAGCCCAGTGGGAGGATGCATAGTTAACAGTGACATCACATAAGTGGAGCTTGTTAGATCTGCCAAGGTTGATTTTATTTTGAATTATAACACTGAACACTATCCCCTTTATACTCTAGGCCTATATATCACCAATCTCTCTCTCTCTCTCTCTCTCTCTCTCTCTCTCTCTCTCTCTCTATATATATATATATATATATATATTTGTGTATATATATAAATGTATGTATGTATGTATATGTGTGTGTGTGCACATGTGTGTATGTGCACACATGCATACACATAACAGAAAAAAACCAACTGGCCTGAACTGTTTTATCCCAGTATACTCTCTTATATTCCACACTCTGGTCACCAAAATGTGTATATTTTTTCACACACTGACCAATTCTTTGGTCAACACCGGCTAAGCAACCTAAAATTCTATTCAGTCAGAGACTATCTGCCTGATGTTAGAGTCAGATCTCTCAGGTTAAGGGTTCAGTCTTTCTGTCTTTTCCATAAAATGCCAATTAGCGGTCCAGGCCTCTGGTTCTTCTGAGAGACTAGTCATGAACTGGCAAGTCCCACAACTCCTTCCTTGGACTTCCTTCCTTCCTTCCTTCCTTCCTTCCTTCCTTCCTTCCTTCCTTCCTTCCTTCCTTCCTCTTTCCTTCCTCCCTCCTTCCCTCTTCCCCTTTATTTTGTGATAATGGGATTGAATACAGGGGAATTCTACTTCTGAGCTACAACTCAGCCCCATTTTTTTGTTCTTTAATTTGAAATAGGGTCTCACTAAGTTGCAGAGGGCTTCACTAAATACCTGAGGCTGGCTGTGAACTTGCAATCCTCCTGTCTCAGCCTCCTGAGTGCTGGGATCACAAGCTTGCACCACCATGCCTGGCTGTCATTTTTTTTTTACAATGGCTCGCAGAACTCAGGGACACTTACTGTTTACTGGTTTATTATTTAATAAAGGACATAGAAAGGAGACAGATGAATAGTCAGATGTAGAGATGCAAGAGCTGAAGTCTGGAGGGTCTGACCTCCCCACATACTGATGTGATCTTGTTCACCAACCCTGAACTTTAGGAAATTTCATGGAGGCTTCAACATCACTGGTTACAAACTCAATTTGCAGCCCCTGCCCCTTCCCAGAAGATGGGGTTGGGGCTGAAAGTTCTAATCTTCTGATCCTGGCTTGGTCTTTCTGCTGACACACCCTATCTAGAAGCCCACCAAGAGTTACTGCATTGGAACAAAAGATGCTCCTATCACCTAGGAAACTCCAGGGGACTGGGAGCTCCATGTCAGGAGTCAGAGATGAAATTTTAGATCGAAAGATTCATCTAACACTGCTGTGGCTCAGGAAATCACAAAGGTTTTGGGAGCTCTGCACTGGGAACTGGGGACGAAGACCAAAAGATATATTTCTTATTGTAAGTTGCAATATTTTTACAGGTAACAATATGTCAGATGCATACGTCTATCTGATTGTCTCACTATATTTGACATACAGCGTTTAATGTCAGGTCCATTTGCACAATGCTTTCTGGGTCCTTTATACCCATCCTCACCAATACAAGGGAAGAGAGACAGGTTGTTCCCCGGTTCCTGAGTTCAGCATTCAAGTTCTCAGATTCTCTTGAATATTGTGAAGTGGGATGGACAATTAACAACTCAGCTGTACTCAGCCGGCCCCTTCCTGTTCTATTAAGGCAGTTTCTGGTTTGGTTCAACTGGTTCAATGGATTTGCTCCCTCCTGCTGCCCAATTCTTGGGTTCCTGCATCCACAGCCAAACTCTTTGGGAATTTATTTTGCACAATCTGGAGAAAGGGAAAGAATAGGAGATGCAGGGTTCTTGCCTTGGGAATGGAGTTCTGAATGGAGTTTTGAGAGAAAGAGGACAGAAGTTCTGAAAGAATCGCACTGTAAAGGGAGCAGTCGCAGGAAAACAAGCCCCCCTCCATGTATTTAAGAAATGGGAACGCAGCCCTTTTTCCTGACATTGCTATTTTGTCCGCTGTGTTTCTGTGGAGATAATACTGTTCTGAGACTAGGCCGTGGGCATCATTGTTTACTTTCATTTGTATTTTATTAATTTCTGCTTAATTGATATATGGGCATAAGGTAAAAATAGAAGAAAATGATATTAACTGAATAGTAAGCTTTCCTCCTGTCTGGCTCTTTTTCCCTGATGTGACCAAGTTATCAGTTTCTTTTCTCTGCATAGGGAAACGTGTGCAAGGAATGCCTAGCCTTAAAGGAAAGAGTAGAATTATGTCTGCTGTTCATAACCTTGTTTTTTAAATTAAAAAAGATACACAAAATGCCCTGTATTAATATACATACACATGTATGCCTCTACCATGTTGTACTCCAATAAGATGTATGACTGCAATGCACCAATTAAAAAATGAAAGAAAAAAGAAAAAAATATACACATACAGTTATTCCTTGGTATCCATGGGGGATTGATTCCAGAATTCCCTGTAGATGCCAAAATCCAAGAACGCTCAGGTCTCATATAAAATACCAGAGTATTTGCATATAACACCTGCAGTTCTCTCATATACTTTAAATCATGTATAGATAATGTTTAATACTTAATACAAAGTAAATGCCGTGTAAATATCACTGTTTTGTTTAAGAAATAATGACAAGAAGAAAAGGTGTGTACATGTTCAGTAGAAATGCAATTTTTAAAAATATTTTCTGTCTGCCCTGCATTGGTTAAATCCACAGAAGTGGGGCCCATGGGTACAGAGGGCCTCATTAAAAATATTAATCATGGCTTTATAAACATCACAGACGAATGAAGAGGCACATCCTTGTTATCGCTGTACCAGCAATGCTGGCCGCCTTTCCCCGCAGCGTCTCATTGGAGCTGATTATTGCGGGTGATTTCTGTCTACCACTTGCCCTCCTGAGATTTTCACTGATTCTGCCTGGGGGAGACACAGTCCAGTGTGTAGGCAAATGCGGCGGGGGAAGCGAGCCATCTGAGCTCTGTTAGGCAGAATGGAGCGAAATATGAGAGAGGAGGGAGGGCTACCACTGGCCCAGAGTCTTCCCTGATTTCAGATTTAGTTTTTACTCAAGTCTCAGGCTAGGTGTCATGGACCCTGGAGTGCACTGCCCAGCGTCTCTGGATTGCAGAAAACTCTTTCCAACTGTGTACACCACACAGTGCAGGTTTTGAGTATTAGCTCAGTAACCCTCAGAATGGCAATTTGACTTTCAAGTACTCTAGCTTGGACTTGTTCGCACAATATACACACATTTTTCATATTCTCCCAGGTAAAGTGAAAGTGTTTTTCTCAAGTGTGTCTAGACAGCCGCGGAGACTAAACTTCGTTATCACTCTTCCCAATCTCTTCTCTGGACATTGCTCTCCACATGGCGGCTATTCAAACCTCGGGCCTCGGGGACCCACATCACAAAACCCAGCGATGTTTCTCTTAATATCCGTGGTAGAACTTGGGCATTTATTTTTTTCAATTATAGTTAGGGGAAAAAAGAAAATTGCAAGACCAGAGAGATGAAAGAGGTCCCCCAGAAGAGATTTTTATTTATTTATTCAGGCTTTTCTCATCTCCGTTTTCAGTCTCTATCTCCCTCCTTACCACCACTTCAGCTGAGAAAGTAATTATTGACAACACCAAAGAGCATATAAACACCTCCCAAGCCAGTTCCTGTTATAAATGAGGCTATAGGCAGTAAAGAGCTTCATAACAGTTTAAAAAATTTCCAAGCCTGGCTGGGATGTCAGGACTAAGGATTTGATCCATAAAAATGTCCTAAACAGCGCCACAGAAATTGTAACCATATGTTTACAACTTTAAAATGCATATCTGAATGAGATAAACCTGGCATCCAACGGACCTGCCGTTGATGCAGATAAAGCATTTTTCTCACCAATACCATTTACTTAAATGAAGAAGCAAGTTAGATACGGCAGAAACTCGGTATTTCATTTTAGCAAATTGCCTTGAAGTGATGCTCTGATGTAAACATTTCCTTGCATCTCGGTCTGTACCAGTGTTCTGCCGGTAGGCTGTCTCAACATCTGTCAACACTAGGAGGACCTTCCTTCTGTGGGCTGGACTGTACGTTGATTCTTTTTATGAGAGAGAGATGTCTATTTTTAGACATTTAGAGTCTGAGAATAGGCAAAGGGCGGCGATTGACCTTCTGTTTTCTATCAGACACGGTGCCACATTATCTTCAGATGTTATCTGCTCTGTCAGGTAATGCCTTCTATAGCTAGCTTCTCTGAATTCAGAACTTGTTTCAGGCACTTCTGGGATTTTGAGCTGGCACATACATCGATGCCCATACTGAGCTTTTTGTCTTCAGCGTACTGCAAAGACACGAATCCTCTTGGGAACCATCAGCTGGCATTTCCAGCAAAAACCAGAAGAACATTCTGACCCTATTTATTACCTTTCTGAAACCTGACATATATTCAATCATAACTTTTCTTTACCTTATATGAGTTACCAAGGAATATATTTTTCCCTTGTCTTTTTAGATTTATTTCTAATCCTTGTAAATACCAAGCAAACAGAATTTCTTACCAAAATACATCCAGCAGGGGATTTGCAGGTTTTAAAATTTTCTTTTCTTAGAGAAAATATATATCCTATACATTGCTGCATATTTTATACCTCTGTATATTTTAAAGATGTACATCAACCTTGCCAGTGTTCTTTGTAAGGCCAGGGTCCTACCTGCTCCTGTGGGAAGAAAGCATCATTACAAGACGAAGCCAAGGTCATAGAATTCAGAGAAGTGTCCCAAGGCTCTCTTCATACATAGATGGATTCCTTGAAATTCTAACCAGTAGTAGTAGGAGACAAAAGTCTTCAGAGATGAGTAAGTACCCATCTAGTATTTCTGATAGAATCCATAGGGACTCGGTTACTGGGTATAGCAGAACGGCATTTTAAAATATGTTAAAATTTGAGGTAGATAGGAAGGCCAATAGATCAGGATGTGGATGACATGTAAAAGATAATTTATCGCTCACAGTTTCCAAGAGAAATGGGCATGCTGTCATGGGGGAACACGTGAGAGAGCATCATGGTCAGTTAGGAGGAAGATGAAGGGGGAAATTGAGCTTTTAGTGTGTGTATGTGTGTGTATATGTGTGAGTGTGTGCATGTATGTGTGTGTTTTGTAGAGATAACTGGCAAAGCTTAGGATGTCTAGTTTGAGTAATTCCAGTGAGCTCTGAGGCACTACCCTTAGCTATCTGGCATCTGGCCACAGGGCAACTAGGGCAGGTGTGGAGTACAAGAGCCTCATAAGGGATGTAGTTGAGGATGTGAGCTCTGGATATATTGGTTTGTATTTGAAAAGTGTGCTCCTGGGAGGAGGACTCCTGAGCAAGAGTGGGCTGAATGACAGGAAGGCCTGAGGCCAAGGCAGGGTGACTCTGGCCAGTTGCTGAATCATTTAGAACAAGGTAGATCTGACATAGGACTATAGGGCACACGTTAAAACAAATTCACAGAAGCCACAAATATCGTTAATACAAGTGGTTAGAACAGATTCCAGAACCATACTACCTGAGCAAGAATCTTGGCTCCCCACTAAACATTTACCATGTGACATTTGTTATGACTTAATCACTTGCTCACGGACGCCTGTGCCACCATCGGCCCCATTTTTTTTTACAACTATATAACAAAGAACCACACGACTTTTTTTCTGGAGCAAATTGGGCACAAGCAATGGAGCTGCCTGAAACCACTCATATACAGAAGGTGGCTGGTTCACTGGTCCTAATCTTCACAGAGTTGATGTAAATTCACTAGGTGAGACCCTGGTAGCTCAACCAGGGTTTCTGTTTTTTTTTTTTTTTTTTTTTGTTTTTGTTTTTTTGTTGTTGTTTCCAAATGGGAAGCTCCTTTCTGTGGCCTAGGCATAGAAACTGAATGCAGTTCCCCTCACTTCCTTCACTTTCCGAAGTCTTAACAAGACCACAGGTCTTGTCTAAGTCAGTCTTTCAGAGCACAACAAAACCTGCTAACCTGTGGTCGTGAGTGTGGAACGGAACAAGGTGGATCCCTCCTGATATGGGTAAGGATGATCTGTGCATACACAGGTCTGCATCAAGCACGCCTCAAGCAGGCACAGGCACCATGGACAGAATTTAGACACAAATCTTAATTCCGAAAGTGCAAACTAACCATTGTTGGTCTCTGTCCTTATCTGGCTCCTTAGGAAATCTTGTATGTATTTTTACTTGCATACCAAGTTTTTACTTGGTATTTTCCTGAGATACACATGGGGAATATTTGGCTGTTCAAGGAACACAGCCTTTCTGAACAACAGCTTCTGGTAATCTAATAGCTTTTTTCTTTCTCTGATCACTTTTGCTACCCTTTTTTGGGGGGGTGGGATGAAAGATACATTTATGCTTCCTGAATATATGCTTGCGTATCTAACTGAGCTTGTATATATCAGCCTTACTACATATGGACCATTGACATTGTATTCTATGTTGTAGGTTTGGATCATTGGGTTCAATAGGAGGAGGAAATGGGCATGAGATGAGTATTTTCCATAGGAACCACTGAAGCAATTTGATAAACTTGCATCCCTATGTTCAAAGAGTACAGGTCTCTCCTGCACATGCCCACAGATAGCAGTGTGAGAGACCCAGTAGAGACTACTCAGGATCACAATGTTTCACTGATCTGATTACAAGGAATTCTTGACAATGAATAATCAGGATGATAGACTTTTCAGCAACTACTGGCATAGTAATCACTCTTTCTGATGACAGGATCAGATTGTTCCGAAAACCAGTGAGCTTAGCCCTGTGGAAACAGAACAAACATGTTTAAAAGAAGCCTAAGTTTAAAATAGCCAGTAATGCTCCCAATGGCATTTTCAACAAGGGTCCCAAGCTCCTAGCTCCTGGGGGGGGGGGTAGTTCTTCAACCTAGTTATTCTGAACATATGAAAAAGCAGCTAGCCTAAACCAGACCCACTTGCTGGGTGGGCGTGGCGGCGCACGCTTGTAATCCCTGCGCTTGGGAGGCGGAGACAGGAGGATCGCGCAGGTTCTGAGCCAGCTGCACTGGCTTAAGAGACCCTGTTTCCAAAAATAAAAAAAAAGTATAAAATAGGTCTGGGAGTGTAGCCCGGAGGAAGAAGGGCTTCCAGGAACCCCAGTACCACCAAAACAAAACAAAACAAGACAAACAAACAAAAAACCACCAAAAAACCAGACCCATTCTCTTCTCTTTAAGGAGAACTGAACTTATCTTTGTATTAGCAAATGAATTTATCTGTGGCTAATGGAAACCATTAGTTTTGGGACTTACTGCATGGAGATTATTTAGAACAGAGAGGAAGCCTCTTTGTATTGCTAGAATAGAAACATTTGAAATCCTTTGCTCAAGACTAAGGACCAAATCTCTTTTAAGATTCAAAGCCAGGGCTAAAGTCCATGTTCTGACCTGGCTCTTTGGGTAAACTTCAGCAAATAACAGAATTACTCAGAAAGTCCAACTCCTTTAACATGCAACAATTTAACTTAAAAAATCATGCTTAATGTGAAAAAAATTAGGAATGCCTTATGGAGCAAAATGAATTAGAAGTTAATCATAGTTTTATCTCTTGGAAAAACCACTCTTAGTAATTTGTAACTATCTTTGCATTTTCTTCCTTCTTTTCTTTCTTTCTGGATACTTTCACATTCCCTTTATTTTTTTTTAATCAAACACCTCCTGATTGTATATGAGGCTATTACCAGCCCTCTAAATTATTCTAGCATCTTTTGCCATTCCAGGGGTGGGTTCCCTGACTTTGATAATCTATGTAGTATGTGGGAATCCACAGACAATACTCAATACTTTTATCTGATCACAATGGGTTTTTAAAAAAGATTATTTTAACATATTAAAATTATGTATGTTTCCCCTTTTAAAAGATAATATTTGCCGGGCGTGGTGGTGCACACTTGTAATCCCAGTGCTTGGGAGGCTGAGACAGGAGGATCGCACAGGTTCAAAGCCAGCCTCAGCTACTTAGGCTGTCAGCAACTTAGTGAGACCCTGTTTCCAAATAAATTATAAAATAGGTTTGGGGGTATAGCCTGGAGGTAGAATGCCTCTGGGTTCCATCCCTAGTACCACAAAAAAAAGATAATATTTGAAATATACAGAAACATATAGAAAATTAAAAACAGAGGTCAGTTTATGTTTTCATTCAAAATTGCAATTATACTCTCTATATAATTACTTTTTAAGTGAAAATGCTTATAATATAAATATTAGAGCTGGAGATGTGGCTTGGTGGTAGTGCTTGCCTAGCATGTTTGTGCCCTCAGTTCAATTACAATCAGATAGTAAAATCATAAATAATTTTTTTTCCTATGCTGAACTTTTAGGCTTTCTCCCTAAGGGTAATCAACCACTGTCAAAATGCTTGTGTATATTACGTGTATTTTCTATTTAATTCCACATTTTTCAAAGGCAAACTTAGAAATGACTTTATGTTATTCCTTTGTTTAGATGAAAACTTTCTTATGTATGAACAAACAGGTGGACATTAAAATTGTTTCTAATGCTTGTTATAGTATACACTTAAAATACACGAGGGCCAAATCTTGAGATCTTTTGCAAAGCCCCAAACTCCAAGTACCTCAAGTTGAGCATCAAAGCACTAAAGGTTTTGATTTACATTTTCTTTTGCTATTATTATGGTGTTTTTTCTTATCTGAAAAAGAAAATGCTTATGAATATATTGTCTTGATGGTTTGTGGTCATAATTAACATGTTTTAATTTATTGTTCAAAAGAAAATAGTTCATTATCCTTTTTATTCAAATTCCAAAAACTATCCACTCTTTAAGTTTACTAAGGAACTAGGCTATCTTCTGTAGCCTGGAATTCAGTATTTGAAATTTGGGCCAAATGGAAAATTTCAGCAATGAATTCAAAAAGTTTCAAAGAATTCAAAAAGTTTCTAGTACTTTCAGGAACTATTATTGTTCCTGTAAATTGCTCTCAAACAGTTTGGTGATACTATTTAGAAGCGACAGCCAACATTGGGTCTTGTCTCTATCTTTATTTGAACTCATAAAATGTGACATTATAAATTGAGAAATTGAGGAATTAAACAGCATTGCTAATACAGCACTATGTCTGGAGATGGCTCATGAATGCTAATTATTATCCTTAAAATAATTCCCTAGACACCAAACATTTTCTGAAATAGCTTTGTTATAATAAGTACATCTGCAAATCATCTTTTAAATCATCTTTTATGAGCATGATTCATGTGTGCATACATTTTTTGACAGTGTGATAAAATGTAGGGAGGAAGAACATGTTTCTACTTTTCCTGGCCACCAAAGAGAATTTAAGTAGTTCTGGTGAATGTAGAGTGCCTTGAATCCTTGACATTTTATTATAGACAAGAGGTGGGTTCAGAACTTAGTGACTTGATTTTCTAAGGTGTATAATGCTCTAATATGCTAAACATTTTTATTTCCCTAACTAGGTCTGTCTTTGACACAGGTAAGAATGAGGTCTCCCATTTGATTGCATTTGCAGCCCCAACTTACTTGACCTTCTGAAATTTCAGTTAGAGGTGCTTTCTTTAGAAAAAGGAACTGTACACACAGGTTTCTTCTTTCAAATATCTGTAAAATACAGAAATTTTATATAAAGATATCTAGGTAATAGAGAACTTCAAGGGTCGCTAATATATTAGATGGGGAGAGCTTTGCATGTAAGTTTATAAAGCTTAGAATAAATATATGATTGACAGTTATTCTCAGCCTTGAAGGCTATTGCTTTGAGGATTCAGAGTAAAAAGAGGCTTTAAGGACAGAGAGCTCTCTGTTCTACTAGCAATGCCTGTCATGAGTTTGGAACAAGGGAGCTGTGGCATTCAGACTCAGTTTTGGCCATGCAAAGTCTAGGTAGTAGGTGATGGATCAATTTTTTTTTAACAAAAATTGGGACAAAAGTGCCCAGCAAGAGGATATTTATGTTGTTTCTGGGTATAAGAGGGCATATGAAAATACATAATTTAGATGTGCAATGATGGAATTTACAGCATACTTTTCTGATTTATAGAAAATAAATGTTCAAAATGAAGAGGTAAGCTGGGAGTGGTGGCGCATGCTTCTAATCCCCACGCTTGGGAGGTTGAGACAGGAGCATTGCACAGGTTCGAAGCTAGCCTCAGCTACTTAGTGAGGCTCTTAGCAACTTAGTGAGACACTGTTTTCAAAAATAAAATATAAAATAGGTCTGGGAGTAAAGCCTGGAGGTAGAAAAGCCCTTGGGTTCCACCCCCAGTATCCTCCCCCACCAAAAAAAACCAAAACAAAACAAAATGAAGAGGTAAGAAAGTTAAGGGTTTAAGAAAGTGTGCCAGGATAGGGAGGCTGTGGTTTGGTAGGAGGGGGCATTCTGATAAAAGATGGTGAGGGGGGAAGGGAGGGACCTTTTAGAAGGTGTAACCAAGTCTGAGAAGCTCAGCAGAATCAGTTATGTTTGAAGGGCCTATGTTGAGATGCATTCTAATGTAGCAGAAAAAAAAATTATTTACAAACTGGGCAAAGTTTCTCCTATCCAGACCATGAAAGCAGATGTCTCATTTAGACTGGCGCTGGCCTTTCAGAAGACAGGAATAACCTCACTCTGGCTGACTGAATTAGAGGTAACACTGTTCACCCATCTGTGAAAACCCTACCAGACCAAAAGCCAGAGGGGAGGAGTGGTCATGTGAAATATTTCTCTTGTCATTAGTCTGACATTTGTTGGGTTATTTGGAAACTTGCAAAATTTGAACTATATTCAACGCTGCCCTTGGCTCCACCAGGTTGTGGCTGAGTTTCCCTCCTACAGCCCTCAATTTTATCAGTCACCCAGGGATGTCATTTTAGTGTAGAGCAGAGGCAAAAGGACCCTGTGCAACCACAGCCCTAAAGAGTTGTCTTTTCCTAGGTCTGTGGCTTTAGGAGAAAAAATACGACTCCTGCCATTTTGATCAGGGACTTGGTATTCTTCTCTCAGAGAATTTCTTGCTCTGGAAAAAAAAAATGAGAACTAAACTTCAAACCTTTATCACTACTGATCCCTTAGGATTCGGAGTTAAGGAATTTCTTAGCTTGGAGGTAGTGGGTATTGATGTAGGGAATATTTTCTCTTATATTTCTCCTGGGAAGAAGACATCAGACACTTGGTGCTCTCTGAAAAGGGTGGCTGGGGGAAATTAGTACGGCTTTAGAATGCAGTATTAATTAATACAGTACTTGGGAAATTGCACAGTATGCAATTCTGTGGTGTGAGTTTTTGATTCTACTTAATAATGCCTCTAGCCTCTCAAAAGTATTCTATTAATAGAGAAAAATTGTTTCTTGTACCCAAATCACCTTCCACTTGTCATTTCTGATGCCATGGTATTCCATCTCTTCTCATTCCACCCTCCAACAATCGTGCCTATTTTCCCAGGCCACTCCTGGGGGTACTGGCACACAGGTCTCAGGATACTTTGACAATCTTGACTTATACTCCAGTTTAAAATAGCGTGAGGAGAACTTTCATTGCTTGGTTCAGTTTATTCCCAGCCTCATATACCGTCGTGGACACCTTTCTCATCCCTCCTAAGTCATTAGGTCCTTACTTTATTCTCCTCTGAATCACATCTGCCCTCGGTACCAAGTGACATTCTATCTCTCTTTTTCAGAGTCTAGTCAGATTGTATATTATGCTTTAATTCAAATATGATTTGAGGACATTATGTCTATAGAGTAGAAAATCCTTAGGAAGGAGATAAAGAGACAATTAGCTGAATTTATTGGGATAAGGAGAAGAGAAAGTACAACAGAAAATTTATATGAAAGGGGACACATTTGTTTACTTTGCCACCGTTTGTAAGAGTCTGCTTTTTTTTACATAGTATGTAGTTTCAGGAAATGAGTATTTTGGGGACTCCATTTTCCTGCAAATGACATAATTTTGTTCTTCATGGCTGAGTAAAATTCTATTGTGTGTATAGACCACATTTTCTTTATCCATTCATCTGTTGATGGACATGTAGGTTGGTTCCATAATTGGGCTATTATGAATTGTTCCACTATAAACATAGGTATGCATACATCATGATGGAATTCTGACCTTAGTTCTTTTGGAAAGATAGTGAGGAGTGGCATAGCTGGGTCATATGATGGTTCTATTCCTAGTCTTTTGAGGGAACTTCATGCTGATCTCCATAGTGATTGTACTGATTTGCAGTCCCAGAGACAATGTATAGGAGTTACTATTTACCCACATCTTCACCAGAATTTATTAATGTTTGAATTCTGTGTGCATGCGTGTATGTGTGTGTGTGTGTGTGTGTGTGTGTGTGTGTGTGTGTATGTATGTGATACTGGGGATTGAACCCAGGGACAGTCTACCTCTGAGATACACACAAGCCCTATTTTTAAAATTTTTATTTTTGAAACAGGGTCTCACTAAGTTGCAGAGGGCCTTGCTAAGTTGCCGAGGCTGGTCATGAACCTCTGATTCTCCTATCTCAGCCTCCCAGGTACTGAAATTTTGAGCATGTTACCACAATGCCCAGTTGGGTTTGTATTCTTGATGACTGCCATTCTAACCACAGTTAGATGGATTCTCAGTGTAGTTTTGATTTGCATTTTCCTGGTTGTTACTGATGTTGAGTATTTTTTCATACATTTATTGGCCATTTATATTTCTTCTTTTGAGAAATGCTTATTCAGCTCAATTGTCTGCCTTTTGATTGGGTTATTTAGGTAATACATGTTCAAGAAAAGTAAGACCAGGTCTATGGACAATCTTTGACAAAGTCTTCTCTTAGGAGTTGTGCTTCTTCCAAAAATGGGTCTACTTTTTATGTCTCTGCTGCATTTGGTTAATGACTGGGATCAACCTCAGGGAACTTTGGTGCTGATGCAGGGATGGGGTTCAGTGCACAGCATCTTTCATCTTTCATCAATGTTACCTTAAATAGAGCTAACAGATACATTGTCATGGCTGATTTAGTATATAGTAGTTTAGACCTTTTCTATAATAATGCCTATGTAATCTCATCTACTACAACACCTACTTATACACATGAATATGTATACATATTTAAACATTTATAGTTTTGTGGATGAGGCCATATTCTGCATTTCTTTTACACTTGCATTTTTAATACTTGTACTGGTGCATATAATCTCACATCATAATGCAGTTTGTAGTGACAGTGACGTTCATGCACATGGCACCTGATGATCTTCCCCTGGCACCCCTCTCTTTTCCCCAAGCAGGGTATTGAGGTTGGCATTGGCATTCTCACATATATACAAAATACCCGTGGAAGTGTTTTCTTTATTAATTCTCTCTCTCTCCTCTCCATCTCTCACCTTCCCTCCCCTGAAATTTCTTCTCCATTATCTAAAGACCTTCTTATATTCCAATTACTCCCTAGCTTTTGCATATGAGAGAAAACATATGATTCTTCACACATTTTTATTTTTGTATAGTAAGAATTTATATTGACACTAGGCCTGTACATAAAGATCCTTCTTACTCTCCTTAATACCTGAATGGAATTTCCTGTTTGTACTGAAACTTATTCAACCAAATCAAAAATTCCTCTAATTTTTTTTTTACTGTTTCAAATAAGGCAAACTGTATTAGTTGGGCTTTTGTCATTATGACATAATGCCAGAGAAAGTCAATTTAAGACAAGAAAAGCTTTATCTTGGCTCATGGCCTCAGAGGTTTCAGCACATAGGCACCTGGCCCTATTGCTTCGGATGGTGGGAGTGGGTAGTGGAGGATCCTGTTCCCCTCATGGTGGCTGGGAAGTGAAAGGGGCTGAGGTCCCAATATCCCATCCAACAGCACACCCTCACTGACCTGACTTTATTAGGCTCGCTTCCTAAAGGTTCCACCACTTTTCAAAAACACTATGTTCTGGGGACTAAGCCTCCAACACATGAGCCTTTGGGGGATACATAAGACCCAAACTATGGCACCATTGAACCCACTTTTACATTCATATCTTTATATGGACCTTCTTAAATGGGGTAAATGACTATAAATTGATGAGTCAAAGTGCATGACATATTAATTTCTGATAGGTACTTCCAAATTAACATTCAAAGTACTTTTTACCAGTTTGTTCTACCACCAACAGTAAATGACACAACATCATCACTCTACTGACCCTGGGTATTATTGGACTTTGTCATTTTGCCAATTTGATGAGTAAAAAATAGCATGCGGGCTCTAAATGTCAGTTTGAAAGCAAGAGTTCTAATACCCATGATTCTTGAAAGCTGTCTATGGTGGAACCTGGTGTGTGACTCATCTGTGCTTGGAGCTCTGAACTCAGAAAGAAGAAAGCAAATTGGATGTGGTTTCCTCACCAAATATCAATCACAAACTCTGAAATGATGCCAGAAATGTCACCATTAAATATTTCTTTTGAAACTGTAGAACACTTCAAAACCCAGAGCCTTGTATTAAAGTGAAAATACTCTCTTTGACCTTCAGATATAATCTGGCACCTATATTTTTCAAATGGCAAAAAACTTCTTTCCCAGAGCCTGCTTTAGGCAGGGTCACGGAACTAGTTAACGACAGAGTTCAGACTAAAATCAGGTTTTCTGACTTCTAATCTGGTACTCTCTACTGTGAGAATATAAATAGTGGTTATTTCACCATAATTACAGCTAGAAATGCTGGTGTTAGCAAACCCCATGGAATCATCAAGGCACTTAACCAAAATAGAGAAAATGAAAGCTGAAAGCTCTGAATATTCAATATTTGAAGAGTAACAACTTATATATGCACACCACCATGTAGCATGCATTGAACCAAATACTATGGCTACAAGGGGAAAAAAAATAAACATGTTTAACATGTTTTAGTGAAAACCTATGACACTTTGACTTTGTACTGTGCACACATAAAAACACATGAATGGCATTTTGGATGTAGAGATAGTTTGAGTAGTTGTACTAAGACCCCCATAATTTTCAGTTTAACCTAATAATGTGCGTTTTAAGCAGTCACTCTGTGCAGTGCCATAATCACCTCTTTGTGACTTCTTGGAGCTGGTCAATACATTGCTTTGTTCATATTACCTTTGTGTGTTGTTGGGATGATATTTATTTAAATATGGAAATCTGAACTCTCATGGAGTAACTGGTATCTCTAAGTATTTTTTAACAAACGTAGACTTTAAACCCAAGAGAGAAGTTTTGGTTAAGAGCTTCTTCACATGAAGACAGAAGTTCTGGCCTCTCATCTCTGCTGTCATAGAGACTTGTTAATATTATGAATCCTTGCCAGGCATGGTGGCGCATGCTTGTAATCCCAGCATTCGGGAGGCTGAGACAAGAGGATCTGGGTTCACAGCCAGCCTCAGCTACTTAGTGAGGCCTCTGCAACTCAGTGAGACCCTGTTTCAATATCAAGAATAAAAAACAGGGCTGGGGGTGTAGCTTGGAGGTAGAATGCTCCTGGGTTCCATTCCAAGTACCGAAAAAAAATATTATTAATCCTTTGCTCTCCAGTAGGGAATCTTTTTCTTGTTTATATTTTTTCTTTGAATTTATTTTGCACTATCCTGAAGGATTTTAGTCTTTTGTTAGGATCTATCTTTTACTGAACTCCCATCTTCTAACTTTTGTGTAAATTCTTTTCAGTCCTGAGCTCTGAGACCACATGATTTTTTCCATTTTTTAAAACTAAAGCACTATAATGAAAACCACAAATGTATGGCTTAGTGAGTTATTTATGAGGTGAGTTCTTGTGTAACTCTCAGTCAAGTTGGGAAGCAGAGCTTCTCCACCAGTCCATTATAGGTTACAGTCAATCTTCTCCCCACTCTCCATCCAATGTAGACACTCACCCGGAAATCTTAGTAATATTCTCACATTCTGACATTCTCAAAAATTATATTTTAGTTTTTTCCATTTTAATTTGCTTTGAAATCTCTTTAGTGTACTCTTTGTCCTTTTATTTAACGTATAACTTACCTGTTGAAGAACGTGGAGCCTTTGACCTGCAGCATGACCCACAGTCTGGATTTTGCTGATCGCATGCTACAGCATAGATCATTATGCTCCCCTGTGCTTTGAATTTCCTACAAGCTGACAGGTGATGAAAATGTTTATCAGATTTATGATGAATCCTTTTGATACAACCAGTGATGGTTGTATGATATTTCATCACAAGTACATAATGTCTTTTTATCTTTCGGTGATACTAGCAAAAATGGATTGATAGTCAATATGTGAGTTCATTAATTTATTGGGAGTAGCGAGATAGCTACACTTTATTCTTTACTTATTAGTTAAATACTTTTATAAAGACATACTTCCCCCTTGTACTATCTGGTTACTCAGTGATATCTTTCATATAAGAAAGGCAAGAGTGTGTGCATGTATTTTCTAACCCTCTGTACCCCAATATGATGTAAAATTACAGTGTACCCAATTTAAAAATTAGATAAAAAGAAGGCTAGATAAATGCAAAACCATATTGTGAGATCTGTAGCACATGTAGAACTAAAAACTAAGAAAGCTCTAGAATTGTCCCTTTTATCACTGCAAAACATCACTTTTCGTCTCCTGTACTAGTCCTTGTTCCAAAGTCTGTCTTTTTAAAAATACTAATATAGTCACTCCAGTTTCCTTAAATTTAATTGTATCCCTGTGCATCAATTTACTTCTAACTCATCTGCATCTTTATATTTAAAGTGAGTTTATTAATAGGACATAATTGGTTGTTGCTATTTAAAATCTATTTTTTAGTGTTGAATTTTGAACATTTATATTGAGTTCAATCGTTTATATGGCTGGACTTAAATTTACTCTCTTGCTAGTTTTTTTTTCCTTTCTTCCATCTGTTCTTTGTATCTTTACTCTGCTGTTTTTCTTTCTGCTTTTAGTTTAATTGAGCATTATGTTTAGGATTTAATTTTACCTCCACTATGGAGATACAGCACATTATGTGTAATATATATATATATATAAACACATATATTTGTCTATGTCTATATATACACACATATATATCACAAATCACACACACATATACTCTATGTGTATATATATGCATATACACATTTATATATCACCATCTCTAACTATTCAAGGAGATCGGTTCCTTGAATGCCTGTGGATACCAGATTTGATTCCCTTATACAAAATGGTATCGTATTTGCGCATTACCCATGCACTTTAAGTCATCCCTAGAGCTGTAGATTATCTACAATAACTAACACAATGTAAATACTATGTAAATAGTTGTGGCATTGTATTTAAGGAGACATGGCAAAAATGTTGAAACATACTCAGTACAAATGAATTTTTCCAAATATTTTTGATTTATAGTTGGTTGAATCCGTGAATGCTATCCCATGTATATAGAGGGCCCACTGTATGCAACACATCAATATACATGTGCACACACATACACGTATGTATATAAATATGTATAATGGAGTTATACTTCTTTGTTTTTGTTTTCAGTTGTTTAGGGCTTAAAATATATATGTATATATATTAATCTAATCTATCATCTATCTTTAGTTTATCAGAAACCATCTTCAAATAATATAGTGTAAAGACCTTATAACGGTGTACTTTCATTTTTGAAAAGTACACTGTTATAAGGTCTTTACACGATATTATTTTAAGCTCTTGTCTTACATTTTATGCATTTTATAAAAATCATATATATTTTATCTATTTTCTTTCATTTTATACAACCAATTATCTTTTAAAGAAATTAAAATAAGAAAAATATACTGAATATATACATATATATCCAGTGTTCTGGATATATTCCTATGGTAATATATACTACCATATCCTGTGTTCTTCTGTTGTTTGTATAAATACAAGTTTTCATCTGGTATTACACTCTGCCTACAGAACTAACTTCAATGCCTTTTTATAGTACAGATTGCTGTCATTGAATTTTCTTTTGTTTTTCTGAAAAGGTCTTTATTGACTCTTCATTTTGAAAGACAATTTCACTGGGTATAGAATTCCAAAATAACCATTTCTTCTTTAATGATTTTCCTGTGCATTATAAATATTATATAACTTATTTTATTATTTATTTTTTATTGGTGCATTGTAATTGTACATGATAGATTCATGGTGATATATTCATGTATGTATAAAACATTATTTGATTTGTTTCCTTCCATATATTTCTTCTTTGTCTTACATCATTTGTGATGAAATGTCTACTATAATTTTTATCTTTCCTTTATGTGTAGTGCTTCTTTTTTTCTGGGTGCTTGAAGATTTTTCTTTTTACCTTTGGTTTTCATCAAGTTGGCTATCATGTATATAGTGTTTTTTTTTTTTTTTTTTTTTTTTTTTGCATGTCTGGGGCTGGAATCCAGAGGCATTTGACCTCCGAGCTACACCCCCTGCCCAATTTTTTATTCTTTATTTTGAAACAGGGTCTCACTGAGTTGCGAGGGGCCTCACTAAGTAGCTGAGGCTGTCCACGAACCGCGATCCTACGGTCTCAGCCTCCTGAATGCTGGGATTATAAGCGTGCGCCACCACACCTGGCTTTAGTGTTATGTTTTTTTTTTTTTTTTAAATATGTAGTTTTGATTTCTCTGAGGTTTCTGTATGTTTTTCTTTCTTCTATTAATTTTGAAAAATCCTTGGCTATTACTCTTTAGTTATTTCTTTCTCTCTTACGCATTCTTTTTTAGGACTTCAGACTTACATATGCTCAGGTGTTAGAAGTTTTTCTGCAGCTCCTAGATGCTCTGTCCTGTGTCCCCCTCCTCCTCTTTCTTTTTCTCTTCCTCCTTCTTTACTTTTTCTTCTTTTCTTCAAATGGTTTCCCATTTGGATACTTTTTCTTTTATATTCAAGTTCACATATTTCAATATATTTAGTCTGCTCATAAAACACTTGAAGGAAGTTCTCCTCTCCATGTTGTATTTTTATTTGCATTTCCATTTGATTCTTTTAAATAAATCACATCTTTCTCCTGCAAGTCCTCATTTGTTCATGCATAATATCCACATTTCCCACTAGATATTTTAACATAATTTAATCATTATTTTAAAATTCATGTCTGACAGTTCCACCAGCTGGGTTTTTCGTGACTTTGATTAGTTTGATTACTTTATTTTTAACAATGTGTGAGGATTTTTTTTTTTGGGGTGTGTGACTTATAATATTTTGTATTGAATTCTGGATAGGTGTGAGGGAAATAGAATTTGTGCCTGAATATGGGCAGTCCTTTTCTGTCAGAAGGCTTCTTCTGTTAGTGTGAATTAATTAATCTAGCCAATAGTTGAGCTGGGCTTTTATTTTATTTTATTTTTTTTAACAAGTGGCAGAGCTGGGCTTTTAATTTAAAAATTTTTTATAGTTATCTTCAGTCCACTACAGACATCATAGTCCTTCGGCATTCAGTTTTTGGTGCTCTGTGCTCCATGCTGGGTCTGAGCTGCAGCCTGGCTCCTCTCAGATTTCCTGCCTCTTAGAGCTTCTGTGGTCAGGTCTCTGCTTGCCTGCGTGCCTGAGGGCTCTCTCCATCCCTAACCCCTTCTCTGAGTCAAGCTGACATTATTTGTTATGTTACTCATTGCTAGGCTTATAATTGCTTGCGATTGGGATAGGATTCAGTGTTTTAAAAATTGTGTGTGTGTGTGTGTGTGTGTGTGTGTGTGTGTGTATTACTTTTTTAAAACCTTCCAAGGGAATTTATATTAGCAGAATTTCCCTTTTGAGAATCTAATCATGGAAAATTTTTTTCCATTTTAGATAGTCTAGCTCCATCATGTCAGATATATTCAGGAAGTATCTATGGCACATGACCAGTTATACCAAGGTTTGTTATGCCATCTACAATGGTTTTTTCTAAGATTTCTGTCATGCCAGGCATGTTGGCACACATTAATAATCCCAGTACTTTGGAGGCTTAAACAGGAGCATTGCAGATTTGAGGACAATCTCCACAACCTAGTGAGACCCTGCCTCAAAACAAAACAAAACAAAACAAAAAACCAAAAAACAGAATAAAAAGTTTCTACCATAACTGTTTCATGGATGAGTACTTTTTCACAGATCAAAATAGGGAGCCTCTGTTTCCATAACTTCTAAAAGATTAAGTAAATAGCAATGGAAGTCATATACCAGAGCCTTCTAATTTTTTTTGGAAGTGTACAGGGCTTAAGTAATAAATACAGTGAGATCTTTATGAAAGTTCTACTTTTGATAAAAAATGACTTTCAAGAAATGATTATTTGATGTCAGACAGATGAGATTTTAAATTGCAGCTGGCTGTGTCACTTTTAGCAATTTAGTTGCTCTCTCTGAAGCATGGAAGCTTGCTTTTATCATCTTAGAAATGGAGGTAATTCTGTTTATTCATTTTTCGATAATTTCTGAGTGCTTTAAAAGCTACAGGCCTTGTTCTATTTTCTGAGAACACAACAGTGACCAAATGGACAAAAGCTGAGCCCTTAAGAAGCTTACAATCTATCCTTACATAGGAGGCTTCTGACAATTAAATGTGACCTAACTTGAAACTCAGCTCAGAGCTGGCAAGTGGTAGTCGCTGTACAAATGTTGAGCCCCTCCTGCATCCTTTTAATAGATGTTTTCTGTCACTTCTAAAGTTGATACTTTTATAGCTCTTTGGCATTATTATCTGAGTAAGCAAAGGTTTCCAAAACAACAACAGCCTAGACAATATAACTGAGATGTACATCAGTGTTAACAAATTTTGTACTGATGCACAGAATCTACTAGCAGAATCACTACTGTCCCCCCAGTATCATCCAGGGAGCCACTAACTGCCCATATCACCCGGCCGGCAGCTCCAGATGCTCCTGACTCCTGCCACTCCCTCCCCATGACTCTCAGCCATTCTTCCTTACCTCAGACACTTCTCACTTGAAATTTCCCATAATGAAATGGCTGTAGCTTTGCTCTCTTTGTGGTAAAATTCAACGGGAAGAAGGGATGCCCTACTTGCACCTTAGCTTTTGAAACGAGGGCATGGGCTAGAGTGACTTTATATATTCCGTTCCCTCCAGTGACCTCAGCTTTTTACTTTGCCTGAACTTTATTTTTTTTCTTAAAAATACAACCATTGTTTTCTTTGCCCAGAATACCCCCACTCTCCTCAGGTATTTATCTCTCTTCTTTTGGCAATGCTTATTTCTCTAGTGTGTGGTCCTAGTCTCTCTGTGTAAGAGCTATGGGTCCTTCCTTACATGTCATAGGCTTCTGGGCTCCAATCACTCGCTCCATCTGCCTGTCACAGTTACTAAGTCCGGGTGCATCTGTAAGATACAGGATTCTGAGTTTTACTCCAGGACTTTTCCAGGTAAAATTGACAATGGAGTTCCAGTCTCTTAGCAGTAGGGAAGCTGTGGTATTGATCACAAGTCTTGCTTTCTCCTGTTCAGTACCCTGCCTGAGGGGTTAATTGACAGATATTTTTTCTTGATTGCTTGGGAGGTTTTAACTACAAAAACACAGTATTTTTTTTTCCATTCTACATGCCTAGAAAGATATTTCTAGATCTCTCAGATTCACTGTAGATATATAGCTTAGATTCTTACTACATTGGCTTTGTTTCCTATTTTGAACATTCTATGAGAAAATTGGGGTAGATACAATCTCTTTCATTTTAAAAATGGCATTTTTTTTTTGTTCAGAGTCACACAAATAGAAAATGGCAAAACCAAAATTATAACTCAGGATTTCTATTTCACTTTATGTTTCATTTCCACAATACAATATTGCTGCTTCCTGGTGATTTTTTATAATCTCTATTAAAATTATACCCACATATGTAGCCTGATGTCGCCTTAAAATTCTACTGCTTTTTATCTCATCATTAAAACACCCAACCCAAGGACTTCCTCAGGGCTCTGCTCTGGCTTCTAGGTTTCTCCATTGACGTCTTGACCCACTGTTCTGCTCTTTACCTTCCTCTCGCCAAACCTTAGTGATATTGTAGAAGTTCTCTCTCCCATTTTTGTTGAGGCTGCTGATTCTTACCAACTCCAGACCTCGGAGAAGAGATTCACGATGTCTTCAGGTTGTTCTTGGCCACTTTGAGGTTACGTCTTCTGACATCAGAGGATCATGCTCAGGGAAAAGAATCTGGGTCTCCATAGGATAGATGAAAAAAAGAATCTAGGTCTCCATAGGATGGATAAAAAAAGAATTTAGGTCTCCATAGGATGGATGAAAAAGAAAAAGGGATTAAGGAAGGTGACAAAGAAAACTCCCCCTACTGCAGGGAGAGTCTTCTTTGTGGAAGGTTGGCTCAGGGTGGCTGTTAGGCATCAGTTGCTACCTGTGTTTACTCTGGTGGCTGGTCTGTTCGGCTAGGAGTATTCAGGGGTATTCATGACGCCAAGTTGCAGATGCAATACCCATGTAAACATCTTCCCTTTGTTTCAGGATCACAGACACCCTAACCCAAGCCAGACCCAGGCTGGTCTAAGCAAAGATAAAATAGTGATGATGGGGGGATGGGTTTCAAACTCACAGAAAGTCAAGGAGCTTGTTTTTTTTTTTAAAATGGAGCTCCTTTTTGTGAATGAGAGGGCTTTGGGGTTCTTACTGAGTCAAACGTGTTTTCTACTACTGTCTATTATGCAACTAAGATCAGTATTTTTAAAGGAAAATATTCTTAAGTGAAATAATACTCTGTATAAATACTGAGTTACTTAATGTGATGGTTTTAGAAATAAATTTTCAGTCAGGCGTGGTGGCGCATGCTTGTAACCCTGGCGTTCAGGAGGCTGAGACGGGAGGATTACAGTTTGAAGACAGCCTCAGCTACTTAGTGAGGCCCTTTGCAACTCAGTGAGACCCTGTTTCAAAAAATAAGGAATAAAATATAGGGCTGGGGGTATAGCTTAGAGGTAGAATGTCCCTGGGTTCACGTTCTTGATGCCCCCTTTTCAGTTATCTTTTCCTTGATTTGAGGCTACACTTAATGATTTGCTTCTAGCAAACAGAATATGGCAGAAATCATGGTGTGTGATGACCAAGATTAGGACATAAAAGGCACTGTGACTTCCTCCCATTTATTTTCTGGAATCATTCCATTCAAGCTACTTTGTGGAAAGACCCACGTGGCTGAAAATTTAGGCCTCTTGCTAATAGCAAGACACATCAGAGACTTCTGCTGACGGTTTCATGTATGAGTCTCCCTCAGAATTCTGAAGTAGAGACCTTCTGGGAATGTTGATAGTCAGTATCCCACATGGTCCTTCTGCCTCACCCCCAGAGCTCATGGGGTACTTCGTGGAGTTCATTTCTGTTGCTCCTTATCTTTTTCCTTGGCCTTTGCTCCTTTATGGGGCTTTCAAACATCCAAAAATTTGTTGTTTCTTTTCTCTTCTTTCTCTCCCTTCTTTCCCTTCTCCTTCCTTCCCTCCCTCCTTCCTTCCTTCCTTCCTTCCTTCCTTCCTTCCTTCCTTCCTTCCTTCCTCCTTCCCTTCTTCTTCCTTCCTTCCTTCCCTTTTCTTCCTTCTTCCTTCTTCCTTCTTTTCCCTTTGTTTTTTTGACCTCCCACTTCCCAGGAAAAACCACAACTTTCATCATCTTCTGGAAACTTTTGGACCAGATAATTCTTTGATAACATTGGCCTTTCATGCAAGTACAATTGAGTTTTGTTTCTATATAGGTTGAAAACATTATTAAAACAGCGACTTGAGCACTTAAGCACTAGAAGTTCATTTTTTTGGGGAAAACGTTTGTCCAAAGCTTCCCTAAAATGACAACAAATGGGGAAGCTCTTAGAAATTACAGTTTTTATCTCCTAAGGTGCTGCTTCATCAAGCAGTGGCTCTCAAGCCGGGACTTGTAGTATAAACAAATCTATTCTGGTCTCAGCATTGTAGTCTTTCCTATACACTGAGAAATCCTGCAAAACATAAAGTCAGACTTTAGGCTATTGCTTTTAATCCTCAGCACTTTGTACTGTGACTGATACAGTGTGACCTGCAAGACTGAACTTGGAGACTGCTAACACTGTGAGCTTGCGACCATAACTTGGTTTCTTTGGTTGACATAACTGTAGGCCATTTGACTTGCTTTTCAGAACAAGCTAGTTATAAAATAAGACTGGTTCAAAGGTAAGGGTACAGTATTTGTTTTTCTCTAAGTTATATGGTACCTCTTTTGACATGGAGATGCCAAAGAGACATCTGGGTGCACACTTGGAAACAGAGGGGAATTGAAAGGCTTTTGGAGGTGAATGAAGGTTGAGAGATTCATTAAATCATACAGAATTTGTCCAACTACCCACCAGGGGTAGTTGGCCCTTATTAGGACAATAATATATATTCATGCCTATATGTAGGGTAAAACCTTATTATTTTAGGTATTATAGCAGCAAACAAAAAGATGATTATTTAGATCCCCCTTTAAAAAAGAACTTGTTATCTGGGCATGGTGGTAATCCCAGTACTTGGGAGGCTGAGACAGGAGGATCACAAGTTTGGGGCTTTCCTCAGCAACTTAGTGTAGCCCTCTGAAACATAGTGAGACCCTGTTTCAAAATAAAGAATAGTAAAAAGAATAATAAAAAATAGGGCTGAAGGTGTACTTTGGAGGTAGAATGCTGAATGCCCCTGGGTTCAATCCCCAGTTTTGAAAAAAAAAAAAAAAAGGAATTGTTTCTTAGTTAAATGGAATATGTTTTTCTGGCAGCTCGCCCTCTCTCTCTCTCTCTCTCTCTCTCTCTCTCTCTCTCTCTCTCTCTCTCTCTCCCCCTCTCCCTCTCCCTCTCCCTCTCCCTCTCCCCATTTCTCCTTCCCCCTCTCCCCTCTCTCCCTCTCCCTCCTCTCCCCTCTCTTTCTCTGTTTCTTCAAACTTAGACTTTGAGGTGTAGCTGTCCATCTTGATGGGCAATCACTGCTCTGAAGATTGCCACTGTGATGGCAGAGACTTTGTCTATATCCATATGCTCTGACATCTTCCTCACTTAACCCTACTTCATTTTCTTTCACAGGAGTAACTCTTCAATCTACTGTTAGCATTCTTAACTTTGTCTTAACACCTGCTTCCCCGAGGACTCAACTGACACCAACTGAGAATACTTGAAGGAAACAGGTGGTACAATGAGGCTTTGGGCCTGGATCTCATGGCCTGCCTAGCAATGGGAACTCCATCCCAGGGGGTCTGGAGAGTGGGTCTAGATGGTCTCTGGCATGAGATGTTGGCCCAATTGCAAGAACGTCTAGTGAATTCAGAGACTGTTCTAATGCAATGATTTAGACATTTGAAAAGTAAAGGGGAAATGAATCATCTAAGGCGCATGGAATTAGTTGTTTATTATTAAGTTATACTATTGCCTGGGAGAAGGATAATGAAAAGCTGAAAGCAGTTAAAAAATTGAAAACTAAGGTCAGAAGTGTTCTTTGGGAGCTTACAAAGAGGTCTTTATTTTCTGCATTTGGAGAAAAGAAAAACAACTATTCAGGATTCAACAAAATCTTGAGTCTCAAAGACAGTTGGTTGCACAGCTGAGGCAGAGAGGTTATGCTGATGTCAGGGCCCTGTATGGGAAAACTGGGATTCTGACACATGGGATGGGAACAACTTTTTGGCATCCCTCTGGATGTTGTCTGTCAGGCTCCTCTGAATTATTGAAACTTTGGGGGGAGGTATTCATTACCCTCTAAAGAGGGAACACACACCTCTTCTAAATGAGAAGCCTTTGTAAGCCAGGTAATAGACATGCAGGCCATTATTTGAATAGCCCTTCCTCAGCCCATCCAGATACAGCCTTACCTATTCTCTTTGCCTATCAAAAACCCCATTTTAAGACCCAGTGCTGTCACAAAGCTTTTTCAGACTGTTCCAGGGCAATAGTGTGTCTCACCTCTTCATTCTTAGAAAATCCTTCAGCCCAATCCACATATCTGGCATTTGCTTAGAATATGTTTTATGACTTAACTAAGGCTATCTCTGGATTCTAAAAATCAACCTTCCTGGCTTCAAAGACAGGATTATGGTATAATCATAATCAGAGACCATGTCTCTGCTCAGGGTCTGGGAGAAAGAAAACATCCAATAGATATAGTTTACTTTTTCTTGTTTGGAACATCCAATCATTTGCCAATTGCACAGGCCAAAGAATGAGATTTATTTATTTATTTATTTATTTATTTATTTATTTATTTATTTTTGGTGGTACTGGGGTTCCTGGAAGCCCTTCTACCTCTGTACTACACTCCCAGACCTATTTTTTTTTTTTTTACATTTTTATTTGGAAACAGGGTCTTCTAAGCTAGCGTGTGCGGCTGGCTTCAAACCTGCGCGATCCTCCTGTCTCTGCCTCCCTAGTGTGGGGATTACAAGCGTGCGCCACCACGCCCAGCTAGAGTTTTATTTTTTAAAGGAAAGGTTTTACTCAATATTGTGTTCCATTGTTTACTGTTAGAGACATACCTATGTCAGCATGCAGATATATTACCATAGCTAGTTCATTTTATCTGTCTAGCCTCAAGTTCTTCCTCTGTAAATTAAGGAAACTAGATATTATAATTAAAATCAGAAAATATTTACTGGATACTTACTATGACTCAGGAACCCGGTTAAAAATTTTCTCTATACTATTGTATGCAATCTTTTTTTCTAGAAGGGAATTCCCTGGTTTGAAGAATTTTAATTATTTTCTCAGAATCACCATCTAGTAAACAGTAGCGTTAGATTTGAATACAGTCCTGACAAACTCCTACACCCATGCTCTTAACAGCAATACCATGCTGCTGCTGTTTTTAAAAATATGTTAAGTTCCAGGAGTTTTTCCAACTCTAGAATTTCTGAGAATTGCTATTCCTTTTGGAGAATTTAAAACAAGAACAAAATTCATGGGAGTGATTGTTTCTTTATTCTCGGGGGGAGGGAATCCTTTCTATAAAAGGCTACCTAAGAAAGCCACAAAAGTAAGGAATTCGAGGAGGAACTGTGCAGTTTATGCTGCTCCTGGGCCTCAGTCTGTGTGGAGTTCAGTATGCACAGGGAAGCCCATTAACAACTGCCAAGAAGCTCAGTGAACAGATTATAGTCCCAGCAGTTTGGTAAGAGGGGGAGGGAGGCAAGTCTGGAATTAAAATAGAGCCCCTTAACTTAGAAAATGATGAGAGGTTATTAAAATAGCAAGAGCAGCAGCCAGTCCCAGAGGCATCGTTTGCGACATGAACACTGCTGAAATCAATATGGAAAAGTGACAGGAAAATGTGGGGTAATGCAAAAGGAACTTCCTTATACCCCACGCCATGTACTCACAAACTTTCTAGACTCATTCCAGTTGCTAGGTGTATGTAGATCATGAAGTGTCTAGGATTGGATATGCCTGGGGGATACTTGCCATCTTTCTCAACTTTGATGGTTCTTTCTCTTGACCCACATGGCCACACACATCCCTACAAGATGTGAAAGCAAAGCTCTATGGTGAAGCTGGGGTACCAGGTTGGTAAAAGTGGTGATAGGGTAGGACAGAGCATCTTAAGACTTAGGATCTCCTGGGGCTCTTTTGTTTAAGTAAATTTTTATTGGTGAATTGTAGTCATGCATCTCAATGGGATAAAAAACTTGTGGAGATATACATGCTCACATCACCCAATCAGCCTCTACCCCTTCCCTAACCCCTTCACTGCCCCTCCCTCCTACCCATGCTTGGCTTCCTGACTGACTTTTTTGGGGGAGATTTCTCCCTCAGTTCAAGGCAGGTTGGATTGGATATATCTAGCTCTCCTGAATACTGGCTGCCACCGCCTCTGCCGCCATCTCTGCCATCTTGGTTGTCTCTTCTTTCTTAGGAAGTCATGGCTGCCTCTCCTGATACTGGCTGTTGCTACTACTGCCATCTTGGCCTTCATCCCAAGCATTTTTCTTACATAATAAATTGTCCAGAATTCCTGAGCATATGGGGCAGGAGAAGTCTTTTTTTGGGGGGGATTTCCCCAACAGTTCAAGGCGCTTTGGATTGGTTTTATCTACCTCTACCAAATACTGCTGCTGCCGCCGATGCCGTCTCCACCATCTTGGCCCATCCCTTCTTTCTTATATTTTAGTTAGGAAGTCATGGCTATAAATGTCTCTCTATATTGTCCCAATCAGATATTAAACCCAAATCTGATGTCCAGGGTTTCTCAGAGGAATACCTGTCCTATATGGCCGCTGCCAGCTATTGTTGCTGTAGCCACTGTCACAGTGGTGACCGTGCCCGCCACCATCTTCGCTCGGTCTCCTCCTGGGGCTCTTTTGTACTTTTCCCACAAAACAGTAGTTTTCTTTGCCCAAGAAAAGGCTTATTCAATTAGAGAAGAAGCTTCCATGGAACTATGGAAAAGAAATACTAGAAACAAGTAAATAGCTTATGCCTTTTCTTTGTGCATCTAGGTAGGTGAAGTGAACAACTGAAATCACTAGAAGGGAACTGTGAAAAGAAATCCAGTTCAGTCTGCTGAGCAGTCAAACCAAAGACTTTTATCAAATACTGGCATATGCTCAACCTGAACTGGGTGTTCAAGTAAGCCCTTTGGTCTGGATAGCAATACAAAACATATTTAAAATGTATGCATAAATGTGTATGTATCTGTATAAGTAAGTACAATATGATAGGGCACCATAAAGTCAAAAGTAACTTTTTTTTTCAAGACAACGAGTAGTGATTGATGCCTGAGTCCTAACAGGAGAGATAGCAATGGGATTTGGAAAAGTCTGAAATTTTAGCTCATTCAACTGAGTCCCGGCTCCATTTGTGACATTTGCATTTCTCTTCTCCTCCTCCAACCACACAGAAACAGAAAAGGCAGGGACCTCTTGGAATGTATCCTCTTATTTATAGACAAGTTCAGGTTTTATGGAATAAAAAGTTCAACGGGGACAGAAAACCAGGCTGGTAAGGTAACAATAATGTGTTAGTCAAGTTTTTATTACTGGGAAAACCAATTTAGAAGAGAAAATATTGATGTTGGCTTATGGTTTCTGAAGTTTCAGCCTGGAGTCTGTATTTGGGCCTGTGGTGAGGCAGTAGCTCATGGTAGGAGGGTGTGATGGAGTTACCCCCAGTTATCTTTTACTACGGGATCACATCTCATAGAAATTATATATGTTTCAGGACTGTCACTGGGTAGGAGAAGGGAGCTAGAGGAAGAATTCATCTACTGAGTCTTGGCTCTCATTGGTCAAAAGATTAAACTCACAGGGAGTAACTTCCCCACCTCTCTTAATTGTGCATTTGTACATGTGTGCATCAATTATGGTTCTATAACTCACTTTATGGCAGCCAGAAAGCAGAGGGAGGGAGGGATGGAGGAAGGGAAGGAGAGAGAGAGTGAGGGAGGGAGGGAGGGAGAGAGAGAGAGAGAGAGAGAAAGAGAGAGGGAGAGAGAGAGAGAGGGAGGGAGGGAGGGAGGGAGGGAGGGAGAGAGAGAGAGAGAGAGAGAGAGAGAGAGAGAGAGAGAGAGAGAGAGAGAGAGAGAGAAAGAGAATACCAACTTATGCTGGGGATAAGAAATGCTCTTCCAGGGTACATCCCAGTTACCTGCTTCATCCAACTCAACCCACCTCCTATAGTATCCATCACCTCCCACTAATTCTTTCAAAATATTAAATCCATCAATGGATTAATCCACTGTTGAGGTTAGAGCCCTCATGATCCAATCACTTCCGCAAAGCCCCACCTCTAGACCTTGATGCATTGGGACTGAGCCTCTGACACATGAGCCTTTGGGGGTCATTATAGATGCAAACCATAACATACACTGATAATAACAATGTTGATATTAGCTAATGTTTAGGCATTGTTATTAAGCACTTTAAGTGCATTAGTAATTATAGTGTTTTCAACAAATTTATGAGGTGGTAATAAAAGCAATAATAAAATCAACAGTGGCTGTCTTAACCTTCTTAGTTTACAAGGAAACAAAGCCTTAGGCAGAGAACTTCTGTGCTTTTTTGTTAAGAAACACAATATCAGGTAGATGGAGCAGATCAAGGGCAATTAGTATATGCAAGGAGTGAGAACCCCTAAAAAGATGTGTTGCCCAGCTTACCACAAGTGCAATTAATTCTTTTACTATGGGATCACATCTCATAGAAATTATATATGTTTCAGGACTGTCACTGGGTAGGAAAAGGGAGCTATAGGAAGAATTCATCTACTGAGTCTTGGCTCTCATTGGTCAAAAGATTAAACCCACAGGGAATAACTTCCCCACCTCTCTTAATTGTGCATTTGCACATGTGTGCATCAGTTAGGGTTCTCTAGCATATTTGGAAGCACAGCACTTAGAAAGAATGAAGGAGGCAGGGCACAGCATGTAAGGTGAGACACTGTCCAAATACAAATGCCTAAGTCAGATACAAAAGCATGCAGAGCTGGGGGAGATGGAAGTTACTAATAACTTACTGAGATGCTGACTGGCATCACACAGATCATATCCTCTATGGGATCCATCTCCAAAATTTCAAAAGAAAAAATTGTGTGTTTATGTGTGTGTGGGTCCAGGCATGTGCAATGCGAGCTTTATTCTCTCAATTCTTTCCTGGGGGATGACTTATAAGTTTAATCAGTTACAAAGTCCTTTTCAAGGTGATGGCTAGCTACAATATCTGAGTAACCCAAGGCAAGAGGGTCAGAGAAACTAGGTTCAGTTTCATTATAGCAGCTTTCCGGAAGCCTTCATGGATATTTCCAATCTCCCTTTCTACCAGCCTGTTAGCTGATTGGCTGCTCTGGGATGGTTAGCCTGTGGGATGACACAGACCTTTATCCCTAGGCGTTTGAGCCTTTAGTTTTTTTTTTTTTGCCCTTGTTTAGCCATGCTTGCTACAACTGCCCTTTTATACTGATATTGTTGACTATGGAAACACAGAGAAGTGTTTTTAGAGAATCTCCTGGATTTCAGACATGATCTTCTCTGTTCCCATTGGGTGGGGGCAAACTTAGCTTTGCAAGTAATTGCTTTGCCATTTCAGTTACTCTTCCTATGTCTGCTAGTATCCTGATATGAAGAGGATATTGATTAGGTAGTAGTCATTGCTTCAAGTTCAGTAGAATCCACGTTGTGTCCTTTCAAAGAAGTGCTTCCTACTTTCTACCCTGAACCAGAATTTCCAATCCAGTAGCATCTAAATTCATGAGGATAGAAAGCACAAATTTCCCAATACTCTAGTGAATGATAATGAAAGGGGCCACCATGACTTCTACTCTTGCTTCTTAGACTCTTGTATTCGAGCCATTAGGGAAAGAACACTATAAGTATGTTGGTTCAGTTATATAAAAAACGTACACATGTTTATTCCCAGACTGGTGTCTTAACTAAGTATTGAATAGCAGTTTCCTTAGGAAGCAAACTCTGAGACAGAGATTAGTGTATAGGAAGTTTATCGGACAGTCCATTGGGATTTATCGGAGAGTCCACTGGGATCACCATCTCTGGAGGGAAAGAATGTAAAGGAGCCAACATTTGGTAGAGAAGTTGGGCTGTGATATAGTCCCAGGAAAGGCCCCATCCTCCCCAAATGGAACGCTGAGGATGCAAAAGGCCTTCAGAACTTTTCTGAGCTGGGATGAGGAGCCTGAGCATTTATATCCCTATATCAGTCAGTCATGACCTCCCTGGGAAGAAGCCATCCCCTCAGTGAGCAGATCAGTCTCATGGAGACAGTTTCTAAAAGGGGCTGATATCTGAATATCTGCTGCTGGCAGTTTTAGCATCTGGAAAGATACATATTTCTTTCTGAAGATGTATATACCTCTTGAGGGTGGTATATCATAGCGCCAACCTCCCTGACCTTTACAGGACTATTAACTTGCCTTCTCTTAGGAGACAGAGCACATGATAAGATATCTATCAAGTGTTTATCCTTACATCTCTTCTGCTGTAGACTGAGTCCCTCAGTTTGGGACAAAATTGTTTGGGACACTGTGTTGACCTCTCACTAGATCTTCTGTGAGCTATTCTCACTAGTTCCATGTCACTAGATCTTCTGTGAGTCCTTAGAAGATAAGGCTGAGACTCTGAGGATCAGGGAAGTAAACTCATATCTGTGGCTGCTCAGATCCTGCATTTCACAATCCTCTAAAAATCTGGATATTCTTGAGCTTTCTTTCTTTCTTTCTTTCTTTCTTTCTTTCTTTCTTTCTTTCTTTCTTTCTTTCTTGTATATGATTGTTGTGTAAAATGGCTTCAGATATTTAGGGGGAAGAATTGGAGATATGGTCATTGTATAAATTTGTGGTGGGTTATATAGTTCTTCCATAAGAAGATATTCTTTCCCCTTCAAAAAACAAAAACAACAACAAAAAATGCCATGGAAGGCAAGGGGCTAGAAAATTCTATGAAGACTACTATTGTTTTATGCCACCTATCTTACCCATTTCTTGGTCACACAGTTAAATACTTTTCAAGTTAAGGGCACTAAAGACAAATTTTGCCTGATTTCTTTGTATTCTTCAGATATCCAGTGAGTCACAATCTTTAGATGAAAGATGATTGGACTTGGAGTTAAAAGTATTGGGTCTATTTCTTGGTTCTAAAACTTAATAGTAGTTTAACCCCCAGAAAAGGCATTTAATATCTCAGAGCTTAGTTACTTCACCTACAAAATGATACATTGGATAAAGTAGTCTCCAGAAACCTTTTAACACCCAAGACTGTAAGGACACTGAATATACATTCAACCTTTTGTGTCTGTGGGTTCTGTGTCCTCAGATTCAACCAACTATGGATTTAAAATATCAGTAAAAATTGCATCTATTGAAAATATACAACCCTTTTTCTTGTCATTGTTTCTTAAATACTACAACAGTTATTTACGTTGTATTAGTTATGCCAAGTAATCTAGATTCACATGAGCATATAGGTAGGTAATATGCAAACACTACAAATACCAACCAATTTTGATATCTGCTGAGGATGCTGATACAAGATCCTCTACAGATACTGGGGGACAGTAGCGATCTGAAATTGATATACACAGTAAGGAACCAATGTGCTTTGGTGGGTTACCCATTTCAGGGATTTTTCACTATAGCAAAGTATGGAAGCCACTTCCAGGCTTGGCTAGTTTTGCTGGAAAGTTAGAGCAATCTTGGTTGAGTGTAATATATCTCATTACCTTTTACTTTAAATTCTGCTGCAGATGGATGATGGTCCTGGAGATTCGTTTGTGTTGTTGATATCCTAGGGGAACTGGAGCTGGACAACATACGAGGATGTTCTGTGCAAGAGTCCACAGCAGGCCCTATGTCCTTATGCCCTTCAGAGATCTGGTTGAACTGAGGTTTCTATGAATGGAACTTCCATGCTTAACATCTCCTACCAACCAGAACATTTTCTTTTCTCATCTTAAAAGAAAGCCTCCAAAGAACAAGTAAAATGTTCACACCAAGGAAGAACATTTTATAATTATAATTATGTTACTCTAAAAGGCTATAATAAACTTTAAGCAAGTGCTTCCTATTTGATTTTTGCTGCAAACAATTTATAAGCAGGACTGTCCTCTTGACATGATAATGAAGGAGCAGTCACACATGTCAGCTGGGGCAATTATGTTCTTCAGATGTATTATGTGATTCCTTCCTGCTGACACCTTATCAACTGTGACATGCATATTAAAAAGAACACCCAGGAGAGCTAACTTTAAAAACCTGAGTACTTTCAAGAAGTTCCATCTGTGTCAAAAAGCCTTGTGTCTCAGCTTCTAAGACAGTCTTCCCTTTGCCACTACCTATTTTAACTTGGGCCTCAAGTAGAAAGAAACAACAAAAACATCTATGTTGGTGTAAACACAGGCTAATGATCCAGGGACTTAAAATACCCCTGACTTATCTCAGTGAATATAGACTCTGGAGTCTGACAGATATGGGTTCTAATTTTTTTTTTTTAGCTTTTTGATGTTGGCCAAGGAATAGGCCTTTTGAGGTTCACAGGATTGTAGGGAGAAGTGTATGAGAGAATAAATCCTGGGGTACCTACTTCAGGGTTTTTCATAGAAGTACTGAAATGTTTTCCCCCTCCTTAATGTTATAGCGGGGTATAGAGGCGTCTGGGTCTCTGTGTGTGTTGCATATTACCTAGAGAGTCCTTAATTTCTATGGTCATTCTGTTGAGCAGTAGGAATGGGGGATGGAAGGGCCCCATTCTGCATCAGTGTTCTGCAGAGAGTGTTCTGCATCAGTCAAACTCTAAATTCCTTGGTCTGTGGGTTACACATTTTCTCTCCGCACTTCTCTTCCCAAATCTCTTTTCTCAGGAGTCAAGTGACCTGGCTCAGTTCCCCAAAGGTCTCCCGAGCCAGTGTCAGCATTGACTGCCCATTGGGCTGCTGAGGTGTGAGCTTCCTCATCAATCACCATACTCCTAAGAGGAAAGCTCTTCTGACCACTCAATGTGACTCTCTTCCGATGCTTGACTCCTTAGGTGTCCCAGGAAATAGCAGCCTGGCACCCTCTCCTCTCCTCACCAGCACAGTCTGATATAAGGACAAGCATGTACTTCCAGGCTGAAGACAATTATAGGACTCTTCTACCAGCCTTACTAGTATGTTTACATCTGAATGGTCAAGGTGTTTTTCTTTTTTTTAGTTTTCTATTGGTGCATTATAGTCATACATTTTAATGGAGTACAAGATGGTGGAGGCATACATGCACACATCACGCAATTATCCCTTACCCAAGTCCCACCCCATTCCCTCCCCTCTCCCTAATTCCCATGTTTGGCTTAGTGATAGACTTTGATATGTTTGTTAATGTAAATTATGTACACTAGGGAATCTACCTTTTCCTCCCTCCCATCCCCTTCAGGTTGCCTTATTTGATCATCTGTATGTCTCCTTCTTCATCTAGAGTCCTTCCTATGAACATAAAACGTGTCTAAAGAAGGACACAGTATGGTAGGGGAGTGCATATGGAGGCCCAGTTCACATATGAGTCTAAAATATGAATTAAAATGAGGGGACATGGAAGAGAGCATGGGCTAATTTGGTAGAACTAAGTCTCAGCATTTTCAAGCCAGAACAGTGGTTTGGAATGTTTATTTACTTTTTTTAAAAAAACAGATGTCAGTCTCTGGTATAGTGAAAATCTGTAGTACACTGATAACATAATATTCAAGTAGAACAAATGTGTATACATAAACATTTTAAATCCTCCCACACAGTAAGAGGTCTGGTATTTTTATTAGATAGCTTTCCCCAAGTCAACACAAGACTTACTCTTCTTCCTTCTGGAGCTGAATGAGGTCATTCTTTTTGCTGACATTTATAAATGGTAAGGCTAATCTTTTATTTTTTTCCCTCCGTCCCGAAATTTCCTCAACTACAATGTCACAAGCTAATTAATACCAACTCCACTTCTCCGAATGCTATTTGGTTTTATAAAGGGTAGAAAAGTTTTAATGTTATAATAATTGAACATAACTAACTCATTAGTATCCTTTAATTTTTAGGTCACGTAAACTTAGCAATTCTTTATAACTGTAAAGGATTAGGTATGTGGATGATAAAGAGACACAAATTAGTTGAGGAAATTTAGATGTATGATAATTTTGTCTTATTGAATGAGAAAATTCAGATTGGATGACAGTAAGTTAAATAACATAAACTCTAACTCCCACATATGAAGTGAAAATTAAATTATCTGATTAACTGAAAATATTTTAGAATTCTGAACTCAGTTGGTTCAAAACCTGAAACTTTTTAAACATTTTAAATAGAAGAGCACTGGGAAGCATAGCCATATTTATGTGCTTAAGATTTTTTTTTTTTGCAGTGCTGGGAATTGAACTTAGGGGCATTCTACCACAGAGCTACACTCCCAGCCCTATTTTAATTTTATTTTGAAGCAGGATCTCACTAAGTTGCTGGGGCTTGTCTTGAACCTGTGATCCTCCTGTGTCAATTTCCCATGCACTGGGATTACAGGTGTGCAGCACCACACTTAGCTAAATTCAGTATTTTTGTTAACAGCTCAGGGAAGACTAGATTATGAGAACAGCTGAAAGAGGTAAATTAAAGTTTCAGATAATCACGGAGTTTATATGTGAGTGGAAAGCTTAGGGATATAGTATGTGCAGATATAACCCTTTCTCTAAAGTATCTAAAATTAATGAGTCTATTTAGATTTGATAAAAATTGAATTCATTTCCTCTCTACCAAACAAGATTTTTTTTCTATGACTTTATACTTTTACCTGTGCTTGGACTCAAACCTAACTGTAAAACACAAATTGCAGTTGTCTATGCTTATGGAATACAAACTGGTGTTATGATTAAATCAAGGTTATTAACATACCCATCACCTCAAAAGTTATTTTTGTAGTGAGAATAGTTGAAATTCACTCTCTTGGAAATTTAAAAATGTACACTAAGCTATTATTTACTATATTTATCATGTTGTGGAAAAGATCTCAAAACAAACAGAAACTCCTAACTGAGGCTTTGTACCCTTTGAGCAACATTTCTCCATGCTCCCAACCTCCAGCCTTTGGGAACCACCTTTGTGTTTCTCTGACTTGCTTATTTAAGATTCTATGGTTATTGAGTTGGGTATGATGGAGCCTATAATTTCAGTACTTGGGAGGCTGAGGCAGGCGGATGACAAGTTTGAGGACAGCCTTCGCAACATAGCAAGGCTCTCAGCAACCTAGTGAGACCCTGTTTCAAAACAAAAAATTAAATAGGACTGGAGGTGTATCTCAGTGGTAGAATGTCCCTGGGTTCAATCTCCAGTACCATGGGAAAAAAAAGAAGATTCCATGTATAAGTAAGAGCACACAGCATCTGTCTGTTGTGTCTGTCCCCGGCATAATGTTCACCAATTCTATCCATACTGTTGCAAATGTTCTTTATAAAGGCTGAATTATATTCTGATGTATATGTCCCACATTATCTTTTTCATATTATCTGTTGATTCTATTACTTAATAATTGTGAATAACGCTTCCCTGAACATGGGCGTGCAGATATCTCTTTAATATATTGATTTTAGATGTTCCAGGTAAGTGCCCAGTTGTGGGATTACTGAGTCACATGGCAGTTCTATTTTTGACTTGAAGAAACTCCACACTGTTTTCTCTAATGGCTGTACTAACTTATATTCCCACCAGTAGTGTTCAGATTCCCTTTTCTGCACATCCTCACCGGCACTAGTTAGCTTTCATCTTTTTGCTAATGGACATTCTGATAGGTCTGATATTTCCTCATGGCTTTAAATTTCATTTCCCTAATAACTGGTGATGTTGAACACCTTTTCACGTATCTTTTGTCCATTTGTGTATCTTCATTTGAGAAATGTCCATTCAGGCCCTTTGTTCACTTTTATAAATTGAGTTGTTTATATTGATATTGAGTCACTTGAGCTTGTTATATATTTTGGGTGTTAGCTGCTTATCAGATACGTGGCTTACAAGTATTTTCTCCTGATCCATAGGCTCTTTTCACTGTGTCATTTCCTTTGCTGTAAAGAAGTTTTTTTAATTTTTGATGTCATCTCAATTTTCTATTGTTGCCTAAGCTTTTATTTGGGAGGGGGGGAGTGTCAAAACTAACAAATCATTGCCCAGATCAATGCCATGTAATTCTTTCTTAATGTTTTCCAAGAACTTTATCATTTTAGGCTTTGCATTTAAGTCTTTAACCCATATTGTGTTGAGTTTTGTATGTGGTTTGAAAAAAGGGTCCAGTTTTATTCTTTTGCATGTGCATATACAATTTTCCCAACACCTTTTATTAAAAACGTTGTCCTCTTCCCACAGTATCTTCTTGGTAGCTTTGTTGAAAACCATTTGTACTCTGTGGGTTCATTTCTGGATTTTCTATTCTTTTCCACTGATCTACATGTTTGTTTATTCCAGGAGTATGGTATCTTGGTTATTAACACTTTGTAGTATGCAGACATTTCCTTACTTACGATTTTTCAACTTCATGATAGTATGATGACAATATACATTTAGTAGAAACTGTATTTTGAATTTTTACCTTTTCTAAGGCCAGCAACTGGTGGTACAATACTCTCTTACAATGCTGGGTAGCAGCAATGGCTACAGCTCTAGTCAGCAGGTGAACAAGTGGGTAAAAAACATGCTGTGTTGCTAAGCTACAGTGTTCAGTAGTTTAGGTATAGTAGGTAAATTTTACTTATGATGTTTTCAACTTAAGATAGGTTCATTGGAGCACAGCTTCTTTGTAAGTTGTGGAGTAGCCATAGTTTGAAAGCAGGTTGTATACCTCCAGCCTTGTTCTCATGTTTGTCTTGGCTATTTAGGATTTTCAGAAGTTCTACTTGAATTTTAGAATTGCTTTTATATTTCTATGAAAAATTACATTGGGCTGGGCGTGGTGGCGCACTCTTGTAATCCCAGCATTTGGGAGGCTGAGACGGGAGGATCGTGGTTTGCGGACGGCCTCAGCTACTTAGTGAGGCCCACTGCAACTCAATGAGACCCGGTTTCAAAATAAAGAATAAAAAATAGGGCAGGGGTTGTAGCTCAGAGGTTCAATGCTCCTGGGTTCCATCTCAGGCCTGCAAAAAAAAAAAAAAATTAGATTGGGATTTTGATATGGATTGTAATAAATCCATAGATCACTTTGAGTAATATGGATATTTTAGCAATATCAATTCTTCCAATCCATGAACATGAAAGCTCTTTACATTTACTTGTGCCATCTTGAATTTTTAAAATCAATGTTTTATAGTTTTCAGCATATAGGTCTTTCACCACCTTGGTTAAATTTATTCCTAGGAGCTTGTGTGATGACATACCTATAACACCAGTAATTTGGAGGCCAAGTCAGGATTGTAGGTTCAAGGCCAGCCTCAGCAATTTAAGGAGACCCTGTTTCAAAAGAAAACCATACCGCTGAGCGTGGTGGTGCATGCTTGTAATCCCTGTGCTTGGGAGGTGGAGACAGGAAGACTGCGCAGGTTCATAGTCAGCCTCGCTGGCTTAAGAGACCCTGTTTCCAAATTATAAAATAGGTCTGGGAGTGTAGCCCTGAGGTAGAAGGGCAATACCACCAAAAAAAAAAAAAAAGAAAAGAAAAAAAGAAAACCATATGAATATAATGCACCAATAAAAAATAAAAAAAATAAAAAGGAAGTTGTTACACAAATAAAAAAGAAAAACATAAAATGGGACTGGAGGTGTAGCTCAGAGGTAGAACATCCCTGAATTCAAACCGCATTACCACAAAAAAGTATTTATTTCTGTAAGTTTATTCTTCTCATGATTTACTTTTCAGAAAATTTTTTGTTTGTAGAAACACTACGGATTTGTGTGTGTTTATTTTATATCTTACAAATTTATTGTACTTGCTTATTATTAATAACAGGTGTTTTGGTGGAATCTGGGAATTTTTATGTATAAGTTAATGTCATCAGCAAACAGTGGCAGTTTCACTTCTTTCCGTTTGGATGGTTTTGCGTTCTCTTGTCTAATTGCTTTGGCAGACTTGCAATACTATGCTGAATAGTAGTGGTGAGAGTAGGCATCTTGTCTTGTTACAGAGCTTTAATGAAAGGGCCAAACCCCTGTCTTTGACTAGCAATGGAAGGCAAGACAAAGGGAGTCTAGAAAGGAGGGGACGAAATCTCCTTCACAATAATGTTCAACTATATCCCTTCCTTTCTCTTTCCTTTACTGTCACCTGGTTCAGGATCTTCTCTTATACCCAGTAAGGCCTGCTAGTAATTATAATAATAAAGATTATACTAACACAAGCTAACATTTAAGTATTATGTGTCACATACCAAATGCTTTTTTTTTGTGTGTGTGGTACTGGGTACTGAACCCAGGGGCATTCTACCTTCAACTTCCAACTCCAGCCCTATTTAAAAATACTTTTACTTTGAAACAGGGTCTTACTAAGTTGTGGAGGTCCTCACTAAGTTGCTGAGGCTGGCCACAAACCTGCAATCCTCCTGTCTCAGCCTCCCAAGTACTGGGATGACTGGGATTACACTACACCTGGCTCATATCAAAGCTTTGCTCCTAGTACCCTCACAATATAAGAAAGAGGGGCTATTTTTTGTGGTACTGGGCTTGCTGGAAACCCTTCTGCCTCCAGGCTATACTCCCAGACCTATTTTATATTTTTATTTGGAAAGAGGGTCTCTTAAGCCAGTGCAGCTGGCTCCGAACCTGCAGGATCCTTCTGTCTCCGCCTCCCAAGCGTGGGGATTACAAGAGTGTGCCACCACGCCTGGCAGAAAGAGGGGCTATTTTCATGTCTACCTCATAGCATGGAAACAGACTTGGCATGGTCTGAGTAACTCGCCCAAGTTCACAGAGTAATTTCCAGAGCAGGTATTCCATATCAGGCTATTTGGCACCAGAGCCAAGTCCATAACTACTAATGCTTTGCGTTCTTCTCACCAAATGTCTTGCTTCTTGGCTAGCCTTAGATTGTTGTCTGATTAAATGTTTTTAAAATACTATTTGAACATTTTATTCCTGTGCTCAAAAGGCTTCTTGGCTTTTTCCCAAACAAGAGTTAAAGTCTAAACTCTTCAGCTGGGCAGTACACCGTCTGGCTCCAGCCTAGCTTGCCAGCATCGTCTCTTCTGGTCCTCCCAGGGACCCGGCTCCTGGAAGGCCAATCTGCTCACTGCCTCCATGATTATCCCTTACTCCCCTCTGTCTTGTGATTTCCAGATGCTTTCCCTATTTTCATCCCTTTGGTTATGCCACTTTCTCTGCCAAGTATTTTCTCTGTTCTTTTCAGTTATTCAATCTCAGCATAAGACTTGCTTTCAGCAGACAGTGACCAGGACGTGATGGGATTCCAAGCCATGCCCAAAGACATGTGAATGCTCAGCCTAGAGGTGCAAAGGCTCATGGGGACAAAAACCAGCCTTCTTTAATTAAAAGGCTGCCATGCGGAAGATGTTTAGTGTGGTTGTATTCAGCCTGAGGCTGTGACAGCTCAGATTTGTGGACAGAAGTAAGCGGAAGACAGCAAGTCCTTTTATCTTTGGGGAGTTCTGACTTTTAAATTTAAGACCACTAAGGAACAGGCTATGTTTAAAGCTGCGATCAAATCACTTTTCGTTGCCCACTGCAGGTCACTAAAATCTTCATGATCGGTCAAAACCAGATGCAAAATTCAAGCCCTTTTTTAATATTTCATTCATTCAGAAAACTCAATTCCATTGGCGTTTATCTTTGTCCATAACAGGAGGTATCTGAATTAAGGGTTATTAAATTTTAGTATTTTCTAAACTAAAATATGTGCACTTATTAGCTTACCAAGAAGTGGTAATTTAACAAATGGCCCTCAGCACTGGGTAGCATGGCAGAGTTCCTGTTGAACATACTTATAGGCAGAGATTAGAAATACGAAAGAAAGTCCCAGTTACACTGCTTCATGATTCATTATTGCCTTTCTTTCTTAAACTATAATAACTCGATATTGATGATGCATTTCTAACAAAATTTATCTTAACTAAAATTTGCAGTTCAGTATCATTATTATTTATTTAGTTAATTGTGTGGACTGCTCTACTAGTCTTATAGAATCTAGTGGAATATGTTTCCTTAAAGAGCTTTTGAGATCCATGATTTCATAGTACTAGATTTAAAAACTCTGTATTTAGCTCAAATATGAGTTACACTTACTTTATTGACATACCTCTATCTTTCTTCATTATAAACACATCTCATTGTCTTTACCGCCTCCAAATTGCTTTACTTAATGGTTTTATTATTATTATCACCATCACCAAATACTACCATGTCCCCAATAAAAGAAGGTGGGATCTGGGGTTCCTGTCTTTTGTTTCATGTATGTTCCCGACAAACTTGTCTACTGGATGGTACCTTTTATAATGAGGATTCAAAAATAAGACGGAGACTGGCTAGAAGAGCTTCCAGGAACCCCAGTACCACCAAAAAAAAAAAAAAAAAAAAAAATCAGATGGACGATTCAGTGAAATGAGCTTCTGAGTTGACATTTTACACTTCTTATATTTCTGCAGTGAAACCTGGTCACCACTCATTCTTCTCAACTCACTTGTACAGTTTCCTTTCCACCCAGAGGGATTAAACAGTACACTGGGCAGGGCTTTTGACAACCATCATTCTAAGAAGGGCTTTGCTTAGATACAGAGCACTGGAAATGTGTTTTCAAAAGAGTAGGAAAAGAAAATGTGTACCTTATTCCATAAAAATCAATTTAATTTTTGCTGTTATTAGCAATTATCTTTTGCAAACAGGCTTTTAAGATCAGCTAGTTCCGTAACAAAGTAGTTTCAAAAAGGAATGATTATTCATGCAGATAGCAAAGAGGTATTCCAACAGGGCCTTATTTCAAACTATTATAGGCTTTCCCTAAAAGAAACAGTAATCTTTGTGATGAGCGTGGGGAACAATTTCTTCAATACAAATCCAATTTATTTTGGCCATCTGATTGGTGCTTGCAGCCAGATCATTGAACATGATATTAATTATTCATTAAGATACTTGGAAGAAGGAAATTTGTATTCGCATGCAGTCAGAATTGATGAGGTTATACATTTGTGCTATAGGAATAGTTTACAACTCAATGCTAAAACTCAATATAACCTTAATAAAAAATCTGAAAAAGGCACCAATAATTTGAACTTTCTCACTTCTACAGAACATTTGTTTTATTAGACCCTCATGTCCTATTGAAAGTGTATTGAAATATTCTTTTTACATTTAATCATATGGATATGGCTTTTAAAAAAATTTCAAGAACATTTCAAATGAAAGGTCATAATCACTATAATGGAGTTTAAAAACTTGTGATTTGGAGAAAAAACTGCAATTCATATCTTTATAAGAGACATTTACTGCAGCACATATTTCAGCGTTTTGATTCTAAGATCAGAAAATATTGGGATGGTAACCATCTTTTGCAGAGGGATGAGTCGTAGTCCCACAGATAGTAATAATGAGTAAAAAACAGAATTACCATACATCAGGAATGTGGTTGGAGATGTAACGTGAAGCAAACTCGGTCTGAGAGTAGGACTGGCTACTTGTGTCTGTAGTCACAGCTAGATCCACAGAGCACAGGCCATCACTCTTCCACCTAGCTCACCCTTGGGGACACTGATGCTGTTTCAGCACCCTGGCAGGTGCACCTGACGGCTGCTCTTGGGAGGTGCCAGTAGCCAGTGATTTGCCTGATGGCTTTCTGTACGATGTTCTGAAGTTTGTAAAGAAAGGTCAGTTTCACGGATGCATATGTTTTAGAAGGAAATATTTCTAGGAGAAGGTGTTTAGCCAATACAGGGCAATCCTGTATTGGCTAGGCTGCCCCTGACCACAAGGAACAAGAAACTGAGATTGGAAGTGCAGAGGCAGAGAAGGTTTTACACATGGTGATCAAAGACTTAACAATGGCACCAAGGATACAGGCTCTCTCCATCTCTCTGCTCTTCCTTCTAGGGCTGATTACCTTGTGATTTTCACAATGTCATGACTATAGAACCAATGTCTGGTGCATCGTGGGGCAGCAACCAGGTGAACCACCGCAAACTCAAGCAACAAGCACAGTTCATGCTGAGAAGGCTGTGGGAGAGGGATTCTGGAGATTGGGAAAACCCACGCTCCTCCTGTATAAAGGAAGGATCAGAGAAATGTCAGATGCCATTGCTTGATGATGTCACAGTGGATGTCATCAACTCTCCTAAAGCCCCTTCCTCAGAGATCAGGGAAAGACAGAGTTTGGAAGCTTAGCTCATGAAGAAGGTTTTAGAGTAGGCTTGGCCAAGCACCCCTCTCTTGACTCCCAAGCCACCAGTCTTTTTTTTTAAGGCATGAGAACCCTAAGAAGGAAAATATTAGGATTTTGTGATTTAGTCATGTCATTTTTCTGAAAGAGTATTTTTCGAAGTGTGTTCTGCAGACCTCTGGTTCTGAGGGTGATAAGACCTGTACTAAGAGAAAGAGTGTATATTTGGGCAACATTATCATTTCATGTTGGTCTGCATCTGTGTTCTCTCACTTTGCCATGAGGTTCTTGGTAAAAGTCTCATAGAAGGGCCTGGGTATGAACAAAAGTTGAAAGGATTGTGTTGAGGAGTCTCGCAAGTATTTTTGGAGGTAGGAAGGAGAGTTTAGAGAGGTGAGACAGATTATGTTGAAGAGATTTGAGTGACATGTTAGAGTAGACAGTGTTTTTTCCCCTTGCTAGCATCGAGAAACAGAAAAGGGGACATTTTCGGATGCTTCTGCAATAGTTACTGTAGGTATGATATGATTAGGCTTGAAGTAGGGTAGCAGCAATGGGGATGGAAAGGAAAAGAGAGAACATAGAAAAATAAGTAGATGGGCAAGATATACCCACAGACTACCCACCTCAGGGTTACTGACAGTCAGCAGCAGCCATGATGTGTTAAGAACAGCTAACATCTGAGAACTCACTGTGTGTCTGAGCTGTACTGAGTGAGCGCAGTCCATGGATGATCTCGGTTACTCCTCCTGATGACACTGGGAGGTAAAGTTTGTATTTCACAGATGAAGAGATGCTATGAAGTTTAAAAAAATATATTTTTTGGTGGTACTAGGGATGGAACCCTTCTACCTACAGGCTATACTCCCAGACCTATTTTATATGTTTATTTGGAAACAGGGTCTCTTAAGCCAGCGTGTCTGGCTTCGAACCTGCACGATCCTCCTGTCTCTGCCTCCCAAGCATGGGGATTACAAGCGTGCGCCACCATGCCCAGCTAAAGAAATCTATTTTTAATAGTAAGTGGCACATCTCACTTTGAACCTCTACAGAGCCTCAGAGATGATGTGGGATCAAGAAGTGCCTGGAGAGATTTCCCAGAGGAGTTGATGGCCTGAAGGAGAAGGTAGCCGTCTCCTTCTGAGTCACATGGATTTAAGGCAGTTGCTAAAGCATTGGGGGTTTAGTAGGTGGGTTTGAGGAAATGAATGGGCTTAGCCAACCAGGAATCAGCTTGAAGATGACGTGGAGAGAGTTTCTAATTGTATGTTTTAGGTGCTTTGAGTAGCTCTGGTGCCTATAGTATTAATTTCAAAGGAAACAAGTGATAAAAATAATTTTCCACTGTTACTTGAAAAAGGTGTCAAAATCCTATTAAAACTCAGAGGATGACTGAAGACTCTGCACTCAAGAGGAAAAAAAATCAGTTTCTAGCTTTTGTACAAAAACTGTTGAACATGTCAAGTATTTACTTCCCGTTACAGTTATAATGGTGCTTCAGTATCTCATAGGGTTGGTGGAGGGGAGAAGGAGAAGCATTTGAATAATTTAAAAAATAAATTATGATGCCAAATATTCTTCACAACAGTTTTGAGTCAGTTCCCAAGCAGGTCTACAGTGGTTGTTAAAATGTGATATTACAGCAGAAAACCAATTTCAATATAAGCCTATGGAGATCCCATTATAATATAAAAATGAAATGTTGCCAATCTATGTAATACACTGCATCCAGAAATAGATAGGAAGCAATACAGAAATCCTCATGCCTCTGTAATATTTTGGTTCAGATACATAGCCATCGATTGAACCACATTTTCTAAAGGAAAGCCAACACAACATCTTTACTTCACATGGTGGTTGGTATCCTACCACAGATAACAGTTCATTTAAATGGACTATGCTTGAAGTCACCTGGATCAATTTCAAAGTATGGGGCTATAACTTGACAACTCAGAATACTAGTGAAGGTGTTCAGACCATGAGGATATTTAGTATAGTTATGAATCTCAATCCTGGCTGTACATTAGAATCACATAGAGAGTTTTAAAAGAAATCAATGTCTGAGTTCTACCCCTGGAAGCCTAGTTTCATCTGTATGCTTGTGGGTTGATGACATCAACATTTTAATGTGTAACGCTGATTTACATAAGTACCCCAAAACAGGATTCAGCAGGGTCTGCTATGTGTCCAAGCGCCCTCCCCCAAAGAAATTGAAGTAGCTTTGCCAACCATGAATGGAAATTACATGCAAATAGGTGCAATGACTTATGCCAATTTCTCACCCCAGCTGCTATATCATTTTGCAAGTTTGAAGGAGGCAAAAGTACTTGGGAGGCTGAGACAGGAGGATCGCAGGTTTGTGGCCAGCCTCAGCTACTTAGTGAAACTCTGTTTCAAAATAAAGAATAAAAAATAGGCCTGGGGGTGTGGCTCAGAGGTACAATGCCTCTGGGTTCAATCCCCAGTACTGAAAAAAAAAAAAGTCAAGTGAAATCCATGTCCTAACTCTAGGTGGATAGCAGCGCTCTGGATCTGATAAGTTATCTACACCCTCTTCAGGCTTTAATGGGGTCTTTTTTTGATTAGCTTTTAAACTAGTCAAGTAGTGGCAGTCACCTGTGGGCTGCAATTGGTCTACAAACAAGCATTAGATCTAAGTTTGCCAAGTTGTAGGGTACTTGTATTACTCCCCTGCCTTCCTATAATCAATATTAATAAGCAAATCCACAACTATTAGTAGCAGTCAACACTACTTTAAAATGCTAAAGGGAATCAAACCGTGCGGGAGGTATATCTAGAAAGACAGAATGAGCAGATAGGAAGAAGCTGGTCCTTGGTGGACATCACTGAGCTACTGACCAGGGATACCTCGAACCTTTTCTGTTTCTGGAGATGTAGACAATACAGTTGCTTCTTAGTTAAGCTAATCTGAGTAAGAGATTTAAGTTACTTGTGGCTTATGGCATCCTAAATAATAGGATTTTTAGAGCATAAGGATATCTATTGGGAAATGGCCTCTATGGTTGGGGTAAGAAGTTGAGGGGGGAACAGAGGAGATATATGGAAGGAAATAAAACTGGGGTTTTTAAACTGCAAAGTATATCAAGGAAGAAAATAATCCAAGTTAAGGACCTCTTTCTGTAGAGTTCTTTTCTAATTACAGTCTGTTTGGGCTTTTCTGAATCTCAATTGGATTTGATGTTTTTGTTAGTGTTCATGTTAAAAAAAAGATGTTGGTAAATAACAACCCATCAAGAAATCATTACACCTCCTACTCTTCTGCGACATAACCATTTTAAAGTTTTAGAGAAAGAGAAATAGAAGTGTTTCAAGAAATTTAGTATATAACTAAAGTTTATGAAGTCTGAAAGTCTACAAGTAAAACATGAGACAGTACTGAATGTGACAATTATGTGTAAGTAGTCTTATAATGTTAAAATAATAATGGGTATTACCTAGTACTCGCACTAGTTTTTTGAACAATCATCTGTAATAGAGTTAATGTTTTATGTGAATAAAAGAAAACTTTCAAAAAGCAGATTTACAAGATTCTTAAATTACTTTGCCCCTCAAATTCTGAATAAGTATTTTTATGGCGTATTTTCAAGTGTTACATAATTTAAAAAATTATTTCAGACGTGTAGAAAGAAGAGAGCATTAGAATTGGAGTTAGGAATTCCATTTGGGGACCAATTAAATGGTTTTAATTCCACTAAAAACCAAGAAAAACCCAGAAATTCAGTTTCTTTCTTTTGTAAAGTTAAGGATTTGAACAGGATCTCTAATATTATTTCAGCACACAATTGTAAAATATAAGTGTATGATTAAGAATTTTATTTACTGAGTTATATCTGCTACTCGCTTAGTATTTTCTGATTATATATTATTTTCTAACAATTAACAGGTCAACTTCTAACTCAGAAATTTCAACTTTTGAGCCAGTTGTGGTGGCACATTCTTGTAATCCCAGTACTTGGGAGGCTGAGACAGGAGGATCGCAGGTTTGTGCCCAGCCTCAGCTACTTAATAAGGTTCTCTGAAACTTAGTGAAACCCTGTTCCAAAATAAAGTATTAAAAAAGATAGGGCTGGGGGTATAGCTTGAAGGTAGAATGCCCCTGGGTTCAATGCCCAGTACCGCAAAAAAGAAAAAAAAAAAGAAAGACATTTCAACTTCTGTACATAGTATCAGGTGAAGTTACAGTGTATCTTCATTGGTATTTCAGTCTGGGATTGGCAGTTCTGGGGAATCTGGACAACTCTGATCATTGGTGTTAATTTCCGTCTTTCTCTCAGACCTGCTCCCTTCACACAATGGCCCCGTGTCTGACTCCCTGCTGCCTCTTGAGGTGACATTACCAAGTGCAAGACTGATGGGTAGATCCAATCATACATGGTCACATCTGGCTCTGGGCTCAGGCTCAGAAAACAAGCAACATACTCAGAAAAGAACCGATAAAGGCGAAGGATGGGGATTTAGGTGAGGTTAGGGAGCTTTGTTAACTTTTAGTCCTAGAATCTTTGATCTAATTGTCATCCAAGGCCTATTCATTCAGAGGCTTATTAATTCGGAGCTTAATAAATACTTTTGGTACTTTCAACAAAACTGCTATCTGCCTGGTGGGGGGAAATGAAACAACAATAAATCAATAAAATTTTTTAATAGTCTCCATATAAAAGGAGGAAACATACTGCCTCCTAAAATACTGCCTTCTAAAAATACTGCCTCCTAAGATGAGATAGCAAAATATGAAATTGTTGTTGTTGTTGTTGTTGTTATTATTATTATTATTATTACTTGTACTGGGGACTGAACCCAGGGGCATTCTAGCTCTGAGCTACTTATACCTCTAGTTCCTTTCTTCCCCTCCCTCCCTTCCTTCTTTTTTTGGAGGGGATGCTGGGGATTGAACCCAGGGACATTCAACCTCCAAGCTACACTTGGCCCTATTTTATTTTTTTTGAAACAGGGTCTCTCTAGGTTGATGAGAGTCTTACTACCCAAGTTCTGGGATTATAGGCATGTGCTACCACTCCTGGCTTCATTTTTTTTCTCCTCCTCCTCCTCCTCCTCCCCCCCCTCCTCCTCCTCCTCTACTTCTTCTTCTTCTTCTTCTTCTTCTTCTTCTTCTTCTTCTTCTTCTTCTTCTTCTTCTTCTTCTTCTTCTTCCTTCTTTTTAAAAACAACAGGGTCTCTCTAAGTTTCTGAAGGTCTCAGTAATTGCTGAGACTGGCTTCAAAGCTACAATCCTTCTGTCTGAGCCTCCTGAGTACTGGATTACAGGCGTGTGCTATTGCATTTAGCTATAAGATGGTATTGTAATATATTTTGAAAAAAGTTGAGGTAGAAAAATATTTACTGTTTTTAAGCATATAGAAGGCATGATCTGGTGTGTGAGTGTAGGGTGAATATATAAAATTCACAATATTATACTTCCCCCGGTTTCATCTTCCACTTCAGATCTATATGAATCCTTGTAAAATGACCCTGGGAGGTTGAAGCCATAAACAAAGTCTCTACTATGATACTTGTTCTGTGTTTTTTTGTGATAACTTCCCCTTTCTCCAAGGCATTTCTTGTTTACAGGGTTTTCAGAAAGAGTTTCCTTTATCATACTCTCAATCTTGCTTCTTCCCTTCTTCCACAAATGTCTTCTGAACCACCAAGTAGCCAGCCAACCAAGATCTACAACCATCCTTAAGTCTAAAAAAATAAACTTTTTTTCGTGGAAGATTTGTCTGTGAGTAGATTTTCCTGTGCACAGCTGATGAATCTTGCATTGACAGTCTTACTCACTTTGAAGCATATGGTCTTTATGGTGGGGCTGCCCAGCTATTTCAGTATTGCCCAACACAGAGTCTGATCATGTAGAAGAGGCACAGATGGTGCTGGAATGCACACACCAGTGGACCCTGGAGTTGACTTACACCATCCTCCCACGCATTTTAATTTGTTTTGTGACTTATTGACAATGAATTTGATTAGAGTAGAAATCTGCTAGGCAGTTTTCAAGTTGCTTGAGTTATGCATTTAATAACCTCATGTTTGTGTTGTCTTGTTAGTTTTAGATTTTAAAGTCTTGTCTTTGAGTAATGCTTTAGAAAACGTGAAACCTTTCCATGACAGGTAATTAAATAAAATAGTAGCTAATGTTCAGTCAAATGATTTGGACAACAAACACTTAGACTTTTGTGCTGTGATAGACTGTTATAGTAAATTGAAATAACTACAAGTATTGTTCACCCTAAACACAGCACATTATACCTAGAGTTTAAGTACTTGTATAGTGATTCTTAAGTTTAACAACTAGTTGTGCAGACAAACTCATACAACCTATTTGACATTTATGTTATTCATCTATAAAATAAGAATTGTGCTAAATCAGAGCGTTTTTCTCCTGGCAAGCTTGAAAGTAGTCTTTAGATAAAATTACAGAGTCAGGCGTAATGGCACACACTTGTAATCCCAGTATGTGGGAGGCTGAGCCAGGAGGATCGTAGGTTCAAGGACAGCCTGACCAAATAGTGAGACTCTTATCAACCTAGTGAGACCCTGTTTCAAAATAAAAACTAAAGTAGGCCTGGAGGTATAACTTGGAGATAGAATGCCCTAGGTTCAAGCCCCAGTACCCCCCAAAATATAGGGTGAAATGAATTATATAAAAGATATACAATTGGCACTGTGCTTGAAGCCAGAATGTTTGAGGGTCTAGGACCCAGAAATACTGTGGAAACCTTATAAAGAAACCTCACAAAGTAGCAGCTTCTAGGGAGTGATGGTTTCTTCCCTGTTATAATAAGGTCTGCGATAGAAAACAGCGTGATTAGCCAGGCGTGGTGGTGCACGCTTGTAATCCCCATGCTTGGGAGGCGGAGACAGGAGGATCGCGCAGAGATCCTGTTTCCAAATAAAAAGTATAAAATAGGTCTGGGAGTGTAGCCTGGAGGTCGAAGGGTTTCCAGGAACCCAAGTACCACCAAACAAAAACAAAAACAAAAACAAAAAAACAAAAACAGCGTGATTGTGGAATGTTAAGATCCTCTTCTGGAATGGCAACTCAAATGTGCTCCATATACAATGATGGAAACATCTATCTGTGCTTTTTCCACACTGATTTTTTATATCTATCATTTAATATTACACAGTCTGTCACCTGTACACTATGAAATTCCATCTCTAATCCTCCCAATGAGGAAGACATCTTCCTCAAATGAGAACACATCATCCCCTAAGATAATCACCCATTTCTCAAGTGATGGCAATCTTGGCATGGAGGGAACTCTTATGGTCAGAACCCGGCTCTCCATGGTTTGAAGCAGACCTCCAAAGGTAATACCACTCCTGGGTGGTTGTACTTCCCACTTGCAGTGACTTTCTTGATCTGGAGGTGATTTTTTTTCTAGATTTGGAAGTACTCAATTCTTTTAGCATTTATTTAGTGTCTGCCATATGCCAGGCATCTGTTCAGGGCCAAGAGAGAAAGGAAAACTCTTGATACTCAAGGAGGTTAAGGTGTAGAGAGGTGCCACAGAAACCAAGAATTATAGTGCATTGTGATGAGTCCTGCTGCTAGGAGCATGGGAAGTTGACCCCACATTCTTGAGGGGACACTGGAGAGAACTTCTTTGAGGAGATGCTGTCTGACTCCGCTGAAGTAGAGGCTCAGGGGAGGAAGGAAAGCATACTATGTGGATAGAACAGCCTGTGGGGAATCACAGAGGCAGAAAGCTGTAAAGAGTGGAGGATCTCCCAATACAGTGTCTAGAGAATCAGCTATGATGATGTAGGCTGGGAACGAGGTGAGGAAATGAAGGAAATGGGCCGAACTTTTCTCACTTGTTTAAACCCTTGACCAAAGGCTTTAACTTTACTCTTAAGGCTGTAGAAAATCTCTAATGGAGTAGAAGTAGGGAAAAAGAAAACTATAGATGTATTAGGAAGCTCACTATGTTAAAAATGTGGAATATACACTGTGTGGGTTGTTCGGAAGAGACTGGAGAAGGGATAATCCTAGAGGGTAGGGGATCTACTCTAAGACTGGTCCAGGAAGAAGTCACCAATATTAGGTCGAAGGCTATGGGCTTCAATTACTGTCCAACAACTTTTCATTTTTCAATAAACCCGAGTGGTCACAATATATTTTTTCATGTTCTACATAGACGTCTATTAAGTTAGGGATTTTTACATTGACATTAATAGAAAGGTTGATCTGAATTTGCAAAGCTGATTGCTTTTCCGATCTTTAAGAGAATATTGAAATAAGACCACACTATTTGTTCCTTTAAGATTTGGGAAATCTTAAAGATTTCTGAATTTTTTTGACCTAGTGTTTTTGGGGGAGCAGTAGAGGTATAGAATATAGTAGTTCGATCCCAGAGAGAAAAATGATAAATCTATAGTCATAAAAAGAATTAAGAAAGCTTTCAATTTTGATAATTTATAATTTCTTAGAAAAGATACATTTCATCTAGAAATTAAAAATTATTTTAATAGACGTTTTACAAAGTACTCAGTTCGTTTTAATATTTCATGTGTAAGAGCTTTCTTTTCCAAACTTTGTCTCATTTTTAACATTTGTGTTTGTGCTTTCTGGCTAACTATATTGCTTTACTATCCAAGAATCACCTTTTTTTTGTGTGGTACTGGGGATAGAACAAAAGGGCATACCTCTAAGCTGTACCCCCAACCCTACTTTTTATTCTTTATTTTTAAACAGGGGCTCACTGAGTTTCAAATGACCTCATTAAGTAGCTGAGGCTGCCACGAACCACAATCCTCCTGTCTTAGCCTCTCGCGTGTGGGGGTTATAAGCGTGCACCACCATGCCTGTCTAACCATCACCTTTTATTGACTATTTTTCTTCTGTTTTATAATGTATCAGTTTCTTCTTTTTATCTTAAATAGCTTGTTCTTTCTGCTTCACTTAAGTTTTATTCTTCCTAAATTATTGAGCTGAATTCTGATTTTGCCTTGTAAGTGTGTAGAATTTCAAACTTTCTCCAGTTCACAGTTTTAGATGTGTTTCACATGTTTTATTAATGTAGTGATTTTAATATTATTATATTCTAGATATTCTACTACTTTAAGGCCAATAACAGACTCATGGCCTAAATTGTTAAAGAATGGATTATAATATTTTTCAGATGGCTGGTTTTTGTTGCTCATTTCTAAATTTATTGCATTATAACCAGAGTACATGGGTCATTACTATTATTACTGTTTGTGTTCTTAGGCTTTCCTTGTGTCTAATATATGGTAAAGTTTTATAAGTGCTTTTATAAGTATCTGAAACCCGATTATCTATTTTCAGGGGAAAAAGTTATAAAAATGTTAGTCTAATAAATTAGATTTTATATTCTGTATGTCCTCACTTATTTTTCTTTATTTATTTTTGTGGAACTGGGGATGAAACCCAGGGGCATTCTACCTCCAAGTTACACCTCCAGCCCTGTTTTTTATTCTTAATTTTGAAACAGGGTCTCACTAAGTTGCAGAGGGCCTCACTAAGTAGCTGAGGCTGTTTGAGAACTTGTGATCCTCCTCTCTTAGCCTCCCAAATGCTGGGATTAAAAGCATGCACCATCATACCTGGCTTTCACTTATTTTTAAAGTATTTGACCTGTGTGGGGTTGAGAGAAATAGAGAAAAAGTCCCTTTTTTATTTGGATAGTTCCCTTTAAATTTTCATGACTTTAAGATTTATGTGTCTTATTTTACAATAATTGGACTGCAAAATATATAAAAAGATATATTTTTGTAATGATAAATTATTATTTTGACCATTTAATGTTTGTGGGTGTGTGCTGGTGTGTGTTTTGTCTTGAATTCTATTGGTCAGAGACACGATAAGTAAGTGCCAAAAAATCATTTTTGTTATCATTTTACTTTTGACTGTTTTTATAACAGGAACGCAGGGACATTTTACCTCTAAGATACACCCACACCCCTTTTTGTTTTGAAACGGGGTCTTCTGCTAAGTTGTTGATGGTCTCACTAAATTCCTGGGGCTGGCCTTAAACTTGTGATCCTCCTGTCTCAGCCTCATAAGTACTGGGATTAAAGGTGTATGCCATTGTGCCTGGCTACCTTTTACCTTTCTGAATGACTGCTTGAGTAGTATAAGGCTATGCTAACTTTTGTTTATTAAATCCAATTTGAAAGTCTTTCATGAATTTATTGCACATCCATATATAAGATATATATTAAATAGATAACATGGTTCAGTGTATTGTCTTAAGTTTTCTCTTTCTTATGCCTGTGTTGTTTTTCTTCTTTTGTTGTGTGATTAATATCTTTTCTATTTGGATCCTGTTATTCTTTTTCCTCCTGATATTTTAAGAGATTTATAATATAGTTTTTAGTTCGCCTAGTGGCTGTTTTATGATTATAAATATTTTGTAAAGCTTTGTCTATTGACTTCTCTTTATGAAAATTGAGAAAATTTGTGCCCTTGTCCATCCTTCCCCTATTGCTATCTCACTTCTCACTTTTGGGTTCCTTATTTTGATGATGCTGAAGTTTATAGCACCTATGCTAAATGTTATAAAATCCTAATGGCTTAGACTTCACCACTAGTCTTTAGATACCACAGTTTCCCAATTTCTGCTTCTTGCTCTGGTTTCTTTTTTGGTTGTCTGGGGAACATTATCAGTTTTTCCCTTAAGTGCTTGTGATTGCTACAGTCTGACCCTTTGCGTGTCTGTACTTTCAGGTGCAAGGACTAATCATGACTGATACGATTTTATCTCAAAATTATTGAGGCAAAGTTCTTTCTCCCCAAGACCATTTAAACATTTCTCTGGCATTGAATACTTTATAGGTGTCTTATATTAACCTCTTATTTCTATATTATTACTTCTCCCTAAAAAAAAAAAACAAACAGAGACAAATCCTCTGTTTGCTTATTTATTTTTGTGTGTGTGGCACTAGGGATAGAACCCAGGGGCATTCTACCTCCAAGCTATATCTCCAGCCCTATTTTATTTTTATTTTGAAACAGGGTCTCACTAGGTTGATGAGACTCTGGTTATGAACTATGGTTCTCTGGAGGAGCACAAACTCTTATAATATCTAATTCTTTCCCCACTGTAGCTAACTTTTGTTTTTTGGGAGGAGGTAATATTATCCCTGTTGAGAATAAATGTACTAACTTGATTTCCTCATTCTCTTAGAGATGACTTAAATTTTAGTGTGGTAGTTTAGTTCTTTAATTGGTACTGGGGATTGAACACAGGGACAGTCTACCTCTTACCCATACCTTCAGCTCTGTTTTATTATTATTTTTATTTTGAAACAGGGTCTTGCTAAGTTGTAGAAGGCCTCACTCATTTGTGAAAGCCAGAAACTGTGAAATAAGAGAGACTCCAGGTAAATGAGGATGCCAGTGGAATAGTGGAAAATGATTCAGGGGGAGAAGCAGAGAGAGGTGATGGGGGGATTGATGAAAGAAACAGTTCAAACAATCCGATGTACATTTGTGAATCTATCAATAATAACAACTTCAATATTAAGGATGGAGAGGGAGAGGGAGCAGGGCCAGATCCTCAGGAAGATGCACTGGGTGCTACGCACATGTGTGTTTCCATCACACCAAACCTCAATATGATGTCTGGTTATAATGCACCAATAAGAGCATATTAAAAATAAAAACAAATAAGCATAGAGTTTGAAATGGAAGTACAAGAAGTGTGGCTGTGAAGGGATGTCGAAAAGAGAGAAGGGACATTTTCTCAGGTTTCTGCGACAAGGTTGTTGAAGGTCAGTGGTGAAATGAAGTCTTAGTTTCCTAGACTCCAAAAAAAAAAAAAAATCACAATGGCGATTCAGTTGAATGGCTTGATGAACGGAAGCAATTATATAAAAATATAGTTATATTACTCACCTGTTTTCCTGGAGCTAAAAAGTTTAGAAGAAGGATTTGTTAAATGTATATCCATTGTTTATTGTATTGCTACCTGTCCCTCAGGTTTTGACACCACAGAGGTAGACGGTCTTCTGTTTGGAGGAGGGAGAAGGGGCCCGGCCATGGGTGTTTGCGGTGCTGAGGCAGGGCTTGCTTCTGCCCTGTGAATGGGATTCCTGGGCTGGCTCTGGGTCTTCTTCCGATGTGTCACGCTTACCCACGTTCTTGCCAGTTGATTCCTGAACCCTAGTTAATTCTTCTTACTGTTCTTCTCCTGGTTGCTAGACTTTGTACTTGTTTCAGGTAGCAAGAAACTCCTAGACTTATCTCTCTATAGTGTTCCTCAGCCCCTTTGCTTGAACTCCTTGCTTCAAATGCTATGCCTGATGGTTTAGTAATGAGCCTCCTGACCAGAAGACCAGAGGGACACACCATCTCTCAGTGTATGGGAGGTAGAATCATGGGGGCTTTATGGCTTCTGGGGAAAAATGCTGAGGTGCACCACCTGGAGAGCCCATTGGAAAGGAAAAATTTATTCCCCAGCTGCTGACGGTGCTGCTGGAAGGAAGACCTCAGCTGTTAGCCTCCTACTGCCTGAGCTGCCTGCATTGCATCCAGTGACTCATCTTCATGGGAATGTGAAGGCTTGGGCCTCTTATCCTTACTCTGGACAGCTCTGAAGGGCTCCCACAGGCCCACAACTTCCCACTGTGTTGGTGGAGGCCTTCACTGCACTCATGAGACTGCACTGCAGGCAAGCTTCTTCCCTGACTCTTTCTCTTCCCCAATTCTCTAACTACTCTCTTGTTCACTAGTACATCAAAGAGCCAGTTTCTTGCAGAATCCAACAGGCAACAACTTCTTAGAGCTGGTCCACTGCATCCTGATGATCAGAATATTACATGCTTGGATACACACTTCTCGATTAACTAATAAAAACATATGGTACCAGAAAGCAAGAATGGGGCACTAAAAAGTGGCGTTTCAGAAGCAAATGGCATGAGTTAAAGGAGTGGCAGTGAAGTATGGAGGAAAACCAGGCATAATGGTGTACCTTCATCTATTCCTAAAATTCCACTTTTAATCCCAGTACTTGGGAGTCTGAGACAGGAAGATCATAGGTTTACAACCAGCCTCAGTAATTTAGTGAGGCCCTCTGCAACTTTTCAAGACCCTGTTTAAAATTAAAATGTACAACTAGGGATGGAGATGTAGTTCAGAGGTAGAATATACCTGGATTCAATAAAAGAAAGAAAGAAAGAAAAAAAACAATGAAAGAAATAAGATTCCAGTTTTATGGGTTACATTGGCAAAATACCTGAAAACCACCTTTCATATACTACGAACTCTACCTGTACCACCTATACAGGGAACATCTTAAACCTCTGTAGGATTTCCTAATCTCACACTCTTAAGAATGTGTCCACCTGTCTTCTCATTGAATCTTAACAGCAGCTTCTGCCTGAAGTGGCACTGTTCTAATCTCAAAGGAGAGACACAGTCAGTTTAGGTGATGTTTCCAAGGCCACCTGGCAGCACCCAGGGCTGCAGGGTCACAGCCTGTGTTTTTTCCACTATGGTCTTCTCTGAAACAGAGGACTCAAGATAGCTAGTGCTGAGACTTCCTGCATTTTAACTAAGCTCTTTAAAATCAGAGTTGCCCATTTACTGGGGTTGGTTGTTTACACAGCTTCAATAGAGTACTGGGGTCTCTGCCTTAGATGGGGTGCAGCAGAAATAATAGAAATCAAGTTAGAGTCAGAGAAACTATAATCCTCTCAGCTGCTGCTCTGCTCTCTCCACAGGTGTAAATATGACTCAACAAACTCTTTTAGTGCACGGAGTTAGGGGCCTGTTTATTTTTAAAGTTAAAAAAAAAGGCTTTCTGAAATTTTGCTTGGGATCTCAGAGCTTCCTTCTATGCCACTATGCACCTGCAGTGCTGGTACATAAAAGCAGAAAGCTTGGTCCCTGTGGTTTCTATTGGGCCTACATTAGCTTTACTTTTCTTATGTGGGTCTAAGCATCACTGAACAGATTAAAATCAAATCTTGGAAGACCATATAATGGAGAGTTGTGGCTTAACTGGCTAGAGGTTATGAGTCTTGCTACTGAATTTTTAAAACAGAAATGGAACAGGAAACTGAAAAAAAATTTCCTTCTCTTTCTGCTTGACTCCTGATTCTTGCTGCTTTTAATCTGTGTTTAACACCTCCCTGTTGGTCAAAACAGTGGTGGACTTCAACCATCAGGGTGTAAAGTGTACTCTCTTTTGTCTCTCTCCTAAAACTATGGTAGAAATTTTTCATATATATATGAAAAAATATATAATCATATATATAATAAACAAATCTCTAAGAAAATACCAATAAAATAAAATATAGGGGTGCTTCTTCCCCTTCACATATGTGAAAGGCCCAGTACAACCTCTTTCCCTATAGCAGCTGGGTTGGGTGGCCATACCACTCCCTGTAAAGCTGAATTACCTGTAAGTTCTATAAAGCTCTTCTGGGGCCCTAGAGGTTCTCCTGAAACAAAGCTGGTAACAGATTATTCACTCCCTCCTCCTCTTCTTTCCAATGATAGGTGTTTGAGTCGTCCACTCTGGACTCTGTGTGTGTGTGTGTGTGTGTGTGTGTGTGTGTGTGTGTGCATGCTTAAGCACATGCATGTTCTGATTTTCTGAGTCTGATGGGGTTGACTTAAATAAATATTCCAGAGTTAAAATAATATGGAAAAGATAGCAGTGAAACAAATGTTACTCAAAATATGTCTTTAGATAGAAGGTAGGAAGGGAAAGCATGGTAGACATAGATATGTGCTGTCCTTCAGAGAAAGATTTCTACTCAGCTGCAGGACTCTTGGGAGTGTACCCAGCAGGTCAGCTTCCTGCTCTTAGCGGCTTTAGGATGTTTCTCAGCTCCTGAGAGCCCCTAGGATAAGTTTCTACCCTTCTGTGGTGGCCTGTGTTCAGTGGTTGAGTGATAGCATCACACCCCAGATCTCAGAATGGTAATACGTGTCTCTGAGCTTCCTGGAGACTTTTCTGGGTCTTTGTTGTGATCCAGCTACTTCCTGCTTCCTCAGTCCTATCTCCACACCCTTCCTCACAGGTTTTGATTCTCCAAACATGTCCTGCATCCCAAAGTCCATCTAGATGGCTGCTTTTAGAGAATCTAGCCTGTGATAGTCAGTGCCTATTTCTGAGAAGGGTAGAGATGAGATGGAGATTTGGATAGTGACTGGTCTTGGCTGGGACTGAGAATACCATACTGGTAGTAGGAGAAATATAAGCAGCCTCAAGGTATGCAGTGGTAGTTCAGTTGTAAAAACCTTTGCCAGTAGTAAATTTGGATGATAGACCGGTAGAAGGGAAATCACTGGCCAGTGTGACCTGTCAGATATTCAAGATATGTGGAGGAAATAATTCTAGGGGCAAAAGGAATTATTGGATGGCTATGACTAGTTGCCATTGATACTTCAGAAAGATAACTAACCCTAAGGACAAGTGAAAGTGTATCTGGAGGGAGAAATGCAAGGACTAAGCTCAGGATTTATAAGTTAGAATGGTGGAACTGTAAAGAAGATAAAACACTCAAATGCAGCAGGACTCTCATGTCAAGCACAGGGCCCAGGTTTAAAAACATGGGACTATGACATGTTGTGTGTGGACCTCTGTGTAGATGCCCTTGAAGATTCTGTCTCCTGATGCCTCTGAGATGACTCAGTAAGAACAACCATTCCCTCACATCCTCCAAGACAGGGCAGAGGCCTCGCCCTTCAAAGGCAGCATGTGCCCCTCTTTGGATCTGTCTGCCCTCTCCTCTTGGCTGCTCAGCCTACAAGTAGGATTAAGATGTAACATAATCCAGCTAGAAGAAGAAGACCAATACTCTATCTCATGTTTCTTTTCAAAGGCATTGTTTCTACAATTCTTGGTAATACCTGCTTCTGGAGAATGCGTTCTATGAAGGGAAGAGTGGTTTAATGCCACACAACATAATTTTTAGGCATCAGTATGAGAAAGTAGTATTGGAGCATAGGACAGCACAGGGGTTTATATTTTGGCAAGTGCTAGTCCCAGAAAGACCATTGTTAAGCAAAGCCACAAAGTAGGCAGAATTGATCTTCAAAGCACCTCCTATCACCCCATCTACCTTCATCTCCACCCCAGATCCAGTGTTCTCCTCCTAAACAGATAAGGTGGTCTTTTTTTTCTGGGTCCTTCTTCATGACCTTTCTCTTCTCTTCTCTTCTACTCTATTCTATTCTATTCTATTCTAATTCTCCTTCTATTCTATTCCTTGTGTTCCAGACTCTCTTGATCTATGTGCAAATCAAAAGTTATCTCTAGTATGTGTAGATATCAATCGATATTAATGTATAGATATTTTCTTTATGTTCACCCACAAAATGTTTACCATTTTATAGCTCCAGGAAATTAGCATTCTTAAATGCTTACAATTTGCCATGAAGGAGGCTGAATGATTTCTGTCCCACATCTTCCTTGTGGCTCCACCTGCCTTCAGCCTTGTTCTGGAAAATGTGTTTGTCACAGTCTTTTCTTTATTTTTAATTTTTTTATAGGTAATCTGTAGTCATGCCTCTTAATGGAGTACAAGATGGTAGAGGCATACATGCACACATCACTCATTTAGCCTTTTAAAATATAAATTGATCATGTTTGTCTTCTTAGAGTTCCTTCCTGGCTCCCATGGTCCTTAGGTTAAAATAATGACGATAAGAAGAACTACCTTGTACCCAGAGCTTTGTTTGTGCCAGGCACTGCCCAGGGATTCTCAGTTTCTTCTCACTACCTTTCTATGAGGTAGGTAAACATTTGTTTTCATTTTATAGTTCTAATTGAGAAGGGAAGCCCAGGATGCCAAATTGTGCCCTCATAACCACTACACCACAAAGCCCCGGTTCTTTCTGTGGCAGTAGGGGACCTGTGTAACTTGGTATCTGCCTTTCTCTCTAGCTCACTAGTTTCTTTCCACTTCATAGCCTGAACTTGCTGGGTTCTCCTTTGCTTTCAGACCTTTGTCCCCGCAGTTACCAACTCTGCTGCAATCCCAGGTTCTCTCTTCTTGCTTGGCCTCTGTCCAAGCTTCTCTCACCCACAAAGCATTACTTCCTGGGGCAGTGATATACCCTTCTCCAAGCAAGCTGTGGGATGGCCCTCAGTGCCTCCGCCCCTCACATGATATCCATTTACCTGTCACTCGTGCTGGCCTGCAAGTTCTGGGAGGAAGGGAACACGTGCCGCTCACTGCTATATGCTCAGCACCGCTAGCACCTGTCACAAAGTAGATGCTAAAATGGTACTTATAAAAATGGATCATTGAGAGACTTCCGGGTAGATGGCGACCAAGAAAAGCGGCGCTTAAGAGCCCCGCTAACAACCAATCTCCATTACCACAAAATCAGTGCCTTTCATAGCCAGAAAACACCATCACCAGAGAAACAAAAAAATCACCAGGCTCCAGAGAGAACGCGGACTGAGAACAGAGCTCAGAGCCACAGAGGAGATACACCGGCCTCACACCCGAGGACGCGGCAGCAGCGCTTTACTGCCGGCAGCAGCGGCGAGTTCACCGGATGGCTACAGCAAGCCGAGGTGAGCCGTTGTGGAACAGCCAGGCGGGATTTCTTGGCACAGGGAGCATCTAAAGCTCCCAGTGGCTGAGCTCAGCACACGCTGCAGGGATTCAGAGTGGAACTCAAAACCAAGAAGAAATATGCCAGCCCCACAGCCGAGGGCGTGGCAGTGGCGCCATATTGCCACCGGCGGCAGCAGCAGCAGCGAATTCACCAAGTCCAGTACAGCTACATCTGCGTACTCAAGAACGGTGAGTCAAATTGCGGGCAACAGAGGAGAAATCCCAGTACTGTACTCCCTGGGACTTGACCCAGTGGGGGAGGGGCGGTGGCAGAGATATAACACCATAGGAGAACGTGCAACCTGGCACCCCCCACAGTCTAAAGCAGCCTCTATCGACTCTCTGGGTCGGAGACTCTGAGATACAACCCAGCAAAGGAGTAGTGGGGTCTGAGATATTACTGACTCGAGATCCAGAACACCTTAAGTGAAGTCATAGTGACCCAAGGGAAGAACCCAGAGAAGGCACAAACTTCTGAAATCATGGGAAAGAGGAATAATACTGGATCAATGAATACCCACAACCCCACAACATCAGAACCCGATAAAATAGAAAATCAGAGATTTCTAGAAGATCAAATCAGGAAAATAACTATAAAAATAATAGAGGTGCTTCGAAAAGAACTCAGAGAGAGCCAAAAAGAGATAAAGGATGCAATTAATGAAGCAAAGGCCTCAATTCAAAGCACAAACAACCAATTAGACCACATGGAGAACAGAATCTTGCTCTTAGAAGATGATCATTCCAAAAATGAACACATAGTTTCTAATCTAGAAAAAAATATCTGACAGCAGGAATCTGATATTGAAGAAATATGGGCCCATTTTAAGAGAGCTAACCTAAGAATAATTGGAATAGAGGAGGGAAAAGGAGGTGAAACCAAAGGGATCAACAATCTTTTCAAGGAAATAATAGCAGAAAATTTTCCAGACATAGAGCAAGAGGTTGATACACAGGTCCAGGAAACATATAGAACTCCCTTTAGACAGGATCGGAGAAGAGGATCCCCACGCCACATAATTGTCAAAATGACCAATGTGGAAGCCAAGCAGAGAATCTTAAAGGCAACAAAAACAAAGGACCAAGTGACATTCAGAGGCAAACCAATTAGAATCACTCCAGACTTCCCAAACCAAGTCATGAGAAACAAGGGCTTGGAGTAACATATTCCAAACTCTGAAAGAAAACAACTTCCAGCCAAAAATTTCCTACCCAGCAAAACTTTCTATCAAATTAGATGGAGAAATAAGAAGCTTCCATGACAAACAGAAACTGAAGGAATTTATGTCTTCAAAACCAGCACTAGAGAAAATACTCAAAGAGATTAACTACAAAGAAGAAATAGGTAAGTAACACACACCAGAACCAGAGAAACAAGATTTTCCATCCAACAGACAACTAAGATTGGTTATCTGTGGAGACTCATTATTTATGTTAGTCTTTTACCTATCTCTAAATGGTACTGTTTGCCTTTATTGTTGTTAATTTTTAGGATTTCTAGTTGGAATATTAATATACCTTCAGATATAGCATTTGTGAAATATTTTATCCCATTCTATTAGTAACTTTTAACTCTGTTTACATTGTCTTTGGATATACAATATTTTTTTTATTTTTTAGGGAGTTTGTATACTCTTCTGTTGCCTATGCCATTGAAATCATATCCAAAAAATCACTGCCAATTTCAATGTTGTGAGGTTTTATGACCCAGATTTTCTCCTAAAAGTTTATAGTCTTAAGATTTATAATTAGGTCTTTTATCTATTTTGAGTTAATATTTGTATATGGGATTAGGTAAGGGCCCAATTTTATTCTTTTCCATGTAATTATTATTCTTCAACAATATTTAGTTAAAAGATTATTATTTCTACTACCAAATGTTCATGGAAACCTTGTAAAAAATAACTTGACAATATAGGGAAGAATTTAGCTCTAGGCTTTTATTTAACTCCAATGGTTTATATATCTGCCTTCAGAATAGTTCTACACTGTTTCAATTATTGTAGCTTTATATGGTTTGAAATCAGAAAATATATATCTTCTAGCTTTGTTCTTTTTTAAGATCGTTTTGGGTATCTAGAGTCCATATTCCATATTAGGATAGTTTTTTTTTCCTGAAAAATAAATATATGAAAATTTCACCTAAAAATAGAAAAAACATATTCTCTGGTAAGAAAGAAAGTAAAAGGAAATATTGAAATGTTATCTTTAAGTCATCAAAAGCTTGGTATCAGACAAATGAAACTGTTATGAGAGATTATCATTTTTAATTTTGGATAAATTGCTATAATACTAGACGTCAACCACTAAGCCAAGCATGGGAGGGAGGGATAGGGAGAGAATGGGGTGGGGATCGGGTGGGGGCTGACTGGGCGATGTGTGCATGTATGTCTACAAAAGTTTGTATCCCACTATGATGTATGAATACAATGCACCAATAAGAAAAAAATGGATCATTGAAACTGGGCATGGTGATGCACACTTGTAATCCCAGTACCTGGGAGGCTGATACAGGAGGAACGCAGGTTCACAGACAGCCTCAGCTACTTAGTGAGTCCATCCACAACTTAGTAAGACTCTGTTTCAAAATAAAAAATAAAACATAGAGCTGGGGGTATAGCTTAGAGGTAGAATGCCCGTGGGTTCAATCCCAGCACCATATACACACACAAAAAAAGAATGATTGACCTCCCTCAAGGGCATACGTGAGATAGGAATGCCATGATTGTGGTGGAGGTGTGGAGGTGAGACATAATTTCCATGGTAGTGGCCTTTTTCAGCACCCAGTCATTTCTACTCTGCCTCACCGAGAGGCCTGTTCTCTAGGGTATGTGGTAACAGACTAGCTGCTGAGTCATAATTTTTCATTCTGGATTAAAGTGGTTCTCTGTATCAGTAGGATATGTGAACAGAGCAGAAATGCTTCTCTAGGGAGTTTCAGGAGCCATGATTTTGGACTAGAAACTGGAGTCTCAGGACTCATCATATAGCCAGTGTTCCCTTGGGTGTTCCAAGGCTTCCCTTTGCTAATGAGATCAGCTGGGCTGCAGGCACAGAGGAGCGAACACTAGCTCCAGGGTGGGCCCATGCTTGGAGCTGGCTCTGTCACTAGTGCTACTCTGAATGAGTCATTTCCCCTCTCTAAGCCTCAATCTCTTCTCTGAAAAATGGGGATTTAAGGAGACAAACCAATGAAAAAAGGAAAGAAAAGGTTCGTGCACGGAGCTCCAGCTATATTGTCCCACAAATTAACCTTTTGATTTGATCATTAGGGCTAGATTTAGAGTCTAACTTAGGTCCTGAGTCTGTTAGGCCATTTTGTCTCTGACCGCATGTACCACCAGGGGGATTTGGGCTGGCAACTTTCCATGCCAGCAGAGGCCTGCCAATTGCTTGTTGAAGGAAAATTGTTACCAGCTCTCTAGGTATTTGCAGCCTGACAAATAAACTCTCTTCCTCAAAGAGTTTTGACACACATAACTAAACACTGAAATACCCAGATGGGCCATCACAAATGAAAAGATGGTCAATAAGAAAAACCCGGTGTAATCAATGTTACTGTCTTCTGAACTAACTAGAGAAAAATACCAATCAATATTTGAGATAGTCAATTCTCTTAAAACCAGGGGGTGCTGAGAATGTGAGACTCTTCCATATATAGAGAATGATTTGAGGAAATCTTTATTCTAATTCAAAATACTCTCACTTTTGCAATTCATGAGATTTTTCTCTGTAGCCAATGAGGAAAACCATTGTATATAAAATTCAGAAGCTCTGAAGAAAATTGAGTAAATGCTGGAAAAATTTTTTGCAGTGTCGTTTTGTCTACAGAACAGTAAAAGAAAATAAAATAGAAAAAAAGAAAATAGAAGTAGGCAGTGGTTTTAAGGAATTAGTATTGCAAATGCTTTTTTTTTAAAAAAATGGAAATGCAATTGCCTCAATTAGCTGTTCTTAGAAATAAGACATAACAGTAATTTAAAAACGAAGCTCTCTCAAAGTCGTAGATATTTATTTTAAGTCAACTTAGTTAAGAGAACTTTAAGTTCCTATACAGCTCACTGACTAAATGTTATCATACTGAGAAAACAGACTATTTTTTCCTTGTGTTCTCTTATTTTTTTTTTCTTTTAGATCTGAAGAGTGGCTCTTTTCTGGGTGAGCTTCAGTGAATCAGAATATTGAGCAAATATTTACTTAGCATGCACATGATTTGATACACGCTGGTCACTGTTAGCACCTTACTTTTGACTGTGTCTCTGCTGATCTTTCAAGTCTACAGAGAGTGGTTTCTGTTGATTTTGAACAAGCTGCAAGAATAGCTTCCTCTTGAGTCTCAGGGCATCCTGGCTATGTCTGTCTGCTTTGTTTCTGATGTTCTCAGTGTGCATGGGATGCGCCCCAGCTCCCTCCCTACACAGTCCTGACTCCCTATCCTAACACTGCACCCCTCTGTGCCACCGGGTCAGAGATGGAGTGAGCCTCGGGGCACTGGCAGAAGGATCACCCCTTATTATTTCCATAGTCCAAACACTTAGTGTCTATGAGCACTGTCCTAGGCACAAGGGGAGACAGAAAGTCTCTTGTAGAAAGACAAATACTGCATGATTCATTGTGTGTGTGTGTGTGTGTGTGTGTGTGTGTGTGTGTGTGTGTGTGTGAAATCTAACAAAGCCAAATCTGTGAGAGCAGAGCTGTGTGGCATTTAGGAGGGAGAGGAGCTGGGCTTTGGGGAGATGTTGGTGAAAGGGTATCAAGTGCACTTACATAGGATGCATAAGTGTAGCAGTGTAATGCAGGGTACGATGATGATAGCTAATACTGTGTTTTAAGCTGAAAGTTTGCTGAGAGAGTAGATTCTGCTACTTGCACCCTGTAGCTCTGTGAGGAGATGGATGTGCTGATTATCTTGGCTGTATGATTCACTGTGTATATTTTTGTATAAGGGTATGGTGGGCTTTATGCAAGGTTATGGATCTGGCAGAGTTTTTATGATAGTTCTTGTGACTGTCATTAGGCATTACCTAAATGGATTTTCTCCTTCATAACCTTCTGACTTCATTTATTTTTATTCTTTATTTGCCTAGGGATTGCTATGATTTGAGTATGAGTTTTGCCCCTTGAAAATCATGTTGAAATTTAATCCCCTTTATGAGATATTAAAAGGTGGGTCCAGGGGACCCCTTTAGGAAGGTTCTATCTTCATGAATAAATTCATTCATGCTAATCGATTAATAGATTATCTCAAGAGCAGGTTGGCTACAAAAGCCAGGCTGGCTACTCTTTCATGCTCCCTCTTACATTTTTTAAAAATACTTTGATCAGTGCATCGCAATTATACATCATCGAGAGATTCAGCCTCACACAAACATACATGCACACAGCTCGTGACGTATTTCCTTCCTCATGCCATCCTGCTCCCCCACCCCCTTTCCATATATGTTAGTAAAATTAATAGTAATACCTTCATATAGGCCATAGTGTTATGTGAACCATTTTCTTCCCCACACTCTGTTGTCATTTCCCACTTCCTCCCCCATCTCCCACATTATTTAAGGTCCCTTATGTTTCCTATTTTCTCTCCAGCTTCCACATATAAGAGAAAGCACACAACCCTTAACTTTATAAGATTGGCTGATCTCATTTAGCATAATATTCCCTAGTTCTATCAATTTTTCCTGGAAATGACATAATTTTGTTTTTCTTTATGGCTGAGTAGATCTCATCATGTGTGTATACCATATTTTCTTTATGCATCTGTTGATGGATACCTAGGTTGGTTTCGTAATTTTGCTATTGTGCGTTTTGTTGCTATGGACAGGGTATACATCTATTGCTATAGTATTCTAATTCTTTTAGAAAAATACGGAGGAGTGATGTAGCTGGCTTATATGGCAGGTTCATTCCTAGGTTTTTGAGGAAACCATACTGATTTCCACAGTAGTCATAATGAATTTATAATCCCACCAACAGTGTGTAAGAGTTCCTACTTCTCCACACCCTGGACAGCATTTGTTATGGTGTTTGTACTTTTGATTTGCATTTCCCTAATTGCTGCTCCACTTTCTTGCCATGTACCGTTCTGTATCTCCTTGGGACTCTGACAGCAAGAAAACCATCAACAGATGTGGCTCCTTAACCTTGGGCCAGAATGATGAGCCTTTTTTTTTTTTTTCCAGTGGCCTTCTCAGTCTGTGGTATTGTGTTATTAGCAACAGAAAACAAACTAAGATGTGCTTGACAAGAGTTGATTTCATTTTGAGTCTGACAACTTTCTCAGTATATACTTTCCTTCCAGACCTGAGTGCTATCTGTGCTGTCACTAACCCTGGGGATTCTTCTATGCCTGTAGCTCCACACTGCCAGCCCAAAGTTCAGAGGAGAGTTCAACAGATTACTTACTGTTTTATTTTTCCACTCTGAATTTATTACCTGTTTCTTGTGGGGTCCTGCCTCATCTGGCCATGTTAGCTGTGGCAAAGAGTATAAAATTTTAAGTACAGTGGAAAGCTACGGTCAGTTTACATATTTAAAATTGTAAGTCAGGTGTATTGGCATATAATTTATATATGATAAGATGAACTTCTTTTAGGTATACAGTTTTATGAATTTTTTATGGTATCGGGATTGAACTCAGGGGCATTCTACCTCTGAGCTGTATTCTCAGCCCTATTTTATTCTTTATTTTGAAACAGAGTCTCACTAAGTTACAGAGGGTCTTGGTTGCTGAGGCTCTTGTAAACTTAAAATTCTCCTGTCTAAACGTCCCAAGCAATGGAATTACAAATGTGCGCCACCAAGCCTGGCCAAATTTGTGAATTTTGACAAAGCTATATGGTCATTTGACACTACTATAATCAACACATAGAACATTTTCAACCATTGGGGGATTTTAAACAAGGGCATTGTTAAACTTATTTTCATTTGAAAAACCTTACTGGAACTTGAAGAATAATTCCAGGGAGACAGGAGCGAGGGATTCAGTTAGGAGACTACTGAAGTGGTTTATGTGCTATGCTGCACAATCAGAAAACAATAGTGAATGATCCATTGCTCTTAGAAAGATCACAGACAAGTAGGAGAAATCAGGAGACAGGACCTTATAAACAGTGTGACTTCTGGTGTAAGGTGCTGATGTATGGGGTTCAAGAACATTTAGAGGTTGAAGAGTATCGCCTTCCTGTGATTCTCTGGCTTAACTAACCCTTTTGGTTTGGGTGAGGCTTCCTCCACAAGAGGCCCGATTTCATCAGCACTAGTGCTTGTGTGAGGGTGTCAGAGCTTTAAAATTTTCTAAATCCCAGTAGCTCAAGGTATGACTGCACTCATTTGAAATGTAGGACAAAACGTCTGGGATGTAGCTCCACAGGAGAGTGCTTTCCTAGTGTGCATGAGGCCCTGTGTTCAATCCCCAGTACTACCAAACAGAGAGAGAGAGAGAGAGAGAGAGAGAGAGAGAGAGAGAGAGAGAGGGAGGAACAGAAGCAGAAGAAAGAAATTACTGAAATGTAGGACAGCTATGTTAAAGGATGAATACATCACCACAGACATGTATCAGTGCCTGCTGGTTTCTTTCACATCATAGCACTCAGGGCTGAGACCAGAGGCTGCTCACCGTTGACAGAGGCCTAGTCAGGTCATCTGTCTCATAGTTCCCACCCGGCCACCTTGAGGGCTGAGTGGGGAGAGGCATCGGGATCTTGGCTCATCTGTCAGCGATTTGCCGTGAAATGCTAACAGTCTCCCTGTAAGTAGTAAGTTGTCATAGGACAGAAGAAAGAACCATGGATTTTAGAAACATACAATCTGGTTTAAATCATAACATGAAATCACCTTTCTGGGATCTGATCTCTTTGAGCCTCAGTAATGTCACCTGGAGCCTGATAATAGCATCTTTCTATCTTGTGGATTACTGGGGGCTTTCTTAAACATCATTATTATTATTGTAAAAGACTCATCAACAGGGAGCATATGGGATCCTCAGGATGAATCACAGTGCTCGGTTTGATGTCTGCCCCAGGAATAATGCTTGTGGTTGATTTTGAAGCACAACTCATGGAAGGACCATGGAGAAGATGGAGCATCTTGCTGGTGCCTCTGTTGACTACCTGTTGTCACTATCTGAATCAATTCCATTAATCTGTATCAACACTGCAGGTCTAGTCACCTCCTCTACAAAGTCTCTGGAGACCAGAAAGTAAAAAAAAAAAAAAAAAGTGAGAAAATGAGTCTAGAATTGTCATCTGAGATGATTTTAGGTCAGTAAATACTAGCTTTGAGTAGAAATTGAATGTCATTCATTTGTTATCAATTCAATTCTTGGTTGTATTTCTCAAGTTTTAAAATCATCTTTCCCCTATACTTACAGTATTATTTGAAATGCATATTAAAAGTATATAATGACTATTACAGTGTTCCATTTTAATCAGTAGTCTAGAGTGGAATGTCTTTTTTCAATCCTCCAAAATAATAAATCCAAGTAAGAGGAAGACCATGGTTCGTTGATATGGAAACCATTAAGATGAAAATAATAGCAATAAATACAATAAGAAATGTAATAATGATAATACCAAGAGATGGCATTTATTGAGAAAAGCTAAAATGGTATCAGTAGGGTCTGAACAATTAAAAAGCATGAAATTCAGGGTCTCATTATTATACAGTTAATGATATGGCCAGGTTGAGCCAGCTGTGGAGAATGCGAATTGCCAACTAAGTTTATCTGAATTGTCAAATTTTACTATGTATATGCAGTAATAGGGACTGGGCTAAGTGGTCTGCATGAATTACTTTGCTTAGTTTTCACAGCCTGCGAATTATTCAGGTACTATTGATCTTACCAAATAACCAATGCTAAAGGTTCAAAGATTCAGTCCTTCAGCCAGGCTGAAGTCAGGGAAGGGGATCGAGGACACACCAGAAGACTTTAACCTTCATAGGCAACTTTGTTAAGTTTGACCCTTTTGGATCTACTTAGCCAATACTATTGACAATTTGTTGTTTCAGAGTCTTTTTAATAGCATATTTCTATTGGTGCATTGTAATTGTACATCATAAGGAGGTTCAGAATGAGAAAAACATACACGCACACAGCACTTGGTGTGCTCCCCTCCAGGTCCCCTCCTTCCCCTTACATGTTGTTGAGATTGGAGTCGATAGCTTCATATATGTACATATCATTATTGAATTGTTTCCTCCGTCAAGTCTCCTTCCCCCATATTCTCCTTTAATCCCCTTCTGCTCTCCTGTGTGTATCTTTTCTCATTCATCTGAAGTCTCTCTTATTTTCTCATTTCTCTCTAGTTTCTCCATATGAGAGAAAATATTCAACCCTTCATTTTCTGAGACTGGCTAATCTCACTTAGTATAATATTCTCTAGTTCTATCCATTTTCCTGAAAATGACATAATTTTGTTCATTTTTATGGCTGAGTAAAACTCCACTGTGTGTAGATACCACAGTTCTGTAATCCACTCATCAGCTGATGCAACCTAGGCTGGTTTTATGATGTGGTTTTTGTGAATTGTGCTGTTATAAACTTGGGTATGCACGCATTACTATCTTACTCTGATTTCACCTTTGGCAATATACCCAGGAGCGGTATAGCTGGGTCACATGGTGGTTCTATTTCCAATCTTTTGTGGAACCTCCACACTCATCTCCATAACGACTGCACTAATCTGTGATCCCACCTATAGTATAAGGGCTCCTATTTCCCGACATCCTCACCAGCATTTATTATTGTTTGTGTTCTTGATGATTTCCATCCTGCCTGGAGTTAGATGGACCCTCAGTGTATATTTTAATGAAGTCTTTGATATGGATTAGCATATAACACCAATTTACTCTAAGGTAAGTATATACACTAGGCTGATGGTTTTCCAGTGTTGCCTGTACACATTATAATCATCTGGAGTGCTCATTCAAATACAGAGATCCAGCCCCCATACTTGGCTTGCAAATCATAATCCCTGGGGATTGGGCTCAGAGAGCTGCATTATAAATAACAACCTCAAGAAACTTTGATGTGTATATGTTTGGGAGCCAGGCGTGGTGGTGCACGCTTGTAATCCCAGTGCTTGGGAGGCTGAGACAGGAGGATCACAGGTTCTGGGCCAGCCTCAGTTACTTGGTGAGGCTCTTAGAAACTTAGTGAGACCCTGTTTCAAAATAAAAAAATAGGACTGGGGTGTAGCTCAGAGGTAGAACGTTTCTGGGTTCAATCCCCAGCACAAACAAACAAAGAAACAAAGTCCCAAAGTGTTTGGGGAATTACAGGAGTAGGCCAAGTAATTACCTATTATTCTATTTTTTTTCTCAAGTTATGCTCATAAATATCAAAACCTTCTTAGAGTCAAAATTTGGTGTACACAGTGAAACTGATAAAAATGTGCCAGAAACACCTCAATACAGTATGGTTGTTGCTGTTCTTAATAAAAAAAAAATCTTTGTAAAAAATCACCAGGGTATAACATGAATTTAGACATTTTTCAGTTATTTAAACAACACTGCAATAATGGTTCTTTGATATACTCAATGCCACCAAAATATATTTTGTACCTCTTTTTAGTGCCTGGTAATCACTGACTGGCCATTGACATAGTTTTGGCTTTTCTGATATTTCATATAAATAGACTTGTACTGTACAGAGTCTCTAAATTCTTGTTTCTATCGTTTAACAAGGCTCTGAGATTCATCCAGTTTTTCCTTTGTAGCTACAGTTTCCCCCTTTATTGCTGTATTCCATTGTCTAGATATCCCTCAAGTTGTTTATTTATTCACCTGGATTGTTTCTAGTTTCTGGCTATTATAAAAGGATTTATGTGAACTGAATGCTTTATTTCTTGTATATCAATATATAGAAATGGGGGACTTCTGGGAAGATGGCGACCGAGAAAAGCGGCGTTTACGAGTCCTGCTAACAATCTATCTCTATTACCACAAAATCAGCACTTTTCATAGCCAGAAAATACCACCAGCAGAGAAATAAAAACTGTAAATACAGCTGGGCATGGGTGGCGCATGCTTGTAATCCCCGCGCTTGGGAGGCAGAGACAGGAGGGTCGTGCAGGTTTGAAGCCAGCCACACTGGCTTAAGAGACCCTGTTTCCAAATAAAAATGTATATAAAAAAATAGGTCTGGGAGTGTGGCCCGGAGGTAGAAGGGCTTCCAGGAACCCCAGTCCCACCAGAAAAAAAAAAAGACAAACAAACAAACAAACAAAAAACTATAAGTACAAGGAACAGAGGGAAGAAAGGCTAGAATAGAACGGCCAGACACCAGAGAGGAAACCTGCCTGCATTCTGGTGGCCAAGCCACGATTGCACCATCTTCCCTCACAGTGCTGGGCTCCAGAGAGGAGGGGAACTCAGAACTGAGCTCAAAACCAGAGAGGAGACATGCTGGCCTCATGACCGAGGCTGCGGCAGCAGCGCCATACTGCCGGCGGCAATGGAGAATTCACGGGATGGCTCCAGATCAGCGCTCTCAACAACCTACCAGGCTCCAGAGAGGAGGGGTGGACAGTGAGCTGAGGTGAGCAGCTGTGGAACAACTGGGTGAAATTCAGCAGTTTTTTTGGTGCAGGGAGCATCTAAAGCTCCCAGGGGCCGGGCTCAGCACACCCTCCAGGGACTCAGAGTGGAGCTCAAAACCAGAAAAGAAATATACCAGCCTCATAGCCGAGGGCGTGGCAGTGGTGTCATATTGCCAGTGGCAGCAGCAGCGAGTTCACCGAGTCCGCGACAGCTACACATCAGCACACTCAACAACTATGAGTCAAATTGCAGCCCCTAAAGGAGAAATCCCAGTACTGTACCCCCAGGGACTTACGCCGTTTTGATAATCTCCCTGGGTCTGAGATTTTGCAGTTCATCCCAGTGAAGGAGTAGTGGTGGCAGAGATACCACACCGTAGTCGCAGCTCCCTGTGGGAAAACACCCAGCCTGGCACCCCCCATGGTCTCGCGCAGCCTCAATTAACACCCTGGGTCTGAGACTGCGATACAACCCAGTAAAGGAGTAGTGGTGACTGAGATTACCACAGACTCGAGATCCAGAGTACCCAAAGTGAAGTCGTAGTGACCCAGGGAAGAACCCAGAAAAGGCACAAACTTCTGAAATCATGTTAGCTTGAAAGAAACCACAGATAATAAACTTCTGTTTAAAAAAAACAAGGGACTAGCCGGGCGTGGTGGCGCATGCTTGTAATCCCTGCGCTTGGGAGGCAGAGACAGGAGGATTGCGCAGGTTCGAAGCCAGCCACGCGCGCTGGCTTAGGAGACCCTGTTTCCAAATAAAAATGTAAAAATAGGTCTGGGAGTGTAACCTGGAGGTAGAAGGGCTTCCAGGAACCCCAGTACCACCAGAAAAAAAAAAAGGGACTATAATTTTCCAACCTCTGTTTTAAATACAAGTTATTTATTAGCTATATATTTGGCAATATTTTCTCTCAGTCTGTAACTTTTCTTTACTTTTGTTAGTATTTTTTCAAAGGGAAAATTGAGTTTTTACGAGGTCACATTTATTAGTGTTTTCATGTATGGGTTATGCTTTTTGTGTCTTATCTAAAAAACATTCCAGTTGAAATTATGTTTAAACTCCAACATATAGGAAAAGGTAGAAACTTCCTCAACAAGACCCCAAAACTCAAGAAATTAAAATGAGATTTAATAAGTTGGATGGTTTCACACTAAAAAGGTTCTGCTCATCAGAGGAAATTATCAAGAGTCTAAAGAGAACACCTACAGAATGGGAGAACTTTACCAGCTATTCCCCTGACAGAAGTTTAATACCTAGAATATACAAAGAGCTCAAAAGACTTTATACTAGCAAAACAAATAACCCAATCAATAAAAGTGAAACTGAGTTGGATAGACATTATACAAAAGAAGAGATACAAATGGCCAAGAGACACATGAAAAATGTTCAATATCATTAGCAATCAGGGAGATGCAAGTCAAAACTACACTGATATTTCATCTAACCCCAATCAGAATGGCAATTATTAAGAAGTCAAATAACAATAAATGTTGAAGATATGGGAAATAGGCACTCTTTTGTGTTGTTGTTGGGATTGCAAAATAGTCCAGCCTCTATGGAGATCAGAGTGGGGAGTCCTTAAAAAACTGGGAATGGATCCACCATATGATATGGCCATGCCACTCCTGGGTATCTTTCCAAAGGGGTTGAAATCAGAGAACTACAGCAATATATGCACACCCATTTTCATAGCAGCACAATTCACAATAGCCAAACTATGAAACCAACCTAGGTCTACATCAACAGATGAATGGATCACAAAATTATGGGAAATACATGGAATGGAATTCTACTCAGCAGTAAAGAAAAATAAAATTACATCATTTGCAGGACAATGAAAGGATCTGGATAACATTATGTTAAGTGAGATTAGCCAATCATACAGAGTGAAGGGCTATATATTTTCTCTAATATGTTCAGGATAAGGTGTAATTGGGATACAAGAGAGACTCCAGATGACGAGGAGAAACCTCAGGGGAGCCAGGGAGGAGATATAAGGGTAGGGGAGGAAGACTTAGGTTATTTAATAGAAATACTACCATAGAGAATGTGTATACAAGTGAATATCTACCAACGTCAATCTGGGTACTTTGTATTGGGAGGGAGGAAAATGAGGAGGTGGGGGGCACCAAGAATGTGTGCATGTATGTCACTGTCAACATGATTGACATTATAATGTCAGACTAAAATGTACCAATAAAAGCACAAAAATATGTTTAAATGTCCCTTATAATTTTTCTTCAACACATATAATTTTTCAGAACTGTGTTAGTTATTTTTAAAATACTCAGTGTTTCAGATCTCTAACCATTATTACTTCTAGTTTAGTTATTTTGATGATAAAGCATGATTTGTACTATTTCAAACTAATTTGTTTAAATTAGTTTCATAGTATAGGATAGAGACTTTTAGTTGAAAAGAAAGTCAATTTTGTAGTTGTTGGTGGACTAAGCTAAATGCCACTTTAGATGATTGATAATGATGTTCAAAATATTTTTATTTTATTCAATGACCCATTCATTGGCTTAGTGAGTCATTCACTGATTGATTAAATTATTAATTCAAATTTGACTATGAATAAGGCTCTGAAATTTATTTGCCCCATTTCTTTTTATGCTCTAATTTAATTTAAAACCCTTTTCTTTTTAACTAACATGTAATAATTGTATATATCTATGGGGTACACTGTGATATTTCCATAATTATTGCAATGTGTCAGGATAAAATAAGGTTAATTAGCATTTATATCTCCTTATAACTTCTTTTTATTTGGACCCTGAGCTTCTCTCCTCTAATTATTAAAAAACATTATTTGTAAACTACTGTGCTATAGAATATGAGAACTTATTCCTCCTATTAAGCTGTATTTTGGTTTTTATTATCTCATATTCATCTATTCACCCTGTCTGCTATCTTTTCTAGTCTTTAGTAGCTACTATTCTTTTTTTTTTATTATTGGTGCATTGTCGTCATACATCTTAATGGGGTACAAGATGGTGGAGGCACACATGCACACATCACTCATTTAGCCCTTCCCCAATTCCCACCCCATTCCCTCCCCCTCTCCTTCTCATGTTTGGCTTAGTGATGGACTTTGATATGTTTGTGAATGTGCATCTATCACATTAGGGGATTTTCTTCTTCTCCCCTCCCATCACCCTCGGTTAGGTCACCTTATTTGCTCATCTATGTTTTCTCTTTCTTCATCTAGAGTAGTTCCTCCTATGACCCATTTCTTACCCTAGCTTCCACATGTTAGGAAGAACATTTGATTTTTCACTTTTTGTGATTGACTAATCTCACTTATCATAATGTTCTTCGGTCCCATCCATTTCCCCACAAATGACATATTATTTTTCTTCTTTATAGCTGAGTAAAATTTCATCGTGTACATATCCCATAGTTTTGTTTTTGCTTCCACATGTGAGAGAGAACATGTTGTTTGTTTTTATATGTCTGGTTTATTTCACTTAACACAATATCCTCTGGTTCCATCTATTTTGCCCCCAATGACAGGATTTAATACTTCTTTATGGCTGAATAATGTTCTTTTTGGTACTCAGCACACATTTTCTATATGCATTTATCTGTCAATGGACACCTAAATTGATTCTGTATCTCATCTATTGTGAATAAAACTGAAACAAACATGGAAGTTCAAGTATCTCTTTGATATGCTAGTTTAATTTTCTTTACCTATATATCCAGAAGTGAGAGGCCAAATAATACAATAAATCTATTTTTAGTTTTTGAGAACTCTCCATACTGTTCTCCATAACGGCTATTCTAATTTACATTTCAGCCAACAGTGTATGTGTTCTCTTTTCCCTGCATCCTGGCCATTACTGAGTTTGTTTTTTTAATAATGACTATTCTAACTGGGGTGAGATCATATTTCATTTTGGTTTTGATTTATATTTCCTTGATGACTAGTGATGTCGATCATTTTTAATATACTTGTCATTTGCACTTCTTCTTTTGAGGACATCTACTCAGTTCATTTGCCCATTTTTAAATCACATTATTTATTTGCTGTTGAATTTTTTACGTCTGAGTATTCCAGATGTTAACCCCTTGCCAGATGAATATCAGTTTTCAAGTAAGTTCTCATTTTATAAGTTGTCTCTTCACTCTGCCGATCACTTTTCTTCCTGTGTAGAAGCTTCTAGTTTGGTATGGATGTTCAAGTATTCTATACCCTTATTGATTTTCTGTTTGTTCTGCTAATTACTAAGAGTGTTGAAATAGCCAACTCTAATTGTAGATTTCTCTGTTTCTCCTTTTAGTTCTGTTTCTGCTTCATATACTTAAAGCTCTGTTATACTATTATGGCTGAATTGTAGCCCCCCAACCCTTTTCAGAACATAACTATATTTGCAGATAGTTTGTCTAGAGAGATAACTTTAGGTAATAGAAGGATTGAGGTTTGAGGACAGCCTTAGCAAAGTATTGAGACCCTGTTTCAAGACAAACAAACAAACAAACAAACAAACAAACAAACAAACAGGCCTGGGGTGTGTAGCTCAGAGGTACAATGCCCCTAGGTTCAATTTCTAGTATGACAAAACAAAACAAAATATAACAACCTCCCAAACCTGGTGCTTTTGGTAAGTCAACATTTTTGGCATTATAAAATATCCCCCTTTATTTTGTTGGAATATTTCTCATTCTGAAATATATTTAATGCCTTAATATAGTTATTTATTTTGATTAATATATCTACTGCATAAATTTTTACATTATCTTTCTGTTTAATGTATCTGTGTCTGTGTCTTGAAATTATCTTTCACTTTTTTCCATTTTCTTTTTGTTCATATAGGGTATATATTTTTTAATTAAAAAAAATTTTATGATACTGGGGATGGAACCCAAGGGCACTGTAACTCTGAGCTACACCCTCAGCTCTATTTTTTTAGTCTTTTTTAATTTTATTTTTTGGGTGGTACTGGGGATGGAACCCTTTTCGGGCTACATTCCCAGACCTATTTTATATTTTATTTGGAAACAGGGTCTCTTAAGCCAGCAAGGTTGGCTTTGAACCTGCCAGATCACCCTGTCTCCGCCTCCCAAGTGTGGGGATTACAAGTGTGCGCCACCACACCCTGCTCTAGTCTTTTTATATTTGAAACAGGGTGTCACTGAGTTACAAAGGGCCTTGCTAAGTAGCTGAGGCTGTTTGTGAACCATGATTCTCCTGTCTCAGCCTCCTGAACACTGGGATTACAAGCATGCACCACCATGCTCGGCATTAGGGTATATTTATAATAACCATTTTAATGCCTTTCTATGCTAGTTCCATTGTCTCAGTTATTTCTCGACATATTTCTATTGATTTTAAATTTTGTTTTGGCTGGTTATAGGTCAACATTTTTTACTTCTTTTTGTGTTTTATAATCTTTGGTCTAATCTCTGTTACTTTGGTTTTACATCAATGCTTGCTGGTTTTGTTGTTGCATTTAAATAGTGGATTTTATGCTTACTTGTAGTTATTTGAAATCAGTTGGGTCTTTCTGCAGTTTTTGTAAGCCCTGTGTGGGCGGGTCTAGATCATCCTTTAGTTTAATACCAAGTTAGCTCACCACCATGGTGAAACCTGTCTACAAGATGCACCAAGGGCTACATTACCGTTCCACTCTAACTGGTGGAAACACAAACTATTCCCATCTCTGTGAACTTTGGGAATTTATAATCCTATTCCTTTCTGCTGATTCTTTTCTGGTCACACATGTGCTTCTTTTATTCACCAAAGGCTCTAGAGAACTCCTTGTAGAAATCAAGAGTTCCTCCTTTTGTATATCCTTTCTTTTTGGGTTTCTACACCATAAGTCCTATCTGCCTTGGTCTTCTGAACTCTAATCTTTCTCTTTTTAACTCAAGGAGACTCCTGGGCTTGGCTTGGGTCCTTTCTCCTTCACTGAGTTCTGAAACTGCCTCCACACTGCAAAATGATACTACTGTAGGGCTCATTTTAATTTCATTATTTCAGAGATCTTTTATTTTGTTGATTAATATCTGAAAACTGCAGTTTCATACATTTCGCCTAGGTTTTCAGTTGCTTTAAGGTGAGAAGATAAACCCAGTCGCTATTGCTCTGTTTTGACATGTTTATTTGGTTTTCTTTTTTAAATTAGTGCATATTAATTTTAAAGAATGGCAAGTTTTACTGTGGCATATTGGTCCATGCATATAACATTACTTGATTCTTTTCACTCCCCAGTAACTTTTTTTTATCTGTCTCTCCTCTCTTCCCCGGTTCTCTTTCTCTTTCATATGAATGGTCTCTCTTCTGCTTTCATGAAATTCCCACTTTACTTTGTTCCTCACTAGCTTCCACATATAATACAAAACATATAAAACATGTCCTTCTGTGTCTGGCTTATTTCACTTATTAACATGATTCTCTCAATTTCCACCCATTTTCTTGAAAATGATATGATTGATTTTTATGTCTGACTAAAACTCCACCATGTATATACAATACATTTTTATCCATTCATCTATTGAAATGGATGCATAGGCTGATCTGATTTTAGAACATGGCTTTGTGAATTGTGCTATAATAAATATGGGTATGACTGTATCTCTACAGTATGTTGGCTTTGACTCCTTGGATAAATGCAAAGGAATGGTATGACTAGATCATGTTTAGTTCTATTTTTAGTTTTTCTTGAGAAACCTCATTACTGATTTCCATAATGGCTAAACTAATATACCCTCCAACAGTGTACAGTGTTCTTCTTTCTCTGAATTCTTGCCAAAATTCACTGTGATTTGTATTCTTGGTGACTGCCATTCTTACTGGAGTGAGATAAAATCTAAGCATAGTTTTGATATGCCTTTTCCTGATGACTAAAGATGAATACCACCCCCATATAATTGTTGACCATTTGTTTGTTTATTTATTTATTTATTTATTTATTTATTTATTTAATTTACAGTACTGGGGATTGAGCCCAGAGAAATTCTACCTCCAAGTTATAACCCCAGCCCTATTTTATTTTTTTATTTTGAGACAGGGTCTCACTATGTTGAAAAGAATCTGACTACTTGCTGAGGCTGGCCTTGAACCTGTGATCCTCCTGTCTCATCCTCCCAAGTACTGGGTTTACAGGCATGTGTCACCACACTTGACTTGTATGCATTTAAAGAAAAGTTTGTGATGGTTAATATGGAATGGCAACTTGACTGGATAATGAAACACCTATGTTTATGTGACTCTGGCTGTGTTGATGAGTTGATTGGTTTACCCAATGGTAGATTAAAGGATAAGCCCTGCTCTGGATGTGGGCAGCATGATTCTGATAGGTGCAAGACCTGGATAAAAAGGAGACAGCTGTGTGAAGGCATGCATGGTTCTTCTTGAGAAAAGGACATCTGCTGTTGCCTTGGGATGTCAGCCTTCAGCCCTTTAAACTGAACTTTTGCCATCATTTCTCCCATGTGCTGAACCACAGAAACAAGGGCCCACAAGTGATAGCTATGATTGAAAAGGATCTGGCAGCTACCAAGATTAAAACAGGTCCAGTGGCAACTGAGATGGAGGCAGGTCCAGAGGGGGCCATGACTGAAAAGAGCCCAGTGGCAATGATGATAGAAAAGGGTGTAATCCCACTTCTGTGTATCTACTCAAAAGAATGAAAACCACAATACCAAACTAATACCTGTGCATCTATGTTCATATGCACAATTCACCATTGCCAAACTATGGAACCAGCCAAGATGTCCATCAACAGAGGAATGGATTACAAAATTATGAAATATATACACAATGGAATTTTACTCATTCATAAAGAACAAAATTACATCATTTCTTGGTAAATAAATGTAACTGGAGAATATTATGCTAAGTGAGATTAGTCAGTCACAAAAAGTAAGAAATCAGTGTTCTCCATAATATGCAGAAGCTAGGGAGAAAAAGGGTCATAGAAGGAACTCTAGACAAAGGAGGAGAAACCATATATGAACAAATAAGGAAGCCTACCTGGGGGTGATGGGGGGGGAGGGAAATTCCCTAATGTACATGATGTAGATTCATAAACATACCAGAGTCAATCAGTAAGACAAACATGAGAAGGAGGGCGGGGGAGGTAATGGGGTGGGAATTGAGTAAGGGGTAATTGAGTGATGTGTGCCTGTGTGCCTCTACCATCATGTACTCCATTAAGATGTATGATTACAATGCACCAATAAAAATTAAAAAAAGAAAAACGTGTGACTACCTTTCCTGCTGGTGGTTGGTTTCAGCAGTAAAGTGATGATGGCTTTGTTGAAAAACAGAAACATGGAGTCTTCCCCCTACTTTTCAGGAATCCAGGGAATATGTAGCAGGGTTGGAATCCCTTCAAGGAGGCCAAATGGAGCAATTTGTGAAGCTATAAGGGTAAAGTCAAGGTTAAAGAAAAACTCCTGAGATTTGTAAATGCCAGAAATGCACAATGACCTCTAGGAAAGACTGCAAGTTGTGAGCCATGAAGCCAGGCTGGAAAAGGCAGAATGGCACCCATTGCAATCAAGGGGCAGGGTTGCCAAGGTCCCATGGAGACTGACTCTCATCACCACGTGCCTCAGATGCTTCCAGCTTCCATGATGTGAGAGCAAAGCTTTGCTGTCTGGTCTCTCTGCTTCATGCTGCCATGTCCTGAGATCCACAGACACAGAACCAGAAATCTACAAAAAACTCTAAGTAAATAAAATTTCCCTCTAAGTTATGTGGTCACTTGTGTGCTCAGTTTTGTTTTAAAAGTGAGACTGCTGACTGAGACAGTGTGAGATGGTAGGACCAAGTTTCCAGGTCTTTAAGAGACCCCCTCTTTACATTTTGTGTCTATTTCATGTATGTTACATTTCTAAAACCAAGACAGAAACCGAGATGTTTCTTATATATTTGAATAATGCATTCTTATGACTTTCTCCAGAACCAACACTTTTGGGTTGAGATGTGAACCTGGTTAGAGGATGCTATTGGAGGTCCCTGGAACCTTATTTTTATGGTCACAGCCTGTCTTACTCTGACCATCAGCAGGTTCAATTTTTTGCTAGAAGGCTTTAGAAGCAGCTGGAGCTCACTCCTTGTGCCAAAGATGAGATTGCAATGGCATAGAATTAACTTCCCATAACCTGACGTATTCAATGACTTGGGTGAGGTATTTCTGACTTATTTGTTCTATATTGGTTCTCAGAGTTTCAAAGTGGGATGAAGCTCTAGTTATTCACAAAGCTAACTGTCTTTCTTCTCTCATTTCCCACTTTTCTGCCAGTTTCTTGGATTATCTCACAAATCAACTACCTGTATTCAATTCCTTGTTGTGCACACATATGTGTTACTGAGGATTGAACCCAGAGATATTTTACCTCTGAGATACACTCTTAGCCCTTTTTGATTTTTGAAATAGGGTCTTGCTAAGCTTCTGAGGGTCTTGCTAAATTGCTGAAGTTGGCCTCAAACCTGTGATCCTCCTCCTGCCTTAGCCTTTCCAGTCCTGGGATCACAGGCATGTACTATCATACCTGGCTAATTCCTTGTTTTAAGGGCTGTTTCTAGGAGAATACAAATTAATCTGCTCCTTTCTGTCAAGCAGGCCACTTCTCTTGGATACTGGATGCCTCCTGCTCTTGCTTTGTAATACCTGGCTTAACGTGCCCTTCCTTAAATGAGCTGAGTCTACCCTACCACAGAAGTGAATCCCTATCTCCCAACTAAGTCCAAGACCTACCAAAGTGGGATTAGACACATAATTGCTGTTGTAATTTTTTCCTCATTTGTCTTAGGCCTTAAGATAAATCCTTACCTTCCAGACAGTGACTTCTAGAACCAGTGATTGAGGACATCTTCCAATGTCAGAAGTGTTTTTTTCTTTACCTGGGATTTATACCATGGGAAGCAAAAGTTGCTTTTGATATTTGATGTTTCTTACTGATCCTGTCTACAGGACCCTCTGCATGGACCTACTTCCGTCTGTTGTACTGCTAAAGGTATGAGACTAGGAAAAGACTTAACTGGGCTCCTGAGTCAAAAACTGGTTGACCAGCTGCCTTCTGTGACTGCTGCCACTCTTGTTTATTCCCATAGATACATGTTGTGGGGTCGCCCCAGTGAAAGTGACTCCCTTATTAGTAGCCAGAGCTTTGGACAACACTCAAGTGATTTTTCATTTGGTGAACTGGTTAACCAGCTATAAACAAGAGTAAACTTTAAAAACTACCAGTGTGTGTGCTGGGGGGAAGTGCTGTGTACATGTATGTCACTGTCAAAATGGTTTACTTTAGTATCTTACCTTCAAGGCACTCCACTATGTCTCTCTCTGATGTAGTGCTTTAATGCTCTGTCCCTTCTTCCTTGGTAATAATAAAAACTGCTTAAGCTTAAAAAATGGTTTACTTTATGATGTGAGACTATATTGCACCAATAAAAGAATATGTAAAAGGACCACTGATCTAAATATTTCTGCTGAGTCTCCATGCCTTATCAACGCTGAGACCCCTAGCCTAGAATGCCTCCTACTTGGGAAAAGAGATTTTAGGTTGCTCTTTTCAAAATAACCACATGAAGATGTGGGATCTGTGAGAATAAAGAAATCTTTTAAAGAGGGAATAAAAGAGCCCTCCAAATGGAAAACAAATTGATCTCTGCTCCACCAAATACCCTACCTCCTGAGTGACTGCTTTTGTGAGTATCGATTATGTGAAAACCTTAGATCTTCCTTGAGGAGGGTGATAGGTTAGATTGGCAGTCAGACTGGGTGAAGAATCAATAGTCTTTCTTGTTCCAAGCATGTCAGACAAAACATGAACCAATGTTCATAGAACCAAACAAATGGCTAAGCTGAAGGAAGATAACCAGAAAACCTGGATTCTTCCAGGCGTTTGGTATAAGTACATAATTTGTTAGTCATTAGTGAGATTCTGTTACTGGTGCTGCATTTTGAAGGCTTAGCCTAAAAGGAATGGATTTTTTTTTTATTGCTGCTCTTTTGTCTCACAAAATAATATGGGTCATGTTGACAGTGTGACCCTGGCATGTATTCACACAGTCCTTGGTGCTCTGCCCTCTCCCCTACTTCCCCATTTCCCTCCCTCCTGATACTGAGTGTCCAGTTTAACAATGTTATATTTACATGTATCTACATAGTCACAGGTAGCTTTTCCATTAATGCATCTCAACCTTCTTCCTCCCCTACGCCTTCTTTCTGGCTTTGCTGAGGTTTCCCCTCCATTATCTGGGGTCCCTCTGGTTTCCCTAATAATTCCTATCTTGAGCATATTAGAGAAAACACATATCCCTTCTTTTTCTGTGCTTGGCTGATCTCACTTAACATAATGTTCTCCAGGTCTTTGTATCTTCTTATGAATGACATAATTCTGTTCTTCTTTATTGCTAAGTAGAATTCCATTGTGTGTATTCCCCATGATTTTGTAATCCATTTATCTGTTGAGGGACACCTAGGTTGGCTCCTTATTTTAGCTATTGCAAATTGTGCTGCTATGAACATGGGTGTGCATATGTTACTGTAGTTTTCTGATTTCAACCTCTTTGGAAAGATACCTAGTAGTGATATTGCCAGAATGTATGGTGGATCCACTCTCAGTTTTTAAAAAAAATCTTCACACTGACCTCCATAGTGGCTGAACTAACTTGCACTCCCACCCACAGTGTAGAAGAGTTCCTATTTCCCCACATCCTCCCCAGAATTTGTTGTTATTTGACTTCTTTATGCTTGCTACTCTGATTGGGGTTAGATATAATCTCATTGTAGTTTTGATTTGCATTTCCCGGATTGCTAATGATGTTGAACATTTTTTCTTTTGGTTGATTTTGTTTCTGCCACTTTGCTGAATTGGTTAATCAGCTCCAGTATTCTTTTGGCTGAGGTTTTTGGGTGGTCTAGATATAGGATCATGTTGTCTGTAAACAAGAATAAGTTTAATTTCTCTTTTCCTATTTAAATTCCTTGATGACCTTCTCTTGTCTTACTGCTGTGGCAAGAGTCTCCAAGACTATATTGAACAGGAGTGGTGATAGTGGGCATTCTTGTCTTATTTCTGATTTTAGAGGGAATTCTTGCAGTTTTTTCCCCCATTCAATATGATGTTGGCTTTGGGTTTATTGTATTTTGCCTTAATGATGTTGAGATACATTCCTTCTATTCCAATTTTCTGCAGTATTTTTTTTAACATGAATGGGTGTTGCATTTTGTTAAATTCTCTTGGATTATTTATAATATGATCATGTGATTTTTATTCTTATCATATTTATGTGGTGAATAACCAACTTGGTTGTAGTGTACGATTCTCTTGATATGGTTTTGAATGCAGACAGTTAGTATTTTGTTTAGAATTTTTGCATCTATGTTCATCAGTGATATTGGCCTATAATTTTCTTTTCTTGAGGTATTTTATTTGGTTTTTGAATTAATGTGATACTGGCCTCATTGAAGCAGTTTGAAAGAATTCCATTTCTTAATTTCCCAGAACAAGGTGTGGAGTATTGGGATTAGTTCTCTGAAAGTTTTGTAGAATTCAGCTGAAAACCCATCTGAGCCTGGGATTTTCTTTAATGGCAGAGTTTTTATTGCTGGTTTTTTTTTTTTTTTTGCTTGCTATTGGTTGTTTTAACTTGCTATGTTCTCTTGGTTCAATTTAGGTAAATTACATGTGCTTAGAAATCTGTCAACTTCTATGTTTTACAGTCTACTGGAGTATAAATTTTCAAAATAGTTTCTGATAATCATTTGATTTCCCCACTGCCTGTGGTGATGTCTTCTTTTTATTTCTGCTTTTAATGATTTGAGTTGATTCTCTTGTGTCTCTGTAGGTTTTAACCAGACCACCTCATGTATGGACCACAAGGTCTTAGCCCATTAGGATTCCTGCAGTTGCTCTGGGTGGTTATCTGCTGAGAAATTCAGTTACCTTACTGTCCTGATGGCTGAGGTCTCTAGCGGGTACACCACCTCATGTATGGACCACAAGGTCTTAGCCCATTAGGATTCCTGCAGTTGCTCTGGGTGGTTATCTGCTGAGAAATTCAGTTACCTTACTGTCCTGATGGCTGAGGTCTCTAAGGGTACAGTGCACTGCTGCAGGTTCAGGGTTCTGATTAGTGCACAGGCTTTTGGATCTTTTTTTAAATTTTTTCATCCATCCCTGAAGCGTGGTGCTGGTTGCTTAAGATATTCTGAGTGCTTGAGATATTAAGAGTTCTGCTGCCACTTACTTCACCTCAAGTCCTTGGTTTTCTTCCTGGGACTTCTTGGAGCTACAAAGCTGGCAGGCACGACTTGGGCTGGTGGCCCAAGATGGCACTGACCACCACAACAAGTCAGTCATGTGCTAGAGCTCTTTGCTATATCGAGTTTTGACTACTGGATATTATTCTGCCATAGTTCTCTTTTTGTCTTTTTGTTTGTATGTATCTTCACTGCTTTGTTTTTCTCATCAAGGAGCTGCCTTCTTGGTAGTTGATTTTTGTTTGTTATAGCTACTGAGATGTGTAGCATCACACAGTTGTCATTTTCTCCTCACCCAGGAGTGATTTTTAATATACATGGATATACTGATGAATCAGAGATAAATGAAGAACTAGAAGAGAGGTGTGATGGTTAAAGTAGGAAGGAAAAAGATCACCATTGAAGCAAAGAGCACTAGGAGTTTTATTAAGCAGCTGTGTGAGTACTAAAATGATAAAAGTTTCAAAGGTTGAGCTGGGTGCAGTGTGCACGCCTGTAATTCCAGTACTTGGGAGGCTGAGACAGGAGGATCGCAGGTTCAGAGACAGCTTCAGCAACTTAGTGAGACTCTAAGCAACCTAGCAAGACCCTGATTAAAAAAAAATCAAATAGGGCTGAGTATAGCTCAGAGGTAGAATGCCTCTGAGTTCAATCCCCAGTATAAATAAAATAAATAAATAAATAAATAAATAAATAAATAAATAAATGTAAAGAACTTCAAAGGTTGAATAGAAGGATAAGTAGACACATAGTAGGGAAAGGGAAATGGCTAGGAGACAGTACACACACACACACACAAACACACACACACACACACACACGGAAAGAGAGAGAGAGAAAGAGAGAGAGAGAGAGAGAGAGGGAGAGAGAGAAAGAGAAATAGAGAAATTATCAGGGAATTACATGTGAGGCTACCTATGAGATGGGGTAGAAGTGAGTAGTCAAGAAAATAAGTCATAAGTAGAGGGGAGAGAGGTGGACCAGAGGGGTCCCTGCCCTGTGTGCTGCATCTGGCCTGCTGCTCATTTCTGTAAGTGTAGTTTATGGGTGCATTTGTTTACATATTGTCTGCTGTCTTAGCACTACTACCTCAGCAGCATTGAATAATTGTGACAGAGGTGGTATGTGTCCTGCAAAGCCAAAGGATATACATAATCTTTGAAATCTGGACTAGAGCAAAAGAGAATAAAGTAGGAGACATCCACTGGTTAAAGAAATCCCCACCAGGACCCTTTGCTGGTGAAGGGGCCACAGCAGGTATTGCTGGTGTAACTTCCCGCTCAGATGCCTCAGCTGCTGCTTGTGTTGCTAACCATCACACATGCCCCTGCTGAAACTGGCCTTGGCTCATGACTTTGGCAAGTGTGTATAGTGGCTCTCCCCTTTCCTCAAAGGTGAGACTAACTGTAATGTAACTTTTACCCTAGAATTTCACTGGGAATCAGACTGAAGCAGTCTCTATCTGAGAACTGCTTTTGCCTGGCATTGTTTCTCTGTCCCTCTGCTTCCCCAGGCCCCTTCTCCTGAACTTACTGCCCCCCAACCAATAAAACCAATAAATTTCTGTGTGCACACAAAAATCCAGTTCTTGAGCTCTTTTGTATAGAACCTAATTTAAGATGGTACTATTTAACACCAAAGTATACCCTTAGCCACATTTTTTTGGTGGTACTGGGGAGGAAACCCATGGGCATTCTACCTCCAAGCTACACCCTCAGCCCTATTTTTTTTTCTATTTTTTTTTATTGGTGCACTGTATTCATACATCATAGTAGGATACATACTTTTGTAGACATACATGCACACTTTTCCCAGTCAGCCCCCACCCAATCCCCACCCCATTCTCTCCCTATCCCTCCCTCCCATGATTGGCTTAGTAGTTGACATCTAGTATTATGGCAATTTATCTAAGATTAAAAATGATAATCTCACATAACAATTTCATTTGTCTGATACCAAGCTTTTGATGACTTAAAGATAACATTTCATTATTTCTTTTTGCTTTCTTTCTTACAAGAGAATATTTTTTTTCTATTTTTTAGGTGAAACTATCATATATTTATATATTTATTTTTCAGAAAAAAAATCTATCCTAATATGGAATATGGACTCTAGGTATCCAAAACGATCTTGAAAAAGAACAAAGCTAGAAGATATATATTTTCTGATTTCAAACCATATAAAGCTACAATAATTGAAAGAGTGTAGTACTATTCTAAAGGCAGATATATAAACCATTGGAGTTAAATAAAAGCCTAGAGCTAAATTCTTCCCTATATTGTCGTTATTTTTGACAAGGTTTCCACGAACATTTGGTGGTGGAAATATTAATCTTTTAACTAAATATTGTTAAAAAATAATAATTACATGGAAAAGAATAAAATTGGACCCTTACCTAATCCCATATACAAATATTAACTCAGAATAGATAATAGCCCTAAATATAAATCTTAAGACTATAAACTTTTAGGAGAAAATCTGGGTCATAAAACCTCACAACATTGAAATTGGCAGTGATTTCTTGGTTATGATTTCAATGGCACAGGCAACAGAAGAGTATACAAACTCCCTAAAAAATAAAAAAAATATTGTATATCCAAAGACAATGTAAACAGAGTTAACAGTTACTAATAGAATGGGATAAAATATTTCCAAATGCTATATCTGAAGGTATATTAATATTCCAACTAGAAATCCTAGAAATTAACAATAAAGGCAAACAATACCCTTTAGAGATAGGTAAAAGACTAACATAAATAATGAATCTCCACAGATAACCAATCTTAGTTGTCTGTTGGATGGAAAATCTTGTTTCTCTAGTTCTGGTGTGTGATACCTATTTCTTCTTTGTAGTTAATCTCTTTGAGTATTTTCTCTAGTGCTGGTTTTGAAGACATAAATTCCTTCAGTTTCTGTTTGTCATGGAAGCTTCTTATTTCTCCATCTAATTTGATAGAAAGTTTTGCTGGGTAGGAAATTTTTGGCTGGAAGTTGTTTTCTTTCAGAGTTTGGAATATGTTACTCCAAGCCCTTCTGGCTCTCATAACTTGGTTTGGGAAGTCTGGAGTGATTCTAATTGGTTTGCCTCTGAATGTCACTTGGCCCTTTGCTTTTGTTGCCTTTAAGATTCTCTGCTTGGCTTCCACATTGGTCATTTTGACAATTATGTGGCGTGGGGATCCTCTTCTCCGATCCTGTCTAAAGGGAGTTCTATAAGTTTCCTGGACCTGTGTATCAACCTCTTGCTCTATGTCTGGAAAATTTTCTGCTATTACTTCCTTGAAGAGATTGTTGATCCCTTTGGTTTCACTTTCTTTTCCCTCTTCTATTCCAATTATTCTTAGGTTAGCTCTCTTAAATGGGCCCATATTTCTTCAGTATCAGATTCCTGCTGTCGGATATTTTTTTCTAGATTAGAAACTATGCGTTTATTTTTGGTTTGCTCATCTTCTAAGAGTGAGATTCTGTTCTCCATGTAGTCTAATCGGTTGTTTGTGCTTTGAATTGAGGCCTTTACTTCATTGATTACATCCTTTATCTCTTTTTGGCTCTCTCTGAGTTCTTTTCGAAGCACCTCTATTATTTCTACAGTTATTTTCCTGATTTGATCTTCTAGAAATCTCTGATTTTCAGTTTTATCGGGTTCTGATGTTGTGGGGTTGTGAGCATTTATTGCTCCAGTATTATTCCTCTTTCCCATGATTTCGGATGTTTGTGCCTTCTCTGGGTTCTTCCCTTGGGTCACTATGACTTCACTTAAGGTGTTCTGGATCTCGAGTCAGTAGTATCTCAGACCCCACTACTCCTTTACAGCTGTGGGGCTGGTGTTTTTCTTCTTGGTTTTGATTTCCACTCTGAATCCCTGCAGCGTGTGCTGAGCTCGGCCACTGGGAGCTTTAGATGCTCTCTGCACGGAGAAATCCCGCCTGGCTGTTCCGCAGTGGCTCACCTCGGCTTGCTGTAGCTGCCCGTGAATTTGCTGGTGCCGCTGGCAGTATGGCGCTGCTGCTGCATCTGCCGCGTCCTCGGGCGTGAAGCAGGTTATCTCCTCTGTGGCTCTGTTCTCAGTCCACTTTCTCTCTGGAGCCTGGTGATTTTTTGTTTCACTGGTGATGGTGTTTTCTGGCTATGAAAGGCACTTATTTTGTGGTAATGGAGATTGGTTGTTAGCGGGGCTCTTAAGCCCCGCTTTTCTCGGTCGCCATCTTCCCGGAAGTCCCCTATTTTTTATTCTTTAGCTGAGGCTATCAGTGAACTGTGATCTTCCCGACTCAGCCTCCCAAATCCTGGGATTACAAGCGTGCACCACCAAGTCCGGCACTCAGCCACATTTTTAATAGAAATAAGTGCAAAGCACAAGAAGGATACATTGAATTCTGTATTTTGTATAGAAAAAAGAAAATTAAAGTTGTCAGTAGTAGAATTAAATGACAGGTTATGGTCAAAAGAGTATAGAAAAGCGGTTTACTACATCATGTTCTTGACCACAAGCAGTGCATTTTCTTGAGCATATAGTCTATGTGGACATGCACATCTGAGGTCTTTTTTTTTGTAGTACTGGGGATTGACTGCAGGGGCATTCTACCTCTGAGCTATACCTCCGGCCCTATTTTTTATTTTTTATTTTGATACAGGGTCTTACTAAGTCGAGGAGGGCCTCACTAAGTAGCTGAGGTTGGCCATAAACCTGCATTCCTCCTGTCTTGGCCTCCCAAGTACTGGGATTACAAGTGTGTGCCACCATGCCTGGGGGCCAAGAGGCCTTTTTTCATCTATGCAGGAGCTGCTCTGGGAGGGCAGACAAGTGACTGGATAGGAGCCTTTGTAACTAGAAACGCTAGTTCAGATCATTAAAACATTCTCAATGGCATGGAATGCAAGAAACCATTTGTGTCCTGACACAACCAAACAAATGTCTTGAGTTCTGAAGCGGCAAGGGGATTTCTATTCTGTCAGCAATATATTACATTTCTGCTATTCTTTTTCATTGTCCTGAGTACATTGGGAAACACAATACACTACACATCCCATTGATGCCTCCATATACTATAGAAACCCCCCAGATTAGGAAGAGACTTGGAGATTACAACAGTGGTTTTTTTCAGCTCTGCAAAGTTTTCCTTTTCTCTTTCTAGTATTTTCTAGGATAATATCCACTAATACACATAGCCAAGAGTCAGGGGAGTGGTGAGCTCAATTAATATAAATAAAGCTTTTAGTACTATTGATAAATGAGCCATGGGGGTCTTGGAGGAAGCAGCAGGCACTAAAACTAAAAACGTTGTCTTCAGGGCTGCTCAGCCTGAAATACTCTTTCTTTTTAACCATCAAACTGCTTTCAAAAGTCCTAGTAATCCTTCAAGGTTCAATTCTGAAGGGCTCTTTTCTTTAAATTTGCAAGGCTCGCATGATTTACATGTGTTTTCATCTACTATATTTATTTTCTCATCTAAAATTGTCAACTCATATTAAGGAATGTGTCCGGAAGCAGGCATTCACACGCACAAGGTACCTAACTTCATCTACACATTGAGCAACCATGCTTTTTAACAAGGAGCGCATGACCCTAATGTCTCGAGCAGTAATTCAGAAAATGCTGAGGCAGGAACTAGAATTGATCACTCTGGGGGCTAGTGTGCAGCAGTAAGCCATTAGGTAAATGGTAAACACTAGCTAGGCTAATGCACTTTGTTGGATCTCGGTGGGGCTTGTCTGTCCCCTCTGCATTAGCCCTCAAGTAGAAATTCTGCTAAAGTGAAAAAAACCAACAACGTTAATTCTTTGTGAAAAAAATCACTCCAAATAAATCTACAACTTGTGCTGACACAGACAAGAAGTTAGAGGCAGTTCTAAAATCAGAGAGATTCTAGGTTAAATCAGCCAAACATCCCATTTGTCCATTCCCCCCTATTTTTCATTTCCATGGCAGATATTGTAAGTTAATCATCCAGTCTGTTCATCCCCTGCCTCATGACTCTTTAAGTCTAGCTTTCTAGGCTGTTCCCACCAATCCATCCGAGTGGACACCTAAAATGTTACTTGTTAACCTCCTTTTGCTTTAGTCCAAAGCATTTTCTCTCAAGCTACCTTTGCATGACTTAGTTCAAGTTTTCTGACTTTATCGTGTTCTTCCCAAGTTCTTGATGGGTTCTTTTCTATGGCATACACTTTCAAATGATTTGTGTTATTTATAAAACGCTATGGCAACTATGACTATAGCCGGGTTATTAAATTCTGGTCAGCACACACAAACTGCTCTGGATATGTGACCATTTGTAACTAAGGAATTCTGATGAGTCGAATTTGCTTTTTGTCTAAGTCAGTTGTGCTCACTAAGCTGATAGCTCTGAGTAACCACTCCCGAGTACAGTCACGATTCCCGAGTTTTATACTACATGTAAGTATATTTTGTTCTATGAATATCTGATAATCTTTAACTCAATACTATAAATGCTATGCCTCAAAACATGTTTCTTTTTAAAAGTAGCTGCAAATATATGCTAATTGATTTATATAGTTTGTGCAAATTACACTTAAGCAAACGAACTGGGATCTTGTTAACATATAAATCATTATTATGATTTAGTTTAAGCTTTGTACTCTATGGAGATTCTCGCACCTGTGAAGCCCTAATGGTATCTGTGACTTTGGACAAGGTCAAAGAAAGTGATGGTTCTTGGCTGAATTCAACAATCTATATTTAATTTATCCCAAATGATTTGTAGCTAGTGTTCTATCCTGGAGCAGAACAAGTTTACCATGTGTACTCTATGGAACAAAAAAGTGATTTGTGAAATTTCAGAGAGTGCTTTGGTTTGCTCTATAATGGCTCATCAAGTATGAAACCAAATTTTAGTGAGTGCTGAGCCAACATTATCTCAGTGGTTGAGGAAATGCCTAGGAAACTCATGACTGCGTCTCTATGCAAATGAAACTTAAAATTAGAAGGCTGAACAGTCTTTCCATTCAAGCAATAGGAGTTAAAGGCTTATCTGTTATCCTTGAACCATACTTTTTGTGCAGTAAGTGATATGCTATGGGTTTATTAACATATTGAGGCACTAGCCAAATTCTCCAGGCAGAACTCTTATAAATGGCAAAACTCTCCTATGTTGAGTATTAAGCCCTTTGCTAGTTCTTTAACAAATGAAATAAACTATGGAATTTTTTTTTATCTCTCTCAACATCTTTGAACAGATAACTCTGTTGGGCACTATTGATTAAAGTGAAACAAACTATTATTTTTTTATATCACATAGTTAGATATGACATGTCAGGGAAATATTTCCTGCTCAAATATACTTATTCAAGAGAGAGTTATTAAATTTAAATGTACCAGGCATCATGGTAAGTGCTTGTGATATAAAGTGTGAAAAAAGAAAGAAAGGAAGAAAGAAAGAAAGAAAAAAGGAAAGAAGGAAGGAGGGAAGGAAAGGAAGGAGGTAAAAGGGATGGGGAAAGAAACAACAAAGGCTATATTTGCTCATAGGTTCTGTGAAGGAGAGGAAATGAAGAAAACCGTGCAATATAGTGGACAACGGCAGGACATGGTAGCCAGACCTAAGTTACCAGGGAGGGTGTAGAGTTGACAGCTGAAGGAAGATGATAGCAGGTAGCTGGCTAACTACTGAATGTATTTCAGGAATAGTGAGCAGCAAGGACTAACTAATCCCTGTGGTACAAACGAGTGGCAACCAAAGGGCTTGTTAAAGAAACCAGCCCGGGTCTTGGGTCTGATCTCGGAGAGAAGGGGCTTGAGAAGATGCTGTAAGGGAGACGGTCTGGTCCACATGGGGCCATGTCAGATATGCCAAGTACTAATATTTAAGAGTTGCATGAGGTCACTAAAATGTTCTCAGCAAGCCACAAGAATCTCATTTTGACATTATACTCAGACTTTTCAGAGTTGAAACGAAGCTAGACAGGGTGAGAGTATACAGAGGAGAACAGATGGGGAGCCACAGAGGAAAATCAGGCAGGAAGTGATGCCGATACATAAACTTCCTTTAAAATGTTTGGGAGGCATATGTTCATTTAGCATGTACCCCTGCCACTCACAGAAAGGTTTGGCAGACAGGTTCTGGCAAAGAGGGAGGGCCTGGAGACTAGGTGCTAGGTTAGATAATGCTTAAACCCATAGTATGTTTTCTTGAAGGTGCTCTGGACAGGTGTGGAAGGTAAACCTTGGCAGCTGGGATTTAGTGGAGGATCCTCAGAACTCCCACCTGGTTGCTAATCAAGTGCTAATCAGAACAAAAGAAAGAAAATAAAGCTTTTGTCCATCTGTCTGTCCTTCCTTTCTTCTTTCCTTGGACCAGGATCCCAGCCCATTTCTTCTCCTTTGCAGCTCTATGTCTACACTTCCCTGTGTTTGATGAATTCACACAGAAGCTTTTTTGAAGTACAAATGTTTTATATATAAACTTCTTTTTCAACTAAAAACTTACTGTAATATAGAACACAACTGCTTCTTTTCTCCTCAATTAATATTTTCTTTTTTTTCCCCCTGGGTTAAACTTAGGGCATTTTACCCCTGAGAGACACCCACAGGCCTATTTTATTTTTTTAATTTGAAGCAAGATCTCATTAGATTGTGGAGGGCCTTGCTAAGTTTCTGAGGCTGGCTTTAAATCTGTGATTCTCCTGTCTCAGCCTCTCAAGTATTGGGATACTACAGGCATGCACCATGCCTGGATTTCTCTTCTATTACCTTTTCCTCCTTCCCTCCCTCCCTTCCTTCCTTCCTTCCTTCCTTTTGTACTGGGATTGAACCAAGGGATTTTATACCTCTGAGCTACACCCCTAGCCTCCCCCTTTTTTGGTGGTACTGGGGTTCCTGGAAACCCTTCTACCTCTGGGCTACACTCTCAGACACCTATTTTTTATATTTTTATTTGGAAACAGGGTCTCTTAAGCCAGCGAGGGTGGCTTCGAACCTTTGCAATCCTCCTTTCTCCGCCTCCCAAGCTCGGGGATTACAAGTGTGTACCATCACGCCTGGCCACCCCTAGCCCTTTTTTATTTTTTAATTTGAATAGGGCTTGCTAATTTGCTGAAACTGACCTTGAACCTTTGATCCTTCTGTCTCAGCCTTCTGAGTACTGAGATTACAGGCATGTGCCACCATGCCTGACACAGAGGTTCTTTTAAAATTTATAATAATACCTGGGTGTGGTGGCGCATACTTGTAATCCCTGTGGTTGGGAGGCAGAGACAGGAGGATCGCGCAGGTTCGGAGCCAGCCGTGCACGCTGGCTTAGGAGACCCTGTTTCCAAATAAAAATGTAAAAATAGGTCTGGGAGTGTAGCCGGGAGGTAGAAGGGCTTCCAGGAACCCCAGTACCACCACCACCACCACCAATAATAATAATAATAATAATAATAATAATAATAATAATAATAAATAAAATAAAATAAAAATTATAATAATAGAGCATAAAACTGGAAGGAATGTGAGAGATCATCTATTGCAGTGGTTCTGAAAACCCAGCACACAGACTTGCTTCCAGGAGGTGGAGTACATATACTTTCCCCTACTTCTCCTAATAAGAACAACTAAACACCCTACATGTTTTGTGCCTTCTCTATCTTTTTTCCCTTTAGTACTGGATATTGAACCCAGTTGTTTTCTGTCTCTGAGCTATTCCTGCAACCCTTTTTATATTTTAATTTTAAACAGGGTCTTCTTAGGTTGCTGAGAATCTTGCTACATTGCTGAGGCTATCCTTGAAACTGCAATCCTCCTGTCTCAGCCTTTCCAGAATTGGGATTACAGGCATGCATGACCACACCTGGATCCTTCTGAACTCTATTTGAGGTTTTGAAATTTAAAATTTTACTTTTAATTGAGAAACAATTATACATATATATGAGGCATAATTAGAATATTTTGATATTTGTCTACATTGTGAAATGATTATATCAAGTTAATGAACATATTCACCATTGTATAAATATATATTTCTTTGTGGTGAGAATATAAGAATTTATTCATTTGGCAAATTTGATATACATTATTGTATATCATCAAAGTATAGTAAATATACTATCCATTATTGTTAACAATGATTATTATGCTGTGCAATAGGTCTTGATAAATTATTCCTCCTGTCCAGCTGAAACTTCGTGCCCTTTGGTCAGTACCCTCCTCTCACCCCCACCCTGCTCCCCAGACCCAGAATAGAATGGTAGACACCATTCTATTCTCTACAGCTGTAAATTTGACATTTTAGATTCCATATATAAGTGAGATCATGTCATATTTGTCTTTCTATGTCTGGCTTAGTTCACTTAGCATAATGGCTAGACATGTTTCATAAAGCAAACATCAGATTATGAAGGGTAGAAAAAGAAGGCAGACAGACTAGGGATCTTTGGAATGACTTGAAAGTGAGTTTTTTTTTCCTTTCCTCATATACACACAGCTGAAGACACTGACATCCTGGAAACACCAATATATAGCAGACAAATAAATGGAAAACCAGAAAAGCCTACTTTTGGGCCTGGTAAGGGGCAGCCCAGCAAGACAGAGAAACTTTACACGATAATTGTTATATGTTATATGCTGGTCACAGTGTGGTCCTCAGCCAGGCGTGGATGGCACAGACTTGTAATCCCAGCATTTGAGAGGCTGAGACAGGAGGATCGTGGTTTGTGGCCAACCTCAGCTACTTTGTGAAGTCCTCTGCAACTCAGTGAGACCCTGTTTTAAAAAACAGAATAAAGGCCGGGCGTGGTGGCACGTGCTTGTAATCCCTGCGCTTGGGAAGTGGAGACAGGAGGATCGCGCAGGTTCGAAGCCAGCCGCGATGGTGTAAGAGATCCTGTTTCAAAAATATAAAATAGGTCTGGGAGTGTATAGCCTGGAGGTAGAAGGGCTTCCAGGAACCCCAGTACCACCAAAACAAACAAACAAACAAACAAACAAACAAACAAACACAGAATAAAAAAGAGGGCTGAGGGAGTAGCTCAGAAGTAGAATGCCCTGGGTTCCATCACAAGTAATGCAAAAACAACAACAACAAAATAAAAATAAAAACAAAGTGTGGTCCTGGACCAGAAGCATCAGGATCACCTGGGAAATTGTTAACATTCACATTTTCAGGCCCACCCCAGTCTTACTGAATCAGGAACGAGTGGAGTAGAGCCTGGGAGCCTGTGCTTGGGAGTCTCGTGGGAGATTCTGATGCACACTGAAGTCTGGGCACCACTGGTTGGGTACTCCAGACCTTCAAGTGATGAGGATGAGGCCAGGGGCTAAGGGCCAGGTCACAGTTTGTGAAGAGTCTAACTTTTGTTTTCAACTTGCCTCTTCTAGTGCTAAAATCTAAGGTGATCAGAAAATTTCCGATAAAACACATGTACGAAATGCTAACAAGTGTTAGCATGTACATGAAGTTCTAAGAGCCTGGCATATGGTCACTCCTAGATAGTTATTCACTGAATGTCGAACTAATTGTTAGTCTCTTTGATTCAATTTCTTCTTCTTCTCCTTCCTCCTCCTCTAGTTCTCCTCCTCCTCTTCCTCCTCTTCTCCTTCCTCCTCCTCTAGTTCTCCTCCTCCTCTTCCTCCTCTTCTCCTTCCTCCTCCTCTAGTTCTCCTCCTCCTCCTCCTCCTCCTCCTCCTCCTCCTCCTCCTCCTCCTCCTCCTCTTCTTCTTCTTCTTCTTCTTCTTCTTCTTCTTCTTCTTCTTCTCTCTTCTCTCTTCTCTCTTCTCTCTTCTCTCTTCTCTTCTGCAGTACTGGGGATTGAACTCAGGGGTATTCTACCTCCGAGCTATACCCCTAGCCCTATTTTTTTTTGTGTGTGTGTATTATTGGGGATTTAATCCAGGGGAATTCTACCACTAAGCGACATCTCCAGACCCATTTTCTATTCTTTATTTCAAAACAAGGTCTTAGTCAGTTGCAGAGGTCCTCACTAAGTAGCTGAGGCTGGCTTTGAACCCGTGATCCTCCTGTCTCATCCTCCAAAGTGTACTGGGATTACAAGCGTGCACCACCACACCTGGCTGCTTCAAAGATCTGATACAGTTTCAGAGAGGATGCTGAAAGAAAAAGGATTTTTTTTGAAAACCTCAAATCAGCATCTGCAAAACCTGTACCAGTGAAGATGGCTGATGTATACAGAGGGATTGGACAATGCACTTTCATAGTCCTAGTTTCTTCTTATCCAACCTCCACGAGGCCTTACAAATACCTGGCCTCATGTCATGCCCATATTTCTCAGCTATGAACTATCATCTTATTATCTCTTGGAGGAATGAGGAAAGTTTAGATTTCTGCAGTTCAAGCGCTAAGTCTATTCTCCAGTGTAGTTGGAACGTGAGTTTTCAAGAGTAGAACAGTTTGTAACTGTTCCTCCATTGGGTCTGAGCCCCAACTCACTTAATAATTACATATACATCATTAAGCCTTTGGCTTAATTGGGCTAGAGCAAAGCATAAATGTTTGCTGCTTGGAAAATAAACATTTCTATATTGGTGTAATGTTCATCTCAACTGATAGTTATAATTACTTGGAGACTAAATGGGGATTTCAAATTTATTTAAAAAGTCTTCACTGCCAGGATGGGCTGATGGAGGCCATTTGAACCCAGTGTTTTTACAAGTAGTCTTTTAATAACTCGCTCTGTGAGACCCCTCAGGTAATGTGGAGAGCTCAAGGGTGACCGTAATTATCGTAGTGCAATTAGGCATTTTGACCCTGAAGATGTAAGAAGGACCTAAGGCTACTTTATTCTTGTTGCTCTTGAAATGTACTATTTTATATTTTGTTAAGCTGGCTGGAAACCACATTAAAGCTTTATTTTAAAGATTCTTTTCAAGCCACTGGGTTCAACAAATGAAGAGGCAAGATAACTGGGTAGGTATCTGAAAATTCTACAGCAACATCCTGTTTTATTTCTCATTACTGAAGCCAGCTTATAAAAAATATCTGGCAGGAGAAGTGGAAACAGGGCCCTAGGAAGTGGTAGCTCAAGGTTTCTGAAGGGAACAGCATACACATTCTAAGCATTTGGTTTATGGCAGATCCCTGGTGCCATTTGCATGTCCACTGTGTGACAATTCCCCCTGTTCAGAAATCCATAGGAAGTGGAGATTGATTTAGGAAGATAGTTCTGAAAGTGTGGTGCCTGGACCAGTAGCCTTAGCATCACTTCAGAATGTCCTAGAAATGCAAATTCTCAGGCTGTACCTCAGACCTACTCAATCAGAAACTGTGGAATGGACTCCAGAAATCTGTGTTTTAACAAGTGCCCCAGGTGATTCTGATGTACACTCATTTGAGAACTACTGCGGTGAATTGAAAGAAGACTATCTTCAAAAGGACCCCGTATCTCATTGCTGATGTGAAAAAATTAGTTCAAAGACTGACTAGGAAACCAGAGTCACTATGTCAAAGGCAAAAAGGAAATCTTTCAAGAACTAGATACACAAAGCCAATGACTCTCCTGCTGGATAAGAGGAATGAGCAAATTTGAAGGACTCGACTGGCTATGTATCTCAAAGAGTCAGAAAGCAAATAGCTTCTAAGAAAGAAGAAATTTCTAAGAGATTTCTAAGAAATTACTTAGTCGATTAGACTCTCATTCTCTGCCTTCAACTTTCTGCTGCTTATTTGCAGTTAGCAAAGTTGTTATGCTTTGTTTGCAAAGTTGATGGTAAAATTAGACACTTAAATCTCTTTTAACTTTTTTCTTTGCGGTGTTGTAGATGGGGTATGGTAGGTATAGCTTATACATAATTTGTGTCAAGACATCTCAGCATAAATGGGGAAGTAGGTTTGCAGTAGTTTGGAAATGATTTGGTAGTCCTCGATGGTCTATCTTTTGGAGATTTGGTTCCCAGGGTGGCAGTACAGGAGGACATGGGACCTTTAAGATATGACACCTATGGGGAAGTCCTTAGGTCTTTCTGGGGTTTCTGCTCTTAGAAGCAATTTCCTTGGTACTTCTCAGGAGAGGGTTATAAGAAAAAAATCAAGGCTGGTCCCCCTCTTCTCTGCCTTCTGACTCAGGATGTGATCATTTGATTCTACAAACTCTACCACCATCATGTGGCACTCCTCTTACCAGAGGCTAAACACTTAGAGGCACCTGATTTTGAATTTTGAAACTCCAAAACTTGGATCTAGATAATCTACTTTTCTTTATAAATCAGTCTGTTTCAGGTATTTTACTATAGTGACGAAAAGTTGACTGATACAATATCTATCTAAGTTTATTACATAAACAGCAGGAAAACATTCTGGGAAGGACATTCATATAAAAGAAGAGAGCCTGGCATGGTGGCGCATTCTTGTAATCCCAATACTTGGAGGCTGAGATAGGGGAATTGTGGGTTTGTGGCCAGCCGTAGCTATTTAGTGAGGCCCTTCACAAATTAGCATGATCGTATTTCAAAATAAAGAATTAAAAATAGGTCTGGGAGTGTAGCTCAGAGGTGGAATGCCCCTGGGTTCCATACCTAGTAACACACACACACACACACACACACACACACACACACACACACATATATATATATATATATATATATATATATGTATATATATAAAAGGAAGAGATTTAGAAAAGGTTGACCAGTAATTGATCTTTAGTTACCAGAGGGAAGGAGTGATCCTTCCCTGCTGTCCCAGCATGACATGCCTCTTGATCACGAGTTCTTTCCAAGAAAAGTGGGGTTTAACTAAAAATGAAAGTCATTTCACATTAAAAAAAACCAGATCATTGAACATTAGCAATATTTCTTTGGTGTTGGCAAGGAAAAGTACAAATCAGTTGGGAGAGAGAATTTATCCTCTCTCTTCTATAAGAAAAATGGTTTTGTTTTAGGGCATTCAGAGCTCCAGAAAAGAGTCAAGCCTTTTATGATTCTTGGCAGCTGAGAGTCAGTTGAGGCTCTTCAGACACACATCGGTGCTGCCTGGATGACCTTGGATGACTATAAAGAGGGGCGTGATGTTTTATAAAGAGGAGTACATTAGAGTGGAGAGGTTTACTTTCTCTTTATGTTTCCTTGACCCTATTCACTTGTCATTTTCAATTATGTTAGAGCTGACAGGGCTGGGTGGGCTCTTGGACAATTTTGTATTCCTCGGTGTCACGCTGAAACACCTAGGCCATTGCTCAGTATACATAACAGGTGTTTAACTAATTATGATGATGGAGAGATCTGCCGAAAGCAAACCTTTTAAGAATGATTTGATGCTTAACAAAGACGTGGTATGCCTATGAATTACAAACAAGCTGAGTCTTTTGACTTGGCCAAATATAGCTAAACATCCAGAAACCATAGAGTCAACAACCAGTGCTGGGAAAATAACAGAGAAAGATACAAGAACTTTTAAAGTTAGAAGAAGAAGCTAGGTTACATATTTGTTCCGTGAGGCTGCACCTTGGTTTCTCACTTATGATTTCTGCTTGAAAATCTTGTTGAGACCCAGGCCTTGTCATGAATAAATAGCAGTGGGTGGCTGGGCTCCGTGAACATTATCTACTTTCTACCATATGCCTTCTTTGGCCTATTCTCTGCTCCCTGCATATCCCAGCACTACCTCTCTCCTGGAGTCCATGGGGGCGCCTGTGTTTGATGGTTTTCTCAGAAAGAGCCATTTCTTTTCCATGGCAAATGTGGTCTAATGCTTGTGTCTTGCTATTTCTGGTATTGGTAAGAACCTTTGGCCGCCAGTAATTACCCTCTTCTCTGCTACACTTGCTTTGTCCTGGGCACCACTCCACTGACCTTGTCTAGGTTCACTTTAAATAAGATTTAGACTCAGTGCCAGCCCCGGCCAATTCTAGGCCCTATCCTGCTACTTAGATCAGAAAGTAAGTACATATTGTGGGGTGTGTGTGTGTGTGTGTGTGTGTGTGTGTGTGGTGTTTCTACAGTCTAATTTAAGATGCAGTTTTTTGTTTTAATCTCTTCCATTTTGCAAGCCACTGTTTTACATTTGAATTTTGAAAAATCCCATGGTGGAGGTGAGGATAGAAAAGTTGGGAGGTTCATTAAGAAATACAATGTGAATTCTGTCACACGTCAAAATGAGAATTTATGAATAGAGTGATTAGATGTTGATGTTTTAGAAGCTTCCATAGTGACCCTAGAGTGCGGACAGGCTTGGAAACAACAGCCTTAGTTTAGATGATTCAATATATGTAGTTTCCAAAGGCAATAATGCAAAACTGCTTTTAATAAATTTACTTCTTTTCAACCAGGCTGCTTTTAAAAACCTGCCTTTCTACAGGTCAGATTAATAAAATATTCTCTTTATGTGCCTGGTTATGGATTTTTCCCCTTACTTTTACACTTTATCACTTGTTTTTAATTTTTTCTGATTAATTGCAAAAAAAGAAACAAAAGATATAAAACTAGAATTGCAAGCTGATGGCCACAGCTGAAATTGGTCTAGCAGATGTGCTTTATTGTGTCTACAGAGTGTTTTAAAAAAGATTTAAGCCAAGAGCTAGAAATTGGGATGTTTTCATGTAAAGAGGCAGACTGGCCACACTGAAGAAAAAGAAGTTTCATCAAGTATGTAGCCGCCTTCCCCAGTTGAGTAGTGCCAAGCTGTAGCTGCCCCCTAAGGGGTCAAGTGCCCACCTGCCCACCAGCCCCTCTCTGTCCCATGCATGTTGTAAGAATACAACTAGGTCTTTTCTATCAAGGAAATAGCCTGAATTAAACTCCATTTTGTAAAACCACCATTTTGTAAACTTGTGTGTGCATATATATTTCTTTCTTTCTTTCTTTCTTTCTTTCTTTCTTTATTTTTTTTGTAGAAATAGCATTTCCTGGAAATTGTAAGTTCCAGTCTTTGCTCTGGTATCCTCTTCAGTCACGGTATAAAGATAGTTTGGCTGAGGCTCCCAGCAATAGGAGCAGAGCACAGAAGCCCCACATTGAAAATAAAAGACCCAGCAAGTTTCTACCATGTTTTTCCTGCATGTCTGACTTTACTGGTGTCAAGTTCTCATTTTGAAAAAGGTAAAATCGCCTTACCGAGCCACTTTCAAACACGTGGCTTTTTTCTTATAATGCCATGGAAATTTATTCTTAACGCTGCCTGGCCTCCCAGTACTTTGTTTGTGACCTACAGGATACAGGAATGGGTTTAATAATCGTCATTTAAGCACCCAATTAAGGGCCATGCACTTCACAAAATATGAATTATCCTATGATATATGAATTTTCTTCTTTACAGAGAACACTGAAGTTTGGCTGAGCTAAGTAAGGCTGTCCAGGGACTAGGTCAGAATTTCCAATCCAAGTTTGTATGCTGCTGAAGCTTCTCCAAACCCTCATGCTTGTAAAAACTCCAAGAATTCTGGCTTGGTTCCATATCTTTAAGATGAGAGAAATAGAACATTTGGGGGCACCTGAGAGATATTTTGCATTCCATTAAGACTTATTCAGCTGGATTAGGGAATTCAGAAATCAGTCAGTAAATCTGGGAAGGGCTTTAGTCTAATTAGCTTTAAGAGTGAAGGCAGGAGCTTTTTGGGCAATTTAAGGCAGATTTGTAATCCGATCAAGTGGATGCAATCATCTATGTAACCTGAACGCTTCTGGGAGAGTTAATAATGACTTCTCAGACACCTCAGGGAGCTGCACGGGAAGAACATTTGTTCAATGAAGCTAGTTATCTGAGATATGAGCATTTATTTAAAAAAAAAAACACAACAAAGCCTTAAGAGTGCACTGGTGAAGTGAGTCCTCATGCCCACAACTCAACAGCGGTCACTTTGTCTTCTTGTAGTCTAGCACACTGGCATCTTAGCATACTTTTCAGTTTATATTATAAATATTTTACCAGAGTGCTGTTTTGTTAAATGGCATTTTGTGTTCTTTGTGCGATTTTTCAATGACATCTGGGGGTGAGAATTATTCCATTAGAAATGAATCTCAAGTGACCATGTATTAGTAAAAAGAAAACACTTCTGTTTCCATGCACCTTTCAGTAGCACATCTTTTGCATAATGGAAGCTTATAACTGTTCTCTTATCTGGAGTGCTTTCAGGGTCACAGAAAGCAGGTTGAAGGGAGGATGAGTAGTGAGGTATTCTGTGCTGAGAAAACTTTCCATTTCTCAAGTACGTTATGCTGACTGGCAAGTGAGGGTATAGAAGAAAGAGTGAAAAGGAGCTGAAATGCAGTTTAAAAACTAAAGGTAGTAGCCATCAGGACAGGATGATATTTCTACCATTTAATGAGATCATATTTAGTGAGACTTTTGCTTTTGCATTCCTGCTGTTGCTGTTGAGAGATAGGAGGCTTTCATTGACTCAGGATCCAGCTGAGCATATCACTGGAGGTGGTAGGTCTTCAGAATTTATAGCTGACAGAACTAGAATAGACCAGGGAACAACTACCCCACTCCCACTCCACAATGACGTGTACTCTCAGGAGACATACTATGGGGCCCAAAACTGAAGATTACTTTATGCTTTATTGATGAGAGACTGCCCTCACACTCCCTCTCTGAGTAGCACCTTGTAAGTTACCATAGTTAGTCCTCAGGTGAAGGGGTTTTGGCTATTCCAATTTCTTGGTGCTGCCCTAGACCATTGAAAGGGAGGGTAGTTATGTGGTTATGCTATTCTGGGGGCTCACTTGCCTAGTTTTCTGTGTCAGCACCCATTTTTCTATTGGTTTGCATAGACTGTCCATTGCTGGAAATGACCTCTCTCTAAGGTGGATATGGAGATTACAGATTCTGTTCCAGATCTTGTTAAATGGGGTCCTTTATGCTCTCACGTGGGGGATGTTAGGTCTTGTGTTCTTTTGACAGGAAGATTGCTGAGATAATGCTTTCTGATCTCCATCCACAGAGCTTCACATAGGCCTGTCTTGGCTAGCAGCTAAGGACAGCTCCCTTGTGGTTTACTTTTGGTTGAGGTTGGTCCAGTAACCGTCTGTGATCGTCCATCTAGGGAGGTAGAGCATAGAGATAAAGAGTTCAATGGCTGTCAACTTTCAGACCATCATCCGAATACAGATCTCTTGGTTTCTTGATGTGCATCCTGAAATATAGAGCTCAGAATCTCAACTTCCTCATCCATAAAATAAGACAATATCAGACTGAGATGGAGCATTAGAAGGTTAAATAAGAAGGTATGTAAACTGCTATCTCAGAGTGCCACACATAAATATGCAATAAGCGGGACATCTTTTTAATGAGGAAATGCTCCCGAAGAAGCTGCCCTTAATCTCTCATTCATCAGGTTTCAGAAAGTCCCTGAGTTTTCAGGATGATAACTCTCTACAGATCAACATCAGCAACAAAGTACTGTCTGCCCTAGCAGTGTGCTCAGCATCCTACAGTCCACCATTTACCAGAGACCAAGTCTTCACCTAAGTAAGACACACTCTCAGCAGTTTACCATCAGTAGTCAGGGGGGTCAGTATCCTGCAGGCAGCCACTATTTGGTGGATGCTTTGGTTAAAATAAATCTCCTCCAGAGCCGGGAGTGATGACGCACGCTTGTAATCCAGCATTTGGGAGGCTGCGACAGGAGGATCACAGTTCGCGGACAGCCTCAGCTACTCCATGAGGCCCTTTGCAGTTCAGCGAGACCCTGTTTCAAAATAAAGAATAAAAAATAGGGCTGGGGTGTAGCTCGGAGGTAGAATGCTCCTGAGTTCCATTCCCAGTACCACACAAACAAAGAAGAATCTCCTCCGAAATTTAGGTATTGCTAATGTGATAGTATTAACAGATGGAACCTTCAGAGGTGATTAGGCTATGAGGACTTCTCCTTCATGAATGGGATTATCAAAATGGCCTCATGTAGTTTGGGCCAACTTGTTTCTCTACTCTTGCCATTGAGAGGATGCCGCAAGAAGTCCCTCACCAGGCATGATCCTGGCACCTTGACATCTCTGCTTCAGAACAATGAGGAAATAAATTTATGTTCTTTATACATTACCTAAAGTATTCTGTTAATCTGGTGTAGTGGCTCATGCTTGTAACTTTAGTACTTAGGAGGCTGAGATAGGACAATCATAGGTTCAAGGCCAGTCTCAGCAACCTACCTAGATACTCTTTCAAAACAAAACAAACTGAGGGGATGGGAGGGGGAAAATTCTCTAATGTCCATGATGTACATTAACAAACATATCCATCACTAAGCCAAACATGAGAAAGAGGAAGGGGAAGGAATGGAGTGGGAATTGGGGAAGGGCTAATTTGGTGATGTGTGCATGTATGCCTCCACCATCTTGTACTCCCTTAAGATGTATGACTACAATGCACCAATTAAAAAGTAAAATAATAAAAAAGCCCTGAAATAAAAAAAGAAAAGGGCTGGGGGTATATTGTGGAGTTAGACTGCCTCTGGGTTTAATTTAATCCCTAGTAACACACATACACACACACACATATACACACTATACACACACATACAGTATTTTGTTACAGCAGTATAAAATGGACTAAGACAGCAGGTATCCGGAGTGATCCCACATTCAGAAGAAATTACTCTTCTGTAGGATGTATGTTCTTGAGGAGGAGGAGCCCAGGACGACTGTTCCTGGAATTGTCCACCCTTTTTCTCTCAACACTCCTAACTTCTCTGTCATTCTCAGCCTTGAGACCAGCTGTACAAACCTCACCAGGCTCTGCCTCCCTGTTTACTACAAGATGCTCAGGACTCTTGGGCCATCCATCTCTCATCCCTCAGTCTTTAGTTCCATCAATTTTTTTGATCTTCCTAGCTTCACTCTCTCTTAAAACTCTTTCACTCTTTCTCCAGGAACACGAGGTCAATCAAGATCCAAACACCCTTTACCCAGAGCCTTTTTTGGGGAATGTTCTCTTCACTTTCTTGCTCTAATTTTTTAAAAAAATGGTTCTTTTGCTAAATCCCTGTAGCCCTGCTGGGTGAAGTATTTTCTGTCTTCCATTAAACTGAAGAGTCTGGAGGTCAGCAAAGTGGTGTAGTTCTTCTTTATCTTCTCTTCTATAGCAATCCCTCTTTCTCCTTCAGGAAAGCATTCAGCATTTAACCTCCTATAATTAGTCTAGACCTCCCTGTGCCCCTCGTGGTTACAATCATTTACTGCCTCCTAGCCTGCTCCTTCTCACTTCTTGATGTTTTATCTCCCAGCTAACTAATGTTAAGCCTGTTATTGAGTCACAATTCTTTGTGACTCAATATCCATATTGGTGATTCTTCCAGTGCTTCAGCTTTCTAGACCTATTCTATTAAAATATAAGTTGGATCTCCTCACTCTTTGCTGAAAATCCTCCAATGAGTTCTTAATTCATTTATGGAACAGGATCGCATAGAGCCTCACAAGTCATAGGAATACTCTCACTTTTGTAGTTAGATTGTGCGTATGTGCACGAGTGCACGCACACACACGATTCTGGGGATTGAACCCAGGACCATTCTACTTCTAAGCTATACCCCTAACTTCCCTTCCTTTAAAAAATATAGGGTCTTGCTAAGTTGTCAAGGCTGGCCTTAAATCTGTGACCCTCCTGTCTCAGCTTCCCAAGTACTGGGATTACAGGTTTGTGCTACCATATCAAGCTTCCCCCATCCCTTAGAAGTTTGCCTTTCTTAAATTCTAAAAAAGGATCTTCTTAAGCTATCATGCACTGGCCTTGAATTTACAGTCCTACTATCTCTGTCTCCCAGGTACTAGGATTAGAGGCTATGCCCCCAAGCCTGACAGTTATTGTTCTTACCAACTATGCAGACCTCCCTGCTATTCATTTTGCACTTTAGAAACACTCTTTCCCTTAAGGTCTTCACATTTGCTTTTCTCTCTGCCTGGAAATCTGTTCCATAAGAAATATGTAATTAGGTCCCTCAATTCATTCAGATATTGAATTAAAAAAACTTCTCATTGAGTTTTTTCCTTTTTTTGACATTTTTTAAAAAATTTATTTATTGGTGCATTGTAGTCATACATCTTAATGGAGTACACAATAGTAGAGGCACACACACACACACACATCACTCATTTAGCCCTTCCCCAATTCCCGCCCCATTCCCTCTCTCTCCCTCCTTCTCATGTTTGGCTTAGTGATTGGCTTTGATATGTCTGTGAATGTGCATCCTGTACATTAGGGAATTTCCCTCTTTCCCCTCCCATCACCTCCAGTTAGGCCTTTGCTCATCTATGATTTCTCTTCCTTTGTCTAGAGTTTCTCCTATGACCCTTTTTCTCCCTAGCTTCCACATATTAGGGAGAGCATCTGGTTTCTTATTTTTTGTTATTATTTTGTGGCTGGCTTATTTAAAATGCCCCATACCCTGTTGAAATCTCATATCTGAGTTCCTCCTTATTTTTTCTGTTTAGCGTTTATCGCTCTATAATATGCTATTTTTTTCATTTTCTTAGGTCAGCTTCGTGGAGGAGGGAGTCTTGTCTGCTTTGTACCGTCAGTGTCCAGGGGAGTGCATAACACTTAGTGGTTGATACGTGATTACTACTGGCACGTTGCCATACCTTGCTCGTTATCCTCACTTTTCACTCATTAATTTGTAGCCAGTTTAATTTGAAAATAAAGCCACTTCAACTGGAATGGAATGGGCTGTTTTTGACAGAACAACCACACATACATACCCATATCTATAGTCCTGCTTCTGTTGATTCCCAAGGAGAAGTCAAGCTGAGGACCATCTCATTGCTTTTTCTAAATGTAGGCATGCATAAGCAAGATCCATATTCAAATCCAGCTTTATTGTATTCATCTTAAATTAACATAATCCTGGTCAATGCCAGTATATTTTGGCCCAATGAGGTGACCAACTGCCGCTGCCTATGCATGGCTGTCAAGTGGGAGCAGCTTGGTTTGAGTCCTGTGAAGCATCCTCAATCCACACTACGTTGCTATCTGGCATCTTCATTCTCTGTAGGTGCTTTTCTCATGGGGCCCTCTGGAGCCCTCTCCTGGTAGAAACGAGCTTATCTTTGACTTGGTTCATAAGAAGAGCTCGGTATAATTTTATTAAAATGAAAATTTAAAACTTCAAGCTTAAAATTTGTTTGGTAGTCTTAGGAACCAACCTTGGGTAAGGTTATTATATTTTTTATGAGGGAGTCCTGATTGCCCAGGCGTAGAGAAGATAAGGCAGAATTTATGGTCTCAGAACATTCAAATATTGAAATACACCTATATGTGTTCCTGATCACATTTCTAATTCTTTTTAGGAAAGGAACAGATAATCACTTTATGGGTCAGTACTTCTAAAAGATGGCTGACCCCTAATCTATACAAGCCACATAATAAGTTTACCCTAAACACCAGTCAAGTCAAAGATGTAGAACATATACAGCATGTTCACCTGTGGAAGTAGACAAGAAAGACTGAAAATGATCAGAAACTCATTTTTTATTGGTGAATTTAATTTCTTTTCTCATAATACCCTTAAGAATTAGACATTGCTTTTGCCTAGTTCTATACTCTGACAAGACCTTCAATCTCCTTTTATGTCTTTCTGATCTTTTTTTGAGAAAAACTGGAGGTGAAGTTGGGAGAAACAGGTCCTTAGGAGAGGTGATTAAAGGTGAGGGGACATGATTTAAAAATTTTACTTTAAGATCTGATTTATAAGCTTAGAGATAAGCTGGAGATGTGAAAGTACACAGGGAACATCACAAAGTATTTTTTTGTCTCATAAAAATGTCACTCTGGGTTAACGTTGGCAATTTCAAGTGATTACTAGATGTTTATGTTGGTCGCTATTTTTGTTCTTCTTATATAAAGGCAAGGGATGAACAGGCTGTTAATTACATTTCTCTTTGTATAATATCTCTGGTCTTCTGTGATTGATTTGTCAATATTTTAAGTGATAGGAAGTAGAACTAATGTAAGCTGTGTCAACACACACACATTGTCTTCACCTTTAGCTAAAACGTCTATGAAATGTAACCCTAAGAAGTTACTGAACAATAACTTTGAAAAGTTTCTCGGGATATGTGAAGAAGTTTTATAATGCAAATGGATTTTTATAACTGACAAACATATTTACAATATTTTCAATAAAATCTATGTTGACAGATTATTGTCAGATACTATAAAAATATGGCATTGATGAAGAAATTGAAAAACACTGTCAGCTTTACAATCAGATCATCAATCTTCATTGGCAATTAATGTGATTAAATACAATGATATGTGTACACAGGATGTTTTCTTGATTTGCTGGATTAAATTTTAGATAAGTGACAATATTGTATAGTTGTTTCTTTTGGAATTGTTCTGCCCTTAATATATCTAACATAATGTGAGCATTTTTAAAAAATGGAATATCCATAGTTGGGGATTAAGTCTTGATCTAGGCAAATTACATTTTAAGCCTATTGCCTTAATATGAAGATTATATGAACATGTGATATTTTTAATGTTTCTTTATATTTCAATGCATCCCCTCAACATGAATTTTTACTAAAGAGGCAACGTGAGGAGAAATGGATATATCAGAAGACTGGAAAATTCAAGGTGACTTTCATAAAAAAGTCGAATTGCCCTACTTTGGTTCAAATGCTAATAGTTTTCTACTTCCCAGATCTTGCTTTGCAGATGGAAACACAAAATGGTTCTGGTTCAGCTAGTGCCCTGCTAGAATGAATTATGAGAGGTCCAAGCATGATTTAGTGAGTCAGAGCAGCTGCTTTGAGTTCTGAAAATGGTGAATGTAGTCAGAAAACATTGGAAATAATCACAAGAAATGACCCCATAAATCTTAAATACTTCACTGAAAAACATATCCAAACAATAATGCTTCACTATATACCAGTGTTTCATGCTGAGGGGGTAGAGATTCCTTGAGTTCCCCAATTGGGCCAATTTCTTGAGCTTGACTGGCAGATAATCCATGGCCAATGGGATTTTATCTAAAATAACAGACATCAGGACCACATGGATATTTTTATGTACAATGAATGCTTAGAGTTAGGGCGTGACCTTGTGGTTTAGAAGGATCTCACGCAGAATTCAATGGCATGGACTGGGGTTAAAAGATTTTCCTAAGTGGCTTACAAATTAACCAGCCTAGAAAGCCTCAATTTAGTAAGAACCTCAGTAACTTAGATTCTGTTTCAAAATTAAAAAGTAAAAAGGGCTGGGGAGGGCTTGGAGGTAGAATGGTTCTGGGTTCAATTTTAGATACCAAACCAAATAATAATAACAACAAAAACCTCCAAATCTGGAACGCATTTGCTTTAAGCTCTCTTTTGTGTGCATGAATTATCTCGTAGAAAGTTCATAAAAGAGAAAAATCATAGATTTAACATAACTGAAACATTTTGAGTGAGGACTTACTTTAAGCATCTTTTTTTTTTAAAGGCCCAAATGTTGCCTAGAAGGTGTATCTCTGTCATTTCATTCCCTCCTCAAAGTGGCTACAGAATTTCACCTTTCACTACACTCTTGATTATTCCTCTCTCTCCCTGAGAAATGTCAGTGAATATTTCATTGGCTCTTTTTGCATCACACGATCATTCCCAAGCCAATCAGTGTAGCCAAGGAGGAATCACTTTCATGCAAATTTTCTTAGCTGAGACTGGAGGATGGATGAATTCTTTGAAGGATTCAGTTATGATAGATGAAGGAAAGAGGGAGGCATGCCCAAAGTAATCATTTATTCTACTCTAGCGTGCTTGAGGACTCTAGTTGTCTGAGGTATGGGCCTGGCTTGTGATTCAACCTCTCCCTCTGCCTACACCGGCTTCCTTCCCCTTCTACCTGTGTTTATCCCAAGCACTCTGCCTAAAACCGTGCTGGATACCAAACTCCAAACCAGGGTATACTTCTTGGAGAACCCAATTTACAACAAAAGAGAAATAAAATGTGAGGAAAATATAATATTATGAGGACCTTTCCGTTCTCTTTGAAAGTATTACAGAAACCAACCTCAACATTATAAAGGCAAAATATGATAAACCCACAGCCAACATCATATTTCATGGGGCAAAACTATGAATTTCAAAATTCTTAAATTTAAAAATTCTCTTTAAAATAAGGAAAAAGACAAAGATGCCCACTATCACCACTCTTTTTCAATAAGCACTTGAGACTAGCCAGAGCAATAAGGCAAGAGAAGAAAACTGAAGGAAAACAGATAGGAAAAGAAGAACTAAAACTATCTCTATTTGTAGATAACATGATTATACACTTAGAAGACCCAATAAACTCAACCAAAGTGTCTGGATTAAAAAAAAAATCAGTCTAAAAATTCAGAAGCTTTTCTATATGCCAACCATAAATCCACTGAAAAAGAGATACAGAAAAAATTTCCACTCACAGTAACCTCAAAAACAAGAAAATATTCCAGATTTTAGAAAGAAGACATAAAAAATAATTGAGGCATGAGATAAAAACCAAGGTTAATCTGAAAGGGGTTCCCTGGTTTGGAAGTAAAGAAGAAAGGGTCTGGAAATTTGTTTATTCTATGATTTATTATCCAGGGATCAGTCATTTCCTGTAGGAGAGAAGACCATATTATCTGCAGCCAGCTACCCTGAAATTTGAGGAAAGGGAATGGTTTGAACAGAGTCACATAAACTGAGGAGGACAGAGAAGCATTGGACTGTCTCAGTGAGATATCAGGGCATGTCTCCATTAGAAGATGTGATGGGGGAGGGTGAGTATCATATCTTTGGGAATAAAATAAATATTAAATACAATTGTTCTTCCTTCTAGTATAAAGTTGGCTTAAATTTTCTTAGATGTTTTGAATTCCTTACCACCACTACATCCTTTTCTTTCTTTCCTTCCTTCCCTAACACACTGGAAACTGATTTAATTTATTGGTTTCCACTATAATCCCTTATTTCTTATAACCTATGGCCTGGCTTGTTAAGGTTAAGCATCTTGTTGTGATGTGATTATACCACTAACTCTACTCAATTATTCTGAAAATAAGCTTAAAGTTAGGGCAACTTAATTTAATTTATATGGTGATGGTAGAGTTCCTAAGTAGCCCATGGACTTTGGGTATCGTTGACATACTTATTTCTTTTACAAAGCTAAAATTTTTTGGGGGGGTTTCTTTATCAGTTACCTCTGTGAATGTATTTGTCCATGTGTGTGTCATGCAGCAAGAGAGTTTGGCGAAACTTAATTAGGATAGCTCTTTGGTAATTGAACTGGAGTTGTTGTTTCTTGCTGCTGTAGACATACCAAGAAGGAACGGAAGCATTTCCTAGTTTTCCTTTTGTAGAAAGATATCAGAGTCTTTAATCTTCAGCCCTTTTTTCTCACCTCACCCTCAATCATGGTAAGGTAAACACAGACCTTGGGAGCAGTGCTTTCATTCTCTTTAATGTTTGTTCTCTTTAATGTTCTCTCTCAGTGTTTTTTTCTCTTTTTAAAAGATGCATTGATATTTAGGCTCTGGGGAAAAAAGTCAGAAAGTTGTTACCTTCAGAGGATGGGAAGGTTGTGCTATTGACTGGAAAGAGGCATGAGAGAACTTTTTTGGGCTAATGAAAATATTCTATATTTCGATCCGGGTGCTAGCTACATGACAGTACACAGATGTCAAATGTCATTGAACTATATATTACATATATCCTATGAAGGAATATCAGACTGCATGTCTTAGAAGTTATAATAATCAGAAAATACTTACATGTTTAGTAGCCAAATTAAAGAAAGATTGCTATCAATTCCTTAATATATGAAAAAGGAAAGAAAAATGAAAATTTGAGTAAAGTTTATTTTATTCCTTCTTTCTGAGTTTACTTTCAACAGTCTGAATTTTTCATTGTTAGCTTGGCAGTGTGAAGGGATGAATGTTGTTTTTGGTGGTTAAGAAAGACAGGTCAGAAATGAGTCCAGCAAACAGATTGAAACTGTGCTCATTTTTGTCTTTGAACTTGTTCCAAGGAAATTTCTAATTTTTCTCCTGTAGCCTGAGGCCATTTAGGCCAGTCTTTCCACCTTTTATATTCATTAATGATTTTAGCTTTTTGTTGATACCATGCCCAGTCCCTTCTGGTCAGACCCTCTCTCTGCTGGTTCCATTGAACTATTTTGCTGACTTCTAGAGTTCTGTAATTATGAAGTTCTTCAATACCTGGCCTAGCCTGGTTATGCTCTCAGTGTGTGAGATCTATTTGTTCTGGCCAGGGACCAGTTTCTAGGCATCTTTGAGGTTTTTTGTTTTGGGTTTTGAGTTAGTCAGCTGTTTTATTTGGAATCAGCCTAAGCCACATTGTAACACTTTGAACAACAGCACCAACTGGATTCCAATTCCTCAGCCCCAGAAGAAGTGGGTATGGGTACGGTTTACTAAAAACTCACCCGGGCTGAGTAACTTTGACTTTTAGAAATCTGCCATTTTGTACGTCAAGTTTAGAGAGAAGAAGTAACGGACAAGAAACGGACAACATCGAAAGAGGTCTTTCTTGGAAAATGGACTCTATGACTCTAACATCTGTGTGTCAAAGGTTTGTTGGAGGATATTTTTGAAAACAACACCTGCAAATAAATATGGAAATCATGATTGGGAGAGGGGTACGTTGAACAGTGATACAGTCGAAACACCGGTCTTGATCAATATTAGGGAGATTTCTGCAGGTGGGATATCCTTTTAGAGAAATCTCAATCTATGAGAAAATGACAAGGCCATAGTACTTGTGGTGTGTGTGTGGGGAGAAGTAATCCCCCCCACCACCACACAAACAGACAAACAGAAAAACCTTGGATTCTTGTCCTAAGCTAAAAATAAATATTAATCGCTTGGACAGCTTGGACAGCTGCTGAAGATTTAAAGAGGTTTATTAAAAAGATAGAAATATAGGATATAGTTACAGCCCTGTGCCGGAGATGGGCACGGGGGGGGGGGGGAATCCGAATGGAAAATACCACAGAACCCCAGTATGCTGAATTCTTATCCTGACTAAGTCCAGGGCAGGTCCTTTGATCCATAGACTAGCCCATATCTCTACCCCCATCCTGTTTTTGCTATCTCTCTAGCTGGATTTGGGGCGGGAGGGGGAGCCCTCCTGTCTCCAAACACAGGCCTCTGCTTTTTGTTTCATCCCCCAAGATGTGTGAAATTGTTTCTCCAGGATCTGGGATTTCCTCCCATCTCTGGCTCTAGCTTTCTTTCCTTTAAAATGTAAATTACAAGTCCCTCCTTTCTGTTAGCCCTGGCTTTCTTAGTATAAAATATATATTTTTAAAATTGGAAATCTTTTCCAATACTGATACATGAATACATTTTAAAACCTCTTCCCAATACTAGTACAGTACTGATAACCTTGGTCAAAGCCAGTTCCTTCAACTGAAGGAAATTCCTCAAGCTAAACACAGTTGTAGGCTTGTGAGCTGTAGTAACAAATGCATTTCCAGTGACTGGGGAAATGCGTATCTTGGTCTTCATTCAATAGGGTCCATTCTTTGTGCCACTTGGATTCTCTTGCTTTCTAGAGTAGGTTATAGCACCATCTGCAAAGCACTCCTTTAGGACTTTGGTCCATTTCTTTATCTGGGGTAACTTATAAAAAGAAAATTGATGGGGTAAACTATAGTTCCTGCTGCTGCAGGTGGTCTTGATACAACTGATATTTATTTCCCTCTCCAAATACATATTCTAAAAAGAAAGATTCTTACCTTTGGTTAGCACTCTGCTGATCTAGGTGTTTTAACTAAAGGGTGGCCTGACCGTAATCAATGGCTAATTGAAGATGGATTGGTTGGTTACTCATAGGCTTGGAAAGAGAGAGATTGAAAGATAATGGAAAAAGCAAAACTGGGCCAGCATGCAACTTGCGGGTATTTGTTAGCATCCACTAGAATATATCAACCACAGAAAAAACAGCTACCAAGGAGACAGAATTACATTAACCAGTTGTCAGTGGTCACCTGTGTGCATGGATGCTTGAAGAAGTAGCCTTGGTGGTAGGAATGGAGAATATGCCTGGCTCTAACAGCACGGGTTTCTGCTCACCAAGCTCCTGTTGCTGCTAAATGCCCAAATTCCAGCAACAAACATCACTGGTAAGCCCCCGATAAGGTGTCCTTTCTTGAGAAGATCAATCAGGCACTCAGTGGCAAGTTATAACTTATACTTGATAGTGATAAAGACATTTGGATCTCATTTCATTTGAAAAAAAAAACAGTGACTAATTGAGATTGGAATTGACACATATTCAGGTACAGATTTTCCTTTCCTGTCATCAGGGTCTCAGCCAGTAACAAGATCTGAGAAAGCAAAGACTATTTGATGATAACATTTCCTCAGATCACAAGACCCACTTAACAGCAAAGGAGCTATTTTTGTGGACATATGACTGTGAGAGCCATGCTTGATATTACATACTATGCGCTCAGAAGCCGCTGGTCTGACTAATAGATGAAACAGCTTTTTACAACACATCTCAGGAGCCAACATGGATGTGATGTCTTGTGAGGGTGGGATGCCCTAAATAGATAATTATACTTGGCATGGAATAAAATAATGGGAAAAGTGTGGGATTTTTGGACCTAATTACTGATGTTTGGAAGTAGGAGTGGCCCTAATTACTATCACTTAAAAAATTTTTTTTAGCAGTGCTGGGCAGATTGAATTCAGGGCTTCATGCATATTAGGCAAGCTATTTACCACTAAGATATATCTGCATTCCCTTTTTCATTCTTAATATCTTCTTAAGGAATTTGTTCTTCTTATTCCACAGCTCTGGGTTCTGCAGGGTTAGAGGTTCTGGTTCCTAGAAGGGAAACAATTTTTTTTTTTTTTTTTTGGTTAGGGGCTGCACCAGAATTCTGTGTTCAAAACACTTGATGCTTTCACCTAAGAAAGGACTTGATATCCGGCTCGGCTATGTGAATTGACAAGAAGTAATATGGCCACTGAGTAAAAATGACATGAGACACTTTAAGAGCCATTGCATGGTCTTTTAAAATAAGAAATATTGTAGGTAATGACTTCTACATCAATACAGGCCTTGACATAAAGACCCATGGAGCAGAGCCACAGCTGACCTGTGAGGAGGTTGAAAATGAGCGAGAAATTTCCATCATTGTAGGACATGGGGATTTTTGAGGGATTGTTTGTTATCACAGCATAATCCAACCCAGACTGACTAATGCAGTTAAATTTCATAGAATTCATTTCTTCACATGTTCTAGTTGGAATCTTTGGACATTCTAAAGTTTGTGTAGTATTAACGGGAAAAATATAAAGCATTCTGGCACTTGCGTCTACACTTGGTAGATGCAGCGTGCGCACGTGCAGGCACACACACGCATACATACTCGGTGAATTTAAAATTTTATTATTATCATTGAACTGCAAGTTAATACTAAAAAATCAGTAATACAAAAAAGTTTTTGCTGTTTTCAAGAAGTTTTTATGTACATTTGTTTAATTTTTTTTCTTTTATTCTTTGTAGGGGCTAGATTCTTTATTGACCTACATTAAATCTTGTACAAAAATTTTTGTTCAACAAAAAAATTTTGTTCAACTTTTAAAACAGTAGCCACCAACTAACAAGATTATTTTATGTGTGACACTACGCCAGGTGCATTATAGGATACAAAGCAGTAATGAGATGGATAGCCTCATTTGTAAAATGAGAACTGGAGACTAAACTCCAAGTTTTGCTGAGATAGGAAGTGGTCAAATGAGGAAGCATGTGGATAACAAAGCTTAATGTATAGTACAGAAGAAAGAGAAATAAATGCTAGCTAATTTTACCCTCATAAAACACTTCTTTACTCCAAATGATGCAGGCTTTTAGCTCCAGTCTTCCCATCTTCAGTATGAAGAAAATACTAAAGAAAAGTGACCAGAGCTGATGTATTGGGACACACATTTTCGATGTATTCTCATTGTTGCATGACTTCCTCTCCTTTTTCTCTCTTGTCCAATGTTCCAGCACCACCTGGCCACCATTCCTTTTCTGGAGGTGGACAGTGGCAGCAAAATTCTAAAGTGATCTTCTGATTCTGCCCCTGGCTTATACACACTGTACAATAACCTCCTGTTGAGTGTGGTCAGAGCCTGCAAATATAACAGAAATGATGATTGGAGATTATTTCCATGATCAGAATAGTATTCCATTTACAATGAGTTGATCAAAAGTGAAATTATTTCATGTGGACCTGACCTATGCAAGGGGTTCTTAGTCTATTTGTGCTGTTAGAATACCATAGACTGGATAGCTTATAAACAACAGAAATTTATTTCTCACGATTCTGGCAGCTCGGAAGACTAACATCACTGTGAACAGATTCTGTGACTGGTGAGGTTCTGCATAGACGAACTATTTTCTCAATATGTCCTCACAGGGGCACCAGTCCCATTAATAAAGGTACCACTCTTATAACCTAATCACTTACCAAAGGCTACATTTCCTAATACCATTGTACTAGGGATGAGATTTCAAGATAAGAATCCTGGGGGAGGGCATAAAAATTCAATCCGTAGTAGGGGAGTCCATTAAGCAAGGCTGAAGCATCAGAGAGCTGCTTCTTATGCCAACCTTGAAGAAACAAACTGCCATACTGTGAGAAGGAAAACACGACCAAGACATAAGAGAAGCCTCTAAGAACGGAAATGGTCCCTCGCCAATAGTTAGCATCATCTTGTATCTCCCAAATACAATGTTAGCACTTTAACCCTTCTTGCAGATTCTTCTTCCTGAGGTATCTGGGCTCAGTCACATAAAAATTAAGTCACAGCCATAATTTGCATCTAAGTCTCACTCCAAGTCATAAGTTGGTTTCAGTGTACCTTATTTTAAGGAAATTAAATTTAAAACATGAAACATATACATGATAGCGTATGCACACGATTTCTATTCCAGTGACCATTAGGAAGACATGGCATAGGGCTTCTGATTATCTTGTTATTCAGAATAGAACTTATCTATTACAAGAAATATTTCCTTGTTCTTTCAAGCATGTTCAATTAACCACACATATATTCAGGAATAAAGGACCCTGGAGCATAAGTGATTCTCAAGTCCCATAAAATATTCATTGCTCTATACATCTTGGGGCAACAGAATTATAAAAGAGTCACTTGCTCCTTCCACAGAGGGGACAGGATTTCAGTCATACTCTTTCTGCGCACTTCTCTCTCTCTCTCTCTCTCTCTCTCTCTCTCTCTCTCTCTCTCTCTAGGGTTGTCAATACATTTCCTAAGCTTGGAATTTTGCCTTGAACTATTTCTGAGATGTTCTTTTTGTTGAGCGGTGTTCAATGAGCCTGAGGCAGAGTTTGAGGCAAATAAACAGAAAGAATACCCAAGTGCATTTTTAACTCTGAATTCTGCTGGTAAATGAAAATATTCCATTCAGATTGGTTAATACCTTCAGTGCATTAAGGCCTAATAGGGTGGGTGTCACACCGCATTAAGAATAGAGCCCAGAGAATAAGTAAACTCTTATTTCCAATTTATCTCTCTAATTATGAGCTTGTGGGTAAGAAACTATCATGATCATGACTATGAGACTAAGAACACTGCTTGGAAATATTTGTCCTTAGGGATCTGTTGCAGAGTCCTTTGGGATGTCTGTGTTGTCTAGTTTTTGCAACTTTTTCATGATAACTTGAGTTTAGTCCTTAGGAAATTGCATTCATATCTTAGCTGGTCTCCCAGTCACAGGTGACTGACAAACAAATTCCTGAATGAAGCTTGGACAAACATACTCAGGAATTTGGAGTAGAGGTGGAAACCATAAATTATATGGGGCTGATCTTTTGAGTAAATAGTATGTCCATCTGCGGGCACAGGGTGGTTGTCTTCCCCTTGCTATGTGAAATGAGAAGGTAAAAAACCCAGCTAATGTGTGTGTGTGTGTGTGTGTGTGTGTGTGTGTGTGTGTGTGTGTATTTTTCATCCTCTGTTTGATAGAAATATATTATGAAGTGAGAATAAAAATAAGATAATTAAAAAATTTATTGGTGCATTCATTGTAGTCATACATCTTTATGGGGTACAAAATGGTAGAGGCATATATGCACACATGACTCAATTAGCCCTTCCCCAATTCCCACCCCATTTTATCCCTCCTTCTCATGTTTGGTTTAATGATTGACTTTGAGATGTTTGTAAATGTACGTCATGTACATTAGGGAATTTCCCTCTTCCTCCTTCTTATCTTCCTCTGTTAGGTTGCCTTATTTGCTCATCTATGGTTTTTCCTTCTTCGTCTAGAGCTCCTCCTATGATCCTTTTCTCCCTAGCTTCTGCATATTAGGGAGAGCATCCGGTTTCTTATTTTTTGTGACTGAAATATCACTTAGCATGATGTTCTCTAATTCCATCCATTCCCTGTAAATGACATAACTGTGTTCTTCTTTATGGCTGAGTAGAATTCCATTGTGTACATTTCCCATAGCTTTGTAATCTGTTCATGGGCATCTCAGATGGTTCTGTAGTTTGGCAATTGTGAATTGTGCGGCTCTGAATATAGATTTGCATGCATTAGTTTGGTAGTTGGCTTCCATTTTGGGGGGTAGATACACAGAAATGGCATTACTGGTTCATATGGTAGGTTCAATCTCATTGAACCTATTTTGAGAAGCCTCCATTCTGTTTTCCAAAGTATTTGCACTAATTTGAAATCCCACCGACAACGTATTTTTTAAACATTTTAATAATTTAAATTTTTTTTTATTTTTATGTGGAACATATTGAAAATGGCATACATTCAGACTGTGCTTGGTGCCCTTTTCCTCCTTCCGCTTCCTTTCCCCCCTCCCAACAATGAGTATCCAGGTTTACCATGCTATATTCATATTTTTATAGAAATTTGGATGTAGCTCCTCCATTAATCAGCCTTGCCTTCTTCCTCTCTTATCTTTCCATTCTAGCTTTGCTGAGGTTTCCCCTCCTTTATCTGGTGTCTCTCTGGTATCCCTAATACTCTCTAGTTTGGGCATATTAGAGAAAACATATGTCCCTTCTCTTTCTGTGCTTGGCTGATCTCACTTAACATAATGTTCTCCAGGTCTTTCCATCTCTTGCAAATGCCATGATTTTGTTCTTCGCCGACACTGTATTAGAGTTCCCACTTCTCTGCATGCTCTCCAGCATTTGTTGTTTGTTTGTGTTTTGAGTGATCGCCACTCCACTCTTCATCATCATCCTCCCTACCTTGTTTCCAAGGAGGCTGATCTCCATCATCTGATTCAACAGATTCTGGTGCCCTCTGGCTTTCAGGTTTGGTCAACAGAAGGGACTATTAGGAGATAAAAAGGCATGAAGAAACACTGGTGTATTTATTCCTTGGCTTCTTCACTGTCGCGCTGCAGATTGGCAAGAACTACATTTCCACAGCAAGATCACAACTTCTAAAGGGTGTTTTTCTCCTTTGGCTATTGCTAGTGATCTCCTTACATCTCAATAAATGCACCTCTGGCCTACCAACAGTCTGACTGTTACCACCTCTAGGCCTAAAGGAACAGAGGAGAGAGCCTCACCTTGCCTTGTTGACTTCCCTTAACTCTACCCTTGACCCTTTGTACATAGTCCAATCAGGACTTTTGAGGGCAACATCTGTTTTCCATTGGGATCATGACTGATCAACATATGACCACACTTCTAGAGTCTTAATCTCTTTATGGTTCTCAACTGTGGAACAAACCTATGACTTTATAATAAATTCCTATTTCTTTAGTTCAACACATCCTAAAACCCAAAGCCGTAATTAATGATGATATTCTGATTTACATGTACAAATATAGTATACATGGAGGCCTGAATAACATTTCAAAATAGGACGAGAAGTTTCATCAATCGTGGTAGGGGCTAACTGGACGAGATGTGCATGTATGTCTACAAAAGTATTTTCTTTATACCACTATGATGTATGAATACATTGCACCAATAAAAAATAAATTAAAAAAAATAAATCAAATGCACCCTTACTGTGCACAAGGTACTTTTGATGTCTTTTCCTCACAGTGAATGTGGAGGTACAGGAAAGTAAGTTGCAAAGAGTAAGAGTCCAATAAAGGGAGATAATGAAGGGAAATAGAGAGGAAAATCAAATGCAGTAAAGGCTCAAAGAAAAAAGGTAACACATTGGAACTGGGATGATATGGAAGGGTGGTGCATCTTCACAGAGGCAGTGTTATTTGAGCTAGGCCTTGTATATAGGGTATATTTGTAAGTCATGGATAATAAGCAGAATAAGATTCTTCAGCAAGAGGAAAAGGTTGTATAAAAATACACACAACCAAAATGATACCCTGTGTGTCAAGGAAGCAAGACTAAGTCAATTTGGTAAGATTGAAGAAACATTAGGTGAAATAATATTGAGGTCATATTAATAGGTGAGAAAATAACCTCTAGGAATATATTGGTTTACCAGGCTAGAGGAAATATCTTTTCCTTGCTAGGCAATGGGAAATTAGTCAAGTGCTTTGAATAGCTCTGAACAAGTGAATTTGATTTAGAACAAGACTATTTTGCTGGGTGGTCCAAGTGGGCACTCTCAGATAGGCTAGAAATAAATGTCAGAGCAGGAAGTGACAAGGTCTCCAGCTGATATGGAGATAGTATGCAGTCTCCTAGGTGACTAATACCTGGACCTGGATGTTTCTCTTACCAGCAAAGCTATTTTGTTCTATGTGACCTTGAGTCTTTGTGATTCCTTTTATTAAACGATTATTTGTATGCTCATGATTTCCTCTCTTTTCACTTCTTTATGAATAAATAGAGCCAGGGAGGTGAGTACCTCTCTTTCAGAGCCCACCTCCCAAGTGTGTTTGGCTTGCACTAGCTCAAATCGTCCTTTCTGTGGAGTGATGAGAAATTAGGATTAAGTGCATTCTTTTTCTAATTCTCTACCTGTAGTCACATGTAAGTAAACGAGGTTATATCTGCACCATCTCATTTGTGGCATTTGCTTCTATTTCAGGATTGATGGTTTTCATGTTTTGGGAAAATTAATCTGGTCTACACACTGCTACTGATTAGAATGGAGGTGAGATAAGGAGGTCAGTTAGAAGGACCTATATAAAGATTTCTGGATAAGTGGTACTAAGGCCCAGTAAGAATCTTAGAAACCTGCAGGATTTGGTAGATGTATGCGGGAAGTAGGCAGAAAATGTCAAGATATAGAAGCTAGGTTATTAGTATAAATGTACTGTCCTCCAGTAATTATGGGGAACTGGCTTTAGATAGGATGGATGGATGGAGATCAGAATGGATTTCAAAAGTTATGTTGAAAATATTTCAAAAAATAATTATGGGAAACTTATTTTAAACCAGACGGATGGAAGACATCAGAATGGATTTCAGAAGTTAGGTTCAAAATATGTCCAAACCTGATAGAGAAGCTGATGGTAAAACTAAGAAAAATCTCTTGGAGGCAGCTAGAAATACTATTCATTAAGGGGACAGGGTGAGAGGTTTTGTTCAAATGTACTTCAAGATCCTATTTTAAAGAGGAATGTTTTTTTCAGGATTTGAACATGGATGCTACAATAGGTTTGACAGCATTATCTAGCTGAAAAAATAATAGAAAAGGTCTGTATGCATGACACTAAATAAATGAAGCCCAGAAAGAGTGGTAAGCGCTCTTGGATTTTGCAGTTTCGGTTCTGCATTTTCATAAGGGAGTGAAAAAGTAGTCACATGAATCGAAGTGCTCCCAAACAAAGTTGTCACTTTCCACCCAGCATGAATACAATCCCTGCGATTTTCCCCATGACCTCCTTCGATTCTTTCTTTTTCACACCCTCTGGTGAATGGGCCTCAGGAGAAATAAACTCATTAAAATATGTAGGTTCATAATGAGATGATGAATAATGCAGTGATCTGAATCCAACTAAATATACTCACCATCTCTGTTGACTTTGGCATTTATGTAAAAATCTTCAGAGGAGAACCTTCTGGGTATTGTTTTGGCGAGATTTTGTAGATTTCTTTCCTACCTGAGATGCGTTTAAAGTAAAAATGGCAGTAACTCTAAATTGATTGACTTCCTTACAGGTACTTCAAGGTTGTTCCAGCAAAGGGTACAGCCAGGATTATCTGGAGGCCATAGGCACATTTGTGGGATTCGTAGAGCACAGAGACAGTAATGCGAATAACAGTAATATCAACAATGACACCTGCCGATTGCTCTTGGTGCTATGTTCCTCTAGCCTCACATGAATATTTGTTTTCTTATCCATAAAATGGAGGGATATTGACATAGATTCAAGTTTCTTTCCTGCCTTAGGTTTCTAGTTTTTTTGTCTGGAATCATATGGTTAGTGACAGCCCGAGGCATTTTCTTATCTACTTTGAGGAGGGGAGAAGAGAAGCCTGACTAACAGGAGCACGGATGGTTTTGGAATCAGAGATTGAGTTTGAATACATTCCCAGCACCAATAACCAGTTATGCACATGCCATCAAAACTTTTGGTCCATTTTTACAGATGACCAAACCGAGTCTCAAACACTATCTAATTTATATGGCTTTTTCAGAGACCTGCATACAATAGGTTCCCAGGAAATTTCCTTCCCACCGTACCATGAATCACCCAATTTTAGCACGCAAATAGTCTAAGCTTTTAATAGTCCTGTAGAAATAAAATATCAATGCACATTGAAACTAAGTTCTAGCTTTATTTTTTCTTGTATTTCTAATGACTTTCTGATCCAGCTCTTGTTTCTCATTTTTTATGATGGGAATACCATTTACTGTCTTGACCCCAAACCAAACAAATCAACTAACCACATGGTTGTTGGAGCTCTCTGAAATGCTGTGAGATTTAAATGCAGAGTCTCTATGAACACCATAGCTCACCTCATGTCACTTTTATTTTTATCTCAACCATCAAACCATGTTTCATAAATTCAAATTGAACATGTGTTCTCAAATTATGGACTCTAATTACAGTGGATACCTTCTCTGTGGAACATAATGGTTTAGCTATCTTTAGATTATCTACATTTAGCAGTAACTGGTATATAGTATAACTACAGTAGATGCTGATTGAATCAGTGTAACTCCAATCCTTAACTATTTTTCTTTTAAAGACAGAATATAAACATCTCTTCTATCCAAGTTCTTGCCTTTTATCTATGTATGCTTTACATGGCACTGATATTTTGTATTTTGGTAGGGTATTTTATATAATTCTCATAAACTACCTAATTTTTTTGTAAGCCAATGTAGGCATAATAATAGAACAAAAACAATAAGCATTTTTTTTCCAACAGGCAAATCGGGTAAGAAAGCTTTTCAATGAGTGATAATTGTTTTACTTTTCGAGGAAGAGGGTGATAGGGAGGTGAGGGCTATAGTTTTCTTTTCCATAGACTTACTATCCTGGGTTGTAGATCTACTCATCCCTTGGTAGCCACAGGGTATTGGTTTTAGGAACCCCCTCATATCAAAACCTGCAGATGCTCAAGTCCTTTATATAAAATGGGCATGCATAGGTGGCATGGTGGCACATTCCTATAATCCCAGTACTTGGGAGGCTGAGATAGGAGGATAACAGGTTCATGATCAGCCTCAGCAACTTAGTGTGCCTCTCAGCAACCTAGTGAGATCCTGCTTCAAAGCAAACAATACAGAGGACTGAGGGTATAGCTTAGAGATATAATGCCCCTGAGTTCAATCTCTAGTAAGACATAAACACACACACACACACACACACACACACACCACACAAACACTGCACAATATTTGCATATTACTTATTTACATCTTCCTATATATTTTAGATAATTTTCAGGTTACTTGTACATATCCTTAAATGTATTTTAAAACATTTCTAGATTAGTTATATACCTAACAATATAAATGCTATAGTTTTTATTTTACTCATTTTTATTTTTTTATTGGTGCATTGTAGGCATACATCTTAATGGGGTACAAGATGGTGGAGGCATACATGCACACATCACTCATTTAGCCCTTCTCCAATTCCCACCCCATTCCCTCCCTCCTCCCTCCTTCTCATGTTTGGCTTAGTGATTGGCTTTGATATGTTTGTGAATGTGCATTATGTGCTTTGGGGAATTTCCCTCTTCCCTGTTTCCATCCCCTTCAGTTGGGTTGCCTTTGTTTTGGTGAAAATGTCAAGAAAAAAAGATGCAGTTTTTTTCCCCCAAATCTATTCCATTTGTGATTGGTTGAATCTGTGTACGTAGAATCATGACACAAAGGGTAGAGTGTACTTAAAAAATAAATCTCTAGTACATGATTTCTTGTTAGGACAGTAGAAAGTTTTAACACCACTCTACTGGGAACACTGACAATCTCCTTACCCAGAAAGTTTACTTAAAAGTGATTGGGCAAGTTCTAATATGATCCAACAAATTTTTTAATTAAAATGTAGTGATTAGAAAAATTTTTAGGTCAGAGTTTTAGGACTTCCGGGAAGATGGCAACTGAGAAAAGCGGGGCTTAAGAGCCCTGCTAACAACCAATCTCCATTACCACAAAATCAGCGCCTTTCATAGCCAGAAAACACCATCACCAGAGAAACAAAAAAATCACCAGGCCCCAGAGAGAAAGCGGACTGAGAACAGAGCTCAGAGCCAAGAGGAGACACACCGGCCTCACGCCCGAGGACGCGGCAGCAGCGCCATACTGCCGGCGGCAGCGGCAAATTCACCTGACGGCTACAGCAAGCCGAGGTGAGCTGCTGCGGACAGCCAGGTGGGATCTTTCGGCGCAGGGAGCATCTAAAGCTCCCAGTGGCTGAGCTCAGCACACGCTGCAGGAACTCAGAGTGGAACTCAAAACCAGAGAAGAAAAAATACACCAGTCTCACGGCCGAGGGTGTGGCAGCGGCGCCATATTGCCACCGGCGGCAGCAGCAGTGAATTCACCAAGTCCAGTACAGCTACATCTGCGTACTCAAGAACAGTGAGTCAAATTGCGGGCCACAGAGGAGAAATCCCAGTACTGTACTCCCTGGGACTTGACCCAGTGGGGGAGGGGCGGTGGCAGAGATATCACACCATAGGAGAACGTGCAACCTGGCACCCCCCATAGTCTAAAGCAGCCTCTATCGACTCCCTGGGTCGGAGACTCTGTGATACAACCCAGCAAAGGAGTAGTGGGGTCAGAGATACTACAGACTTGAGATCCAGAGCACCTTAAGCAAAGTCATAGTGACCCAAGGGAAGAACCCAGAGAAGGCACAAACTTCCGAAATCATGGGAAAGAGGAATAACACTGGAGCAATGAATGCCCACAACCCCACAACATCAGAACCCGATAAAATAGAAAATCAGAGATTTCTAGAAGATCAAATCAGGAAAATAACTGTAGAAATAATAGAAGTGCTTCGAAAAGAACTCAGAGAGAGCCAAAAAGAGATAAAGGATGCAATTAATGAAGTAAAGGCCTCAATTCAAAGCACAAACAACCGATTAGACCACATGGAGAACAGAATCTCGCTCTTAGAAGATGATCATTCCAAAAATGAACACATAGTTTCTAATCTAGAAAAAAATATCTGACAGCAGGAATCTGACATTGAAGAAATATGGGCCCATTTTAAGAGAGCTAAACTAAGAATAATTGGAATAGAGGAGGGAAAAGAAAGTGAAACCAAAGGATCAACAATCTCTTCAAGGAAGTAATAGCAGAAAATTTTCCAAACATAGAGCAAGAGGTTGATACACAGGTCCAGGAAACTTATAGAACTCCCTTTAGACAGGATCGGAGAAGAGGATCCCCACGCCACATAATTGTCAAAATGACCAATGTGGAAGCCAAGCAGAGAATCTTAAAGGCAACAAAAGCAAAGGGCCAAGTGACATTCAGAGGCAAACCAATTAGAATCACTCCAGACTTCCCAAACCAAGTCATGAGAGCCAGAAGGGCTTGGAGTAACATATTCCAAACTCTGAAAGAAAACAACTTCCAGCCAAAAATTTCCTACCCAGCAAAACTTTCTATCAAATTAGATGGAAAAATAAGAAGCTTCCATGACAAACAGAAACTGAAGGAATTTATGTCTTCAAAACCAGCGCTAGGGAAAATACTCAAAGAGATTAATTACAAAGAAGAAATAGGTAACACACACCAGAACTAGAGAAACAAGATTTTCCATCCAACAGACAACTAAGATTGGTTATCTGTGGAGATTCATTATTTATGTTAGTCTTTTACCTATCTCTAAATTGTATTGTTTGCCTTTATTGTTGTTAATTTTTAGGATTTCTAGTTGGAATATTAATATACCTTCAGATATAGCATTTGTGAAATATTTTATCCCATTCTATTAGTAACTTTTAACTCTGTTTACATTGTCTTTGGATATACAATATTTTTTATTTTTTTAGGGAGTTTGTATACTCTTCTGTTGCCTGTGCCATTGAAATCATAACCAAGAAATCACTGCCAATTTCAATGTTGTGAGGTTTTATGACCCAGATTTTCTTCTAAAAGTTTATAGTCTTAAGATTTATATTTAGGTCTTTTATCTATTTTGAGTTAATATTTGTATATGGGATTAGGTAGGGGTCCAATTTTATTCTTTTCCATGTAATTATTATTTTTCAACAATATTTAGTTAAAAGATTATTATTTCCTCCACCAAATGTTTGTGGAAACCTTGTCAAAAATAACTTGACAATATAGGGAAGAATTTAGCTCTAGGCTTTTATTTAACTCCAATGGTTTATATATCTGCCTTTAGAACAGTACTACACTGTTTCAATTATTGTAGCTTTATATGGTTTGAAATCAGAAAATATATATCTTCTAGCTTTGTTCTTTTTCAAGATTGTTTTGGGTATCTAGAGTCCATATTCCATATTAGGATAGATTTTTTTTCTGAAAAATAAATATATAAATATATGATATTTTCACCTAAAAAAATAGAAAATATATTCTCTGGTAAGAAAGCAAAAGGAAATATTGAAGTGTTTTCATGTAATTTTAATTTTTCAACATTATTTAGTTAAAAGATTATTATTTCCTCCACCAAATGTTCGTGGAAACCTTGTCAAATATAACTTGACAATATATGGAAGAATTTAGCTCTAGGCTCTTATTCAGCTCCTATAGTTTATATATCTGCCTTTAGAACAGTACTACACTGTTTCAATTATTGTAGCTTTATATGGTTTGAAATCAGAAAATATACATCTCCTAACTTTGTTCTTTTTCGAGATCGTTTTGGGTATCTAGAATCCATATTCCATATTAGGATAAATTTTTTTCTGAAAAATAAATATATAAATATATGATAGTTTCACCTAAAAAAAAAAAGAAAAAAATATTCTCTGGTAAGAAAGAAAGCAAAAAGAAATATTGAAATATTAAAATATTATCTTTATGTTATCAAAAGCTTGGTATCAGACAAATGAAACTGTTATGTGAGATTATCATTTTTAATTTTGGATAAATTGCTATAATACTAGATGTCAACCACTAAGCCAAGCATGGGAAGGAGGAATGGGGAGGGAGTGGAGTAGGGATCGGGTGGGGGCTGACTGGGCGATGTGTGCATGTATGTCTACAAAAGTTTTCTTTGTATCCCACTATGATGTATGAATACAGTGCACCAATAAAAAATTTAAAAAAAAAAGAAAAATTTTTAAATGAAGTCCTGAGTATAGTATGTGTCTTTTCTGGTCATCCAGAAAACAGAGTAAGGTAAAGTACTAATTCTGGAGTTCCAAGTCTAGGGAGCTAAGGGGGAAGAAGAAGAGGCCAAATAACATGGATAAAAGACACGACACACCTTGACATATATGCTACTCGTCACCTTCAATGAGTTGAAGGGACAGTGCGGGACATTTGACATTGTATGTTCACTTGCCAAAGAGTGATTACATACTACCTCATGGATTGTAAGGATCACACATGTTAGTCTATGTAAGGTACTTAGAAGACCACAATACTACGAACTGTTGAAGCATTGGCCATTAGCTATTATTATCTGATGAACAGGGTGAGTTTTGCTGTAGGACTACATGATACAGTTCTAATGAACTGATAAATTTCAACTCGCTACCTCTGAGTTATATGCCACTGCTAAAATATAACTCTTATTACTAAAATATACACTACTGGTGGGAGTATATGTATATAAAGTAGTGTATATAGTGTATATAAAGTAGTGTATATAAAGTAGAGTATATGTATATAAAGTAGTGTATAAAATATACACTACTCGTGGGAGTATATAAAGTAGTGTATAAAATATACACTACTGGTGGGAGTATATGCTTGGGAGGCGGAGACAGGAGAATCGGGCAGGTTTGAAGCCAGCCACGCTGGCTTCAAAGACCCTGTTTCCAAAAAAAAAAAAAAGTATAAAATAGGTCTGGGAGTGTAGCTCGGAGGTAGAAGGGCTTCCAGGAACCCCAGTACCACACACAAAAAAAATACACTACTCTACACTATTTTAAGTGTGGTTAATAACTATTGAACAAATTACTATATTTGAGAAAGAAAAAAGAAAAACGTTGAGGGAAGCTATAACGTGCCATAGCTCCTATATCTACAGTTTGGATAGAAAAGCCTCCAATTAGGTATTTTTCCCTCAATGACTTCTGGGTGGATTTGTGTGCACCTTGTATCTCACCGTGGTTTCAAAAAGCACAAACAGCCAGGCGTGGTGGCGCACGCTTGTGATCCCAGCATTTGGGAGGCTGAGACCGTAGGATCGCGCTTCTCAGACAGCCTCAGCTACTTAGTGAGGCCCTCTGTAACTTAGTGAGACCCTGTTTCAAAATAAAGAATAAAAAATTGGGTGGGGGGTATAGCTTGGAGGTTAAATGCCTCTGGGTTCCATCTCCAGACCTGCAAAAACAAACAAAACAAACAAACAAAAAAACAACAAAAAAACACACAAAATCACAAACAACTCACTGTCTTGAAGCTATCTGCTGAGCCTTGACTGTCCCCATTTTACTATATCCCATGCTTATCTTCGTTTGGATTTGTTGAACTCAAGGAAGAAACTCAATTATTTTTTATGAAGTTCATGCTTATATTCTCTGAATTCTGGTGTATCCTTCAATATAAGAATACACCAAAATTATTATCAGTTCTGATAAATCCTAAGGACCCCCAAGGGAAGGAACCCTGCATTATTATTTCTGGATTTCTCAAAGAACCCAGAAACTCGATGGTCATGGGATGAAAAATACCTATTGGTCACATATCACATCTGCCCATGTAATATAATTTTATATTCACTTTTACCTTGCACTCAGGGGATGATTTAGTTATCACCTCAACCAACAATGGTGAATCTTTCCTGTTAGATCTCATTATGTGAACGATTCCTTAAGTTTTTATGACAACTTATTTGAAAATCTGAATGCACCCTGTGATACTTTACCTTGAAATCTAGTTAAATGTATATGTTATTATTTATTTATTTTTTTGTAGTGCTGGGGATGGAACCCAGAGGCTTTCTGCGTCCTGGATAGAAAGACCGATTTTATATTTTATTTGGAAACAGGGTCTCACTAAGTTGCTGAGAGCCTCAGTAAGTAGCTGAGCCTGGCTTTGAATCTGTGCGATCCTCCTGTCTCAGCCTCCCAAGTACTGGAATTACAAGTGTGTGCTACCACGACTGGCTTATGTTAGTATTTATTTTTAAACTTTATTTTTTCAATACACTTTGGAAACTTACTATGTCTTGGGCTAGTGGTTACATAGGTAGGTTATATAGGTCACTGTTTTCAAGGAGCTTATATGTCAGGGTAGAGACTCATAAAACACTACACCTAACCCAGCCATTACCCTATTGTTATGCTCAAGCCAAAGTGCTACCACAAAAGAAAACAAGGGGGTATATTTAGGCAGTTTTCAGAAGAAATCATGTTAAGATTTAAGAGTGAGAGGTGAGTGAATGCTGGGTGCATGCACGTGTGCACATAAGAGCAGAATGACGTTGAGAATTATGGAGGGTGGAGCCACTGAAGGGCAGTTTCCATGTGCTGCAGGGATGAAAGAGAGCACGGTGTATTGTCATGGAGCTGACGCACAGGACAGGTAGAGGGAGAGCTAGAGGCCAGGCTTTGTGGGAAGGCTGAGCCTAGGACATGGTGGACGATAGCTGAGCCGAAGGCACTGTGCCAGGCACAACAGGGACACCGAGACACCATAAACAGAAAAGAGAATGCAGGCTTCTTGAGGGTCAGGGGCTATACTTCAGTCACGTCTGGTTCTTTTGTGATGCCTAAAACCGCTGCTTAGATATAGTAGGCATTTGGTGAATTTTGGATAAGTGATAAAGCTCCTGTCGTTTTGGTATTGCACTAAAAAAGCACAGAATTTGAGCAGAATCCATAGCAAAGCAGTAAATGTTTAGTATGCTTTGTTCCTGGAGATAAATTTCTGAAGTCTGACCTTGCATTTCAAAAACTTTGTTCTCTAAAAATTGCTGCTGTATAATACTTTTGTCAATTAGTTGGAATTGCATTTGGTTAATGGCATATGTAATTAGCCATCTTATCTTGCTCGGAAGGGCACCTAACAAGAGGTAAAATGAGCTATTTTCAATGGTTGTAAAACTACTCAGCCACAGAAAAGGAGGTCGAGACCCTTTAAGAACTCAGAAGAAATGGAGCTGAAACATAAAAGAAAAAGAATGGCATCATGAATGGAAGCTCTTCCATAAAAGGGGATAAGATTTAATTTTGACTTTTTGGGACATGTTAAATTTTCAAGAATTTCTTAACTTTCTCTTTCAAACTCCCAAACCCCATTTTTACTTTTCCCGTGAAGATAAATATTGAACCAAAGAAGATGATTGCTTAGAGTTTTATAAGTCTATTGTTTATCTTATCAAAACAAAAATAAGCTAGGTAGTAATTAACTTTTAACAACCGGCTACATAAAATAGGGTATTAGTAGAAAAGCCAACATTTATTTTATGCTTACTAAGGACTAGGTATTGTTTGAACTTCTCTACATGTATTTTAATTTAATCCTTCCAGTGACTCTGTGAATAACAATGAGATGTAACTGCTTGATTGCACATTAGTTAGGAATAATTATTTTTTTCTGCTTATTTGGTTAATGTCTCTAGACTCATGCTGTACAGTAAGGAAGCCACTAGCTATGTTTGGTTATTTTAATTCAATCAGTTAAAATAAAATGAATGATTCCATCCCTCAGTTACAGTACTCCATTCCAACCACGTCAGAGCCACAGGTGGCTGGCATATTGGACAGCACAGATGTAGAACACGTCTTCCACCACAGAGGTCTTTATTAGTGCAGTTCTAGAAAGACATTGCAAATACTTTCACAGAGCGCAGGGCATTTAGTATTAGAAAAAGAACTAAGGGACCATCTTGTTCAATCTCTTTATTTTCAGTTGAAAAATGACTTAGAAAAGCAGATAAGGGGCTGGCTTAAGATCACACAGTTTATAAACAAGTTGATACACAAACTATGCATCTATATCCAATGCATGGACTCCTATAGCATAACCACTTCCATTAATGTGCAGCAGGAGAGGGTAATGGGAACATGGTGATATACCCGTATCCCTAATGTTAGAAATCCCAGGGAGGCGTATACTGAGATCTGACCATAAGAGGATTCAGTTCCAAAGGGCACTGGATAGTGTTTATCACTTTTTCGTGGATATCAAATTAATATTCAGGTAGAAGAGAAACACTAGAGACAACAGTGTAATCTAGGTTATGGGGCAGATTGAGAGAGGAGGAGACAAGATTGAACCTCTTTTCTTTCCTTCAAAGCTCAGGGAGGTATGAAGCTTTTGATGACCACTGCTTTCTCTCCAGTGGCGTCCCATGACACTTCAATCCGAACCTTTGATCAGCATCTCCGAGGGATGGGTTGTGCTAAAAGTCTGGGAAAGGGCCGGGTGTCTGAGACTGTATGAGAAAGTTTTCTGATTAGTGTTTTCTTTGTAGCTCTCTTTGACTTAAAAAAATTAAATCAACAGCTGCACACATTACATAATAGAAGTTTTATATTGTTATAAATAGTATGTCCCACAGCCTCAACTATTTTTATTCTATCTAAATATTCCAAGCATCTTTTAAAAAAGTGCTTAAAATATTAGTGTTTGTTTGTTATCCTTCTCTCCCTTTAACCTTACTTTTACAGAGATGCAGCAGGTGCTGTCAGTACTCAGCCAGTTTCCTGTTGGCCCTCACAGCTCGCAGACATGCCGGGCCTTTGTACTGCAAGCACGGGGGACTCACTGCTTCAGGGCTTCCTCTGGATGAGGTTTGCTCAATGTGGAGCATGCCAGAAATACTAGAGGGGTAATGACTCTAAAACACGCAGCAACCAGGAACAGCTGGTCACTGGTAGCCAGATACTATCTTTTCTCTCTGCAAGTGGCACAACCCTCAGAGGTGTTTAGCCTCTAAGGGAACCTACATGCACAACACCATTGGGTAATCCACTTCACTTGGGTACAGGCAGAATCTGTGACTTATTTCTACCCAAGAAATATGGCAACTCTGATGGTATAGTCACTCCTGCGGCTGAGTTTTATGAAACATATCTTGGCAGACTGGAGGGAGAGATTCCCTGGCTGGCATTGGAGAAGTTAGCCATGTTTTAAGGGTCACATGTGGCAGGGAACTGCAGTACATCTTTAGGAACCAAGGACTTTGGTCCTATGGCCCCAGGAAATAAATTGTGCCATCACCATGGGAGATTATAGGAGAGCAAATTCCAGAAAGACGTGCTCTCTGGCTGACATCTGGTTTGAAATGTTTGAGACCTTGCACAGAGGACCTAAGATAAGCTTCGCCCAGACTCATGACCTATGGAAACATGAGATAATAGTATGCATTGTATTTAGCTGTTGAATTTGTGGCAGTTTGTTACAAAGCAGTAGAAAACCTCTTAGAGGTTCCCAGTGGGTCAGCCTCAATTGTTCCCAGCTACTGTTTTCTAGAATGACTTTTTAGAATATATACACTCAAATCCTGATGACTTCAGGATCTGTTTATGGAAGAATCCAAGTTTTCTTTTCCCCTTCTCACCTTTTCTTCTTTCTCTTGGTATTAGAGATTGAATTAAGGGGTATTATACACCCCTGAGTTAACATCCCTACAAACCTAGCCTTCCTCACTTTTTTTTAGTATTGGGGATTGAACGCAGGGGCATTCTACCCCTGAGCTATACCTCCAGCCCCCCCTTTTTTTGTGTGTGTGTGTGTGGTACAGGGAAAGGAAACCAGGGGCATTCTACTCCCTAGCTATACCCCCAGCCATATTTTTTATTTCTTATTTTGAAACAGGGTCTCCCTGAGTTGCAGAGGGCCTCACTAAGTAGCTGAGGCTGTCTCTGAACCGCAGTTTCCTGTCTCAGCTTCCCAAATTCTTGAATTAAGAGCGTGTGTCACCAAGCCCAGCTTCCTATTTTTATTTTTTATTCAAAAACAGGGTCTAAGTTGCTGAGAGCCTCATTAAGCTTCAGAGGCTGGCTTTGAAACTGTGATCCTCCTATCTCAGCCTCTCAAGTACTGGGATTACAGGTGAACACCATCACACCTGGCTTCCCCCAATCCTGTTCATTCTGTATTTTGAAACAGGATCTTGCTAAATTGCTGAGGCTGACTTAAACCTGTGATCTTCCTGTCTCAGCCTCCCAATTACTGTGGTTATAGGCATGTGCAACTACACCCAGTAGTTTTTATTAAACAGCTTTATGAACTAAATAGACACTTCACAAAATAAATTCAAATGGCCAATAAATGTATGAAAACATGTTCAACATCATTAGCAATCAGAGAGATGCAAATCAAAACTACCCTGGGATTTTTACATAACTCCAATTAGAATGTCAATCACAACAAATGCCGGTAAGGACATAGAGGATTGAGACCTCTAGCACATTGTTGGTGGGACTGCAAATTAGTGCAACCACTTTGGGGACTAACTTTCCATATGATCCAGTAATACCACTTCTGGGTATCTACCCAAAAGAAAGAAAACCAAACGACCAAACCAATGCATGAAGTAATTTGTGCCTTTCAAGGAAAGTCTCCATTTCATGTAAGCTATATAATTTGTTGGCAAAGTGAAATGATATTTTTATGTGTCAACTTGATCGAAGTGGGTGAAGCCCAGATAGCTGATAAAAAATTAGTTCTGGGTGTGTCTATGAGGGTGTTTCTAGAAGAGATTAACATTAGAATCAGTATACTGCCCAAACAAAAAAAAGAATTTGCCCGCAGCAGGGTGGATAAGCATCATCCAGTCCACTTAGGACCTAAGACAAAGAGGCAGAAAAAGGGCCAGCTTTCTCTTTTCTGGAACTATGGCGTTCATCTTTATCTTTTGCCCTCGGACTTCGGTACTGCTGGTCCTCGGGACTCCAGGTTTGGGGTAGAGCTGTATCATTAGTTTTCTTGGGTGTCTGGCTTGCAGATGGCAAATGGTAGAACTGCTCAAACTCATAAACTCATAAATGGTAGAACTTCTCAAACTCATAAACTGCTCATAAACCAGACCTTTGAAATAAATCTTTTTGTATATATTTTATATGTCTTATTGACTTTGTTTCTTTGGAGAATTCTGACTACATATAAAGTTACTCATAGTATTCTAATTTTTTTTTTAACTTCTGAAAATTCTCTGGCTAGATCTCCCTTTTATTCATGATTTTATTATTTGAGATTTTTTTTCTTCTATCCTGGTCAATCTACCTAAATATTGACCATTTATTGGATGTTTGAAAGAACTACTAGTTTTGTTCATCTGAAGCATATTTTTTCTCTTCCTCATTTCAGTAGTTTCCTTTGTAAGTTTTATTTTTCCTTTCTTCGATTTGATTTAGACTTGTTTTCCTTTTCTTTTCCCAGTAGAATGTTATGCTTTGATTTGAGATATTTCTCCTTTCGTAATGTAGTTCTTTCATCATATATTTTCCCTCTAAGTGCTGCTTTAACCAGCTTCCATATGTTTTATATATTGTGTCTTCATTTATGTTAATCTCAAATATGATTATATTTATAAACTTCGCTTTAGTTTATATTTCTCCCCTTTGTACTGTTACTGTCATATAGATGTACATATATCATCTGTCTTTGAGAAATCCAGCAATATAGTTTACAATTATTGTTTTATGTAATCTCATATTTTTAAATCAATTGAAAGAACAGAGGAAGTTGTCTGTATAATATTGGTTTTATCTATTCAAAGGATCACCTTTCCTGTGATCCTTATTCCTTTGTGTGGAGCTGAGATGTCATTTGATATTATTTTCTTTTAGGATGAAGAATTTCTTTTGTATTTCTTAAAATACATGTGTTTTGGCAACAAAATCTTTGTCTTGTTTATTTGGAAATGTATTTATTGCACCTTGATTTTTTTTTTTTTTTTTTTTTTTGTGTGTGTATCTGGGGATGGAACCCAGGGGCATTCTATGTCCGAGCTTTACTACCTGCCCTATTTTTTATTCTTTATTCTGAAACAGGGTCTCACTGGGTTGCAGAGGGCCTCACTAGGTAGCTGAGGCTGTCTGCTAACTGCGATCCTCCGGTCTCAGCCTCCCGAATGCTGGGATTACAAGCATGTGCTACCACACCCGGCCTGTACCCTGATTAAAAAAAAAATTAACATGAATACACATTTTTATACTCAGGTTTAGAGAAAGAAAAAATGAACAGAAAGTCTTCATGTAATTATTTCTCTCCCTGACCCAAATTTCTTGAATTATTAACATCTTGCTTTACTATGGTGCATTGGTTACAATGTATGAACCAATATTCATCAATATCACTCATACATGACTACTTTTATATTTTTATTGGTGCTTTATAATCATACGTCATAGTGAGATTTAAAGTGATACAAACATACCTGCACACGTCACTTGGTGTATTCTGTACACATCGCACCTGTTCCCCTCCCCCCTCCCAATATTGGTCGTGATACCTTCATGTATAAACATAACCTTACTTGAGCTAGTCCCTTCATCAAGCCTCATTTTCCCCTCCCCGTCTCCCTCTTTTAACCCCCTTCACCATTCCTGCTGCCTCTCCTTATTTGATTAAAGTCCCTTTTGCTTTTGATTTCCATATATGAAAGAAAATACACAACCCTTGGCTTTGTGAGACGGATGATCTCACTTAGCATAATATTCTCTAGCTCCGTCCATTTTCTTGCAGTTACATAGTTTTGCTCCTCTTTTGGGCTGAGTAAAACTCCATTGTGTGTGCACCGTTTTCATTACCCACTCATCTGTGATGGCACCTAGACTGGTCCCATAGTTTGGGTAAACTGTGCTGCCGTAAACATGGATGGGTATGTATGCACGCACCACTATAGTATTCTAACTTTAATTCTTTTGGAAAAATATTAAGGTGTGTTATGGCTGGGTCATATGGTGGCTCCATTCCTAGTCTTTTGAGGAAACTATACTGATCTACATAGTAGTTGTACCAAGTTATAATCCCACTAGTAGTGTATAAGAGCTCAGTATTTCCCCCACATCCTCACCAGCATTTATTATTATTTGCATTTTTAAAAACACCAGTGTTTTTTTGTTCTTTGGATTCTCTTTTTATACTAGGGATTGAACCAGGAACATTTCACCTCCAAGCTACATCCCTAGCCCTTTTCATTTATTCTTATTTTCAAATTTTGAAATAGGGTCTTGCTAAGTTGTTGAGGCTGGCCTTGAACCTGTGTTCCTCTCAGTCTCTCAAGAACTGGAATCACAGGTGTGCACTGACATGCCTGGACAGTGTATACATTATAATAATAACTGAAGTTCATAGTTTACATTTTGAGTTTTATTTGTGTCATACAGTTATTTGAATTTTGCCAATATATAATATCATGTACTCACTATTATAGTAATATATAAAATGTATTTAATGCCCTACAAATTATTTGTGGATACCCATTAACCTCTATCCCCTTTACCTCACCTTGGTGACCACTGATCTTTTTTATTATCTTTTTAAATTTTTTCTCCAGAATCCTAGAATTATACAACATATAGCTTTTCAGACTAGATTCTTTCATTTAATAGTATGCATTTAAATTTACTTCATATTTTTACATGGCTTGATAGTTGTTTTTTGTGTGTGTTGCTTGGGATGGAATCCAGGGGCTTTCTACCTTTGAGCTGCACCACCAGCCCTATTTTTTATCTTTTATTATTATTATTATTATTATTTATTATTTATTATTTATTTTTTTGGTGGTACTGGGGTTCCTGGAAGCCCTTCTAACTCCGGGCTACACTCCCAGACCTATTTTATATTTTTATTTGGAAACAGGGTCTCCTAAGCCAGCTCACGCGGCTGGCTTCGAACCTGCGCGATCCTCCTGTCTCCGCCTCCCAAGCATGAGGATTACAAGCGTGCGCCACCACACCCGGCCTTATCTTTTATTATTTTGAAACAGGGTCTCACTGAGTTGTAAAGGGCCTCACTAAGTAGTTGAGGCTGCCTGAGAACCTGTGATCCTCCTGTCTCAGTCTCCCAAATGCTGGGATTATAAGCGTGTGCCACCATGCCTGGCTAGCTCATTTCTTTTTAGTGTTGAATAATATTCCATTGATTGGATACACTACAGTTTGTTTGTCCATTAAATTTCCAAAGACACCATGGTGGCTTAAAAGTTTCTGTAATTATGAATAACATTGCTATAGACACTGGAATACAGAATTTTTATGTGGCTATCCTTAACTCATTTGGGTAAATACTTAGAAAATATAACTGCTGCGTAGTATGGCAAGACTATGCTTAGCTTAAAAAAACGCTGCCAAATTGCTTTTCAAAGTGACCATAGTATTTTGTAGTCCTACTGGCAATGAATGAGAATTCCTGATGCTCCATGTTCTAGTCAGCATTCATTTTTATCCATGTTTTTAATTTTAGCTTTTATAATAGATATATAGTGGCATCTCATTATTTTAATTTGCAATTTCCCAATTACATATAATGTTAAAAATTTTATATATTTCCATGTGCTTTTTTTTGCCATCTGTGTATTTTCCTTGATGTATCATTTTAGAACTTCTGCCTCTTTTAATTGGTTGTACTTTGGGGGGGGGGAGCTGTTTGTTTTTTATTGCTGAGCTTTAAGAGTTCTTTGTATATTTCGGATACATCTTTAAGCTTTATTTTCTGTAGTTCGTTGAATACATGCAAACCCGAGATCTGAGCATCCTCAAAGGTTGTTTCTGTCGCGTTGGCTTTCTTTCCTGTGGGTCACGCTCTCCTGTTGCTCTGCATGTCTCATCATTTCTGGCTTAAAGCTCGTCATTGTATGCAATACCTTTTTAGTAACTCTGGGTATTTATGTCCTCACTCCCACCCTTGTGGGGCTCGTTATCATTTGCTGGTTTGGCTTGTTAATTTGCTTAGTGATGTGTATTATTTTGATGACATTCATTTCTCCCCAAACACCTTTAATGTTTCTAGCAGGTACAGACTTGGGTTTGTACACCAATACCCTGACTCCGTCACTTCCTGCACCAGGTTTTAGCCAGTTTCTCTTTAATCTCTCTCTCATACCCCTACTAAGCCTTTACCTAGTTTTTCTCGACTGGTTTTATATGCAGCGGTTAGCCTCTCACAGTTGCTGATTGCTCTAATGTTTTCAAAAATACCCCGGAGCATAATTTTTTCCACAGTCGGTATCAATTAAATCTTGGTCATTTTGCAACGGCAGTCTTTGAGGCTTATTCCAGATCCCAAGAGGTCTTTGCTCAGCTCTTTTTATGATTTTTTTGTGCTAAACTATTTGTCCTACCATTTTGCTTATTACTATCATGAAGCTTCCATTAATGTACTAATTGATTAATTGCACACCAAAAAAAAAAATCTTCATTGATTTTTGACATCACCTTTCTTTGACTTGAACTTTGCTGGTCTGTTCCAAAAAAAATCAGTTCCCTTAGGGAAAACTTTTGATTTCTGTTTTGGTATCACCTGCCTCTCCTTATGGTAGACATTTTGTTCCCTTACTCTTGGGACTAGGCACCAGTGCATGCTTCTTTAATCTCTACAAGCAGGTCAACAGATAGAAGCAGTAGTTTCTAACTTCTTGGTTTACCTTTTCCTGAATGAGACTGTTCATCCTGTGAGTGACTTGGTATAAGATTTCTAAGACCTCAATTTTCTCCTTCTGTCACATTAAGAATAGAACTTCAACCCTGTAAGTAAGATGGAGGAAGGGAGCTCTGAGACCCCTCAGCAGCATGTGCTGGAGAAGAACTTCTCAAACAGGCACCTATGGGAAATGAGAAATGATGGTAATATCTGTCCCAGACAGGAAACCTAGCCCTGGACTGGAAGCTGTGGAAGGAAGGGGTTTGTCTTGGCTACATATGCCCCAAAAAGAGCTTCCATACACAGCCAGGGACGGAGGGAGAGGGGAAGGAACTAGTAATGGCTCGAATGCCACTGACTCTCACTGTTTATTATAGAGATTTAACAGATTTTCTTCAGTAGGTGTTTCTACATTTGCTGCATTCTGTTAGAATAATTTTCAGAAATCTAGAATTCAAAAACTACCTATAATTCCTATCAGTTATGGTTGTTTTTCTAGATGTCTGCAGAACTCCTTATACTACTTTATCATTGAAGACATCTTGCCAGGTTTATTTTCATTTTTCTTCCATTTATTAGAATCTCTGGCTCCTTCCCCCTCCTTATAGAAGTTTTCTAATCCTTTTCTCGTAGATTAGGAAAACAGTATGCACCTACATTGAACTTATTTTACATTTCCGGAATCTCTAGAATGTTTTGAGGGAGGTCTATGTGAGGACATGTCTCCCAGGGATGCATTAGCCAGAGGAAATGAGGAAGAATCCTTAGGAAGGCGCCCTAGATGGAGGATTAAACAGCCTTTCTTCAGTCATGGGGCGAGTTAGAGGGTGCCTGTGACTCAGATTTGAGAGTGGAAAACAAAATTGGGAGAAGCAGAATTGCTCATGGATATAAAAGGTGGGAAATGTAAGCATTTTCAAGAATTCAATGGGCTTTCTGGAGAGTTTCAAAAGTAGAAGGTAGAGGTGTGCTGCTTAGGAATGCCTGGGTACTAACACTGGGACTTACTGACGTAGAATTTAGTTTAACTAATTCAAGTTTTCAATTCTCCAAATATTTCAATGAAATCGACACAGGTACATTAAAATTGGTTGAAAATACTAATTAATAATTAGATAATTAAAATAGGCTGGAATAATTATGTAATCACAATATAATTAATATAAATAATTGTAGCATTATTATATAATTATATTATATAGATTGCAATGTATAATATAGCTATATATTAATATAATATTATATAGCTATATTATATAAGTTGCAATATATAATATAGCTACATATTAATATAATTATATAGCATATAAGTACTAAATTTTTATGGGTGTTTCACATCTGGGACAAAATGGGTTAAGAGCTAGTAGATTCTTATGTTAGGAAGCAGTCCCTTAAATAGAATTGTCGCAATCATTAGTCACTTGTGATTTCTTCATGGAATAAAACATCTGTGACTTTGCACACTTATCAGCTTTCTGAGGTACATACAAAATTTGTCCCATACATGATGTTATTTTGCATGTATGAGCCAGTTGGTGTTGGCTGTTGATGATTGTATGAAATCCACTGAGTCTTTGTGCTAGAATAGAAGAGCCTCTCAGTCAGAACCCACAGATTTATAGGGTCTCAGTTTGGAGGAAACAAGCAAGTAGTGGTATATCGGGTTGTCTCTGTTCTGGCTGTTGCCATTAGGGATGTGAAGATGTGGAATCCGGACTTATTCCTTGGCACCGTGAAAGTCAGCATTCACTGCATAAGGCACCGACAGCAGAGATGGCTTTGGCATCTTGAGGACTTTAGTGCTCATTATCTTCCCTGGTGGGTAGCCTGCCAATGGTCGATTGCTTTCCTGGCAAGATCTGAGAGCAGAATTTAGGCAGCCATGTGGCTTTGCCCAGGTCTTTCCAGCTAACTAATAGTAATGGCTTATAATAATAATAGCTTTTTGAACCTTCGCTATGCCAGTAAACACTTTGCAATATCCTTGGGAAAGGGGCTTTTTATTAACTTCAATTTACAGATAAGAAAACCAAGACACAGAAAATGTGAGAGGCTTGTGAATAGCTTGATCAGATTTAGCAAGTGGAAAAGGAGGGAGTCTAACACCCACCTCAGCACCGTTGACTGATGCACGGTTCTTCTCTGCAGAGGTTCATGGAAGGAAGGAGAGATAATAGAAGGCAAGTGCTAGGGAAAACTGCATTAACACTCAGAAAGATCTGGGTTCTTTTTTGACTCAGGGTAGGGTGTTCTTGGAAAACAATGTTCACACTTGTTAGCAGTTTCCTTTTATTTCTATTTTTAATCATATGGAGTGTAACATTTAATAGACAGTTCACATTTTGGCTTCAAATTGCTATACTTGTCATGAGTATTAAAACCTATTTTCCTTAATCACACATTTATAGATCTAATCTACTATCAAAAGGAAGTTGACAGAAAAAAGTAGATAATTTCTTTTGCTACGATCCTCAAATACACTGAGAAACATTATTCTTACTACTTATGTTCATGTTCTTCATAACACTTCTACTATCTTATTTATCTACCTTTGAAGTGAAGCAATTAAGTTACATTTTCCCACATTTTATTGTCAACACATAATCTATAACCTGTTTTATAGTGTTATAATGACTTGGTTTGTGTCTTTTCTAAAAAGGGACAGCTACCTTTACTTACCACACAGTTATCATATTTGGAGTGTCTCAGGAAGAAATCTTTGCTTCATACCATCTGCCCACGTTACTTCCTAACACTCTTTTGAACTGAGAACTCTCCAAATATGTTGCCAACTTAGATGTTTCTTCTCTGCACGGGACCTGTGAATCAGTTACCTACTGGACACCACTGATTGTAATGATGCTTGTGACCAAATGCTGAAATGGTCCAGAGTTTTATTTAGGAATAGAGTACCTCTCAACGTCAGTTATGGGAGTGTCAGAGTTATCAAACTGTCATCCTTCATGGATTGTCTTGGCTGAATAGAAGCACCTCATCTAATCTCACGACCCTTTCCTGGAGCATCTTTTTTCTTGATTTTTGTGGTATTGGGGATGGGACTCAGGAATATTCTACCTCTAATACACACCCTTCACTTGATTTTTTATTTTTATTTTATTGTGAAACAGGGTCTCATTAAGTTGCAGAGGCCCTCACTAAGTAGCTGAAGCTGGCTGTGAACCACAATCCTCCTGTCTCAGCCTCCCAAATGCTGGGATTACAAGCGTGCATCACTGTGCCTGGCGATCCTTCTAATAAATGAGAAATAAAGAGGTCTAAACAGCTGACCCTTTTACTCAACTCTGAGGGGGACTCCATCTTCAAAACTTCTAATTGAGCTGGCTGGGGCTTCCCTTGATGTCTCACACTGCTCAACTTCTCCCTCTGTCCAATCCTTCTGCCTTCCCTTTGGTTTGTCACAAGTAGATTCCAAGTATACTCTCAAATAAACTCCCTGCATTAGTATCTACCTCAGAGTCAACTTTCCAGAGAACCCAATTTATGATACCTACAGATATCTCAAATATTGCATGCCTTAAGCTTAATATATATTGGAGAAAAGAATGAAGATTTTTATTATAATTTCTAAATTGGATCATGGTAGCCAATTTAACACCCAAGCTAGAGAACGAAGAGTTTCTCTAGACTCTTTTCGTTATTATTGTTAGTAGTAGTTATTGTTTTGGTTACCAGTCCTGTCCTGTTGATTCTCTTAAATTCACTTCCAAATGATCTCTCTTCTTTTCATCCCTACTGCTGCTGCAATGGAACAAGCCTCCATTATTTCTTACCTGAACAGCAGCCTTATAACTTATTTATAGGTTACTTACTTCTCACTCACTTATCAGTATCCTGCAACATCCTCTTGGCACTCACTGTTCCCACACTTGCCAAAGGCTCATTCGAGTGAGCGCCAGCAACTCTCTGCCAGAGGGATTTCTCTGGCCTCTCGAGAATGCCTGGTTTGTACCATGGGCATACAGGAAGTGCTAAGGAGTTAACTTTCCCTGGGAAAGAGTTCAACTCTTGGTAAATGAGTGTTGGGGGATAAATACTCTGATAGGTATTTTCTACATGGTCTCTCAGAGGTCACCTGTGGATTTGAACCTTATTGTCTGTAGCTATAACCTTCTCTATAAAATACCCGTCATTGACACTGTTCCCTTCCATAATTTACTTCTTTGCTCCCCTCTCAGTACCTCTAAGTATCATCTCTCCTACAAACTGGCTTCTTAGGAACTCACCTTAGGCTAGATTGCCCCAGAAGTAGACACTGAGACAAGAATTTGAGTGCTAGGAGAGCTATCTGATAAAATATAAATGTGATCATTGCATTATCTTATTTAAACATTTAGGTTGCTAAAGGATAAAGCTCAAAGTCCTTCCCATGATATCCAAGACTCTTCAGGATCTTTCAGGATATTTGCCAGTCTTTTTAACTGGCAGATAAGGGTCACAACCCTCTTAAATAATCCACAGTCATCTCTCCATCAGATAGAAGTTAAGGCCTCAAGCTTCCAAGACTCGCTGGACCAGACTGAAAGAGAACACATTAAGAGTTAGAAGAATAGTTCGAACAACTCCATTGGCCAAGAAATAAAGTAATTTTTCCTATTTCAGACACACAAAAATGTAGCACTTCAGGGGTTTATTTTCCCTTCCTTACCCTACTTGGGTGAGATTTTAGCTAAAATTTCTCATTAATTTGCCGCAGTTGAGCATTTCTCACAGAATGAAGAGTGATGAGCTGTCAGGGTAGAGGAAAGCTAGAGTGTGCAAACAGGCATTTCTTGTTTTGTTACCTTTTGTTTGGCCACTAGGGTCCAAAGAGAAATGAAAGCCAAGGCTAAATTTATTAGCTTAGGGGAAAAAAAAAAAAGCCAAGCCAAGTGAGAAATACAGGAGAGGTATTTGGATTAAATAAGGTGGTTGGAAGTAGAAAGGAGAGTCAGTTTGAACAGATGCCAGATATACTTAAAAACTGCGAATTTCTGCCCAAAGCCTTATGCTGAGCTGTCATGTAATCCTCTGCACACTTTGAGGTGCCTCCACTTTACACTTGACATAATGACCTTAAATTGAATAATCTGCGATCACAAAGGGATTATTTCTCACCCCACGATCCAGTTTATCCTAGAGATTTTCTTCACAACCATTACAACTATTTATTTATTTAGGTACTGGGGGTTGAACCCAAGAGAATTCTACCTCCTAGCTACAACCTCCAGTCCATTTTATTTTTTTGCTTTGAAAAAGGGTCTTGCTAAGGTTACTGAGAGTCTCACTGCTTGCTGGGACTCTCCTTGAACCTGAGATCCTCCTATCTCAGCCTCTCAAATACTAGGATTACAGGCAGGTGTCATCATGCCCAACTCCATTACAATAATTTATAATTGTTCTTTTAAATTCTATCTTCCTCTCTGGATTGCAGAGGTCATATTTATGTTGTTTATCAGTGTATTCTTAGCAGTGTGTCTCACATACAGTGAGGACTCTATAAATATAAGTTGCATGAATAAATACTAAAATATGGAATTGATCTCATGTTTGTCTTCCCATTATTTTCTTTACAATGAAGCATGCTATCAGCAGATGGAGGCAAAGATACCACAAGGTGTCTTTACAAAACTGATGCTTAATTACCTACTGACAAGCAAAATTAAAGTGATCAAACAGCCACCGGGAGCTCTGGCCAAAACACCTTTATGTTATTTTCTTTTTCTGGTACTGGGGATGGAACCCAGGGGCATTCTACCTCTGTGACACAACCCCAGCCATAATTTTTATTCTTTATTTTGAAACAAGGTCTCTCTAAGTTGCCGAGGGCCTCACTAAGTAGCTGAGGCTGTCTGCAAACCCACAATTCTTCTGTCTCAGCCTCCGAAGTATTGAGATTACAAGTGTGCACCACCACACTCAAACTTTTATGTTATTGGTATTTATTTATTATTTATTTATTTATTTTTGCGGTTCTGGGGAATGGAACCCAGGGGTGTTCTACCTCTGAGCTACACATTGATTTTTTTTTTTTTTTTGGGTGGTACTGGGGTTCCTGGAAGCCCTTCTACCTCCGGGCTACACTCCCAGACCTATTTTTACATTTTTATTTGGAAACAGGGTGTCCTAAGCCAGCGCGCATGGCTGGCTTCAAACCTGCGCGATCCTCCTGTCTCTGCCTCCCAAGCGCGGGGATTACAAGCGTGCGCCACCCCGCCCGGCTACACATTGATTTTTAAATGTCATGCTATGCTCTGTGGAGGCAGAGGAGATTGAGTTAGGAATCCACCCATGTAGGAAATACAGGACCCGGGCTTTCCAATGGTTGACTTTACACACAAACTAAAGTGTATGAATTGCTATCTAAAAAACCATTCATTCTGCCCTTCATGTATTTATCCCTGGCTTAGCCCCTGAGAAAATTTTATTTCCTATGACGGTTGTTAGCATTGCGACTTGGTCTTTAGGTCTTTGGTCTTCCTGGCTGCAAGATGGCTGCTACAGTGCCAGACAGTGCATATAGAGGGTCTAACCCAAGAAAAAGTCATTTTTACCTTTGATTTTTATCTAAAAAAAGATTCCCCAGCAGCTGCTTCTAAATTTCTCCCTCAGGAAGTCTGATTGGGCTGGGTCCCATGCTTATGCTTTAGTGGGAAAAGGCAAGTGTGTTTTCAGCTTCTTCATCCTTGTCTCTCTTGTGAGCTCTGCTTCTATTAAAGAATATCTGGGGCATTGACAACCACAGGTGTCTCCTACAGGAACTGCTCCTTCGTGGAACGGACCCACTGTAGGATTTTACTGACATCCTTTATTTCATAGCTGGTTTTCATAAGAGTTGAAGAGAGATTTGGTAGTTTAAATAACTTACTGATAAACAAACACAGCTTGCACCTAATATCTGTCTTTAGTATGCTTTGAAATTTTCTCTGGGATTTAAGTCCATTCTTCGTGTGTGCGTGTGTGCGTGTGTGTGTGTGTGTGTGTGTGTGTGTGTGTGTGTGTGTGTGTGTGTGAGAGGGGGGGGAGGGAGGGAGGGAGGGAGGGAGGAAATGCCAGTACTATGCTTGTAAGTAACAGAGAGGGCTAGAAAAGCAGGGAGAAGGTAACCTGAATGCCCACTGGGCTGTGTGACCTCATGTTACTACTTTCCACATACTCAAGACTCCTAGAATTTCCTTATTATATACCACATGGTTCTTGCCTTTGCTCTCCCAGCCTGTTAAAAATCCTTACCAATTCTTTATAAGAGAAGAGGCATCAGAACTAGGTCTTCAAGTCCTCCACGATTCCTCCTCTTCGAACACTTCTTTCTTACCATAGCACATATATCATAGTTGTGTTCCTAGTTTTCTCATAACATTTGACCTTAAGGATTCCACAATACACTGTCTGATTTATTTTGGCGATTTTTTAAAATATACTACTCAGTGTTCAATCAATGCTTGAAGCAAATCCATACTGTATCCATACACTTGGAAATATTACCTTGCATTATCTACTTATTAGTGGAAGAAGCTGCAACCTCCTGACCCTCTGAAACAGGGCTGATTTGAGACTTGCTACATTCTTTGGCCAAAACAAAAGAGACGATAGGCTAATTCCAAATCTAGGCATTTGGAGGCCTGAGATGTTTCTGCTATCATTTTACATCAGATTTATCTGGACATATTTTCACAACATTATGGTGGCCGAGAACACTGAGACCAAGCAGGTAAGAGCTGAGACTATCCTAGACAAGCTGGCAACCAGTGGAATCCAAAACAAGAGGATACCAAACCAAGATGAGCAGATGCCCACTAGAGTCATAACTGGCAGTATAAATATTCATAAGTCCATCAGAAACCACAAAACTCCAACCAATCTATAAACACAGGAACAACATAAAATATAATACTTAGTTATTATGGTTTTGAATGTCTTGGTGCACAGCTATAATCTATTAATATTGTGCTCAAAAGTTTGTTATAGTCGCCTTTCGTAACTGAACAAATATTTCCATCCTTAGAAAATAAGGGTCTAATAAGTACCTGGCCTATATTCTTCACGGTAAAATCATCATAGATAGTGAACATCTAACTCCAAGTGAAGAATGAATCAATAAGAAGATAACCTTTAAGAAGTTAATGGAAATATTATCTGTAAAGTATATTATTATGAAAGCAAGATTTTAAAAAAAAGGCCACAGACAAAGTCATTTAATACTAAGTATTTGTCTTCTTGAATAAAAAATTTTTTGTGCCTTGAGAGAAGGTAGTAATAACATTCAAGTCAATTTTATTCAAAATGCCTTTCAAAAATTCCTTTATTGTTATGCTAATTAAGCACAATTCATAATAAAATAGCAAGTTGAGATGTATTTGACAGATGTGGTCTATCAAGGAATAGTTAGGTTTCATAACCTTCCCAATTGGCTGAGTTCTTAATACTGCGTGGTTCTCTGCCAAGCCATAAGGTTTATTTTCACGTTAAAGTAATGGGCATTTGCCATGAATTCTGATTTAGTTGTATATTTATTTAATAGCTGTCTTCATACAACTATTAGCAAATCATCATGGAGACTCAGTACTCTGTACATTAAAAGGGAGCTCAGAGATCCTTACCCCGGGATTTCATATTTTATGTATTTATTGGATATTTATTGGATCCGAATGCTAATCTGAACTGGGAATGCAAAAGATACTTTTAGACTCTAATATTTGAAACCAGTAAAAAAAAAAAAAGAGAGAAAGCATTATCCGACTGTAACCACAATTTGAACAGAGCTAAAGTTGTCCTATTATTTGTTCTTTTGTGCCTGACAAATATCAGCTCTGTACAGCCATAATTAAGATGAGCTATAGTCAAACTCAGTAAAAGGGACCAGGAGTTTTCTTCTGGCCCAATTCTGTTGCTGCAGAGGTTAATGGGAGGTTTAAGCATGCACAGGGTTGCCCGGCTCTTGTTAAAATTCAATGAAGAGGCAAGCACGTAAGCAGGGATGCTATCTGAAGCGTGGTCTGTGGATTTGGAGGAAAAGCCTACTTGGAGCTAACACCTGGGATGGCAAAGTGAGTCTGGGGACACTCACAGTTGAAGGTGATATTATTGCAATATTTCTTTGATATGGTCCTTCAGAGTCTGGTTTTTTCCTGAGTGCTAGTAAGTGTAATATTGATAATATTAACTGAGTACGAGGTGCTTTTGGGGTTTGTGTTTTGGAAAGGGAGGAGCAGGAAAAGAAAGGTCATTGCTTTATTCTTCCTTGGAAGTTTACTGTCTCTTCACAATTGACTTCACAGTCGACTCCTACTAATTCTCCTTTATTAAACAGTAGGCAGACAGACAGAGGTGCTGAGAAGACCTCAAGGTTGCATAACTAATAATTGGTAAAGCAAGGATTCATCTTCTTTCCACTACAAAACACCACAGAAGAGCTGGGATGGTAATTTTTGTCACTCAAGCACTGTAACTGCAAGAAGAGATGCACACCTATACATCTGCGAAGCTGCTTTTCCAGGACAGATCACTTTTCCCAGAAGCACAATTTATTGAAGGTCCGGTATGGTAGGCCTTCGTTAAGTACAATTGTAGCCAATCTCCTTCCGTGGGAAAATAATCAATTTTTATTAAAAATAAAACAACTGTGTATCAACTCGTAGTATTAGAGATGCATGGATGTCCATATGTGAGAAAAGGGATTTTACAACTTCAACTTCAAGGAACCTAAAAGGGCAGTCATAATGATAGAAAAAGCAAGCTGTATACACTTGTGATGCCGAATATGTGGGTTTTTCCCACAGGCAGACGCAAGGTGGGTTTCCTCCAATTCAACACTACCTACCTAGAGATAGTGGGGGACAGCACAATTTAGGGCTCAGTCCCACAGATTGCCCCCAACTTCCAGGCCTGTCTCAAGTCTCAGGTTGCAACTGACCAGTGATAAATTAGGGATCCCGTACTCCCCGCCTTCTTAGGTTTTATAACTTGGCTAGGGCAGCTCACCAAACACAGACACACACTCAGGATGTGAAAAAGAATGTAGATGAACAGCCAGACGAGAAGATACATAAAGCGAGGTCTGAAAGGGCCCCCAGCACAGAAGCTTTCTTCCTGATGGAGTTGGGGTGTATTATCCTCAGCATGTGATATGTTTGCCAACTTGGAAGCTACCCGAACTCTGCCTTGGAGTTTCTCTAAAGGTTTCATTACACAGATATAATTGGAAGAAAAGGGGGGAAAGAAAGGAAGAGAAAAGTCTGAATCATTGGCTACAATTCCAACTTTAGTCTTTTTTTATAATTCTCTTCCGAGGCTGAGGTGTGGTCAAGTCTCAACTCTCTAATCAGGCCTCAATCTTTCTAGTGACCTGCCCCCATCCTGAAGCTGTCCAGGGTCCCCCAGCCACTGTTTTTCTCAATAGCACGCGAAAGATGCTCATCAACTCAGATTCCAAGAGTTTTAGGAGCTCTGTTCCAGGAAACTGGGACAAAGGCTGAATATATATGTCACAATATAATAGGAGGCATCTCCCCAGACAGGAAAATAATTATGTCCAGTCTTATTGCTCTTGGGGCATTGCTAAGGTATGTCATTGGGCTAGGATATAGTAATGATGGAATACGTAATTAGTGAAGGCAAAATTTCCAAGCAGAGGGTGATCCAATAACCTTCTCAGGAGATCACTCTAGGGGAAAGAAAATTAGAAATAAATCCTTTTTTTTTTTTCATGAAGTTCATGGCAACCTAAAACATTTTTTTCCATGTAACGGCCTCATTTTTAAACAAGCATTTTCTTAAGAGATAATTCACATGCCATATAATTCAGCCATTTAAGGGATATAATTCAATGGTTGTTTTGGTATATTCAGTTATCCAATAATCACCAGAAACAAAATTTTAAAAAATTTCATTAAACTAAAAATAAATCAGCCCTGTCCTGGGTGATGAATATTTGAATTATTTTCATTTTTTATGATTCTAAGCAATGTTGCTATGAATATTTCTGTAAAAACATTTGTACCGACATATGTTTTTATTTCTCTAGGTATGTGCTCTAGAAGTTAAATTGCTGGATCATTAGGAATTGTCAAACTGTTTTCACACTGTTGCATCGTTTTAGAGCAGCAGTGAGTAAATTTCCAGTTTTCCCACATTCTCACTGATACTAGTTATTGTCTTTATTTTGTCTAGGAATATTTCAATACTTTAATCTTAGCTCTGTAGCTGCGGATCCACATTGAATTCATTTTATAGCTATTTGTTTCAACACCAATTGCTCAAAAGATCGCACTCTCCCTCATTTGATTGTCTTGCTACCTCTTAGATAATCAATTGACCAATCAAGGGTTTAATTCTGGCCTCCAAATTCAGTTCCACATTTGTACATATCTAATCTTATGCCAGTACCCGATTACTGCATATTTGTAGTAAGATTTGAGACTGGGAGGTATGTGCCCTCAAGTTTGGCTATTCTGAAATTAGACCAGAGACCCGGTGTGGATTTGTTTCGAGTCTCTTGGCTAAGAATCTCAGGATCCACTCGCAGTGTTGTAAGGGTTATGCTGAGATGCTCAGGAATAAAGCTATAGGTGTTCTAGATTTTAATTATACGGGATAAAGAAACAGATGGGTTGAAGGGAAGGTAGAAAGGGGGATGGATTTTCAGAAAACTCTGGACTGGTGCAAAAATGTGAAGTTACTCACAGAACACTTCTGGAAGTAATGATAAATGGACCAAGTTTCCCGAATGCAAGGGAGGACGAATTGCTTCATTTCCTCTTCAATTTTTACCCCATTGCTGGGCATCTGAGTTCCTTCTCCAGAGGCCTTGGAGAGTTATCACAATTGGACTCCTAGACATAAGTGATGGCAGAAGCACCCCCCGTAACGTGAAGGCTCCAGTTACTAGTGACATAATTTTAGCCTGACCTAAAGCAAAGATACCAGGCTTCCCATTCTGCAGGAGTGCTAGTAGCTTACCAAGGCTGCTCTGGTTGAATGTCTCTCCCCAGAGTTCATGTATTGGAACTTTAATTCCCAATGAGAAAGTGTCAGAAGGTGGGGCCTGACGGTAGGTGTTTAGGCCATGAGGGTTCAGTCCTCATAAATAAATTGATGTCACTGTTGAGGGAAGGGTTGATTATTATGAGAACACATCTTATAGACGTGGTTTGCTCTCACCCCTGCTCCCTCTTGCTGGCTCACGCTCATTTACCTTCTGCCATGTTACAAGGCAGACCCTCTCCAGATGCTGAGCAGGAGCTGGTACCTGTGATTTGGGGCATTCCAGCCGCCAGAACAATGAGGCATACTTCCCTACTTTAAAAAAGTATCCAGTCTGTGGTATTCTGCCACAGCAGCAGAAAATGATGAAAACAAAGACATTTTGAGGAAATCAGCATCCGGAAGCAGTTATAGTTCCTTCATCCCCTCAAGGAGGGGCATTAAGGTTATGCTTCCATTCACATCAGGCGATCAGAATTGGTCCCTTAGACATATATGGAAACTGTCCCTTCAGATATATACGGGATGTGAATACATTCAAAGTATCTGTGTGTGTATGTGTTTTTCTTTGTGTGTAGTATGGCAAAAGTAAATGTCAAAGAATTTTTGTTTGTTTGTTTGTGGTATTGGGATTGAATCCAGGGGCTTTCCACCTCTGAGCTATACCCCTAGCCCTATTTTATTTATTTTGAAACAAAAGTTTGCTAAGTTGTGGAGAGTCTTACTGAGTTCTTAAGGCTTTCCTTGAACCTGTGATCCTCCTGTCTCAGACTCCCAAGTACTGTGATTACAGGTATGTGCCACCATGCCTGGCTAATGACATAGAATTTGAATTAACAAAATGACAATTTTTACCCTGTGATGGTGATTAGGGCATAGAAATACATGTAAGTACCTGGCATGGTACTTTTTAAGTTATAAATCATTTGTAAGTTATAAATTTCCTGAAACTGAGATCAATATTTTCATGATTTATTCTAAAATCTATGTTTAATGTTTAGTAAAAGCCAACTGAAATGAAACATATTTCCTCATATATGATGAAATCTCGCATGAAATATTATTACAGCTAATTCTGAACTCTAGGGAGGGTTGCTATTTCTTTTTTTGTGGGAGGAAAGCAAAGATAGACCCATATGTACACAAAATGAGACACAGGGATGGGTTGGGACAAAGTAATGATATACAATGGAATTCTATTGGTTATGAGATTATTACAAGCTTGTAGACAAAGTATCAGCACTAAGGATTATTTATTAGGGCCTATCTTGCTATAGTTTTGATGGGTTTGGAAGAACTGCTCCTGATGGAATATATACTCAAGGAAGTTCATTTTCTCTATAGATCTAAATAAACTCCTGAATATATACACATATATATGACAATGATATTACATTGACATATACATGTTACAAATATACATATATGATATATTGATATGTATGATAATTGTGATATGAAAAAGAGAAATGTTTATTATACTTTTTCTTTTTCTTTTTCTTTTTCTTTTGGTGGTACTGGGGTTCCTGGAAGCCCTTCTACCTCCGGGCTACACTCCCACGGGCTACACTCCCAGACCTATTTTATATTTTTATTTGGAAACAGGGTCTCTTAAGCCAGCCTCACTGGCTTCAAACCAGCGCCATCCTCTTGTCTCTGCCTCCCAAGTGTGGGATTACAAGCGTGCACCACCACGCCCAGCTACTTTTTCTTCTTTATAAGGATTTTAATAATGAAAAAATTAACCTTTTTACTATTTAGACATAAACACTGATGACTTAGCATAGAGAAGGTCATCTTTAAAATTTTGGAACACAGTCAGGCATGGTGGTGCACACTTGTAATTCCAGCATTTGGGAGGCTGAGACTGGAGGATTGCGGATTGCAGACAGCCTCAGCTACTTAGTGAGGTTCTCTGCAACTTAGTGAGACCCTATTTCAATAAAAATAAAAATACAAAATAGGGCAAGGAATGTAGCTCAGAGGTCAAATGCCCTTGGGTTTCATCCCCAGACCCACAAAAAAATTTTTTTTGACCACTATAATATCAAATGATAATTTATTCAGTTTTAATAATAGGAATTCTTAAATTGGATTATTCATTATAATATAAATAATGTTAATTCTCTTTGCAAATGCCAAGTCAGTGGGGTGACAAAGGAACTAACTTTACTGTACAAAATTGCTCAGGTCATAATGTATATTATTATTAAGATTACTGTGATTTGTGTAGAAATTTTGAAATTTTAATTGTTGAATGTCAAAATAAGTAAAATTATTATTATTGTTGTTTTTATTATTTGGTACTGGGGATTGAACCCAGGAGCATTTTACCTTTGCACTATACCCCATCTCTTTTTCTCTTTTCTTTTTTCTTTTCTTGAAACGGGACCTTGGTATGTTGATGAGGGTCTCATTAAGTTGTCGAGGCTTGCCTTGAACCTGCTATCTTCCTGTCTCAATCCCACACCTCCAAGCAGTGAGATCACAGGTTAAATGCAATTATTTTCATGCACTGAGTTTCAATTAGGAAAGTACTACATCAATTTGGTCATATATTAGAAAGAAAAAACCCAAAATGCACTTATATTTTGAGTATTATGTTAAATTTTGTCTTCATATATAGAAAAGATTTTTTTTGAAAAAACCTAGAAAAATGAAGAGGCACGAGTGAGAGAAGAAAGCCTTCATTCTATAATGTAGGTTTGACACGTATAAAAAGAGAGAGGGAAGTAAAGAATTTTGGAAAGGAAAAGTCTTTGTTTTAAAATATATGTTTATTGCATTGTAGTTAAACACCTCAATGGAATAGAAAATTTGTGAGGATATACAAGCACACATCACCCAGTTAGCCTTTATCCAGTCCCCATCCCATTCCCTCCCTATCCCTCCATCCCATGCTTGATTTAGTGATTGACTTTGATATATTTAAGTACATCATGTGCTTTAAAGAGATTCCATCTTCCCCCCTCCCTGGTATCCCCATAAGCAAACACCTGCAGTCATAAACACGCAGAAGTGCAGGCAGGATATTTTGTATCTGGGTGCTACTTAAAGCAATAAAGCAAAGGAATTGGCTGTTCAGCGTCACCATTTTGGTTACTGAGTGTATGGTTCTAAAAGTTGCATGAGTTCAAGTATCAGGTGTCTGCAGCACGGTTTACATATCTGTACATTGCTTTCTCCCATAATCTTGCTTTGTTCTACTGGACCCAAACCATTGTCTCTAGGATCATATTCATTAATTAGTGTCCTGTACCCAGGTTCTTCTTTTAGGGTAGCACAGGACAAGTATTGAGGCAAAGACAGCCTCATTTAATGATAGTATAATTTAAATTTACATGACTACAACTATATTATTATGGGTGCAATAATTATGGAAAATATAGGATATTTAGGAGAACAGAGAGTATCAACATAAATATGCTGCGATGAACCCATCTGATTCCCCCATGCCAACTACATGCATGAATGTTACCCTAAAGCTGGGGCCCCCAACTTCGTCCCTGTTCAGCTCGAAGCAGTTTATGACTGACTCGATGTCCTTATTCCTTTGCTAAGGGATACATTCATGTGATAGAAATGAGGGAAAATTGATGAGAACAGCCTTTAAATGTGGACCTTTGAGAAGCATTCCTGATCCGAACTTGCAAAATTCACAAGGAAATTGAAGCAAAAGAAGAAATTATGATAAAATAAGAGCAAATACTATAACTTGAATAATATTGAATATGTAAATACTGAATAGTATGTCAGTAAACATAGGACGATGAGTATCTATTTAAAAATAGATTTAGCTAGTGGGATAATTTTCCATAGCAACTAAGGAGATGAGAAAGAACCTCAATATTAATTTTATTGGAGGGAATAAAGAAGTCTTTTAACACTGTTGGGAAATGCTTAAAGGTTTTGCATAGCTTTCTAAGTAAAACACAATAACCAATGTAGCAAAAATAAATGTGTCTTTTTTATTTCAGGAAAAACATAAAGCAATGCTTGCTAGTACCAGGATTGATTAACTGTCACAAAGGCGCAAAAGAGGCTGAAACATCAGAAGCATCATTCAAAGTTACAATACTTATAGAAAATACTAATACGATACCCACTCTTGCTGAAAAGCCCGTAAAAACACCCATAAAGTTGAAAAATTAAGCTCATAGAGAAAGGACAAGCTACAGGCACAATTTCTATATTAAAGAGGCGTTTTGGGCCTTGCCTTATATTGGTCGGATATAATGGGGAAAGGCAATTACTGTCACTTATGTGCTGGCAGATCATTTGCTTTTAGAGTTGGGCAAAGCCAATTCAACATATATGTGGCTCCATGAGGGAGAGGTACCAAGCACTGCTTTTTGTCTCTTTAGTAACTAAAAACTCCTTTTTTTAAGCTGTACTATCAGGGAGAGATCTTTTCAATAATAACTAAGTAGAGAGAAAAGGTTCAGTGGGGTCAGTATTGTTAGAACACCAGTTATGAGGACAACAAAGAAGAGATTTCTTATTAAATGAAGTTGCCCTTGGATCAGATCTAAGTGCTACACTATTCATAGGGAATAGTCAGTATGCTGTGTGAATGATATTCTCAATTTGCCTTTTCCGACAATGTTCTGTGCTCCTAAGTCAGTGTCCCAACAAGAATAAGATGGCAACCTCAAAAAAGGATAATTCGAAGGCAGGGTATATCTACACAAGAACCACCTAGAAAATATGTACTAGGGAACAATGAGGGTGTAGTAGGAGCCAGCTGATTACAATGCATTCCTTTTGTATAAATCCAATAAAATGACTACATAAATATTTGTTCACATGGAGCTAAGGAACGGGCAGATTCCTGTATTAGACGCCTCTCATGGAAAGTCTCATGTCATTCTGTCTCCGCTCCAATTCCAGCACTGTCTACAGAACAATTTCACACTGACTCTGACCTGCACCAGCATCATCTCTCTGGACCTGCACGGTGAATCTCATCCTTCCTGCTTGGGCTCCTGGTATCTTTAGTTTGAGACACTGATGTCCCACCAGACATTCACATATTCATCTTTTAAGTGTGAAGGAGAAATGGGTCTCCACCAAATGCGTAATGAAAACCAGTAGATAAATGCCCTTTTCATGTCTCGGAGAAGCATTCTGAGATTCAGTGCACATACTCCACAACATGGTTCTACAATATTTAACAATAGCCGCCTACAACAGAAAGTTCACACCCTAGTTCATTCTTGTATTGACTTTCCTTCATTTTCTATCTCATTATGGGTAGGATAGCCTGAAGGGAGATCAACAATTTTGTTCAAGAAAGGAACACAATTCCCAATCCCCATGCTACTAGACATTGATTTCAGGCAGTGCATTTATAACCAGGAAAAGAAAGACATATAAGAATGTTCAGAGGCATAACTGTACCTTTCTAGTTCTAGAATTCTACACATAAAGTTGGGGTGGTCCTACATATAGAATGAGGGCTCCAAGCCCAGGTGAGTTGATCTCAGCATTTAAGTTAAATCGAATAATGTAATGTGTAGTATGACTGCAATGTGCTCTATAGACCACTGATGGCCCATGTAACCGCCTTACTCCACAGAAATCCTCACATATCTCACATTCTCCAGGAAAATAGTGCCTGCTTCAGAAACACTTTTGAGCTTTGTGATGCAGAATTTAAAAAGTAGCTACTGTTTTAGTATTTTGGAGTTGTGCTAACAAGTTCTTAAACCAACTCCTTAAAGGCCATCCTGTAGTAACAGACACTTATTTTTCTTTAAGCAGCTTTTGATATCTTGTGTTTATCTTTGCACAGTGATTTTTGGATATAGATAATTTTTCTACCAAGACCTTTAATTGAAGAAGATTTTCCCTAGTATTTTTTTAATACTTTGCTTGTACTTTGCTGAGACTCTTGTTATCTGGAGGAATGATCCTAAAGAACTTTTAAAAATTAGACATTTTATTTGGTTCATTTATTTGGTTCTATATTTGCTTACTGAAATTATATTTCTTCCACTTACTAATGTAAAATTTAGAACATACATTTTAAAATTATATTTTGTGCCAGGCATGCTGGCGCATGCTTGTAATCCCCGCACTTGCGAGGCAGAGACAGGAGGATTGCGCAGGTTCGAAGCCAGCCTTGCTGGCTTAAGAGACCCTGTTTCCAAATAAAAACATAAAAAATAGGTCTGGGAGTGTAGTCCGGAGGTAGAAGGGTTTCCAGGAACTCCAGTACCACCTCCCAAAGATTATATTTTGTAATACAGTCTACATTTATAAAGTGTATAGTGTGTTGCTATTTCCTTCTTGGGAGAACAAAGGTACTGAATCCACCATTTCTGTCTTTTCTTTAAATGGTTATAAACATAAATTTACATTTAAACACTAAGAATTTAGTTATTAGTAAATTTACTAATATTTGTTTCTTTTGTTCACCATTTGTTTTCCATTTCATTCTTTTCTATCTTCTTGTGGCAGTTATTTAATTGAATTTACCTTACACAGATCCTTGTTGACATGAAGAGCTTAATTCTGTGTGTGAAAATGTCTATCATGCTCTCACTCTTGAGAAGTTTTCTAGTTGTGTTTAAGTTTTTGATGTATTTTGCATTTCTCTCAGAATCTTGAGAATTTTAGTCTATTTTGTCTTGGAATTTATTTATATTGATGAGATGTCAAGCTACAAAATAGATTTTGTATATAGATGTATTCTGTTTCTTCTATTATATACATTTATTCTGTTTTTTCTATTATATATAATTATACATATGTATATTTATGTGTATGTATGTATATGTATATATACATATGCCTATGGTTGACAATCATACTAATCTAAAGAGCATCATAACTAAAGTGAAATACACACATTTTTATAGACAGATTTACCTTTATTAATTTGATTCAGGTCTTGATTAAAATTTTCTTTCTAGAAGTGAATAAAAAACTCACAAGGTTTAAGATTGAATTTGCTTAGACTTGCTTTGTAAAAATCTTATAGGTTCATTATAACTATACCCTGTAGTGGGGTTCAGAGAGATAAAAATATACATGTACTCATTTGTGTATTTCCCTTCAGGTCTCACTCTTCTTCTTCTCCCTCCTCATAGATAACATTTAAAATAATTTTTTATTGGTGCATTGTAATCATACATCTTGATGGGATAAAAGATGGTGGAGGCATACATGCACACACCACGCAATTAGCCCTTACCCAATTCTTGCTCCATTCCCTCCCCCTCCCTCCTTTTCATGCTTGGCTAAGTGATTGATATGTTTGTTTAATTATATCATGTGCTTTAGAGAATTTCCCTTTTCCCCCTTCCTATCCCCTCAGTTAGGTCGCCTTATTTACTCATCTATAGGATCTCCTTCTTCATCTAGAGTTCCTCCTGTTAAGCATTTCTCCCTAGCTTTTGCATATTAGGGAAAGCATTTGATTTCTTATTTTTTGTAATTGACTCACCTCATTTAGCATGTCCTCCAGTTCCATTCATTTCCCTGTAAATTATGTAATTGTGTTTTTTTAATGTCTGAGTAAAATTCTCTTATGTACATATCCCACAGTTTTGTAGTCCATTCATCTGTTGATGGACATCTTGGCTGGTTCCATAGTTTGGCAATGGTGAATTGTGCAGCTACAAACATGGATACACATGCATTAGTTTGGCAGCTTGGTTTCCCATAGGTAATATTAACATTGATACAGATAAATTTGTCAACAAAGAATTATTTGAATTTTTTCCATCATAAAATATCACCTTTGTCCTCCTCACTTTCCTCCCCAAATCCCTTTTCCCCATTCCACTAGTATCTCCCTCATTTATCTCAATTCTTCTTTCTTTTCATCTTCCATATGAATGAAAACATGTGACTCTTTAACTTTCTGTGATTGGCTAATCTCGCATAACATAATGTTCTTGAGTTTCATCAATTTTTCTGAAAATGACATAATTGTGTGTTTTAATGGCTGAGAAAATTCTATTGTGTGTATATACACCGTAATTTCATAATCCATTTATCTGTTGATGAACATCAAGGCTAGTTCCATAGTTTAGTTATTGTGAATTGTGCCACAGAGATATGCATGCGTTTCTATAGTAATCTGACTTCAATTCCTTTGGGAACATCTCTTAGAGTAGTATAGCTGGGTCATATGGTGGCTCCATTCCCAGTCTTTTAAGGAACTTCTACATTGATCTCCACAGAGGTTGTACTAATTTACAATTTCACTAAGAGTGTATATATTTCCCCATATCTCTGCCAACATTTATCATTACTTGTATTCTTGATAACTGCTATTCTAACTGAAGTTAGAATCTAGGGACATTTTGATCTGAATTTCCCTGATTGCTAATGACATTGAACATTTTAAAATATATTTATTGGCCATTTGTATTTATTTTTTGAGAAATGTTTATTTTTTGTTGGATGTTTTATTTTTAAGCTTTTTAAGTTCGGTATAGTCTAGATATTACTTCAGAGGAGTAGCTGGTGAAGATTTTTTCCCCCTATACTGCAGGGTCTTGAGGTTCTTGATGGTTTCCTTTGCTGTACAGGAATGGTTTAATATAATGCCATCCTGTTTATTGATTTTTTGCTTTCATTTTCTGAGCTTTCAGTGTCTTATTGAAGAAGCATCTGTCAGTACCTGTATCTTCGAGAGTTTTTGTCCTAAGTTCTCTTTCAGCAATTGCATGTCTTTGGTGTAATTTTTAAATCTTTTATCCATCATGAGTTGGACAGGTTGGGGTTTAATTCCATTATTCTATATATGGTTAACAAGGTTTCCCAGTACCATTTGTTGAAAGGCCTGTCTCTTTTTCAGATATGTTTCAGCCCCTTTGTCAAAGATCATCTGATAGCCTTGCTTATTTATTTATTTATTTACTTATTATTTATTTATTTATATTTTTGCAGAAAAAGATGTCTCTTTAATAATGTTATTATGTGAGATGCCGTCAGCCTTACTCTTTAAAACAGACTTTATTTTTATAACAGTTTTAGGTTGACATAAGATTGAGTGTAAGAGCCTTCCTAGATACCCCCTATCTCTGTCCATGCATAGTTTATTGTCAACATCCTCTTTACAGATTGCGATATTGTTATCATCAATGAATTTACATTGACATATCGTTAGTATCCAGAATTGATAGCTGACATCGGGGTTCCTTCTTGGTTTTGGTCATTCTATGAGTTTGGCCAGATTTTAATAACATATGTATCATTAGAGTATCATAAGTTTCTCTGTATTGAAAATTCTCTATACACTGCCCATTACCAATTACTCTCTATATTTATGTGGATATATCTGGGCTCTATATTTTGTTCCACTGACAAATTAATTTGTCCATTATTTTGCCAATATCAGGCTACCTTAGTTACTATAGCTTCATAGTAGGCCTAAAAAAAAGTTGGGTAGTGTCTGTCATCCAATTTTGTTCTCCTCATAACCTCATTATTGAATGTTATTTCTATTTTCTTTTTTTTTTTAACAATTTTTTATTGAACATAAATAGTATACATTTACACTATATTTGGTGCCTTCTCCTCCCCGCCCCCATTTTCTCTTCCCCCCTCCCACCAATGGTTGTCCAGGTTAACCATGTCTTATTCATAATTTTACACATGTTCAGGTGTAGACCCTCATTAATCAAGATCGGCCTTTCTCCTCTCCTATCTTTCCATTAAAACTTAGCTAGTATTTCCCCTCTAATATCTGGAGTCCCACTGGTATCCTTTGTGTTTTCTAGTTTGGGCATATTAGAGGAAACATGTGTATCTTCTCCTTCTGTGCTTGGCTGATCTCACTTAACATGATGTTCTCCAGGGCTTTCCATCTTCTTGCAAATGATATAATTTTGTTCTTCTTTATGGCTGAATAGAATTCCATTGTGTGTATTTCCCACAGTTTTGCTAGCCATTCATCTGTTGATGGTGATCTGGGTTGGTTCCATATTTTGGCTATTACAAATTGTGCTGCTATGAACATAGGTATGCATATGTTGCTGTGTTTCTCTGAATTCAACCCCTTTGGAAAGATACCCAGGAGTGATATAGCTGGATCATATGGTGGATCTATTCCCACCTTTCTTAGGAATCTCCACACAGATCTCCATAGTGGCTGAACTAGTTTGCACTCCCACCAGCAGTGTAAAAGAGTTCCTCTTTCCCCACATCCTCGCCAGCATTTGTTGTTGTTTGATTTCTTTATGCTTGCTACTCTGACTGGGGTTAGATGGAATCTCAGTGTAGTTTTGATTTGCATCTCCCTGATGGCCAGTGATGAACATCTTTTCATGTATCTATTAGCCCTTTGTATCTCTTCTTTTGTGAAGTGTCTATTTAGTTCATTTGCCCATTTCTTGATTGGGTTGTTTGTTTTGCTAGTGTAGAGTCTTTTGAGCTCTTTGTATACTCTGGATATTAGCCCCCTATCAGAATGGTGGCTGGTAAAGATCCTTTCCCATTCTTTGGCTTCCTCTTTAGGTTATTGATAGTTTCCTTTGATGAGAAGAAACTTTTTAGTTTGATGTTATCCCACTTGTTTATTTTGCTTTAATTTCCTGAGCTTTGGAGGTTTTGTTGAGAAAGTTACTGCCTGTGCCAATATGTTGTAGTGTTGAACCTCTACTAACTTCACAGTCTCAGGTCTAATTTCTAAGTCTTTGATCCATCTTGAGTTGATTCCTGTGTTAGGTGAGATATAGGGGTTTAGATTCATCTTTTTACAAATGGTTAGCCAGTTCTCCCAGCACCACTTGTTGAAAAGGCTGTCTTTTCTCCAACGTATGTGTTTGGCCCCTTTGTCAAATATTAATTGACTAAAGATGTGTGGGTTTGTTTCTGTATCTTCTATTCTAATCCACTGGTCAGTATATCTGTTTTTGTGCCAGTACCATGCTGTTTTTACTACTATTTCTCTATAGTATAATTTGAAGTCTGGGATTGTAATGCCTCCTGCGTGTTTCTTGTTATTGAGAATTGCTTTGGCTATTCTAGGTCTTTTCTTTCTCCATATGAAGTTCATGATTGATTTTTCTAGGTCTCTGAAGAATGTCACTGGTATTTTAATGGGAATTGCATTGAACCTATAGATCAGTTTTGGCAGAATGGCCATTTTGATGATATTTATTCTGCCTATCCATGAGCATGGGAGATCTTTCCATCTTCCAAGGTCTTCTTCTATTTCTTTCTTTAATGTTTTATAGTTTTTGTTGTAGAGGTCTTTTACATCTTGGGTTAGGTTTATTCCTAGGTATTTTATTGTTTTTGAGGTTATAGTGAATGGACTTGTTGTTTTTGTTTCTTTCATTGTGGATTCGTTGTTGGCATAAAGAAAGGCCACTGATTTTTTTAGGTTGATTTTGTAACCTGCCACTTTGCTGAATTTGTCAATCAGCTCCAGAAGTCTTTTGGTTGAGTTCTTTGGGTCTTTCAGATAAAGGATCATGTCATCTGCGAATAAGGATAATTTTACTTCCTCTCTTCCTATGTGGATTCCTTTTATTTCCTTCTCTTGTCTGCTGCAGCAAGAGTCTCAAGGACTATATTGAAAAGGAGTGGTGATGGTGGGCATCCTTGTCTTATTCCTGACTGTAGCGGAAATTCTTGCAGTTTTTCCCCATTCAATATAATGTTGGCTTTGGGTTTGCAGTATATTGCCTTGATGATGTTGAAGTACTTTCCTTCTATCCCAATTTTTTGCAGTGTTTTTAACATAAATGGGTGTTGGATTTTGTCGAATGCTTTTTCAGCATCTATTGCTATGATGATGTGGTTTTTGTTCTTGGTTCTATTTATGTGGTGAATAACATGTATTGATTTGCATATGTTGAACCAGCCTTGTTTTTCTGGGATGAAACCGACTTGGTCATGATGTATTATTCTCTTGATATAGTTTTGAATGCGTATAGCTAGTATTTTGTTTAGAATTTTTGCATCTATGTTCATTAAGGATATTGGTCTGTAGTTTTCCTTTCTTGAGGTATCTTTATTTGGTTTGGGGATTAATGTGATACTGGCCTCATAGAAGGAATTTGGAAGAGTTCCATCTCTTTCAATTTCCCGGAACATGTTATGAAGTATTGGTATTAGTTGTTCACTGAAGGTTTTGTAGAATTCAGCTGGGAACCCATCTGGGCCTGGGCTTTTCTTTGGTGGAAGAATTTTTATTGCCATTTCTATTTCTTTGGTTGTTATTGGTTGGTTTAGGCTTGCTATGTCCTCTTGGTTGAGTGTAGGAAGGTTAACTGTGCTTAGAAATCTGTCAATTTCATCCAGGTTTTCAAATCTATTGGAGTATAAATTTTTAAAGTAGTTTCTGATAATATTTTGAATTTCTTCACTATCTGTGGTGATATCTCCTTTTTCATTTCTAATTTTGATAATTTGAGTTGATTCTCTTTTTCTTTTGGTTAGGTTGGCCAGGGGTTTATCAATTCTTTTAATCTTTTCAAAGAACCAACTTTTTGTTTTATTGATTCTTTGAATTGTTTTTTTGTTCTCTATTTCATTTATTTCTGCTCTAATTTTGATGATTTCTTGTCTTCTGCTGGCTTTGGGAATAGACTGTTGCAGAATTTCTAGATCCTTGAGTTGTGTCATTAGGTTCTTTACTTGGTGGTTCTCTGTCCTTTTTATGTGGGCACTCAATGCAATAAACTTTCCTCTTAGTACTGCCTTCATGGTGTCCCATAGGTTTTGGTAGGATGTGTCTCTGTTTTTGTTTGTTTCCATAAATTTCTTTATTTCTTCCCTAATTTCTGCTCTTACCCATTCGTCATTCAATAGTGTATCATTCATTCTCCATGAATTTGAATACTTTCTTTCGAGTTTCCTGTTGTTGATTTCTACTTTTATTCCATTGTGGTCTGAAAAGATGCATGGAATTATATTACATTTTTTGAATTTGCTGGTATTTTCTTTGTGTCCCAGGATGTGATCTATTTTGGAGAAGGTTCCATGGGCTGCTGAGAAGAAAGTGTATTCTGTAGTTCCTGGTTGAAATACTCTGAAAACGTCTATTAGGTCCATTTGGTTTATGGTTTCCTTTAGTTCTAAAGCGTCTTTACTCATCTTTTGCCTTAAAGATCGATCCAGTGGTGTGAGAGGCATATTAAAGTCTCCCAGAATTATTGTATTTGGGTCTACTTGGGATCTTATGTCCAGAAGGGTTTGTTTTACAAATGTGGTTGCACCCATATTTGGGGCATAAATATTTACTATCATTATATCTTCTTGGTGTATTGTTCCTTTTAATAAAAGGAAGTGCCCTGATTTGTCTCTTTTGATGTGTTTTAGTTTAAAGTCTGTTTTGTTGGATATCAGGGTTGCTACCCCTGCTCTTTTTTGGTCACTGGTGGCATGGTATATCTTTTTCCATCCTTTCACGTTCAGCCTGTGAATGTCTTTGGCTGTGAGGTGAGTTTCTTGCAGACAGCATATATTTAGATTATGTTTCCTAATCCACATTGCCAGTCTATGTCTTTTGATTGGTGAGTTAAGTCCTTTGACATTAAGAGATATTATTGAAATATGATTTTTGTTTTCTGCCATTTTGTGTTCTGTCTACTCTTGGGTGGTGTGATCTTTCTTCTTTACTTAAATGGCCTACTTATTAACTTCCTCTCTTCTCTGATTCTGAAGTCTGCTTCTTTTTTCTTCCTTATGGTTTATTTCTTTAAGAATTTTCTCTAGTGTTGGCTTTGAATTCATGAATTTTTTGAGATTCTGTTTATCCTGAAAGACTTTGGTTTCCCCAAAGTCTGATTTGGTATCTTGAATAGTAGTTTTGCTGGATAGATGAGCCTTGGTTGGAAGTTATTTTCTTCCAGGGTCTGAATCACGTCGTACCAGTCTCTCCTAGCATTCCTGACCTGGGTTGTATAGTCTGGGGTGATTCTTATTTTTTTGCCTCTATATGTCACCCGTCCTTTTGTTCTCACTGCTTTTAAGATTCCTTCCTTGGCCTCTATGCTGGTCAATTTGGTTATTATGTGGCGTGGAGTGGTTTTTCTTTGGTCCTGTCTCAGTGGAGTTCTGTATGCCTCCTGGACTTGAAGATTCAAGTCTCTTTCCATATTTGGAAAATTCTCTGAGATTATTTCCTTGAAGATATTACAGATGCCCTTGGTCTGTACCTCTATCCCTTCCTCAATGCCTATTATCCGTAAATTAGGGCGCTTCATATTATCCCATAATTGCTGGATGTTTAGGTTTTGTTGCTGTAAAGATTTCTGTATATTGCTGACTGTGTTTTCGGTTTGGGATGTACTGTCTTCTAATATTGATATTCTGTTTTCCATTTCATCTAATCTTCCAGAATTTCTTTCTATTGCTGTCTTCATTTCACTTATTGCCTCTTTCATTTCATTCCAGACCTCTTTCTGATTCTTTTTTAGTGTTTCTAATTCACCTTTAACCTCCTCTATACTTGTTTTAAATCCTTTCATTATATTGAACATCAAGATTCTGAACTCCCTTCTTGCATTTCTAGTAGGTCAGTATTCGTGATTTCTGCTGTCTCTTCATAATTCCTGGTTCACATATTTGTAGCATTCTCTGCCCTGTTTTTCTGATTTCTACCCATCGTTTGTGAGTAATGTGCTTAGTCAAATCTTAATATTAGGAGTTTAGGGGTATTGGCTAGTCAGCAGAGCCTTTCCAGTGTTGAGGGCGGGTGATGTGTGATTAGGTAGAGGATATGTTAGGTTGAGAAAGACTTTAAGTATGATAAGTTAATAACTTGCTAGGAATGAGAGAGAGTTAACTACTAGGACTCTTGTCATTAGTAGAGTAATTATGGATATAAGAAATACTTTGAGTATTAAACCAGGAGGTATATTATGGGGAAAAGTTTTGGGGGAGAAAAGTATGTAGGTTAGTGTGGGAAGGTTTGTAAATAGGGGTGATGGAAGGAGCAGACAGACATAAAAAAAAAAAGAATCCACACAAGATACCAAGACTATTATGTAATCCAAGAAAAAGGAAGGAAAACCAATCAAAGGAGGAGAATGAAAAAAAAAGGAAGGAAAGAGGAAGAAAGAGGAAAAAAGAACAAGAATAAAATAAAAGGAACTAGCAGCTGTGTGAAATAAAAAAACTAAGGCAACAAGTTAAAGTAAAACAACAAGTTAAAGTAAAAGAAGTGTGGGTTATAAGAAAAAAAAAAAAAAGCAATAACCATACCAAAACAAAAGCACTGTAAAAGCAAAATAAAACAAAACATCCACATTAAAAGTAAAACAAACAGTCCTCCTTATTTACGCATATGGGGTCAGGTCCATATAATATGTGCGTATCTGATTGCTTTGGTAGCTTTCAGAATACCATCCAATGTCTCTTAGTTTTCTTTGTACTCTATTTTTATCTTCTTAGGTCACTCTGGGTGTTTGGACACCTTTCTCTCCTTTAGCTGCTTTAGGTTTATGTGTCCGGATGTCTGGTTTCACTGTTATTTGATTCTGTACAATTCACAGGTTCTGCGAAATTCTAACCTGTGGTCAGCACCTCTGCACTCACCACCCTAGCCTCCAGCCTGTGCTTCCCTACAGCAGGGGTGGAGAATGACCAAAGTATAATTGGAACCTCCCCCTGAGGTCCTGAGCAGATTTTGTGGCCCGATTGATTTTCCTTTGTCTCTGGAAATTCCAGCTGGGCTAGCCAGTGTGGTCCCAAGATGTACCCTGGGCAAATGGATGCTGGTTCCTGGATGCCCACACTTACTGCCAGAGCTCTGCCTATTCCGAGAGTGCAGGCTGGATGCGCTGCTAATACTGGACCCAAGTGTGAGTGGATGCAGTTGTCTATTGCTGCTGGTATGCTCTTCCAAGGTGTATTGAGCTGTGTTCTCACTTACAACTAAGCATCTGGCTACCAGGAGGGTGGGAACACCCAGCGGTGGGCCAGGGGTGCAGGGTAGGTGCTCAAGGGTCCAGTGCGTGGTGTCCAGCAATGGTCTCTGCCTCCCACGGGACGTAGAAGCTGGGGGTGCCCCAAGGAGATTTCCGGGTCACACAGGGCTTTCGCAGCCTGGAAGGCAGGCTCTGGCAAGGTGGCAGGGGCTAGACACACAAGCAGGCTCCAATTTAGGGGTGGCAGTGGCACAGGCACTGACTACTAGCAGGGGACCGTGGCACAGGCAAGGTGCGCGAGGAGAGTGCTCGGTTCTGAGGATTGGGCCCGTGCTGGGGGTTTGGGGCTGCGCACACGCTAAGACCCCAACTTATCAGGGCGCCCTCAGGTACCTGACTTGGTGCAGGAATTCGTGGGAGTCTCTATGCAGTTGTGATCCGGTCGCTGGTGAGCACACAGAATTCTGATGTGGGTGCTGCTCGCTGCTTAAGATGCGGTCCTAAGTCCATTTTTAGTCCCGGATTATCTTGCCGCGGTAATATCAGGCAGGCAGCTCCTCGGGCAGCTGCAAAAGCAGCCAGCCGGCGTTCCGATCAGCGTTCCGATTGTATCTGCAGCAGGTCCCGTGTCCGATCTTTGTTCTTCTTCTTCAAGTTCAGGGTTCCGCCAAGGTACCTGGATGTGTTTTGGTTCCTGGTATGTATTTATTTTGTTGATTAAGACACTGCTTTCTAAGTATTTAAACTTTATTTGCTTCAGCTACTGAGAAGTGCTGTGTCCCTCAGTTGCCATTTTGCAAAAAACAAAACTATTTCTATTTTCTTTCCCTGGAACTTCTGTTAGTCGTATGTTAGGGCTTCTTGAACATCCTTTCATGTATTTTCTACATTACTTCTGACCATTCTTTGGGGGAATTTGTAAGGATCAATTCATTGTTCAAATATATCACAGTTGAAGTTTAGCCAGTATATGTGTGACTTTGAAATACATTCAAAGAAGCCCACGAAGGCCTTTTACCAGACAAAATAAACTGATGTGTAAGAAACCTCTCTTAACTTTAATCTTAAATAAATCCCCAAATTAAAGTTAAATTACCCAAGCATTTGGGAGGCTGAGACAGGAGGATCATGGTTTGCAGCCAGCCTCAGCTACTTAGTGAGGCCCTCTGCAACTCAGTGAGACCCTGTTTCAAAATTAAAAATAAAATAAAAAATTGGGCTGGGGGTGGAGCTTGGATATATAATGTCCCTGGGTTCCATCCCCGTACACAAAAAAGAGTTAAATTACACCAGTAAGATATAGATACAATCAGTATTTTTGTTAAATAATATTTTCTGCTTATTCCAGTTTTCTGTTTTTACAGTTTAAAACCTTGCTAGAATATGTCTAAGATGGTCTGTTAATTTTAATTAGAATTTAGAGAACATTTTGAATCCTGCAAGAAGGTTTTCATCTCAGAGTAATTTTATTCATTTATTTTCCTATTGTTCTTACTGTTTTATTGTTACTCCAGAATATCTGTAATTACAGAAATGAGAAACGTAAAAATGGATGCCTAATTCCTCCCCCTCCACTTTGATACTTAATTTGACCCATTTTCTCTGCATTCAGGGAGAACTTATCAGGAGTGTCTTCTGTATCACTGATTCTATTATCTGTAGGATGAATGCTATTCTTTTCCTTTTCTAGTGCAGATTCAAATTATTCGACTGCATTTTAAGGTTTGTGTGATTCCTTTTTCTCATCTTGCCTATTGTATTTCTTATAACTTTTTGTTCCATTCCTTAGGGAACCACATTTTCATATATTTTAGTGAGGATGACATGCATATTTCCTAAAATAATTCTCTAAGTTTTGTAGAAAGTAATTTTTAAGAAAGTTTACTCCTCTTGAGGTTATAATGATATGTCTTTTTGCAGTATGCTTTTCAATGGTGAGACAGACAGAAGAAAACCAAAATGAGAACTTTCTTAACTAAAGATACATTTAAATGGGCTGTGCCCCATTCAAACCCCCTTTCAGATCAATAGCTTGAAGGGAAGCAGCCTTGTATAGCTTTCCTACCCGATTATTAGTGTTTCAGGATTTTTGTCTACACCTCAGTAAAGACAATAGGACAGCAGTGTTTTTTTTTTTTTCTGCCTTTTCCACAGGTTTCTGAAAGTTTTGTATATTCAGTGGAATATGAACTTAGAGCACTGTAGGTAAAGGAGATTAAAAAATCCTACTAGGTTTTAAAATTTTTATAATTATAGTAAATGCTGGAATTATGTTTGTAATTGGGTCCCAATACTTCATTCTTATGATGTATTATTTTCTTGGAGTTACAATTTTTACATTCTTATAGAAAGAGTGCCAGTGGGAGCCAAGAATAACATAGCACCCTTGTAGATAGTGATCTTTGTATCTAAGAGCTGGTTGCTTAATAATTTTTTTACGTTTTTTTTTTAATCTATAATCTAGGGGCAGAATATGGGGGAGGGTTGAAGCATATATCTGCTTCAAAGATGGTGGACAAAGATGAAGGTATCTTCTGTCCCTTCAGAGATTTTTCATTAGGATATTGTAAAGAACCACCTCACTGACTGCCCCAAATCATCATGAGTTACTCATCACTGCTCTAAAAACCTGCATATATATTTTTTATTTTGGGGGGGGGAGAATAAACACAGCTCCTATTACCACAAATTATGCCCTTGAGTTTCTGGCATTTGGGGTCAGCACACCTGGAGTGCACTGATAGAGCCTCACCTTAGGATGTCCATCTGGGTGATTATAGTATCTTCCCTGCCAAGTAAGAATACTTATTCTATATTTTTCTCACTCTTTTTAGAACTTTTTTTTTAATCCTTGCTCAAATTAATCTCTCAAAAGCACAATTCTGATCTCTTTTCTCTTCAAAGCCTCCAGAGATTATATTTCTGTAGACACTGGGTAAATTTCTTATTCTTATATTTGAAGTCTTGGGTTAGTGGAAGAGTAGGCTAAGGGAAACATTTTATAGTACGTTTTTATTAGAACTTATGTTTCAGTCCAGTTTCTTCATGTGTATGTATGTATGTATGTATGTATATATGTAATTATACTGGTGATTGAACTCAGGTGGATTCTATGTTTGATCTACACTTCCAACTCTATTTTTGTTGTTATTGTTTTTTATTTTATTTTATTTTTTTTAAATTTATTTATTTTTATTGGTGCACTGTATTCATACATCATAGTAGGATACATACTTTTGTAGACATACATGCACACTTTTCCCAGTCAGCCCCCAACCAATCCCCACCCCATTCTCTCCCTATCCCTCCCTCCCATGCTTGGCTTAGTAGTTGACATCTAGTATTATGGCAATTTATCTAAAATTAAAAATGATAATCTCACATAACAGTTTCATTTGTCTGATACCAAGCTTTTGATGACTTAAAGATAACATTTCAATATTTCTTTTTGCTTTCTTTCTTACCAGAGAATATTTTTTTTCTATTTTTTAGGTGAAACTATCATATATTTATATATTTATTTTTCAGAAAAAAAATCTATCCTAATATGGAATATGGACTCTAGGTACCCAAAACGATCTTGAAAAAGAACAAAGCTAGAAGATATATATTTTCTGATTTCAAACCATATAAAGCTACAATAATTGAAACAGTGTAGTACTATTCTAAAGGCAGATCTATAAACCATTGGAGTTAAATAAAAGCCTAGAGCTAAATTCTTCCATATATTGTCAAGTTATTTTTGACAAGGTTTCCACGAACATTTGGTGGTGGAAATATTAATCTTTTAACTAAATATTGTTAAAAAATAATAATTACATGGAAAAGAATAAAATTGGACCCTTACCTAATCCCATATACAAATATTAACTCAAAATAGATAATAGACCTAAATATAAATCTTAAGACTATAAACTTTTAGGAGAAAATCTGGGTCATTAAACCTCACAACATTGAAATTGGCAGTGATTTCTTGGTTATGATTTCAAAGGCACAGGCAACAGAGGAGTATACAAACTCCCTAAAAAAAAAATTGTATATCCAAAGACAATGTAAACAGAGTTAACAGTTACTAATAGAATGGGATAAAATATTTCCAAATGCTATATCTGAAGGTGTATTAATATTCCAACTAGGAATCCTAGAAATTAACAATAAAGGCAAACAATACCCTTTAGAGATAGGTAAAAGACTAACATAAATAATGAATCTCCACAGATAACCAATCTTAGTTGTTTGTTGGATGGAAAATCTTGTTTCTCTAGTTCTGGAGTGTGTTACCTATTTCTTCTTTGTAGTTAATCTCTTTGAGTATTTTCTCTAGTGCTGGTTTTGAAGACATAAATTCCTTCAGTTTCTGTTTGTCATGGAAGCTTCTTATTTCTCCTTCTAATTTGATAGAAAGTTTTGCTGGGTAGGAAATTTTTGGCTGGAAGTTGTTTTCTTTCAGAGTTTGGAATATGTTACTCCAAGCCCTTCTGGCTCTCATAACTTGGTTTGGGAAGTCTGGAGTGATTCTAATTAGTTTGTCTCTGAATGTCACTTGGCCCTTTGCTTTTGTTGCCTTTAAGATTCTCTGCTTGGCTTCCACATTGGTCATTTTGACAATTATGTGGCGTGGGGATCCTCTTCTCCGATCCTGTCTAAAGGGAGTTCTATAAGTTTCCTGGACCTGTGTATCGACCTCTTGCTCTATGTCTGGAAAATTTTCTGCTATTACTTCCTTGAAGAGATTGTTGATCCCTTTGGTTTCACTTTCTTTTCCCTCCTCTATTCCAATTATTCTTAGGTTAGCTCTCTTAAAATGGGCCCATATTTCTTCAATATCAGATTCCTGCTGTCGGATATTTTTTTCTAGATTAGAAACTATGCGTTCATTTTTGGATTGCTCATCTTCTAAGAGCGAGATTCTGTTCTCCATGTGTTCTAATCGGTTGTTTGTGCTTTGAATTGAGGCCTTTACTTCATTAATTGCATCCTTTATCTCTTTTTGGCTCTCTCTGAGTTCTTTTCGAAGCACCTCTATTATTTCTACAGTTATTTTCCTGATTTGATCTTCTAGAAATCTCTGATTTTCAGTTTTATCGGGTTCTGATGTTGTGGGGTTGTGGGCATTTATTGCTCCAGTATTATTCCTCTTTCCCATGATTTCGGATGTTTGTGCCTTCTCTGGGTTCTTCCCTTGGGTCACTATGACTTCACTTAAGGTGTTCTGGATCTCGAGTCAGTAGTATCTCGGACCCCACTACTACTTTACTGGGTTTTATCACAGAGTCTCCGACCCAGAGAGTCGCTAGAGGCTGCTTTAGACTGTGGGGGGTGCCAGGTTGCACGTTCTCCTATGGTGTGATATCTCTGCCACCGCCCCTCCCCCACTGGGTCAAGTCCCAGGGAGTACAGTACTGGGATTTCTCCTCTGTGGCCCGCAATTTGACTCACTGTTCTTGAGTGCGCAGATGTAGCTGTATTGGCCTCGCTGGATTCGGTGCTGCTGCTGCCGGTGGCAATATGGCGCCGCTGCTACGCCCTCGGCTGTGGGGCTGGTTTTTTCTTCTTGGTTTTGGTTTCCACTCTGAATCCCTGCAGCGTGTGCTGAGCTCGGCCACTGGGAACTTTAGATGCTCTCTGTGCGGAGAAATCCCGCCTGGCTGTTCCGCAGTGGCTCACCTCGGCTTGCTGTAGCCGTCCCGTGAATTCGCCGGCAGTATGGCGCTGCTGCCGCCGCGTCTGCCGCGTCCTCGGGCGATAGGCCGGTTATCTCCTCTGTGGCTCTGTTCTCAGTCCGCTTTCTCTCTGGAGCCTGGTGATTTTTTGTTTCACTGGTGATGGTGTTTTCTGGCTATGAAAGGCGCTGATTTTGTGGTAATGGAGGTTTGTTGTTAGCGGGGCTCTTAAGCCCCGCTTTTCTCGGTAGCCATCTTCCCGGAAGTCTTGTTGTTATTGTTGTTGTTATCCTTATTATTATTATTAATTATTATTTTGAGACAGGGTCTCACTAAATTGCTGGGCTGGCTATGAGCCTGCGATCCTCTTGTCTCAGCCTCTCGAGTACTGGAATTACAAGTGTGTTCCACCACATCCAGAACTACAGTTTTTACTTTTGAAACAGGGTCTTGTTGAATTTCTGAGGGTCTTGCTAAATAGCTGAGGCTGTCCTCAAACCTGTGATCCTCATTCTCCCTAATTCTGAGATTCAGGCATGCACCGCTACACTATCTTGTTCTGTTTCAGTTTGCCAACAATTCAGTTAAAATTGTTAGGTGATTTTTAGCACTAATACTATTTGATCCATATAAGATGACTTCTACTTCTCTACCTCATGAATCTTGTTCATTCTTTAGCACCCATTCAGGTACCACCTTTACATAATATATTATCAGACCTTCATATAGATCTCATGGCCCGTCTCATTTCTTTCATGGTATTTAATTATCAGTTAACTTTTAGACAGGGACTGAATTTTCAACTTTATTCATATATCTGCAGTACGTTTGGTTCTCAGTGTTATGTACTATAGGGTTTCATAACTTCTGTATAGTGTAGACATGTAGCTCAAAGATCTTTTCTGAGTTTGATCTTCTGATTCTTTTCTTTTTTTTTTTTTTTTTGGTGGTGCTGGGGCTCCTGGAAGCCCTTCTACTTCCAGGCTACACTCCCAGACCTATTTTATATATATATTTTTTATTTGGAAACAGGATCTCTTAAGCCAGCGTGGCTGGCTTCAAACCTGTGGGATCCTCCTGTCTCCGCCTCCCAAGAGCGGGGATTACAAGTGTGCACCACCACACCCTGCTTTCTGCTTCTTTTCTTCTCCCGCTGTATGGAATAAAGCCTCTTTGAAATCTAAGAGAGTTTTCTCTGGTCATCACACTCACTTAATTATCCTCATTTTTAATCCATTTACGGGGCATCAATGCGATTTAATAATGAATTAATTCTATTATCTTGGTATGAATTTCTCTTCTTCCCCCTACTTTGAAATGACAAGATTATTCCTCTTCACAAGAACATTCAATCAGGTCACTACTGTTATGGGATGACCACCAGAGAAGACCACCAAGACTTAGTTTAAGCTAAATAGAAAGTCTTCATTAGCCAGCAGGTGATTACAGTGCAGAGTGTTTAGTCCTGAGTGAAGTCCCTGAGCTATTTTTCAGGGCTCCTTTTATACATCAAATTCACAAGCTCAGGAGAGAAGAGTTTAGGTTGCCACAGAATGGATAATCAATACTTTTTTTAGTGGGTATGAAAGTCAACTGGAGAGTACAGAAACCAGGAACAGCATTGTGCAGAAGCTTGACAACTCATGTCAGTCCTTTCCATTGTCCGCCTTTTGATTGTTTTAAGGGTAGAAAGTTCCTAATAGCTTTGGTTTCTTTGCAGGTACAAGCTAAGGAGTTACAGGCAAGGTACTTGGTGATCCTGGAAACTGTATAGATTGTGATGTCAGGGCCTGGAGCTTGGTGTTAGGAATGGGGGTACAAATATCACTTGTTTTCTATCATGACCAAGTGTGCTGTGGATAAAAGTAAATCAGCTCTGTAAATGAGGAGTTTGTTTCTTATATTTTGAAAAGGAGACATGCAATATTGGTTAAACCTCAGGAAGCCATTTCAAGTGAAGAACAGCTGAAGATTGTCCATGTTAAGAGACAATTGTCCCAACAGATTTTTTAGGGTAGGCTTTGAGCTACAGATGTGTCACCCAGATGTGGAATTTTGTTTTGGAAAACTAAACTATAAAATGGAAACACTTGAGAAGTGATTGTTCCTAAACACCTGAGCTTTTGCATACCACAATAAAACAGAACAGCCCAACACTTATCATTGATGTGGTCGTAGATACATCTTGATACTCTGTTCTTTAAAAATTGTTCCCATTTCAATAAAATCTTAGTACTTTATAAAAGCTAGTAAATTCTTAGAGGAGGATGTTCTCATTTAAACTGTTTCTGAGAAGGCATCTAAGATCGAGAAGGAGCAGGAAGAGCCCGTGTGCCTGATCTTCACATTCTGTGGTGAGAAGGCCCATAAGTGAACCAATCTGACTAGGAAATCTTCAGTCTATACTGAGCCAATATTGCAAAATTGTTGAAGATGGAGAAATAATCAGATAAATATTTTCACATAGAATTTTCTTTTTATATCTCAGCTACCATACATGCTTGGTACCTTCCAGAGTTAGGTTTTGCACTTGAAAAACCTAACTTCTCTGAAAAACCTTTGCTTCTCTGTTAAGTTTTCTCAACAGGGTCATTCTATCCTAGAGATGAAAGCAGAAGCCTGGTACAAGTCAGAAAAGCAGCAGGGGAATAGTCCCAGCAAATCAAACTTACTTTGGGAGTGTGGGGACAGTTGGGATAAAGAATATGAAAGGCACATACTTGGATTTTAATTTTTTCCTAAGTCTCATTATAGAAGCAAATAAGATAGGACATGGATATGATTGTATTGGATCTCATGTGCCTCTGAAGATTATGTTGATGCTGCCTGTTTCTCAGAACCTTTTCTCTATCCAATTGTTGCTAAGCTTGACCGCACTCACTAAGATTCCTCCTGATGAAAAGTCTTCTGTGACTTTGATTGACAGAGTAGCTAATGTGATGCTGATTCTCATCTTTCCAGGCATGATTTCCCTTTACTTTGAGGCTCTGGGCCAGGGCCTCCCAAATGCTCTCAGCCTCTGTTTTTTTTTTTTTTTTTTTTTTTTTTTTTTTTTTTTTTAAGAGAATCCAGGCTAGATGAGTACGGCTGGTCTAAATTAGATATTTTTTTTTCTAGTTAGATATTGAAGAACGGCAATGAAATACCTTAGAAGTGGCTGAAAATAAGTCAGGTAATAAGTTGTGAGGGTCAGGTCATATCTCCAAGCTGAGAAGCTTAAATGAACACAAAATTTGAAGATTGTTAAATAAGGGAGAAAACAGTGGCCAATGGTAGGATGAGAATTTAAAATCTACTGTTGGTGGTAACCTGGACATTTTAATTGAGATGATAGAATCTTCAAAGCTCCTTCCGAAAAACTTCTTAGCTTTAGATACATGAGTTACATTCTAATTGCTGGTAAAATGCCAGGTCATAAGAATTATAGGAACCAGACCTAAGTCTCAGTCCAAATGTCCCATTTGTATTGTACTGCCACTAAGTATCTGTGATCCTGCCTCTTCGTGTTTATGTGATCAGCCTCCTTCCATAATATATCAGAGTTTGTCTTTGTGATCAGTTATATAGAAAAAAGTGACACTATTTCACTTCTATGATTAGGTTATAACATCTGCTTTGGCTTCATCTTAATCTCTCTCACTTACATTGCTTCCCCAACCCCCTCAACTAGGTTAATTTTCTTGGGCATGCCCAGTGGCATTTTGGGAGCAGTGTTATGAAAAGGTTCTCAACTAAAGTCTTTTGCTGACAACCAAATTAGTGAGCTTAAAAGCTCCCTTTCCTATCTCATCAAGGTCTTCTGATCACTGAAGCCCTGGTCCAGATTAACTATAAACTTGTAGAACATCTTGAGTAAGAATCACCCAGCTAAACTACTCCTAGACACATGACCCTAAAAAATAGTACATTTTTTATTGTTTTGTGCTGCTAGGTTTTTCCAAAATTTATTATGCAGCAATAGATAATTAATACATTGCTTGACCCACCGACCAGATGGCTTCTCTCTCCCTTTTTATTTTGAAATTATGCTTCTATCATTGCAAAGGTCTTTCTGTTAAAACCCACTCTGCCAGCCATCCCCATGCCAAGAGTTCCAGATAAATAAACCAGCTGTAGGAAAATTTTCTCAGAGTGCCTGAGAAGCTTCCAAACCCCATCGAAAAAACAACTGTTAAATCCATTTGCAGTTTGCCTTTCTGCCAAGTTGTTAAATTCCATTCGTGAGTCTGTGGCCCAAAAACCAAATGAAGATAGATAGATATTCATCATATTCTCCCCTCTGCCACAGAGAGTTTTGATTGTGACTTCAGGCAGGAATTGTGACTTCAGTGCAGTTACCATTATTGATTATTACACTTTCTCACTGATGTTGTTTGAATAGCTCTGTGAATGTGGTTCATTATTAAAGGGATAGATTTTCCCTCTGCCACTTACATCCACAAAATCAGGAAAAAATATAGACGATGAGCAAGACCCTGAAGTTATAGATGAGCTCTACATAAATTATAGTACTTGTTTTATGTTTATTTATTTATATGTTTTTACAGGTGTTGGGTTGGAACCAGGAGCATTTGACCTCCAAGCTACAACCCCTGTCCTATTTTTTATTCTTTATTTTGAAACAGGATCTCACTTAAGTTGTGGAGGGCTTCACTAAGTAGCTGAGGCTGTCCAAAAACCGAGATCCTCCAGTCTCAGCCTCCCGAATGTTGGCATTACAAGCGTGCACCACCACGCCCAGCTTGTTTTATGTTTATGCATAGCAAACTGGCAGACATTTTTAGAATTCAAGTGATACAAATTTATTTTCTTGTAGTTTATGTTGGCTAGATGTTCAGATATTGGATTAGCTGAATTCTCTGCTGAAAGTCTAACCAGTCTGAAATCAAAGTGTTATTTCAATCACTCTGAAGATAAGTATGTAGGTTCCTCAAAAGACATGGAATAGAACCACCATATGACCCAGCTATCTCACTCCTTGGTATCTTTCCAAAAGAATTAAAATTAGAATACTATAATTATACACACATTCTCATGCTTGTAACAGAACAATTAAAAATAGCCACATTTTGGGAATAACCTAGGTATCTGTCAACAGATAAGTGGATAAAAAATGTGGTTTATACATAAAATGGAGTATTACTGAGCCATAAAAAACAATCTTATGTCATTTGCAGAGAAATTGTCAGAAGTACTGAATAGCATGCTAAGTGAGACAGACTCAGTAAATCAAGGTTTGCTTTCTGATAGAGAGGAAAACAGGAAATAAAAGGGTCTTCATGAAAACAAAGAGACCAGTAGAATAGTAGAAGAAAATTGAGGGAAGGGGGAGGAGAAGGGGGGAAGGTTTGAGAAAGGAAACAGACCAAATATGTTATGTTTGTACACAAATGCATCACTACCAAATATACTAGCATGTACGGGGAAGGAAGACAGTATAAAATGCAGAGGGAGTTGTATACATATATTAGTGAATCACTTTGAATCTAACTATGACATATAACTACAATATGCCAATAAAAACTTAAAACAACAAAGTATTGGCAAGGGCTATGATCTCATCTCAATCTTGAATCCCTCTTTAAGACCCGTTTGCTGATGACAGAGTTTTGTACCTTATGCTGGTAGAAGTCAAGCCCTCAGGTCCCAGGGGCGGCTTGCTCTTCCCCACCATGAGACCATCTCTACAATATGGAAGTTTGCCTCTTCCTAGCTCCCAAGAGAGCATCGTTTCTGATTTGAGTCCCTGCGATTCTTCCGTCTTTGATGTCTTGATCTTCTTGTAAAGGGTTTTCTGATTAGAATAATTATAGTCACAAAACTTTCTATTTTGATTCATTCAAAATCAACCAATTAAGGAATTATTTACATTGGTTAAAATCCTATCACCTATGCCGTATAATGTAACCTAATTAGCTGAATAAAATCCCACCATATTTTCAAGCTCTGTCTACAACATAGGGTGGAGGTAGAGGTCAGTTATACAAGGATGTATGCCAGGGATTGGGAATCTTAGAATTATGCTTACCAGTGATTCTTCCAGTCTTCAAATATGAGTAACTGCTAACTTGGCATTAGGTTATACCCCTGATGTTTCCAATATTTCATCCTTTAATAAAAATAAAGAAGTTTCCGAGGTGGTCACAGTATCTCAAAAGTCCAAGATGGTGAAAATATATAACACAGAGGAATAGGTAATGCCCACTATTTGTTCTTGGGGTGACTTGTTAATCACCCTAAAAGGAGTATCAACCAAGGCCCATGTAGTAAAGACATTTGGAAATATCTGAATTTTCCTGATAAGAAATATGTTATTAGGTAAGAAGAAAACATAAATTTAGAGGTAAGTTTCTTCATTTCCAAGAGATATAATTTTAAATATTATTCATAATGTTTTGTTATTGAAACCATTGATTACCTGACCAGGGCTTACTCTCAAAAGAATTTTATACCATTTTTCAGAAAGTATATGCAACCATAATTATAAGTAACAAAATAACTCTTTAATTAATATCATCCCCAAATAGGCTACCACACTGTTACAGTGTATGCATGATCTTGGCTACTGAAATGTATATAATTTAATTTACAGATGGAAATCCTGATGAAGAAACATCCCATTTGTTATGATAAGGCTCAACATGAATGGATAAAGTTATCGATCATGTCACTGCAAAGATAGGATATGTCACTTGATATTTGTTTTTTTTTTATTGGTGCATTGTTATTTTACATCATAGTTAAGTTCAGAGTGATGGAATGATGCACACAGCATCCACTGTGTGACTCTCTCTTTGTCCTTTCTCATTCTCTTCCCTTCCCCTTAGGCAATATTTACATCAATATAGACAGCTTCATATATGATCAAATATTATTTGAGTTGTTTTCATTACCAGATACCCCTCCGTTTCCAAATCCCCTTCCATTTTTCTACCAGTGTCTCCTGGTATTTGAGTTTTGTTATAATGCAGCCACAGAAAGCCAGAAATCCCTATAAGACTACTCTCTTGCTCCCATGAAGGAATCTGCTTTGTTAGTGACTAGAAAGAAAGCTATTCCTCAGGTCTGCCCTAACTGAAAGCAACAAACTGGACTTTCAAAGCTATGCAGCCACTAGTGATCTTAAAATTGGCGTCTTCTCCTTCCCTGATGTGCTTACCACACTCTCTTACTTGTGTCTCTTGGGAGTATTTCCTTAATAATTCACATGCACGTGATTTCTTGTCCCAGGGTCTGTTTCTTGGAAACCCAGCCCCAAACATTGGGAGAATCCATGAGTACTCCAGGATAAAAAGAACAAATAAAATTTTGGCAAGTTTTAAAGTTTTCTCTACACACAATATGAAACTCAATAGGTCATATCAGTGAGTAACTAGAAACCCAAATTCATTACCACAAATACAAGCTAGAGAATAATTTACTTGGTAGCTGTAATAAATACTTATGGGGTACTTTCATTCCCCAAACTGATGAGAGTAAATAAAATTTATAGTTACAGAAAATACTAATCTTGGGATCTAAAATAGTAACTCTGGGAACTATTCAGTGAAACCTGATATTAGACTCCTTATGAAGTTGTATAATTTAGGTGCTTTTCAAAAATATTATATGTTCCAGGAATAAAAGAACATGGATGCTATAACAGCCTTCTTTTTCTCCTCCTCCCCTTCCTCCTCCTCCTCCTCCTTCTCCTCCTCCTCCCCTTCTTCCTCCTCCCCTTCCTCCTCCTCCTCCTCCTCCTTCTCCTCCTCCTCCCCTTCTTCCTCCTCCCCTTCCTCCTCCTCCTCCTCCTCCTCCTCTTCCTCCTCCTCCTCCTCTTCCTCCTCCTCCTCCTCTTCCTCCTCCTCCTCCTCTTCCTCCTCCTCCTCCCCTTCCTCCTCCTCCTCCTCCTTCTTCTCCTCCTCCCCTTCTTCCTCCTCCCCTTCCTCCTCCTCCTCCTCCTCCCCTTCTTCCTCCTCCTCCTCCTCTTCCTCCTCCTCCTCCTCCTCCTCCCCTTCTTCCTCCTCCTCCTCCTCTTCCTCCTCCTCCTCCTCCCCTTCCTCCTCCTCCTCCTCCTCCTCCTCCTCCTCCTCCTCTTCTTCTTCTTCTTCTTCTTCTTCTTCTTCCTTCTTCCTTCTTCCTTCTTCCTTCTTTCCTCCTCCTCCCCTTCTTCCTCCTCCTCCTCCTCCTCCTCCTCCTCCTCTTCCTCCTCCTCCTCATTTTCCCCTTTCTCTTTTTCTAATTTCTTGTTAGGGTACTAGGAGTTAGATCCAGAGGCATTTTATCTCCAAGCTATGCCCTCAGCCTCATTTTACTTTTTATTTTGAAACAAGACATTGCTAAGTTGCCAAAGGCTTCTCTAAGTTGCTGAGGCTGGCCTTGAACCTGCAATCTTCCTGTCTCCGCCTCCCAAGTTCTGGAATTATAGGCATGCGCCACCATGCCTGATACTATGCAGCCTCCTTTTCTCATTGTTGCCCTTAAGGTGCCCAGCCTGAATCATGGGAGCTGGCTTTCTTATTGGCAGAATGATGTAAACCTCAAAGAGTATGAGAAGGCTAGCTATAGGATGAACACTTCTCAGGAACCTGTGCAAACACTGGTCAGAAGTAAATTTTCTTCATGCAGATAGTCCAGAGACATTGGTATCATGCTTGCCAGGACAGATGCAAATTCTTCATGACGCACTGGAAGCTGGTCACCAGCACAGAAACCTATCACAGCAAATCCTTGTTTGCCTTGCTTCTCTCCCACTGTGTGTGTGTGTGTGTGTGTGTGTGTGTGTGTGTGTGTGTGTGTTGCCAGTATGTGGTGCCATGGATTGAACTCAGGGGTATTTTTTGTCTGTTGAAACAGGTTCTCAGATAAGTTGCTGAGACTGTCACTCCCTTGCTGAGGCTGTCCTTGAACCTGTGATCCACCTTCCTATCTCAGCCTCCCAAATGCTGGGATTACAGGCATGCCACTATACCTGACTCTCACTTCTCTTACTCCCTTATTACCTGGACTTGTGCCTTCTATAAGACATCATCTTTTAAGTGAGCAAACTCTGCTTTATAGAGGATGTGAATTAAGGTATTTACCAATTATTTCATTGAAGGCAATCAAAAGATACCAAAAGTAGAATTCTAAGGAAAAATGATTCTATCATTCTATATCAAAATTATTTTGGTTTAAAAATATAGATAATTTCAGAGATGGATTGAGGTTAGCCTTTGCTTATCAAGTGAAGAATATATATTTTTATTTCTCAGATTCAAGGAACAAGATAGTACAGAAAAATCAAATTAATGTCTAAATACTTGTGGATAATATGGTTGTAAATGTTAGTATGATTATTACCACAGGATTACTAAAATATATCCAAATATGAAGAAAAAAATAATGTAAAGGATCTTTTAAATTAAATGACAAGAAAATTGAAGTAAAATGTACAAAAGAATAAGACTAAGCAAATATTTTTAATAAATTAATATTGTCATAAGATAAATTTTAAATGGCACTAAGAAGTTTTATATTGATAAAGAAATAGCTTGCAAATCAAATCTTTATGAATAATTGGCAAAACCAATCACACTGTAATTTTAGAATATTTTATCTTGAAAACCAAAGTTCAAAGCAGACCAAAAATAAGTTTATAAATTATTTGCTTATCATAAAATTAAATAAATATTTTTCAAAAGAAGTAGAAATTTCAATTTTATATTTTTATTAATTTTAAAACTTTTTTATTGGTGCATTATAGTCATACATCTTAATGGGGTATAAGATGGTAGAGGCATACATGCACACATTATTCATTTAGCCCTTCCCCAATGCCCACCCTATTCCCTCCTCCCTCTCTCCTTTTCATGTTTGGCTTAGTGATTAAATTTGATATACAATTTAATTTCTGAGTATACTGCTTTTAAATGAGAACTTAACAAAGTAGTAAGAATATTTTTTGAATATCACTCCTTCAAATAATTTAGTCTTATTTAATTTTTTTCTTAAATCCATTCAGACATTAACAAAAAGAGAATATACTTTAAAAGATGCAGTTAAAATAGTGCAAATAAAGAAACTTTATGACACTTTGTTCATTTGTTAAAAACAGACAGATGAAAAATAAACCAAATATTTAACTCAAGAATTAAAGGGAGATCTCAGTAATTCATATTCTTCTCCCCAGGAATCTGGGGGGGGGATATTGACCACAAGTGAGTGGATGTAAGAATTAATAAAAACAAAAGCAGAAGTTTTTGAAGTTGAAGCTGTTGGATTTTGGCATTTTTAGGGTGTCCTGGAATTATCAAGCCCTCATAGATGCCACAGGATGACTATGTATGCATGTAAAGATGTGTAGGTAAATAATTCATTATAGCATTGTAAGTTGGATAAAAGATGAAATTAACTTAAATGTTTAGTAGGGAAATTGTTATATAAATCACATCATGTAGATCCTGTTGAATTTCATATAATTCTTAAAGAACTCCATAGAATTATGAGTAGTAGTTGGGAATGTGTGTCTATAAACACTTAATACATATTCATTTGTTTATTTTAACTTACAGCATGGAGCTTGGAGTCGGCTGGGAGACACAGGTCTTTGTCTAAGCTATGTAGCTTTATGCAAATTTAGTGTATTTAGTCCTGGAGTTCTCTGATTTACAACTATTTCATGGGGAAGAAGAAACAGAGAGAGAGAGAGAGATAATGAGAAAGTACAGTTAGAAGGGAAAGTAGTTTTTATGTTATAGAGCATAGTAGGGTAAGTGTAGTCTACAATATTTATTTTGAAATAACTACAGGAGAGTTTAATGGTCTCAATCACTGAAATGATATTTGAGGAGATGGAAGTATTAATCACCCTGGTTTGATCACAGCACAATGTATTATATGCATTGAGCTATAATACTGTAACCCATAAATAAGTGCTTTGTTGATTAAAATTTAAAAATTAACCACAATAACAGACTACCTCCAGCACTATTTTTAACATCTCTGTTGCTGAATTGTGTCCTTCAAGAACATATTTCCTAATGTACATAATGTACACTAGCAAACATATCAAAGTCATTGCTAAGCCAAACATGAGAAGGAGGGAGGGAGGGGGAGGAAACAGGGTGGGAATTGGGGAAGGGCTAAATGAGTGATGTGTGCATGTATGCCTCCACCATCTTGTACCCCATTAAGATGTAGGTGTACAATGCACCAGCAAAAAATTAAAAAGGAACATAATGTTGAATTCCTAACCCTTTCATACCTGTGAATGTTTACTTATTTGGGAATAGGGTTGTTAAAGATATAGTTTGGTAAGATTATATCGACTCTTAATTTTTTAATTAATTAATTTTTATTGGTGCACTATAGTCTCATATTATAATGTGAATCATGTTGACAATGGTATATATTCACACAGGACTTGTTGCCCTCCCTCACTTCCTCTTTTCCCTCCCTCCCAATACAGAGCGTCTAGGATAACAATGTTATATTCACATATATACACATATTTGAATATAGCATTTCCATTAATTAACCTCAGCATTTTTCCTCTCTTACCCTTTCTTTCTGACTCTGCTGAGGTTTCCCCTTCATTATCTGGAGTCCCTCTGGAATCCCTAAGACTCAGTAGCTTGAGCATATTAGAGAAAACACATGTCCCTTCTCTTTCTGTGCTTGGTTAATCTCACTTAATATAATGTTCTCCAGGTCTTTCCATCTTTTTGCAAATGACATGATTTTGTTCTTCTTTATTGCTAAGTAGAATTCCATTGTGTGTATTTCCCGTAATTTTGCAATCCATTCATCTGTTGATGGAGACCTAGTTTCCATATTTCGGTTCTTGCTAATTGTGCTGCTATGAACATAGGTATGCATATGTTACTGTAGTTCTCTGATTTCAACCCCTTTGAAAGGATTACCAGGAGTGGTATAGCTGGATCATATGGGTCCGCTATAGTTTGCTAAGGGATCTCCACACTGATCTCCATAGTGGCTGAACTAGTTTGCACTCCCATTAACAGTGTAAAAGAGTTCCTATTTCCCCACATCCTCACCAACATTTGTTGTTACTGGACTTTTTTATGTTTGCCACTCTGGGGGTCCATGAAATCTCAGTGTAGTTTTGATTTGCACCTCCCTAATTGTTAATGATGTTGAACATTTTTTTCACGAATCTATTAGGCATTTGTATCTTTTCTTTTGTGAAGTGTCTACTCAATTTAGTTTCCCATTTATTAATTGGGTTATTTGTTTTGCTAGTGTAGGTCTTTTGAGCTCTTTGTATATTCTGGATATTAGCCCTCTATCAGAATGGTGTCTGGTAAAGATCTTCTCCCCTTCTGTAGGTTTTTTCTTTAGATTCTTGATGGTTTCTTTGATGCGCAAAAACTTTTTAGTTTGATGCCATCCCATTTGTTAATTCTTGTTTAATTTCCTATGATTTGGAGGTCTTTTTGAGAAAGTTAATACCTGTGACTATGTATTGGAATGTTGAACCTATGCCCTCTTCTTATAGCTTCACAGTGTCTCTTGTGATTTCCAGGTCTTTGATTCATCTTGAGTTGATTCCTGTGCATGGTGAGAGGTAAGGATTTAGTTCCATCTTTCTACAAATGATAACCAGATCTCCCAGCACCATTTGTTGAAAATGCTATCTTTTCTCCAGTTTATTAATTTGGCCCCTTTGTCGAAGATCAATTGACTATATGTATGTGAGTTTGTTTCTCTATATTTTATTCTGTTCCATTGATCTTTGTGCTTGTTTTTGTGCCAATACTATGCTGTTTTAACTACTATTGCTCTGTAGTATAATTTTAAGTCAGGAATAGAAAATACCTTGCTTTTTCTCTTCTGATGTGTTTTAACTTAAAGTCTGTTTTATTGGATATCAGCGTTGCTACCCCTGTTGTTTTTTTGGTTTCCATTGGCATGATATATCTTTTTCCATCTCTTCACTTTTAGCCTATGGATATCTTTAGCTGTAAGGTGAATTTTTTTGCAAGCAGCATATAATTGGATTATGTTTTTTAATTCATATTGTCAATTTGTCTTTTAATTGGTGAGTTAATTTCTCTGACTTTCAGTGTTATTATTGAGATATATATATATATTTTTTTCCTGTCATTTTGTGTTCTGTATTCTGTTTGATATAATGTTACTTCTTCTTTACTTAATTGTCCCACTGATCAAATTAATCTCTTCTCTGGTTCTGAAATTTGCTTCTTTTTTTTCTTTATAATTTATTTCTTTAAGTATTTTCGCTAGGGCTGGCTTAGTATTCATTATATGTTTTAAGATTCTGCTTATCTTGAAACACTTTTATTTCTACATCAATTTTGAACAATAACCTTGCTGGATATAGAAGTTTTGGTTGGAAGTTGTTTTCTTTCAGAGTCTGGATCACATCCTACTAGTCTCTCCTGACATTCATGACTTGGGTTGTGACGTTTGGAGTGATTTTTATTGTTTTGCCCCGGATGTCACCTGTTCTTTTATTTGAACTGCTTTTAAGATTCTTTCCTTAGCTTCTGTTTTGGTCATTGGATTATTACATGGTATTGGGAGGTCCTTATTTGATCTTGTCTTAATGGTGTTCTGTATGTTTCATGTATGTGGACATCCAAGTCTCTTTCCATATTTGGGCAATTTTCTGAAAGTATTTTTCTGAACAGATTACAGATTCTCTTGGTCTGTATTTACATCCCTTCCTCAATGCCTTTTATCCATAAGTTAGGACATTTTATATTGTCACATAGTTGTTGGATGTTTAGGTTCTATTGTTATAATGCCCTTTGTTCTAATGATTAACCTATAGTAAGAGCCTTAGAGGCAATTGAAGCTTTTAGCCCTAAAACTATATATAGGCAATCAGTGCCTCTGTTTACCTCCTCTCTTCTGTGACCTGGCCTGGGTATAGGGAAGGTAAACTCTATGTGCCGCTTTGAAGCACCTGGTGGGGATTGATTGAGTCTGTATTGATTGTTAATAAGAGCTGTATTAATGACCAATAAGGATAAACTTTTATACTTAGGCAAACCAATAAAATCCTTTTCTCTGCCTCTAAGTTCTCAGCCAAGAGCTGCAGGCAGTATTGACCTTGGTCAGCTAAAAGTTAGCTGTTAGCCAAGTTAAACATGGAATGTTAAATTAAAGTTGTTAAGAGAACCCTATATTGATTACCAAGTACACAAAAGAGTTTTAGTCCAGGGCCTCCATACCCTACAGACAAGTTTACATAATAAATAACTTCTAGAAGATTGAGAAAAAAAGGCTAAACCTCCCCAAAGATGTAGGAGGATGGTACAGGCCTTCATCAAAGAGGATATATACCATGTGACTCCTGACTTTGTTAACCAAGTAACACATCTTGGTGATAACAAAGGCTTGCACTGAAGATGATGGGTGGGTCTACACCTCCATCAGGTCAGGGACAGATTAAAATAAAAACCAGTGGTCAAGCAGGATGGGAGACAGTGAATCCTTATAATCATAACAAAGGCTTGCAGAGATAATGGGTGGGCCTGCACCTGCATTAGGTCCAGGGGAGGTAAGAAGACTATTGGTTAAGACTATTGGAAGATAATGAATCCTTATCAAAACTCTTCTATGGTTGAAAACTCCAGTGTTTTACATTCAAGCCACTCCACTGTGTCCGTCTCTGATGCAGTGATTTATAGTTTTGTCCCATTTTTCTGCCTTTGTAATGATAAAATTTTCTTAAGCTCACAGCAGTATAGTTCTGGCTATTTTCCTAAACTAGTTAAGAACAAGAACCCACGTTGACATCTCAAGCCATTACAATTTTCAGTGGTGAGGGTTAGGTGAGGGAGGAGGAGCTGGGGTGTTGAGAACAGGAGCAGGGTAAAGTACAGGATATGATTAAGTTAAGTATGATGGGGTAGTATCTGGTTGAGATGAGAGATAGTGATAGAGTAGGATTTTTATAGTTAGTATAGAGTATTAGGTATGGAGATATGAAATAGCTTGAATATAAAACAAGGAGATACAGAAAGAGAAAAAAACAGTTTTGAGAGAGCAGATAGAATAGAGGGAGGAAGCTTGTATAAGGAATGCGGAAAGGAAACAAACATGCATAAAATATCAAAATAAGCAATAAAAACTAACAATAATAAGAGTGAATTAAAGACAAAACCAACCCAAAAGGCAAAAGCTAGTGACAGTGAGAAAGCAAAAGCAAAAACAAAACAAAACAAAAAACACCCCCCCCCCCAATAAAAACCGTACTGACAGTCTGTTTAATGTCTGTTCACTGTAGTAGGTTCTGGAGCATGTTCCAACATCTCTCATTTGCTCTGTGACCTATTGTCATTTTCTGAGTGTTTGTGCCCCTCCCTCGCCTCCCACTGCTTTGTGCTCAGGTGGCAGGGCGGCAGGTATTACTGTAAATGGGTTCCATGTGAGCACAATGTTCTGTGTATTTTTTGCCCTGGGTGCTGCGCTTTACAACCCTGGGCTCTGCATTTTACAGCCCTGAACTTTGTGCCTACATCCCCACACTGGGGGAGGGTGTCCAGTATAATCTCAGAGCAACTTCCTGTGACCCTGTGCTGGTACTGTGCCCTGGGCACTACGGAACTTTTCTATGTCTCTGTAGGTTCTATCCCAACCACCTCAGGGTTGGGCAGCCAGATCATAGCCTGCCGGGGTCCCTGTGGCTGCTCTGGGTGGTTGCCTGCTGAGAAACATGGATAACTTACTATTCTGTGGGCCTAGGTCCCTGGAGGACACAGTGCGCTGCTATGGGTGCCGGCTTCCAGTGAGTGCACAGGCATTTGCATCTTTTACTTTGTCCCTGAAGCATGGCGCTGATCACTTAAGATGTTGGAGTTCTGCCGCTGTTGACTTTGAAGTAACTCAAGTCTTTGGTTTTCTTGCCAGAATTTCTTGGGGGCTATGGAGCTGGCAGTCATGGTTTGTGCCTGCAGCCCAAGATGGCACCTGACGCCACACCAGGTTAGTTGTTCACTCAGGCTCTTTATTGTTGTCGATCTCGTGTCTGACTACTGGATATTATTCTACCGTGGTTCCCTTTTCTGTATTTTAATTAATATGTATCTTTGCTGCTTTGTTTTTCTTGTCAAGAAGCTGCCTTATTGGTAGTTGATTTTTGTTTGTTATAGCTACTGAGATGTGCTACATCTCACAGTCCACCATTTTCTTCTTCCTTATCTATTAATTTGATACAACTCATATGTTTATAAGATAGAAATTTGGACTAGACACAAAGGCCATGTGAAGTTGGAGGCAGAAATTGGAGTAATGGAGCCACAAGCCAATGAATGCTGTAAGAAACAAGAGGGAGAGAGGGATATAGGGAATCTCCTAGAGGATTTGTAGGAAGGGAGCAGGGGCCTGTCTTCATCTTGACTCCAAAATCCTAGGCTTTAGAACGGTGACAGTACATTTCTGTTGGGTTAAGTCTATGGTACATTGTTGTGGCAGCTCTAGGAAGTAATTATAAAACCTAAAAATTATTTTTGTGGCCTTGTATAAGGGTGCCATCTGTATGCCATAGGTAGTAGTCAAATCTTAGCCCTGGAGGCAGTGGATAATTTGGAATTAGTATTGGCTTTAATTGGTCGTTCTTGAGAGTCTGATGCTTAATAAAACGAGCCTTTGACTTTTTCATGTTAGAAGCATTCAGCCTCCAAAGGTTATTGATACTCACCTCCAAGTGTTATATAATTATTTTAATGTATTATTACAAAATGTGGATATAGCTTGGTGAGGGTACAATTGGCTGGGCATTGGAAAGATCTGATAACTCTCGGTTGCTAAATGATATCATATTCTCCCCTTATTCACACTCTGCAAGGAGCCATCAGGGCAGTAATTAATCAATAATGACCATGGCTCCTGTCCGAGTTCACAATCTCCAGTTCTGTTTGAACAGTAGTATGACAAAATGACTATAAAAAGGGTACCTACAGGGGACTGGCCAGGTAGACTTTAGTGCAGTGATACCAACTGCAGCTAGGCCAAAAACACCCGAGGAGTGGGTGCCCTGAGCGCCTCTCTGCTCATAGTAAAGAATAGGGCAGACATTGGCTTTCCCTCTGTGTACTGCATGGGGCAGAGAGGGGCTCAGCATCACGACAGTTCCTGTTTAACTGCAATGGTAATGTGCTATGAAGAATTGAAGCAAGAAGAGAGAGGGGAAACCTGAGTTGACAGTGGAGAAAGGAGGTCAGATAGGTGTCTGAGAAATCAGCACAAGACTCTCTTTCCAAAGAATGAGCAGGAAGCTCACAGCATTCATTCGATCCATCAGCGAATCCCCCGAGCTCTACCTTCAAACCTTTACGCAGCGGCCGTTTCATGACCTGAATTGCTAATATGTCGATGGCCGTTCTGGAGCGGCCACTTCAGCACTGGGACTATTTCAATGTCCGGCTAACTGCTCTCTTGCTTCCACTTTTTCCTTTGCAGTTTATTTTCATCTCAGTAGCCAGAATCATTCTTTAAAAATATGATTCTGATCTTGTCAGTTCTCTTCTCCAAAAACTCTTATGACTTCCTACCCTGGGGTAAAATCCAGATCCTTTAGAATGGCCAATAAGCCACTTTTCTGACCACCTCTGGTTGCCCTGTGCCTCCCCAGCTCTGCTTGAGTTCCTTTCTGTGTTGAGAATCCTCTGGGACTCTTGACACTTGCTGTTCACTGTGTCCCGCGTCCTTACCAAGATGGCCCACTGATTGGCTCACACGGCTATGCAATTCGTGTCTCTGTCAAATGTCATCTCCTTAGCAAAAGTCTTGCCTGATCGCCCAGAATAAAACGAAGACACCTGCCTTTTCCTCAATATGCCCTCGCCCTTCTCATCCTGTCTTATTATGTTCCTCTGTAGGACTGCGTCACCAACTGACAAAAGTCTACTTATTTTGTTACTGTTAAGTGTCATGAGAGAGGGAGGGCTTTTGTTTATCAAAACTCTTTGAGACAACTTTACTGAACAACTACCGCATACTAACACTAGTCGTCACATTTATGAAAGCGTGCAGGATGGGGAAACTGGGGAGATCCTCACAGGCAGAAAGGACTGCACAGCATGGGAAGGAACTTTGCTTGTTAGAAGAAGCGACAGGCCCTGGGTAGGGAGCACACTGCACAAGGAACATGGTAAAGGCCAGAAGGGCAGGGAGGGCCCAATCAGTGGGCTATTGAGACAAAGTAGAAATACTCAGGAAAATTAGGTAACCCCTGAATATTGAAAACATGGAGTTAGGATCCATATACACATTACAAAGGCCATCCTGATTGTGTGTGGAGAACAGGATGGGAAGGCAAAGGGGAGCCCTTGCAGTAGCAAGCTGGATGGAAAGTCCTGTAGCCTGGACTGATGCGGTGGGGTGGATAAGCTGATGTACAAGGTCAGAGATGTTTGGGCAACTGACAAGACCCTGTCAGAGGGAACTGGGACAGGATTCTGACATCAGCAAGGCTGGCTGCTTCTTCCCCTTCTGACTCTGAGATCTCCAGGAGGAAGAGGTTTGTGGGTATTGATACTGGGGACTGGTAGGGAAGATGATAAATTCTGGTTTAGATATATTGTCTTTAAACCAAGCCTGTTCTAACAGCCAGATCTATTTATCTAATCACCTAGTTGACATTTCTGTTCACATATGTATAGGAACCTTGAAGGTTGCATGTAGTGTCTTTGGATGGTATTTGAATTTGTGGGAGAGAACTTCTAAAGTGTGTGAGAAGCAAAGAGATGAGAGCCTGGCACCGACTCCTGAGATGTTTTTGCTTGTAACTCAGATTAGGTGGAAAAGAGAAATACCCAGAAGTTGGCCTTTGCCTCATAGAAATTCATTCCATCAATTGTAGCAGATGAAGAAATAGATGCTGAGATCAGTAATAGACTCGCTATACCTTGTGGGAAGTCAAGCTGTGGGACCAAAGGGAGTTCTTTCTTAACTAAGGTAGGGTAGAAAGAGTAATAAGTCACCATTAGAAGACATCATGTGGCAGGGTGTGGGGAATATGGTTTTAATCCTAGTACTTGCCAGGCTCAGAGAAGAGGATAACAGATTCAAGGTCAGTCTCAGCAAATTAGTGAGACCTTGTTTCAAAATTAAAAGCACAAAAAATGAAGAGCAAAATAGGACTGGGGGTGTATCTCAGAAAAAAATGCCTCTGGGCTTCAATATTCAGGGGAGGGGAGGGGGGGAGGGGAGGGGAGGGGAGGGGAGGGGGAGAGAGAGAGAGAGAGAGAGAGAGAGAGAGAGAGAGAAGTGAACACTCAATAGGGTACTTAGTTTATGTTACCATTATTTTTTATTACTTTTTATTTGGAAACAGGGTCTCCTAAGCCAGCGAGGCTGGCTTTGAACCTGCGTGATCCTCCTGTCTCAGCCTCCCAAGCGCGAGGATTACAAGTGTGCACCACCATGCTCAGATCCCACTCTACTTTCATGACTCTAGAAAGATTCCTACAATTTGCAAAGTTTTTTAGAATGTTTATAATGGCATCTTGGCCGGGAGTGGTGGGCACGCTTATAATCCCCGTGCTTGGGAAGCTGAGACAGGAGGATCGTGCAGGTTTGAAGCCAGCCATGCTGGCTTAAGAGACCCTGTTTCCAAATATAAAAAAAAAAAAGTATAAAATAGGTCTGGGAGTATAGCCCAGAGGTAGAAAGGCTTCCAGGAACCCCAGTACCACAAAAAAACAAACAAAGAAACAAAGAAAGAAAGAAACAAACAAACAAATGTGGCGTCTTCATTTTATTCTATCCATCTTTTCTATCCAATGCCTTTTTCTAGCGATATGTGAAACTCATGTGTCTGTAACTGTTAACACTCTCAGTATACAATAAATTGTTGATAGGAATACATTTAAATAGAGCGTGCAGAATGCGACAGAAGTGCATTTTTCAAAGTTTAATCCTTGCTACTTCTTCACGTGTTCTAGAGGGAACAGTAACTCTCACTACTCTTCAGATAGAAGAACAGATTCAGCTCATTAGCATTCTTCTCCTTGCAGCAGGGCAAAGTACTGCAGTCAGTTATGCTCACCAGCACTCCCACAGACCTCTATGAACAAGGACGGCTCTCAGAACCATTTAAAGCAGCTTCTACCAACTTCTTAAAGGATGTAGAAGCCAGTTAGAACAGATCATACACTACAAACGTAGATCCCATGGAGAACCTGCCAAATCCGTGTTGTTAGATCCTCCAAGTCTTCTCAGAACAGCCTTGTTATCTCTCTAGAGTCATAGGAAAACTATAAGCTTGTACTTTATTACACTTTATGAGGCATCTCAGGTCCTTCTCTCTCTCCTGCAAACAACTTTTGAGTCAAACTGTACTTGGGCTCCAATTGCCTGGTGAAAAAATAGGTCAGTGCTGGTCATGTTTAGCATTCTTCTCCCTTCCCCTTTGGGATAGAATCTGCTCTCAGACAATTTTTCACAGAGAATAAGGATTAGTGCCTCTTTATCAATGTTGTCCATATCCCCACTCAGTATACTTTATTATCACTGCCAGAAGGAGCTTCTCAAAGGCTGAGTTGTAGAACTGTTAAAAAAAAAATCAAGCTCCCCAAAGCCACGGAAAATTGAAATGTCACTCTTTACAAGCAGTTTTAGGAGGGAGACGAAGCATTTACTTCAATACAGACCATCCATTCTCTGGCCTAGTTTAAAAACTTTCAAAATCAATTTTAAATCTTTTCTTTATGGCTTTCATATCCCATCCATATCATTCAATTTTTAGTATAAAACTGCATTGGCCAAGCAATTGGGGCTGGGCAGGGTGGGGCCAAGGGAGTCTAGTGATGGGTTTGTGGTCCAGGCTTTGAGCCTCCTGCATCTCGCAGCCCATGAACTGGCCTGGCTGCTGGCCTTAGTGCTAGCCCCAGATGCATTAAGCCTGCCTGCTGTTTGGCAGACATTTCCTTTTGTTTGTTCTCAGAGTGCTGCTCTAATAACCCTCCTCAAGGCCAAATTAGATTTATATGGGAGGGGAAGTCAGCTAGAGGCTTCAGAATGACTATGCTAATTAGAAACCAAAATATAAACAGCAACTCCACATGGACATATTAAATAGGCCAGCATCCTCCATAGCAAATCAAATTAAGAGAAATCCCATTATCTTGCTCAGGGCTTCTGCTTTCTTCCTTTTTTTCCTGACCGCCTGCTTTAGTGTTTGAGCAAAATGAGTGTATGGAGATATTTCAGTACAGATCTGGTTCTAAACTACAGCCCTATCCCCAATTACAATACTATCAAGATATTTTTCACAATTAAAATTAACTGATTTATTTTCTATCCACTGTAAGTTTATATCATCCTCTAAAGATTTTAGATTTCTAATGAAGCTTCAAATATTTTATTTATCCTTACCATAGTTTGGCTTCAGTGTAAACTACTTCCCCCCAAAGTATTCTGAACATCTCTGTGAAAAGCCCCCCGTGTCCTAGGAGAGTTCATGTTTATGAATATCAGCTACAGGAAATGAATATTCCATCTGTTAATCTCTAATCTTGTGCGGTTGGGCTGATTCTGCAGAGAAATATAAAATGAAAGTAGCCTGTCTCTTTTTAAAAAGAGCCAGTATTGGTAGCCAGGAAGTTTCAGGAACTTAATATTGAAGGTAATGAATAGTTGGGAAAGGCAGTCAGTTTTGTAGCCCATAGTTGCTGATCTAGTAACAGGAGAAATCTGGGAAGGGAGTCTTCTCAGGGGTAAGAAGGACAGGTCTTCGATGGGCATCCCTCAGGGCTTCTCATGTACCAGGCAACACAAAGAGGCAGGTGTGCTAAAGCTGCATGCAGTGAAGAATCTCAGCCCTTTTCTTTCAACTTCCTGTAAAAATGTGCCTTTCATAACTCATAGAATTTCCATTAGGACTGTGACACAGGTACTCTGTTGACATAATGGAGAGCAAGCTGGCAGTCACTGAGGGAGGAGTAAGATATTGCAGGAATGCAAGCCCCAAGCAAACCAGCTTGCTGGCGCCTGAGGCAGCCGGGGCTGTACAGTGCTCATTGGGTTGTCTCTGTGGAGCTGAGCACGAAGGTGTACTTGTGCACACCATCCTAGGCTCAGTGTATTATCACAGGTCAACTCTCTGCTCCTTTCACGTGAGGATCCTTAGTTCCTTTTTATTCCTTTGGAAAAGAAATTCCATTGCAAACTTACAAGTCAGTGCCAAACCAACCTATTGAGGCCAGAAAATAATAGAAGAACTTTGGCAAAGAGCAGGAGGGCAGGCACTCCAGTAGCCAACAAGAATTCTAGTCCCTGGTATTGTATAATGATGGCCATCTTTTCAGCTCCATGGTAGACTCATGCTTTTGTGTCTCTCCTGATATTTGGATTGTTCTTTCTTAAGGAAATGTGAAGCCTACTGGTTCTTCTAGGAAGGGCTGAGAGGAGTGTGTATAGAAAAGAAATTTCAGGTTTTATGATGATTCCTGTTGTGAATGAAAGGAAGGGTCTCCCCATTCACTCATCCTCTAACACTCCAGAGAAGATCCTTGCATTGGTCCATCGGTCCTTTTCTGTGGTTTCTTGAGGCAAAGGCTCTCTCCTTGGCCCAAATTTAGCCAGTTTTCTGAGGACTCTTCTTGACTAAGCCTCAAATTTGAACCTTATTATGTCTTCAGCTTACCTGGATTATTTATAGCAAAAACCTCTGTCAACTCAGCAAGAATCCCCCCACCCATAATATCTGATCAAATTGCTCACCCCACCCCACAGCTGGTAACTGATCACCCTGGCTTGCCTTCAGCAGGAATATTAAACAGATTTAGCAAAAATATCTCTGCCCTCAAAGTCTCCTCAATATTTTTTCTATGTATAAAATGGTCCTTGTCTGCCTGCTCTTTGGCTATAAAACCCCAGCTGTTTTTTGTTTTTACTATATTTGGAGCTGAGCTCCATTTCTCCCTACACTTGTGAGTTTTAACACCTATTTCAACAGTTCTGAGTAATGTCTTCCTTACTGTTTTCACAAGTGTCAGAATAATAAAGGAATGCTCTTGTCTGATAGAGAAAAACCAGTTGCAAAAATTAAGTATCTGAACAATACCTTACTTACACTAAGTTCTGTGTGCATATTTATCTATCTACCTGTCTTTCTATCCTATCTTTCTTTCTTTCTTTCTTTCTTTCTTTCTTTCTTTCTTTCTTTCTTTCTTTCTTTCTTTCTTCTGTCTGTCTATCTATCTATCTATCTATCTATCATCTATCTAATCTATCATCTATCTAGCTCCACATACATATTAATCAGGAGGTTTTCACTATCACTGCCTTCAGGATAAAATTTCTAAATCCTTGAGAAGCATACAAAATTTTCTTAATTGGGTCTTTTTTTCATATCCATTACTTTCCACCCAAACATCCATTTATCCCTCCTTTAGTCTGAAGGCCCAAGTCATGCAAACAGGCCATATTTGGCCACGTTCCATTCTGAGAGCCAATGATCAGATTTGGCTATTTATGTTAAGTAAAATTAAGTAAAATTAAAAAATTCTTAGTAATAATTGCCATATTTCTAGTGCTCAAGTATACTCATGTGGCTAGTGGCTATGATATTAGAAATGGCAGAAGATTTCCATTATCATAGAAAGTTCTTTGGATAGTACTGCTTCAGATAATTCTAACTCGCTAGAACAAGTATAGATGGTTCTCATAGCAAGGCTTGCAAAAGCACAGGTAGTGTGGAGACTGTCTGAGATTCACTTGTCACTATACATGACACATTGTAAGAACTTAAGTGTTATGTTACTATTTAGTATAAGACTTGTTTCTTTAATTGTAAAAAATTTATTGGGATATGGAATGAGGAGAAAAAATTACTACTTTCTACAAGATATTTTTTAAAAAGCATTATTCTTACACCAGCTAAGAATTTGTTAATTATGGGAAAAGGAAGGTATATTTACAGCCTAAGAACTTAATATAAGGCTTTGTTTTAAGACTTGTATTCAAGTTGGATGTAAAAAATAACTCTTTATGGTCAGAAGGATGTGTGTTGAGAAATAAAGAAGAATAGCTCAAAATTATTCTTTAGGCTTTTGAAAAGAAGTAGCAGTAATATCCTCAATGTATTAGACATAGAGTCATTGGAAAAGGTCTCATTGATGCAATAGATGTTCCTTCTTTTAATTTTATCAGTCTGCAAAATTCATGAGGTTAATAAGTATTAAAATTCTCATTACTGTACCATATCAGATAGGGATGTAGCTCGAGGGTGTAATAAACTAGTTCTATTGTTGAAACTCCATCAAAAAGCAAGACTGCACTTACCCTGCATTATAAAAACTCTTATATCTCTCTGCATACAAGTTAATGTAATGAAAAATATTACATGTGGGGTTTCTGAAAGCTCACAATTCAAATCCTGAAACTCATTGACTTCACATATAAAGTTATAGCAGGTGGCTATTAGATTTTGAAAGAGATTCACTGTCAGCAAAATGTTATTGGTCTAGCTATAGATATATTGGGCAGTAATATCATATATCATTTATCTCTTTTAAAAAACAGTGGATGACTTAGCCAAAGCAATACAAGTTCCAAGTACTTACACAATATAGCTGTTACCTCTCCTTTCTGTGAGGGTTATAAATCAATATTGATAAGGCATAATAACTGTCCATTCTCTTTCAGCAAGAAGTGAAAAAGTTTCTCCTATACATTTTCTTATGCATTTCTGTATATAGTTTCTACTAATTCCCCTGCATGTAATTTTCTGCCTCAGACCTTCTCAGCTTTTTCTGGGAATCCACATTAGTCTTAGCTAACTGTCAACTACATCATTGCCCTTCTCAAATACCATTCTTCTTTAACAAATAAAAAGACAAATTACCACTAGAGATTCATCTGTGGACTCTTTACTGTAAAAGAAAGCTGAATGGGCAAAGTCCTAAATAGAAATTTAAGTCATTTTTATAGAATGAGATATTTTCTCATCAATTCACAGGTAGGGATGGTACATAGGGAAGATGCTGTACTATTTGCCTACGTCTTTTTTATTTTTTAACCAATGTCTAATTTTCAAGGAGCATACAGGATTCCATCTGTGGTCTTGAGATTAAGTTCTTACACCAGCGAATAAATAGTGACTTCTCATGAGTCTAAGCCCTCAGATTGATGTAAGTGGGACTATGACTCATTTTTGGCAAATGAGCTATGGATCCAGAAGGCTCTTCCTCTTTCCGTCTGTCAGAAACTCCCATGAGCTCTCTGGAATTGAAAACTCATGGGCAAAGTTCAACATATTTTTGTGTGTGTGTGGTACTGGGGTTCCTGGAAACCCTTCTACCTCTGGGCTACACTCCCAGACCTATTTTTTATATTTTTATTTGGAAACAGGGTCTCTAAAGCCAGCGTGGCTGGCTCCAAACCTGCGCGATCCTCCTGTCTCCGCCTCCCAAGCGCGGGGATTACAAGCGTGCGCCACCACGCCTGGCAAAGTTCAACATTATAAAGATAGACACAAGTAAAACTCTTGGGCCCATGATATCAGTGTTGTCATTGAATTATGACTCAAGAATTCTAATTATGTGAATGAAATAAACCTCCATAAAAAAAAACCTCTAAACTGGATTTTCTTATAAGCAGGAAGCATTCCCAATCAACACAGGTGCTGATAGGCTTTAGCATTCTCAGTTATGTTGTATTCTTTGCAGCCCAAACAATATTGCTATTGCTGGACTCCAGCGCTCTTTACCATGGTTGGGTGTGAGCAAACAGCAGCCAGACTTTGTCTAAATCAGGCATCTGTAACTTTCTTACCTCTTAAATTCTCAGAGGGCCTTGCATTTAGAAGCTCTATGAGAGGAACTGTATAGACACATCATTAAAATGGGAAAACTGCTCCCTGTGCTGTCGGGGCAGGCTCCCTGGGGTTTATATGACGAGAAGGGATGAGAAGCTTGGGCTTACAGGTTTGCACTGGACCGGTGCGTTATCATTCAGCACTCTGTTGCTTCCATCTCATCTCCCTTTGTATTGTGCACTTGGTTTCCCCTTTCATTCTGACTCATCCATCCTGTGTCTATTCCCCTTTCCTAAGTATAACATTTCATGGGCCAGAATACAGGTGAAAACAAAGCTTATTAGTATTAAAACTTAGTATTCTGTAGGATTGTCCTTATCAGGTTCTCATAAAGTATGAGTCGTAAAATACTCCTCCAAAGGCTTCAAACTCAAACAGGCTACTGAGTCAATTGGTCACTTCAGGTTAAAATAAGGACAAATTCAGGTTTTTATCTTACTTCTATTTCTGCTACTCTAAGCTTACAACGCTGGTGTCAAGAGAATTGAAAAAGCAAATGCCCAGCAGTGTTGTGGAGATGAAAAACAGAGAAGGTGGCTGTGCCTGACTTGGTCTATGGTTCGCTTCACATCCTAAACCCTTACCTGGAGCTCCACAACGGTGCCTCCCTTGGTGTGTGTACACAGATGGTTTTTTACCATGTGTATACATTGGTTCGTTCTTCAAACAATACATAAAGATATAAAAACATGGATTTCAAATCTTTCTAAGCTCCAGCCCTACCACCAAGAGGCAAGAACTTAATCTATTGTTTGTGTCATAACTTTAAAGCTGATAAATCAAGAAATAAAAAGAATGAGTATTTAGATAGGATTTATTGTGTCTGCCAGAAAAGATGAAGAATTTACTAAATTTACCAAAGGAACCTCTTACCTCTTCTTCCAAATCTGTTAATTATAGTTACAGAAAAGATTGTAAATGTCAAAGCTTGATTTAAAAATAAATGATAACTAAGTCATCCATGCTTTATTTTATAGATTCAACCCACAGTTAATGAGTGGCATTTATCATATTATGTAAATTTTCTTTTAAAAGCAATTAATATGAATGGGTTCTTACAGAAGTAGACAATCCCAGATTATTGAAACATTGCTGCTTAAAGGAGAACTTTCTAAGTGTTAAGGTCTAATACATTTTATTAATCTTCTTATATCTAACTTTTCTGGGTTCTCATAACCAACTCCTTTTCTTGACTAGAGATGGTACATCTCCTTCTGCGGCTAGACAGAGAAAATACTGCAAATCCCTTTTTTGTTTTTTTCCTTTACATCCTGTCCACACACTGAAGAAAGTTTAATAAAGGGTTTATTCACAAAAATACCTTGTTGGATGTGATAGCTTGTTTCTACTAGATCTTTCTGTCTGTCTCTCTGTCTCTGTCTCTGTCTCTCTTTGTGTGTTACTGGGGACTGAATCCATTCACAGGGGCATTCTATTTCTGAGCCCTGTTTTATATTTTTGTTTTGAATAGGGTCTCAGTTACTGAATGCCTTGATAAGTTGCTGAGGCTAGCCTTGATCCTGTGATCCTCCTATTTCAGTTTCCCAAATACTGGGATTATAGGCACTGGCCACCACCACCCATGGACTTTAACTTTAAAGCCTATTTGAGCCAAATTATCACTCATATGTAAAGGTATAAGTTCAAAACTTTTACTGAGAACTGTGATATACCAAATACACAAACCATAAAACAAATCACAATTGGTAAACATCATTGTTCTTACAGTGTCTGACATCAGGTAGTATTGTTATTTACAATAAGATTTCTTCCTGAAAGCTGGTGTGATTTAGAAATTCCAAGACCAATAAAGTTCTCAATGTGTGTTTAGATATGCATTGAATTTTATTTATTCTATTCAGTGCTTGGGTGATTCTTTCAATAAGAACATCTTAAATTAAAATTAATTTTATAAAACATTTATTAAAGCAACACATTTATAGGGTTAAAATGACAAATAGTTCAAAAAGACTTAAGAACAAATGATGATCGCTCACCTCACCCATTCCGTCATACTCTACCAGTGGTCCCTACAGGTAAACATCTTCCAAGTCTTAGCTCTTTTTCCTGGAATTTACCTCTGCACAGGAAAGTAGTATATATTTTTTTCTATCTCTTGGTTTATGGACATTGATTAATTCAGCCTTTTATCCATACCCTTAATCTACCCATTCCCATGACTTTTTCAACATCATTATCACATTTTTGTTAAATAAAGTAAGCCTTTATAACATGCCTATACCACAATATTGATCTCTTCTGAGTCAGGTAATATACTAGAGTTGAGATTCTTTTCTTGTTTAATGGTTAATATTTTGTATATCGTTTCTCTTAAAAATGCAAACATGCTGATTTTTTATAAGTGCCCAAATTCAAATATATAAGTGCCATCCTTTCCCTAGATATGTTTCCTGTGCAATGTTCTGTTTTCTAACACCAGTCAGGATCGATGAATCTCTGGGCATGACTTATTACTCATTTGCGACTTTCTTTCTCTGCTCTCTAATATTTAGGTCCTCTTTCTTGACCCGTATATCCTAGTGTTGTTGTTGTTATCATTGTTTATAACCTTGGTTTGATGGACTAGATCCTCCAGTAGCATCTGAGAGAAGGTGCATAAGGTGAATTTTAGTTCCGGGTCTGAAAATGTCTTTTTCAACCTGGATTTTTCTGTCTATATATATCACCAATGAAGAATATGGGAAGAGCAGCAATTTTTTTCTTTAGAATTTTAGGCATTGTTCGATTGCCTTTAGATATCTAATGTTGATGCTATTTTGAAGACATTCTAATTCTCATTCCTTTTCTTTGGTGACTTTTTTCTCTCCTTTGAAAAATTTAAGAGCCTTATTATCTCTGTTGTTTAGTGATGTAATTTAGGGTCGTCAGTGCTTTATAGGTTTCTCAGTTATTTAAAGAGGCAATTAACTATATTCTTATCTTAGTGATTATAAAAACTGTCATCTTTAGGATGGAATGTAAAGTTTGATGCCCAGGTAGGAAGAAAGAACTTGTGTATGCAGTGAGTTGGCTCGATGCCATATTTTAATGAACAAATGTGTGATGTTCCAAAGCACTAAATTTAAGACGTACTTCATATCTAGTTTTTAAAAATCTATTATTAGTTACTTTTTCCTTAAAATGGCAATTGATCACCTTCAATTCCATAGAGTTAAGATGGCAAGTGGAAATTTTTAATGAGGCTAGTAAGGGAACAATTTTTAAGCCAAAAATTCATATTTGATTAACACTGTTAAATAGAATTTTATTATTTATCACATTTTAAAATAAGCTTGTAAATTTTCTTTGGTTTCACAACTGCATAAAATTTTTATTTCAACATTTGCTAACTTACTATTATGTGGAGGGTACTACTTTGTTTATGACCAACTATCAACTACACAGCACAAACATCTCAGTTTATATTTACTATATTATAAGCTTTATGAAGAGTTTGTTTGAAGCTAAGTTATTAGAATATTTTATATAATACAAATTTAACATATATTTATATTTATAATTTTTTTATTGGTGCATTGTAGTCATACATCTTAATGGGGCACAAGATGGTGAAGACATACATGCGCACATTGCTTTTTTAGCCCTTCCCCAGTTCCCTCCCAATTCCCTTCTCTTCCCTCCTTCTCATGTTTGGCTTAGTGATTGACATTGATATGTTTGTTAAAGTACATCCTGTGCATTAGAGGAATTTCTCTCTTTCCCCCTCTCATCCTCTCAGTTGGGCCATCTTATTTGCTCATCTATGGTTTCTCCTCTTTCTTCTAGAGCTCCTCCTATGACCCTTTCCCCCCCTAGCTTCCACATATTAGGGAGAGCATCCGATTTCTTATTTTTTTGTGACTGACTAATCTCACTTAGCATAATGTCCTCCAGTTCCATCCATTTCCCTGTTAGTGATGTAACTGTGTTTTCCTTTATGACTGAGTAAAATTCCATGGTGTACATATCCCATAGTTTTGTATCCATTCATCTGTTGATGGACATCTTGGCTGGTTCCATAGCTTAACAATGGTTAATTGTGCAGGTATGAACATAGATATGCATGCATTAGTTTGGTACTCTGGCTATATTTATAAATTTAAGTTAACTCTGGGTTACTGCAAGAATTCTCCCTGCTAATCGGGTCTGCAAAAATTTGAGAAGCACTTTCATGCCTCATACAGGAGCTTTCTTCAAACTTTTCATATTCTCCTTACTGACTCAGAGTAGAAAAAAAAACTTTGAGATTGGCTCACTTCCTTATCTTATTCTAATTATCCCTTTAGCTATCAGTTTCTTCATCTATAAAATGAGAGGGCACAGATTTACATCAGAAGAGGTAGAGCCAAGGGTATGAGGGAAATAGTATGTTCTCAGAGGCATAGCCATCTTCTTTAATTCTTTTATTGTTTTCTCAGAAAGGGACAGAAATACTGTTCTGAAGGAAATGTTCACTTTCATGGATGACATGGCCATGCATATAATCTTCTGCACCTGGGTAGCACCAAGACACACAGAAAACAGCCCAACCTCAACAAGACCAGAGACCAAAGTTATAGGCAAGGGCATGTCTCCTATAAGATAGAAGTCAGTATGGCAATTGCTTTTCTTCCATATATTTATTTGACACACTTCTTCACATTTTCATATCTGTAGATTCAATAATTGAGGCAAAACTTTCCCTGGTTGCCAGAGAGGACTCCCAGGGGAGAAATGGACCCCAGTACAATGCTTTTGTGAAAGAAATCAAATACAAAAAAAGTCAATTGTAGTAGGCACAATCTGGATGAAATATCATACCTTTTTTGTGTGTGTGGTCTTGGGGATTCTCCTCCAAGCCACACCCCAACCCTATTTTAATTTTTATTTTGAAACAGAGTCTTGCTAAATTGCTGGGGGCATCTCTAAGTTGCTGAGGCTGGCTCTGAACCTGCAATCCTCCTGTCTCAGCCTCCCAAGAACTGAAATTAAAGGCACATACCACTGTGCCCAGTAGTATGCCTTACTTAAAATGGAAATGACATCTGCTTATTGCCAACTTGTATGCGGTTCCCTTCACTTTTGTGTTTAAGGGGTAAAACAGGTGGCTGGCCTTGGGGAAGTGGAGTTCAGACTATAAGAATCCCTACTGGCAGTCCTCTTGAGAGTTAATGGCTGATGTGAATGGGAGCAGTGACCAGCCTCCATTTCATCTTCCCGTTGTCTACCAGAGTAGCATGTAATCTAGTCTAGGCATCTGCATTTGGAGGCAAAACATGCCAATGATTTTTATTGATTTACAGCTTTCATAGGTAGGCCATCTTGCCAGGCCAGCATATGGAAATTTAGATAAGGAAATGATTGCAGGGACAGGAAAAGGGCTTCTCTATTTGGAAAAGAATGTGTAGACCTTAAAAAAAAAAAGAACAGGCACTTGGTATTTCAGAGTTTAAGTGCACCAAAGACGAATTATGCAGTCGCTGCAATGGAAATTGATTACTAAGCCTTCGATGAGTCACATGCCTTAGGAATTAAGTACTCTAATCTGTTATTGTCAGTATCCTGATGGGTCAACCAAGCTGTGAATAGGAATTTGCATTAAATTGATTTGAGTGTTTTTTCTTGAACTAACATCACTCAATCAAGAGACACATTCAGACAGAGTGAGATAAGTCTGACTGAATTTGATTTGGAAAAGCAAAGTAGCAAGGGATTAGCAGGCAGAATTTAAAAGCATCATAAAGCCGGCACTCCAGGCTAGTCTGGGGAAAACAGGCGGGTAGGTCTCTGTGCCACAAATATAGTGTATATAATCAAGGAAATTTGTTTTTAGCTGTGTAGCACATTGAAATAGTCATGGATTACAAAAGCCAACAGGTAAACAGAAAGTTTCTTCTTGGAGGATTTCAGAAGATCTGAATCAGAAAGGACAAAGTGTTTGTCATCTGTCTCATGGTCAACCATCTGTATTTCTAGTGGATATTTGCCATGCAGTGATCTTTTGATTTCAGAATTCCACTTGCTTTGCATGGAAATAAGCTTTTATATAGAACGTAAATAAACTCGACAATCTCAGATCCATTCAGGTCAAACGTTATATAATTCTTTGACTAGAAAAATATCATCCAGCACCAAATTTCCCTTAAACGTCAGATGCTATTTGCAGGTCAGATGTTAGGATTCACAAGATGCCTCAGCTACACCTCACACCTGCTCACAACATATAAATAACTGATGGTTTAGGGAAGGTGTAAATACCCAGGGGTGACAAGTGGGTTTTAAAGTTGTGGGATGGATCTTTGACAAGAATTGAAAGTTGACGTTTATGTTGAGTGAATACCTACAGTTCAGGAAGAAGCACATATTAATGTTAAAAGTGATTCTCACTCACATATTATGAATGAAGTAAATGGGTCCTTTTTATCTTCTAGTAACCACTCATATGCATATGCTAATAAGATTCAGATACCTTTTTATTTTTATTTTTTATTTTTGTAGTACTGTAGATGGAATCCAGGGGCATTCTAACTTTAAGCCACACCCCCCCCCAGCCCTAATTGTTTTATTCTTTATTTTGAAACAGGGTCTCGCTGAGTTATAATGGGCCTCACTAAGTATTCGTGAACCACAATCCTCTTGTCTTAGCCTCGTAAATGCTAGGATTACATTCGTGTGCCATCACACCCAGCAGATATCTTTCTAGAATGGTTGGAAAAGGGCATTGACAATTTGATGGGCAATCCTTTACAGTAAGAGATAAATTTGAATTCTTAGAAAACCTACAGTAGCCTTAGATTTTTAACCTGCTCTAAGTAAGTGAAACTACATGCCTTCATTAAAAACAAACCAACCAAAAATCTTACTTGGAAATATTGTACTATTGCTCTTAACCAGTTAAAAGATATTTAGAAAGACCATCACTAACTACTGCTATATTAACCTATATTAATCACTACGAAGAACATTTGTTAAAGATGTGAGGTTACTGGCTTACTGATGGAGCAGGACTTACGGGAGGAATAGCTGACCTCTTATTGGTGTTGAGAGTCCTCCATTTTCATCCTGTCTACTCCCAGGGTTCCCATGGTAACACTATCAGGGTGTCCTAACTGTTGATCATGCCTGCCAGAAGTTGGAGAGGTATCTCAGAACATAGACATCTGCATTGCCACGTGCGTTTTCTATGACTCTCTCTCTCTGCCATCTTCAGGACAACAAAATTACTGGCGCTCAGTGTGTCTTTAATCACACTGTGAGTTAGTATTCCCAGGACATACATCTTTAGGCGTTTTAGTCTGTGACTTTGCTTGGTTTAAAACGCAGAAAGTGTTTCTTAAAGAATCAATATCTTTATCTTAAAAGTTACTTACTTTGTCCCTTGAACTTTGGTTTTAAGCAGAAATTGGTGAAGTTTTGGAGACATACTGTTTGTACAAGAAATATTCACTGTTTGAAAATGTTACCATTTGAGATGTTACTATTTGAGGATAATAGCAATCAATATTTTTCCTCAGTGTAAATTAGGTTTTTTTTCCCCAATCTAACTCCATTCAACTTGATTCACAGGTTCTGTTGAATTCTTGTTTACATTGGAAACCTAACTACTAAAATCCCAAAACACTGTACTAAAGAATAAAATTACTTTATTATAATGCTCTAGTGAATGCATAGATATACTGAAGCCCAGAATGATAAAGCTTATGTAGAAGTCAAGAAAAAGGAGTTGAGGATTAATTTCCAAGGATATAAAATGTTTAGTTAGAAAATAATTTTGAAATAGCATTAAATCCTTACCTACTAAACCTATAGCAAGAGCCTAGGAAAATAAATCTAGAGAGAGCATATCTGTGTGTTTCCAGGGCTCTCAGGACATGATCTCATCATAGATTCTCAAAGTTGGGGAGACTCCCTCCAGGGGAGGGGAGCACTGAGCAGTAGGAAGAGGGTGAGGGATGATAGTAGCCTCTGGTGCAGCTGAGGAGGCACTGAATAAAAATAAGTGGGCAGTGGAAGTACCCAGGGGGGTGCTGAGTAATTGTTTTTAAAAGGGGTATATAAGTAAGTTTGGGACTGCATGTTAGATTGTAAGTATCCAGTGAGTCTAAGATGTTAATTTTAGGAGGCACAGGGTTACACCAAAGATGTGTGCCACAAGGATAAAAATGGAATGAAATGAAATGGTAAGAATTCATGGGCTAACATATACAGTGGAGACAACAGCACTCCCATCCAATTACTACTTTTTTTTTTTTTTTTTTTGGTGGTACTGGAGTTCCTGGAAGCCCTTCTACCTCCAGGCTACACTCCCAGACCTATTTTCACATTTTTTTTTTTTTAATTTGGAAACAGGGTCTCCTAAGCCAGCACGCGCAGCTGGCTTCGAACCTGCGCGATCCTCCTGTCTCTGCCTCCCAAGCGCGGGGATTACAAGCGTGCGCCAATTACTATTAATATTGGAAGGAATTGGGCTGAGGAAAAACTTGGCTCTCATTCCCTCAGCCATTAGGGGACTCCATTGAATGTATGATGTTTCTCTAAAGATCCCTTCCCTCATTCTACATCCGTCCCCATATTCTGATTCTAAAGAAAAGATAAACAGCTGGTCAGTGTTTATACAGACATCACAGTCTGAGTTTCCAGTTTTACTTATAGTGACCTTCAACAAGAAGAAATAGAGGTAAGCAGAAACATAAGCTAAATTGTGGTTTCCCCCTTCTTAAGAATTCCTGAAAAATAAATCCTATAGATTACCTTTAACTGTGTATAAGGTGATGTGATATAAAATTATTAAGTTTACAAATGCATAAATCTAGTTTTATATTTTTATTTTATTTATTTTTGTTGCTACTGGGGTTCATGGAAACCCTTCTACCTCCGGGCTACACTCCCAGACCTATTTTGTTATATTTTTATTTCAAAACAGGGTCTCTTAAGCCAGCGAGGCTGGCTTCGAACCGGCATGATCCTCCTGTCTCTGCCTCCCAAGCGCGGGGATTACAAGTGTGCACCACCACGCCCGGCCAGTTTTATATTTTTATTATTGACACCATAGAAATAAAAATATTTAATAACAAATCTAAAATTCAGCAGGAAGTAGTAAATACAATACTATGTTCCAGGTTCTAGAATACTTAATAACCATATCCACATGTTAGGCATTATTTTAAGTGGGACAAAACTTTTGTAAACATTAAACTATCCAGAGCTTTTCCTCTGATGTGTCTGAGCCCATGGTTATCATGCCCTTCTCAGGGTAGGGTCTTAGTACTTGACTATGTGTAGCTGCGATTGGGCAACTGAGTCCCAAATAGTGCTCAAGTTGGTCATCTATGTAAACACAGCCTTGTCTCTTTCTTTATGACCAGGGTCAGCTTTCCCTACCATACTCGTGATTCTTTATTTGCTAGCTCAGAAAAATAAGGAGTCCAGAGGACCCATAAACTAACTGTAGCTTATAATTCCATGGGATACCTGCTATATTTTCTATAAGATTGTTAGTCATTTGGGTACCAGGACCTTTCCATGCTGTTACCTTGCAAGGAGTTGCAGAGAAAGAAGCATAATTTAAACTGCCTCCCCCAATACCCCATGAAACATTGGGAGTTAGGTAAGTGACCATGATTGGGTCTATTATTTGATTGAGCTTTTGGTAATCTTAAGCCATCCACAGATATCTGCTCTGCTTTTGTAGGGACCAGATGGTGAATTACACAAAGACGTAATGGATATCACCATCCTTGCATCTTTAGAGGGTGGCACTGACATTCACTATCCCCTCTTCAAGATGTGATATTGTTTTTGATTTGCTACTTTGGCTATAAGTGGAGCAGTTTTAAAAGTTTCACTTAGTTTATAGGATTAAAATGATCACTGGGGAAGAAAAGAACCCCAATATGGAAGATGTATCATTTATCAAACATGCTAATTTCAATCATGCATTCTAGGAATGCAGAAATACCACCATATGGGTCTGCAGACCAAGCTGATCCACTGCCAGGTGCACTGTAGCCAGGATTCCACTTATAACCTGGATCCCATATGCCTCAACTCTGACAAGTAATCTCATGTGCCCATATGAAATGTCACTACGAATCTCACTATTATGCCCAATTTTAATGCATCAATAAGTTATTAGAAGAATAAAATGTAATCCACATCAAATTAATTTTCATTATGGTAGGTCAGAGATATGATAACTAGGGAATAGTTGCCCCTCCCACTAAGCAGTAAGGCCATCGCTGTCAGATACTGTGAGTTTAGGCATTTTTTTTTTTTTTTTTTTTGCCTTAGGTTCAGTGTTACTGGCCTGTTACCACCGCAAGTTCCTTCGCCCCCCAAATTCTAAGCTCCAGTCCCACCAGTTTGGCTACTGTGTGGCTTCTATGAAACCTTCTATTTTGCATGACAAGTCCCTCATTTATTTTTAAGAAGTGGATTTTCTGTTTTAATTCACTTGTATGAATTTTGTCATGAGCATGTGTAATTCTATAAAAAAATCTCAGAAGAAAATTGTGTTTAATTTAAATATCTGGGGGGGGATAAATAGGCCACTAGATTCCAAATTTATGAGCCAGAAGACTAAAAACCTTTGCATTTAATTAAAAAATAAAAATTCCAAACAGCCAGATGTGACATATGCCTGTAATCTTAGTATGTACAAGGTGGAGACAAGATTTCAGTTTGGAGAAAGCCTCACGGGCTTAGCAAGACACTTAGCAATTTACCAAGACCCTGTTTCAAAATTAAAAATAAAAAATTTTAAAAGGGTTAGGGGTCTAGGTAGAACACCCCTGGTTTAATACCTAGTATTAAATGAATGAATGAATGAATGAATGAATGAATAAATAAATAAATAAATAAATAAATAAATTTAATATATTTTCTCTCTTAAGGTTTTTAGGAATAAATCCAGTAGAATATATGACTTCTTGTCAGAGTGATGGTTTTTTAAATTTCATTGTTCTAATTTGTTTTTGGAATATAGAAACACTAGATTTTAATGAACTTTCTGGACAAGCTAGCAGAACAAATAAAAGTTTAGTTCTTTCTGGTGACAGTAATATCCACAATCACTTATCTTATTTTTTCCTTTTCATTATTCATGCCTACTGTAAAATATTATTGCATTAAAGAGAGTCTTTAGTAAATTTTTGTCTAATAGGAGTGATTCTGGACACCACTGTTCTGATTTTTTAGTGGAATTATTTCTAATTTGGTATCACTATCAATCATGAGGTGCTCTGTGGTTCCTTGTCAGATACTTTTTATCAGTTCCCTTTTATTTATAATTGCCAAGATAGTCTTTTTTTTTTTTTTACTAGAAGTTTTTATAAATCCTTAATATAACCTCTTTTTGCAAAGTACCTGATACTCAGCCTTCTTTGCATTTTTGGAGTAAACTTTACTCAGTTATGATGAGCTATTTTATCTGTACAGAGATAAATAAAAAACTTATAACTGAATCTAAGACTTTTGTATGCATATTTATAGGAATATTTTATACATGTTTGCTTTTAGAGACTATGAAAAAAAGAATGCTACTCAGCTTTAAGAAAGTAGTTGGGTAAAGTTCACCTTCAAAATGTTTGGATCTGGTGAGATATTACTTGCTTTCCTCAATCTTACCCCAAACCCCACCATATACTATACTCATCTTACAAACAAAAATAAAATCTGATTGCTTATTGTGTTTTGTCGTGCTTAAAAGAGTACCTACACATACGACATGTGAGTGTATACTTTAAAATTTATCCTTATTGGTTGATACAGGTTTTCTGAATATCAGAAAAGTATCAAAACATGGGAATAAATCATAAAAAATAGGCTTGAAAACATAGGTAACAGAGACAAACCTATCCTCTGTATTCTTACAATAGAGCATTATCTCAATTGTGTTATCTTTTCTCACTTCGATTTGGCTATGATTTTGTCAATTCAAAATAAAAGAGAAGGGGCCAGGTGTGGCACCCATCTCTAATGCCAGCACTTGGGAAGCCGAGAGAGGAGGATTAGAGGTGTGAGCCTAGGCCAAGACCCAGCAACTTAGCAAGACCCTGTTTCAAAATTTCAAAAGGGGAGAGGGCTGGGGGAATAACTTGGAGGTAGAATGCCCCTAGCTTCAATCCCTACTACCAAAAAATACAACAAAAGGGAAGATATGAGTAAAAAATCATTTGTTATTTGGTTCTGAACAAATAGTTTCCTCAAATGTAAAGTTTGAATGTAAAATGTAAGTTTGTTATATTTAATTTTTAATTTTGAAAATGTTATCTTTTGCATATTGAGAGAGGAAACCACATCAGGTGATGTTATGTGCATATCACTCTGAGTCTCATTATGATGCAAAATTAAAAAGAAAATTAAAAAGGATAATTTTACATAAAAATATCTTCCTTAAACAAGTTAGAAGAAAAGAGGATAAAAAACCAGAAATTAATGTAATGAAAATTTTCTCCAGATAAATTTCTCCAGAAAATAATTTTCTCCAGAAAATTTTCTCCAGATCTTATTTTTTTCTCTAAGTCTTTATAAAACACCAACAAAACAAAAGCAAACATAAACATCCTATAGTTTCAATGCTTATTATATTCATAAATATTATGTGCTTTCATGGATTGATTTATTACAGTTGCTTCAAAATAATATTGGAGTAGGGAAATAAGTGGAACATAGGTGAAACAAAATTAGTTCTGAGTTAATAAATGAAGCTGCGTGATAAATACATAGGTTCATTAAACATAAAAGTAGGCAAAATAATTTGGGATCTTTAAATTTATTGGAGAAAATTTAATTGACTTTATATAATTTTATTGCAGTCAGAGCATACTTAGCATATTGGGTTTTTTGGGAGACCAGATATTTTTCGAAATATATGAATATTTATGTACACACCCATAGCTACTAGAGGATAGAAGGGGGCAGAGGAAGATAAAAAGGAGCAGATAAATGTAATATACATAAATATTATTTTATAAATATTATATTTTTCTAAGCTACAGGGCGCTCTTAGGTATTTTTATTAAAATAAGCTTGTTAATATTTCTAGTTTTCACTATATTTAGCTATTTATTTTTACTTTATCAATTCAAGAGAACTCAAATATAAATAGAAGGGTAAAATGAGAAGTGTATAGTTATAATTCCTCTGCTTGTTCTTGCTTCATATTGAGATCATGTTATATGCATACGATTCATAATATATTTTTTCATTAGTAGAAGTGTAGTGTTAAGGGTAAACATTATGCTATGTATTGATATAAGACTACTCATGTTTATGGATAAAACTGGAGAACATTATGCTAAGTGAGATTAGCCAGTCTCAGAAAGTGAAGGGCCCTTGCCAGGCGTGGTGGCACACGCTTGTAATCCCAGCATTTGGGAGGCTGAGACCTGGAGGACAGCGGTTCACAGACAGCCTCAGCTACTTAGTGAGGCCCTCTGCAACTCAGTGAGACCCGGTTTCAAAATAAAGAAGAACAAATAGGGCTGGGGGTGTAGCTCGGAGGTCAAATGCCCCTGGGTTCTATCCCCAGACCCGCAAAAAAAAAAAAAAAAAAAAAAAAAAGAAAGTGAAGGGCCCTATGTCAGCACTAATATGTGTAAGCTAGAGAGAAATTGGGAAACGATAGGTATTTTAGATTAATGAGAGGAACTACTAGTAGAATAGAGGAAGAGGATTTGGGATGTGAAAGGGGAGATTTAATAAAGGAAGCAATTCAAATAATGCTATTGACATGTATACATTTCTAACTACCAATTTCAATATTATGTATGGGAAGGTATAGAGACCTGGCTGAGATTCAGAGAAAAACACAAAAGTAGTATATGTGTATGTTTCTGTCACCCTGAACCTAGTTATGATGTATAATTACAATATACTAATCAAATAAAAAATAGACTACTCAATATTAAATTTACATTTCAACATTAGCTTTTTAATTTAGTATTCTCTAGTTAATGTTCTTCCATTAACTTATTTTACAAGTATATTCCTAATCCTCCCGTAGCCAATTAAAAATAACTTTTAAGCTGGGCATGGTGGTGCACACTTGTAATCCAGCATTCGTGAGGCTGAGACAGGAGGATCGCAGGTTCATGGCCAGCCTCAGCTACTTAGTGAGGCCCTCTGCAACTTCGTGAGACCCTGTTTGAAACATAAAGAGTAAAAATAGGGCTGGGGTTGTAGCTCGGAGGTAGAATGCTGCTGGGTTCAGTCCCCAGTACTACAAAACCAAACAACCAACAACAACAAAAAATCTTTTAGACTATCTTTTATAGATACGTTTAATGAACATACTAATGATTCTGTCTTAAAGATTTTATGAACCTTTTTTCGCCTCTAATAATTTTCTTGACTTTTTGCATTGATTGGATCCTCTATTTCCTTTTTTCCTTCGACATATTTGGAAATTGTCGATTTAATATCTAGTATTCTAGTGCTTGCCTTTATTTGTTAACATGAATATGGAAATAGAGGGACACTAATCTTAAGAGTGCATTGATCAGGTAGAAGATATGGATGGAAAAAATTCTAATGCCTCTTTATCTTCGCCTTCCTTGTTATTGCCAATATTTTAGTTGGGTATTGTTCTGATTCTGTGTTAGATGGCGCTCACACACCACTGCTCATCCTCTCAGCCTTCCATCTTCACCAGCTGTAGTGACTAGCTCTGTGTGGGCTGTGACTGACTTTACACAGGTGCCGTCTGATAGCACCTTACCTCTTCCATGTACCCCTTGCCTCCCACCTTGGACCCTTTCTGGAGGGAGCCCTCACATGTTCATCCTTGAAAAGCAGGGGGCCAACACTCTTTGGGGAAAGCTTTGTCCATATATGTACCCACTAGCTACCCATTGTCCCTCCGACTCCTTCCAGATCCCTAGATACATTTCTACCTGACTTTTTGGGAAAACTTTCCTGGGCTTCTTTATTGCTTAATTTCCCCTGTCTTGTCACTCACTCCTTCTTTTTGGAACCATCTTCAATAAAGCAATGGCATGTGAGTCCTCTCTGCTACTTGATAATTTCTGCTTCTCTCCCAGAGGGGTTTCACGGATGTTTCTAGAGCTTCTAAATCCATGTGCAAACTACCAAGATATGCTGGGGGTGCAATGTCCCTGAAATAACCTTCAATCAGTGAGGAACAGAAGTTGATAGATAAAGCTTTCATTTTTCCTGCTCTTTTGGTGAGCAACTAATACATATTCTACAAGATTCCTAAAGCAGAATGGATCCTGGGTTGACAAAGGGAGGTTAAGAGTAAAGGCTGGATAAAGGAGGATTTACGAACAGGGAGCCTCTTGCTCCTGACTTAGAAGTCAGTCAACTGGCAAAGCAGTCAGTCCCACAAATCTGGAATGGCTGCTTTAAGCTTCCTAACATGTGGGTTCCCTTGGCTCCCAATCTGTGATGTTTAAGAAGCCTAAGGTAGGAAGGGAGAGGGACACTATCGAGTGCAATATATTTAAACACTTGTTTAGAAACACTTGTTAAAAGAGAATGAACCTGCACATAACTGACACAGGGATGGACTAGGAGGTGAAGCTGAAAGGATTGGAAAGATGAGAAATGGTACCCAAGAGGTACTCCATGTAACCAGATTTTCTTCCTAGGATTTTTTTTTTGTGTGGCACTGGGGGTGGAACCCAGGAAATTTCTACCTCCAGGCTATACTCCCAGACCTATTTTATATTTTATTTGGAAACAGGGTCTCACTAAGTTACTGAGAGTCACTGAGTAGCTGAGGCTGGCTTTGAACCTGTGCGATCCTCCTGTCTCAGCCTCCCAAGCGCGGGGATGACAAGTGTGCACCACCACGCCTGGCTCTCTTTCTAGAACTTTTAATAGAGTTTTAAACCACAAGTTTGAGTTTTATATCAGGAACTCTTTTACTTTGCTTTAAAATAAATTAATTTTAGAACAGCTTTAGATTTACAGAAAAATTATAGTGATATTACAGTGTTCCCATATGTCCCAAATCCAGTTTTATCTATTATTAATACCTTGCATTAGTATGGAACATTTGTTATAATTAATGAGGCATTGGTGATGTATTATTACTAATTAAAAAGTCCATACTTTATTCATATTTTCTTAGCTATTACCTAGTGTTATTTTGTTGTTGTTTCAGAATCCCATCAAAGGTGTCACATAAAATTTTTTTTTTGTTGGTGCATTGTAATTATACGTCTTAATGGAGTAGAAGATGGTAGAGGCATACATGCACACATCACTCATCTAGCCATTCTCCAATTCCCACTCCATTCCTTCTTTCCTCCCTCCTTCTAGTATTGGGGGTTTTGGTCATTTCCTTGGGTTTCTCTTGGCTATGACAGTTTTCTAGAATGTCCTGTGTTTGATGACAGTTTTGTGGAGTATTGGTTAGACATATACTAGAATGGCACTCAGTTGAGATTCTTTTGATATTTAACCCATAATTAGACTGAGGTTATAGGTTTGGGGAGGAAGCTGGCAGACATAAAATGCCATTTTTATCAATCACATCATATCAAGAGTACATGCCATAAACATGGCATCATTGTTGATGTTGAGTTTATCTGGCCGAGATAGTGTTTCCCAGGCTTCTCTACTGTAAAGTTCTTGTTTTATTTTCCTCCTCTGAGTTTAACTTTAGGAAAAAAGGAGTCTAAGACACATGACTAGTGATCTCATAAAAGTGGCAGATTCTAATCTAGTCTAATGAAAAACTATCTATAAGCTTGTCTTATTCAAATCGCTGCAGATATTGTTGTCCTCATTCTTATAAACAATAAAACTCAGAAAACGTAGTCAACTTGGTGAAGGATATAACTAGAAAAAAGTAAAATGAGTTTTCTACATTATAAGTTAGTACTTTTCTTTTATATCACACGAGTAGAGCTAAACCAGAAACTGAATATACAAGGAAATTGATTTTACTAGTCAGTGACAGTTTAAAAATTCCTTTTATGATCTTGGCTTAGCTTTTAAAGTGATGTTCTAGCTGACTGGGATTTGCAGGAGACCAGTATTCTAGCACACTCAATTTAAAAATGATCAGAGATCAGCTATTTGTTCTGAGATGATACAAGACCCTTTTCAAGTCTCAGCACTCTTTGGAATGTCACTGCCTTGAGTATGCATGGGCTAAACTATCCACTGGTTCAATAATTTCCACACGTACTTATAATCTTTCATAAATCTGTATCAAGTTTTAATACAACTGACTCTCTTACTTTCATAAAATATTTCTTATACTATCAGAAATTATAAAAATTAAAGAAGTGGATTCTCAGGTCTTTTTCTTCTGGCAGTCCTGTGGCAAGGGGCATGAGGGTTACGGATGAAAAATTCTGCTTCATCCACATAGTTTGCTGCTGTAGACTCAAAAGCTACAGCTTAGAAGAAATAGGCCACTAGGATTAAATAAGCTAACCACATTTGAAAAGATTTATATAAACTGTGCTAGGACCATAGCCTGTATCATACTAAAGAACATAATTCAAAGATTCTTTTAGTTTAGATTCTAAAGGACTAAACAGGGATAAAGAAGACACATTTTCTTATAGGCCATCTTCTATCTTACCCTTCTTCTATTCTCACAGATAATAATGTGGCCATTGTCTCGTGCCTAGACATTATATGCAAGATAATCTGTTACATTCCTATATCTAACTTTTTCATAATTTATAAGGCATTGCTTTCGTCAAGAAAGTCTCCTTCTAGAACCTTTAGTTTCTCATTTTGGGGGTAGAGGAAATGCCTTCAGACTTTGCCTCTTCCTGTTTTTTACAAGTAGGTAAAAATAGGCAGATGTATTTATTTCTTGGAGACTGAATATTTTCAACTTTGCCTTTACTTATATTATTATCCTGCTTGCTTACTGATTGATTCTATATAGGCCGTGGGAGGACAGCCTAAGAGTTTCTTCTCTGGAGGGTTTCTTCAAATGCTTTTTCTCTTGATTCTAAAATTACATAGAAATAGCTTTTACTGTATATTTTAGAATTCAATATGGCTAATAGCTAAACATGTCTATATTGATCTCTCATCCTCACTACACTAGTTAAAAAGGAAACACCTGACTTCATTACCACGAAAATACGCAGGGAAGTAATATCTCTTTACCACCTCTCCTGAGCTTACTATGTACAAATAGATTCAAGGAGGTCAGTACCAAAAGGCCAATAAATTCCTTAGAAGATGACTTTTTTAGAGAATGACTTATTTTTTTTTAATTTTGAGTAGATAGGTAAGGATAATAAGCGTTCTTTTTTATTTAAAGCACATTTATGCTTTAAATACACCAATTGATGCATGCATGTATGTTTGTATCACTTTGATTCTCATTACAATGTGTAATTATATTGCACGAATAAAGTATTAAAAAAGTTTACAGCCCCAATCAATATTAAGAGAGCATTTCCTTTTGGTTAATAAGTTCATACACTTTGCAGCTTATATATGCACATGATGAATTTGTTTCAAACTCTGCTCAATAGTTCGGAAATTCGAGAATAAGTTTCTCTACAGATACACATTAGTCTGTGTGGTGGATACTGTGATATGTTGCCCAGATCCTCCTGCAAAAGAGAAGGACCAATTCCCTAGGCTGCCGAGAGCACGTTCATGTAGAATACTCAGCTGCCAGCCTTCTGGGAGAATTCCTCAGAGGCAGAGCACAGCCTTGCCTGAAGTTATACCTCTTTTCTGGATGGACCACATCTAAAAAGTGATTATCCCAAGAGTTAAAAAAAAATCCTCTTGTCCCAGATCTATGAAGCTCTGAAGAATACTTTCATCTTTACCTCTTCCCACAGGGTTGGCAAAAGCATTGCACCCAGGTGGCATTGCAGTTTGACTCCCTCTGCGTAAGATTACTTGCTTTCCTTCCCTCCCACGTGTGGGAATCCCAAGAGCACCCTGACATTAACTTTCTGCCTGCTAATTTCCATCCAAGAGTGTGCATTGCAGATAGGGTTCTCAGAAAGCCCAAAAGAAAGCCACACAACGAACACTTTGATCTCTCCCTTTGGCTGAATTTACTACCTTCACTTAGAAAAATGAAACTCTATGATCCTGTGGAGTAAGACACAGGGATAGATATAGAGGTGCAACCTGAATTTGGACCTTGGAAGAACACTAGACCAAAGCCTGCAAGATCCAAATAGGACATCCACGCTTGTTCTGTGTCTGGGTAGCATAATAGTGGTATCCTTGTCCCTTCCCCCGTCACATATTTAACCTAGCCTTTTGTGAAGTGTCTGAATTTCTTTATAGAACACTTATATTCCAAGGATGTGCCTGTTGAAAGGAAGTCGAACTGGCGGAGAAAACTAGGTCAATCATGCTCCCAGAAATTGATTGTAGTAGCAGGCTGGCACTTGGAGAGCGAGGGCAGCATAGTGATGTTTGAAAGCAGGCCCGCAGAGTGGGGCCAGGAGTCCAGATGGGGTTAAGTGCATTCTCTACTTCCCTAACTGCACCATTGTGGGTGGTAAAGAGAAGAGCTGATCTTTTGTGCTTTTGTATGGATGAATGGTTGAATTTGCTCAAAGCTCTTTAAAAGGTCCCAGCAGGCATGTGCAACGCAGAAGAAGAGGAGCGTGGCAAGCTGAACCCAAAGTAGCCCTCTGAGGCTCACGGGGAAGATGACTCGAGCTCAGGGATGAAACCTTTTCCCCAGCCCCGGCAGGACTTCATTTAAGTGGCCAGAGACGGAAAGAGAAAGCCTGTATCAGCAGCAGAAAGTCATGGAGAAAAGCACAATGATCAGTGCCTTCCTTGAGGTCGTCGATGGCTTGCATTCAAGGCAGATGGAAGCTGGAGGTGGCCACTGCTTTATCATTACAACACTGTCTGCTTAGAACAAAGGGAGCTCCGTCTTTACCTCCAAACCAGTGAGGCCTTTTTCTTGTATAGATGGGCACTTGGAAGGAGGCAAATGGTAGATGTCACCTGAGGGTTCAACAAAATTGGATTAGGAAAGCTAGTCACCCCTGACAGCATCTTCAAATAGTGAAAGCTATGCAGTCGAAGGCATTTTATACACCCACTTCCCTCAGGCTGAAGCGCTAATGGAAATGTCAACTGGTCTAATAGCACAGAAAAACGTTGGAAAGATTTAAAAACCGGGGACATGCCAGGACCTAATTCTACTTCATCCAGGAAGATATAGATCACTTGTTTATTATGCAGATTTAGACAAGATATTTCAAGGTTCTTGTCTTATTCATCCCTTAGTTTTTAAGCTAAGTTTCATTCTCATTCTCTCTCTCTCTCTCTCTCTCTCTCTCTCTGATACTTCTTTCTTTTGGTTCTTGTTTTATGCATCCCTTAGTTTTTAAGCTGTTTCATTTTCTTTCTTTCTTTCTTTCTTTCTTTCTTTCTTTCTTTCTCTCTCTCTCTCTCTCTCTCTTCTCTCTTTCTCGCTCTCTTTCTCTTTCTTTGTTTCTTCTTTCTTTCTTTCCTTTAAATAAGAACTGTAGTTAGCAAATGGTTTACCATTCTCATTGGTTCAGTGGGAGTCAGTGAAGGTAAGATCGTGGTTAAAAAAACATTTCCCTAAAAGAATGTACTAGTTTGATAACAAGGCACTAACTCTAACTCACTCAGGAAATCTTGGCTTCTTGAAGACTTCCCAGGGAAGTGAGGAATGACTCCCTGGACCAGATTAAATCTATCTCTGTGTACCAGAGTGTTATTATATCCTATCGTATCTCTCATCTCGCACATTTCTGCTAGTAATTGTCCCTTATTTTTCCTAACAGACAGTAGAAACCATTAAGTTGGGGACTATTTAATAGATCTCTAGATCTATTAGTCTAGAACACAGGCGCCATATATATATTTGCCACCTTAAGTATTTAGAACTTTATTTCCTGTGATTTTCATTCAAGATCATCACACTTTTGAAAAAACAGGAACCTAATGCAACAGAGAAGAAAGAGGGTATGTCAGAGGGCTACATTTATTTTTTTTACATTTATTTATTTATTAATTTTCAGAAAAAAATCTATCCTAACATAGAATATGAACTCTAAATGTCCAAAACAATCTCGAAAAAGAACACAGCTAGAAGATGTACATTTTCTGATTTCAAACCTGATGAAGCTACAATAATTGAAACAGTTTAGTACTGCTTTAAAGGCAGATATATAAACCAGTGGAGTAAAATAAAAAACCTAGAAATAAGTTCTTCCATATACAGTCAAGTTATTTTTAACAAGGTTTTCAAGAACATTTGGTGAAGGAAATAATATTTTCACTAAATATTGTTGAAAAATAATAATTACATGAAAAAGAATAAAATTGGACCCTTACCTAACACCATATACAAATATTAACTCAAAATAGATAAAAGACCTAAATGTAAATTTTAAGACTATAAACTTTTAGAAGAAAACCTGGGTCATAAAACTTCACAACATTGAAATTGGCAGTGATTTCTTGGATATGATTCCAAAGGCACCTGCAACAAAAGAATAAACAAACAAACTTCATAAAAATAAAATATATTGTACATCCAAAGGCAATGTAAACAGAGTTAAAAGTTACTGATAGAATAGAATAATATATTTCCAATTGCTATATCTGAAGGCATATTAATATTCCAAATAGAAATTCTAAAAATTAGCAACAATAAAAGCAAACAATACAATTTAGAAATAGGTAAAAGACTAAAATAAATAATGAATCTCCAAAGATTTTTATATGACCAAAAAACACATGAATATCACTCATAATTATCATAATATAACTAATCATTAAGGAAATACAAATAAAAACTATAGTGAAATACTACTTCACATTTGTTAGAATGGCTACTTAACATGAATTACCTTGCTTCAGCCCTTTACCTTGGGTTTGTTACTATCTTTACTTGTAAAGTGTGTTTCTTGTAAGCAGCAGATGGATGGATTCTGGTTTTTAATCCATTTTGCCACTTTATGTCTTTTTATTGGAGAATTGAGGCCATTTACATTCAGTGTGATTATTGATAGATAACTTTTAATACCTAACATGTTAAGATTTTATTTCTCTTTGAAATACTGTTTGTTCTTCTTTGCTTAGTTGTTGCTGGATGGAAAATCTTGTTTCTCTGGTTCTGGTGTGTATTACCTATTTCTTCTTTGTAGGTAATCTCTTTGAATATTTTCTCTAGCGCTGGTTTTGAAGACATAAATTCCTTCAGTTTCTGTTTGTCATGGAAGCTTCTTATTTCCCCATCTAATTTGATAGAAAGTTTTTCTGGGTAGGAAATTCTTGGCTGGAAGTTGTTTTCTTTCAGAGTTTGGAATATGTTACTCCAAGCCCTTCTGGCTCTCATGACTTGGTTTGGGAAGTCTGGAGTGATTCTAATTGGTTTGCCTCTGAATGTCACTTGGCCCTTCGCTTTTGTTGCCTTTAAGATTCTCTGCTTGGCTTCCACATTGGTCATTTTGACAATTATGTGGCATGGGGAACCTCTTCTCTGATCCTGTCTAAAGGGAGTTCTGTAAGTTTCCTGGACCTATGTATTGACCTCTTGCTCTATGTTTGGAAAAATTTCTGCTATTATTTTCCTGAAGAGATTATTGATCCCTTTGGTTTCACCTTTTCACTCCTCCATTCCAATTATTCTTAGGTTAGCTCTCTTAAAATGGGCCCATATTTCTTCAATGTCAGTTTCCTGCTGTCTGATTTTTTTCTGTTATAAATTATGTGTTCGTTTTTGGAGTGATCATCTTCCAGGAACAAGATTCTATTCTCCATGTGGTCTAATCAATTGTGTATAGTTTGAATTGATGCCTTTACTTCAATGATTGCTTCCTTTGTTTCTTTTAGACTCTCTCTAAATTTTTTTTGAAGGTCTTGTATTATTTCTATGGTTATATTCCTGATTTGATCTTCTGGAGATCTCTGAATGTCTATGTTATTAGGTTCTAATATTGTGTGGTTGTGGGCATTTATTGCTCTATTGTTGTTCCTCTTTCCCATGATTTTAGAAGTTTGTGCCTTCTCTGGGTTCTTCCCCGGGTGACCATGACTTCACTTAGGGTATTATGGATCTCGAGTTTGTAGTAATCTCAGCCACCACTACTCCTTTACTGGGTTGTATCTCAAAGTCTCAGACCCAGGGAGTTAATCAAGCCTGCGTGAGACTGTGGGGGTGCCGAGCTGGGTGTTTTTCCATGGGCAGCTGTGACTAGGGTGTGGTATCTTTGCCACCATTACTCCTCTGGGTTGGACTGCAAAATCTCAGACCCAGGGAGATTATCAAAGCTTCGCAAATCCTTGGGGGTGCAGTGCTGGGATTTCTCCTTTAAGGACTTCATTTTCACTTATGGTTATTGTGCATGCTGATCTGGAGCTGTTGCGGGTGTGGTGAACTTGCCACTACTGCTGGCAATATGGCTGCTGCCACGCCCTTGGCCGTGAGGCTGGCATATTTATTTTCTGGTTTTGAGCTCCGTTCTGAGTCTCTGGAAGGTGTGATGAACTTGGCCACTGGGAGTTTTAGACATTCTTTGCATGGAAAGAACTGCTGAATTATATCCGAATGATCTGCAGCTGCTCACTTCAGCTCCTTGTTTACCTTTCCTGTCTGGAGCCTGGTACTACGAGGCAAGATGTTGCCGGCGTGGCTCCACTGCTACAATGCGGACAGGTTTCTTTTCTGGTCTCTGGCTGTTCTTCTAGTCTTTTTTTTCCTCTGTCCTTTATGTTTACATTTTTTTATTTCTCTGCTGATAGTTTTTTCTGGCTATGAAAAGTGCTAATTTTGTGGCAATAGAGATCGAGTGTTAGCAGGACTCGTAAAAGCTGCTTTTCTCGGTCGCCATCTTCCCATAAGTCCAAAGGGCTACATTTAAAAGAGAAGAAAATAAAGCTGTAAACTTAAAGATGTTTATAAAAATAAAGAGTACAGTGTACACTGAAAGTCATTATTGGGACGCTTTGTCAGGCTGCAGACCCAGAGACAAATGCAGGGAGCCCATATTAAGTTGCAGAGTGTTAGGACTTTAGAGAAACACAGTTCTAGAACCAAAGGAAACAAACTCTGGTCTTTATAAATATTTGTATTTGTGTGTGGTTGTGGGGGTTTAACCCAGGAGTGTTCCACCTCCAAGCCATACCCCCAGCCCTTTTTATTTTTTGTTTTGAAACAGGGTATCACTAGGTCGGTGACAGTCTTCTTGTTAAGTTGCTGAGGCTAGTCTTGAACCTGAAAGCCTCCGGTCTCAGCCTCTAAAATACTGAAGGCCTGGTCACCAGAAATATTTACTGAAATGTCTTTCTCTTAAAGTGTTCATCTCTCTGGCACTTTTTAATTCTTCCTTCTTCTATTCATTAGAAGGGCTTTTTTTCCCCTCTCCCTTCTTTGGTCTGCACTTTTTTTTTGTCTCAGGAAAAAGTTCAGTTGTTTCATGTATAAAATAATCAACATTTCTATAAAATTCCCTTTCCTTCTCCTTTAGACAACTATTTTCAGAGTTCTTTTTGGTGATGAGCAGAAAGAGAAAAGAAGGAAGTCTTTTCTCCAGGCTCTTAATTTTTACATGCTGTAGATTAAGGTATATCTGGTTGTGTATTCCTTCTGTTTCCTTGTTCTAGTATATTTCTGAACATCTGTTCTGTCCCCTTCATCTATATTTCATCCAGATAATATCTCAGCTATGATCATTTGCCCGTCACATTTATAAGAAGTGGGTAGTTAAGAAACAGGCAGAAGTCTTCTATCAATTTGCAATATTTTCTACATTCTTTGCTCTGTGATTTTTTTATGGATTTCTGTAACTCTGATGCATGGTTGGAGCTAGGCATGGAAAGGGGTGGCTTTTATATCCAATTCCATGAGGGATTGATAGGACACTTGAAAGTATCTTGTATGGATACCTAAGCAGGTGATTTGGCTAATTTAGAAAAAATCCATCAGTCTGTGCTTACATCTCAAGCTAAGAACCAATGTTTCTGAGCTCAGGCCATGTACCTTTTTTCTATAATACTGCAAAAGGGGTACATTTTGAGCTGACATTGTCTTACTTTAGAACCTGCCACCAAAAATATATCTGAACTCTTACAGAGTCAAGCCATAGTAGACTCTAGGAATCTCGATTCTTAGGCCTGGTGTTTTGTAGACACACTTTGGAGGTAGTACTGATGCAGTCTGTTATATATGAAAAGTGGGTCTCTCCAGGTGGCCATAGGGCTTATTCTTTTAAACATGGGTTTTTCATGTATGTAGACTTTGGAAGAACGGGTGGGGTAGAAAGAATTCTGAGGATCAACATAGACTGTTGGCCTTTTGCCAGTCTTGGATAAACAGTGTTATCCCCACTCTGAGCCAACATTTTAATTAAAGCCTGGTCCATATGCCGAATGATAACTTCTCCTATTCATTTGGGCTAGATGGATAAGGAAACAATGAGTCCATTACTACATTGTTGTCCTAAGGCAGGTGCCAGTCTCTCCTCCTCATCTGCCTTGCAAGGCCAGTTTCAAGGGGTCCAGTATCTTAAGAACTTTTAAGAATTTCCAGTGAACTTATGACCTCACTTGAAATTCTGAATATTAAGCCCATCTTTGTATGTTTCAATGTCATAATAGAGACTGACTGACAGAGTGCTCCTAGAATGCTATAACAATATATTGACTTCTCAAACATGGCACTGAAGGCAGTATTTCTTCAAATACTAGACAGCCTCATCTCGCAAACAAACAAACAAACAAACAAACCACCCCATACTCTTTGCAGTCAAGCCAGGCCCAAGTGTTTTTAAACCACTTTATTGGGCTATGATTGACATGTAAAAAATTATATATTTTCAATCTATGTGACTTAATGAATTTGGGAACAAGTATACATTTGTGAAACCAATAACAAACATGAAGGACATAGATTTATATATCACTTTTAAAATTTCCTCCTGTACTCATCCTCTTCCTCCTCCTTCTCCTCCTCCTCCTCGTCCTTCTTGTCCTCTTCCTTGTCTTCATCCTCTTCCTTGTCCTCCTCCTCCTTCTTCTTCTCCTCCTCCTCCTCCTCATTCTCATTCTCATCCTCCTTCTTCTCCTCCTCCTCCTCAGCATAATCATCAATAGTGTACATGGTAAGAACACTTAGCACAAGATCTATCCTTTTAGCAATTTCAAGTGTACAATACAGTATTGTTAGCTATAGATACTAAGCTGTATAGTTGATCTCCAAAACTTATCTTGTACAACTTAGAACTCCATACCCTTTTATTTTTAACTCCCTATTTTTCTTGCCCCTAGTCTCTGAAAATTACCATTCTATTCTTTGTCTCTATGAGTTTGGCCATTTTAGAATCCATATACAAATGCCATAGTACTTATTATTCTGTGTCTGGCTTACTTTACTTCACATAATATCCTCCGGGATGTTGATGGAAGTGGCAAGGTCTTTTCTAAAACTAGAGCTGCTGCTTCTTCTTCTTCTTCTTCTTCTTCTTCTTCTTCTTCTTCTTCTTCTTCTTCTTCTTCTTCTTCTTCTTCTTCTTCACACCCATGCGCATGCACACGCCACATTGTGATAGTTATGTATCAACTGGACTGAATTAAGAAATACTCAGATACCTTGTAAAGCATCATTTCCAGATATGTCTGTGAGATTATTTCTAGGAGGGATTAACATTTGAATCAGATCTGCCCATGCTGATGTGGGAGACACCATTCAGTCCACGGAGGGCACAGATAAAACTAAAAGGCTGAGGAAGAGCAAATTTGCTCAGTTTCCTGGAGATAGGACATTCATTTTTTCTTGTCTTTGAACACTGGAGTTTGCTTGGTTCTTAGGCCTTTGCACTAAGGGCTTTGTCCTAATCCTCCCACCCTCTGTCCTAGAGTGAGAGTTACACCTCAGGCTCCCCCCTTTTCTCAGAACTGTGGACACCTTACCTACCTTACTGGCTCTGCCAGGTACAGATAAAACCAAGGGGCTTCACAGACTCCACAACTGTGTGAGCCAATTTTTATAATAAATTTTCTCTTACAGATCTGTAGGTACCCTATTGTTTCTGTTTCTCTGGAGAATTCTGGCTGATATATACATTTTCTTCATTCAAATGGATCTAATAAACATATAAAAACCCCTTCCATTCAACAGCAACAGAATACACATTCCTCTCAAGAGCACACAGGACATCTTCCAGGAAATATCACCTATTTTTCAACAAAAACAATGCCCCAAGAGTCTAAATTTTAAGTTAAATAAAAAACTACAACTACCAAACAAAGACCAGAATGCCTTGGCAACCCTCATTATTGTCATGGGGACAAAGAGAATTGGTTCCAGAAGCAATTTTAGAAGGAGAATCAAGCATAGCAGCAGAAGAAAATGAGCCGGGCGTGGTGGCACACGCTTGTAATCCCGGCATCTGGGAGGCTGAGACCAGAGGATCGTGGTTCGTGGACAGCCTCAGCTACTTAGCGAGGCCCTCTGCAACTCAGTGAGACCCTGTTTCAAATTTTTAAAAAGAACTAAAAAAATAGGGCTGGGATGTAGTTTGGAGGTACAATGCCCCTGGGTTCCATCCCCAGTACTGAAAAAAAAAAAAAAAAAAAGAGAAAATGGAGGAGAGATAGACCAGGTGATGGGGGAGTGTTTGTCTCCTGCACATGAGGAAGGAATTGAGGTTGGGAGTGAAGGAAGAGAGATGCAACAGGGTGATTCCCACGTGGCTTCCAGCTCAGCTCTTTTCTCTAGCTTCCATGTATGAGAAAACATGTAACTGACCTGTAATTTTCTCTAATTCCATCAATTTCCCCCAAAATGACATATTTTCAATATCTTTTATGGCTGAGTAAAATTTCACCGTGTGTATAGATAGCATTTTCTTTGACTACTCAACTGTTGGTGTTAGGTTGGTTCCATAATTTGGTTATTGTGAACTATGCTGCTATAAACCTAAGTGTAAGCCGGGCATGGTAGCGCACGCTTGTAATCCCCGCACTTGGGAGGCGGAGACAGAGGATCGCGCAGGTTCAAAGCCAGCTGCGCTGGCTTAAGAGACCCTGTTTCCACATAAAAATGTATAAAAATAGGTCTGGGAGTGTAGCCCATGGGAGTGTAGAAGGAGGTAGAAGGGCTTCCAGGAACCGAAGTACCACCAAAAAAAAAAAAAAAAATGAGTATGCGTATCACTATAATACTCTTTAATTCTTTTAATTCTTTTAGTAATATAGTGAGGAGTGGTATAACTGGGTTATATTGTGGATCCAGTCTTAGTCTTTTGAGGACTGGTTTTCCTTCCTTTATTCCATCTTCCTTTCCTTTTCTTTCCATTGCTTCCTCTCTCCCCCTCTATCCTCTCTCTTTCTTTCCTTTCATTGGTACTGGAAATCAAACCCAGGGATGTTCTTCCTCTAATCTACACCTCAGTCCTATTTTTATTCATTATTTTGAAACAGGGTCTCACAAATTGTGGAGGGCCTCACTAAATAGCTGAGGCTGGCTGCAAACCTATGATTATCCTGTCTCAGCATCTCAAATACTGGGATTATAAGTGTGGGCCACCATGCCTAGTGGAGATCTCTATTTCTTTAGGGCTAATTACTAGGGATTTATTTTATTTCTTTGGTGATATCATGTGCCCACTATATATTTTTTTTATCTTATAGGGCTTAATTGGTTTCTCTGCATTTGAAGGTTACTTCTTTATGTCTTTACCGACTGAATTCAATATGAAAATGGCCTGTCAGAGTTTTGGATGAGCTAGCAGGCTAGGAACATGGTCAGGTCTTTTTTTTTTGGTAGAGTTCTGAATCAGGTAACCTTGGTGCCTGAGTTTTCAGGGTCTGGACTGGCACTGAGGCCAGCTGGGGTGGGCCTGTTGCCTAGGTCTCCAGCTATGGGCCTGGGGCATGATTGTGGTGGAGTAGGCTTGGAATCTGGATCCACAGAGGCTAGCCTGGTCTGGGACCAGCTAGGTACTACATTGCTTTACCAGGTTATGACCTTAAGTCTCCACATCATTTTTAAGTTGTCCATGATAAATAAAAGGGAGTTTTATATTCTTTACTTTGAGAGTATAAATGCCAAATATAAAGATATACTGCACTTAGGAATTGCTGTGTATTAGTAATAAAGGTAAGCAAATGATTCTTCCTTCCTTGCCCTTGTCTTGGGAACCTCAATTCACATGATCAGATAGCCCCCAATATATCTCCCATTATTTTAATCAATGCCCACACATATTCCTGGTATTGCTTTCTCATTTCAAAGGCCCCCTCAGGATTCCCTACGGCAGTATCACCATTTATAGGATTGTATCAATTCACGTAAACTTTTACTTCTCACTGGCACTCAAGCTACCAAATCTATCTTTCTACCATAACTTTTCCCTAGTGAAATGGGCTAATTATTATGAAGGATGACCAGAGCTAGGATGTTAAGTATCAGAAACTTCCTTTCCATAAAGAAATTGGCACGTACTACTTCTACATGTATCTTATCATTCTGTCATATCGCTTTCTAACTTGGCAAAGAAAATGCAATAAGGTAAGGCTGTGGCCTGGACCATCTGTCCATGACAGAGTGGACTGGTTGTGTGCCAGAAGCTCTTCAGTGACCAGTACTTGATTATTTCTCTGGATGTCTGGCACTAGAAATTATCCCATCCTGCTTATGGCAATCAAACCAGTAGGAATGTTCCGTATTCATTTGTCATCTTACATACATGCTCTCACTATGATACAGAAGTGTATTTGGATACTGTAGTGTATATGCCATAGGAAGCTATATTATTCGGATAGCTATAAGAAGCTTTAGTATGCCAAGAGGAGGTATTTAGTCTGACATGGTACTCCAGAGTTAATAGAACAGCCACATTTACTGGTTATTCATCTAGTTCCTAATAGATCAAGAAAACACATACAAACTTATCAAAGCTGATAAGTGTAGCATCACTAAAGTTAAAAATAAACATTTCCTGGAATATTATTAGCCATTGTTTCTTGGATTTTTGCTAGATTTAATTTTGAACAATTATTAAGACACAGTTATTATAAAACACAATTATATCATTTACAGGAAAATGGATGGAACTGGAGGACATTATGCTAAGCGAGATTAATCGGTCACAAAAACATAAGAAATTGGATGCTTTCCCTAATATGAGAAAGCTGGGGAGAAATGGGTAACAGGAGGAACTCTAGATGAAGAAGGAGATTCTACAGAGGGGCAAATAAGATGGCCTGAGGGGATGGGAGGGGGGAAGAGGAAACTCTCTAAAGCACATGATGTACTTAAACATATCAAGGTCAATCACTAAGCCAAGCATGGAAAGGAGGGATGGATAAGAGCTAGTTGGGTGATGTGTGCATTTATGTCTCCACAAGTCTTTTATCCCATTAAGATGTATGACTACAATGCACCAATAAACATTTTAAAAAATAATAAAATTTGGGAAAAAGAACAAAAAAAATAAAACAAACTTTTTTCCCCCTCACTGTATATTAGTTTTCAATTTCTAGATTGGAATTATATTGTTTGTATGGCTTCTATTATTTGCATGGTTATGTTAATATTTATTCATGTGTTATATCAACAATTTATTTCTTCATATTGCTAAGTAGTATTCACTGTATAAATATACCATAATTTGTTTATCCACTTATTTGTTGATGGATTGGGCTGTTTCCAGATTTGGACTATTAGAAATCAAGCTAATATAAACATTCATGTACATATCATTGTATAGAAACATGTTATTTTTATCTTTAATGAATACTTAAGTATGGAATGACTGGATTATGTAATAAGTGTATTTTAAATTTTGGTGAAACTGCCAAACCATTTGCCAAGCAATTGTACAATTTTTACTTTCTCAGTGGCAGTAAAAATTGAGAGTAAAAATATCCCTTCTTCTTAGCCTCAATTCAGAATGTACTATTTCCATTTAGTAAGATTGGACAAGCTAAGCATTAATGCATTGTGACTTAATAGACTAGAAATAACCCAGCTCATAATTTGTGAGACAAATGGTCACTTGATGTTCCATTATCAAGAATTCCATCTCTACCAGCCCCTAGTAATATACCAGGAACTACTTTTTGAAGGCATTTAATTTTCTCCTGTAGGTGGCATGCCTTATTTTAGAAACCAGGGACTTTTCACAAAGTCTACAATGAGACCCTTTGTGAATCCTTGCTGAATTATTTCTTTTTTACTTTCAATATAAAAAAATTGGTTCATTATAGTGTCACATCATAATGTAAATCATGTTGACATAGACATACATACACAGAGCACTTGGAGCCCCCCCACCTCTGCATTTCCTTTCTAATCCAGACCTGCAAAGGAGCACATTATTCTGTGGATTCCACTTAAAGCTAATAGCTTTTTGTGCCACTCGTTTATAAACCAGATTAGTCATTTGAATAGAGTATGTTGCCATTGAAATCAGCATGCCTAGAAGCTGTCTAGACATGGTGAGTTCTTCATTATAATAGTGCATGTAATACGCAGCAATTTATGTTTTATTTTGGGAATATCCGGGCACATCCTAACCACTAGATCCCTAGATATTGTATTAATATGGGAAACTGATAAATCTTGAAAGAGTTCCTTTTTGGCCTTACCAACATCCCTCCTCTGTTGTCATGGATGTACTGGATCAACGTGATGTTCTTCATGTATCCATGTGTCCCAGATCTCTTCTGACAGTGAGGAAGAGTTATTACAGTTTATTGTGTTCTGTGTTGTCCATTTCATGTGAATGGTATATTATCAAAGCTGTTTTGGATAGTCTTTTATGAATTAGATAGGAAAAAATACACTCTTATAAACAAAGGCTACATCTAATCCATCCGTTAATCTGTTGTAGCAAAGATACTATATCCAGCACAGCAGGCAACATCATGGTTTCTACTTGGCTAAGTTTGCAGTAGCACAGAGTCGTTTTTAAGACTCATCATTCTTGCCAGGATATAATGAGGCACTCCATAATCTACCAGTGCAACTCCGGCATTTCAATTTTGCTCAGCATGGGACATCATTGTCTCTTGGCTTTTAAGTGCCACATTAGCATCGAGTGTGTCCTATCCTCTGGAAGAGGGGAAAGAGGGTTAAGTCCTATGTACTGAAATCAATCAATTATTGCCTATTCAGTCCTAGTCTAGTTCTTAGTAAAAAACTCTTAAAAATTCAATCCTACAGAAATTTTCCCTGGTTAGCATAGGCAAACTAATTCTTAAAAATCCCTATGCCTGCAATTTCTTTCTTCTCTATGTTCTAGACATCCCCAGCCATATTAAAATTGCATGACACTAATTATTTATCCTTGGGGTGGAGTATCTGATGGAAACTGAGTTGCCTTTTGTGGGATATGACAGGGTACTTGCCCACAGGGTGGCCATGTGGATGAGCACAAGTTCTGAAAAGGAGGGTTACACTAGCTCTGAAATCTGAAAATGTAGAGAAGTCTATGGAGATACACTTTTCAGGTGTGTCTACCACAATAAGTGTAAAATTTCAGGTTTTTCCAACCAAGGTCTTAACCTTAATGTAACAGACCTGCCTTAGCTGAGAGTTTATTCATCTTTGAAGGCCAGCAACTACCGGATCCTTAATTTGTTCTTCTGCTGTGTCTATTTATTTGCTACAGGAGAAAATGACAAGATCCCCCTACTCTTATATTTAGATGTTAACTTTGTCAACTATTTTTCATTATCCCTTCATAGAGATGAACATCTATATCTATCTATCTATCTATCTATCTATCTATCTATCTAATATTTTTCTAGTTACAAAGGTATGGAATAAAATGCACACAATCACAAAAGCCCAGATCACAGTATCAGGATGTTCCACAACCATGTTCTTTTACCAAGTGATAATAGTGAAATCTTCAGTGGTATTCAACAGGGTTTACTCATGTTCTGCGTTCCTCTCAGAACAGGGTAGTTTTTGCCAAGCTGACAACAAATTATCTATATTTAAAACCTTATCCTAATTCCTGGTGTTTTGGACCATCCTCATTACCAACCGTGTTGGTTCTATTTTTTTAGGAGATCATATGCTGAGCTGAAGTGAGAAATGTGAGAGAATTATTATAAATGATTAAGATGAAAAAAAACAGTTGTAGGAAGAGAAAACTTTTAGACCCCAAGGAGAGGCTCAGATTGTAAAAGAAGAGGACAAAGAAAGAGTTTCTAATTTATAGTGTTGTTTTGAGAATGCTCTCATTGACTGAGCCAGCCAAGACTAGGGTTGCCTATAATAATAATAATAATAATAATAATAATAATAATAATAATAATAATAAATGTTCCATGCTGGAAGAAGAAATTTCTGGGGTCAATACTCCTACTGTGCTGGGTGCTTCCCAAGGAGAGTGTTGCTTCAAACACTTCAGGTAATAGCAAACTTTCTTTCTCTTTCTCTCTCTCTCTTTCTTTCTTTCTTTTATTCATTCTTTTTTTTTTTTTTTTTTTTTTTGGTGGTACTGGGGTTCCTGGAAGCCCTTCCACCTCCGGGTTACACTCCCAGACCTATTTTATACTTTTTATTTGGAAACAGAATCTCTTAAGCTAGTGAGCTGCTGGCTTAGAACCAGCGCGATCCTCCTGTCTCTGCCTCCCAAGCGCGGGGATTACAAGCATGTGCCACCACGCCCAGCTGCAAACTTTCTTGAAGATTGACTAGATTCTACGTCTATTCTGCCATGTCTCCTTACAGACCGGACTGAACACTTTAGTGAAATAATGCTACCATGTGAAACAGATGACAACTTAAATGTTATTATTTTAATCAAGAAAATTAAATATCAGTGAAGATATTACCTAGAAATTAAAGCCATGATTTTTATCTAAACTCTTGAATGTATGAATACATAAAATGATTATTGATATTTTAGGTCACTAGACTTGTCCTCAGAATAAATTTTTAAAGCAAAGATTAAAAGTATAAGGATATAGATTCACAAGACAAAAATAAGAGACTTGGAAGGTATATGCATACAGAGAGAGAGCGAGAGAGAGCGAGAGAGAGCGAGAGAGAGTATTAACCTTGAAAAATAAGTAATAGAAGTTCTAATTAGGGGGACATGGATATGTACCTTAGAAAAAATTCTCCATGAAATCAAATTTGCACCAATATTGAAGATTAAAATTACTCATTAAATTTCAGGATGGGTTGATGATAAAGGAAATACTTAGGCACACAAATTAACTTTTTAAAATATATTTTTGAACAACTTTATGTATAGGTTTTAAGTAGAAAATCCAAGTAACCCACAAAGGAAAAAGTAAACAGATAAAAATTATATATATAATTTTACTTTTTTTCCTTTAATTTTTTAATTTTTTTAATTTTTGGTGGTATTGGGGTTCCTGGAAACCCTTCTACCTCCAGGCTACACTCCCAGACTTATTTTATATTTTTATTTGGAAATAGGGTCTCCTAAGCCAGCGAGGCTGGCTCTGAGCCTGTGTGATCCTCCTTTCTCTTCCTCCCAAGCGTGGGGATTACAAGTGTGCACCACCACCCCTGGCTATAATTTTACTTTCTTTTAACTTCCATACTACAGAAGAATATCTTGGCTTCATATGGGATTCCTGGATTGCTGTCTTTTTATTTCATATGCAAGAAAAGAGGATAAATCTTCAGAATTTAGGCATATCTACTGATATCATGTATTTACTACATATAAGGAAAAGCTTTGAGAATAACCTTCAAACCATGAAGCAAGAAAAGACAAAAGTGGAGAAGCAGCCAGTGGTGAATATTAATACGTTCATGTACTTAAATCTAAATGGATAATAGGTTGTCTGGAAATAAATAACATAAATGCTAAGAAAACTGTGACTATAGTCCTAATGATGATAAATAAAATTATTAAGCTATTTTAGCAAAATATAAAAATGACCAGTTGCTGGGCGTGGTGATGCATGCCTGTAACCCCAGCATTTGGGAGGCTGAAACAGGAGGATCCGGGTTTGCAGACAGCCTCAGATACTTCGTGAGAACCTATTTCAAAATAAAGAATTAAAAATAGGGCTGGGGATATAGCTCGGAGGTAGAATGCTTCTGGGTTCCATTTCCAGTACCGTAAAGTAAAATAAATAAATAAATAAATAAATATAAACAAGTTTAAAAAAAAATAAAAAACCCAAATTGACCAGTTTGTACCAGAAGGAAATGGTTACAACAAAAAGGTAAAGGAAACACATTACCATCTTGTACTTCATTAAGATGTATGACTAAATGCACCAATAAAAAAATTAAAAAATAAAACAAAAATTCTCACAAGGACAGAGGCCGTAGAAGGAACGGATGAGGGAATGAAAACTATCCCATGGGTCTTCGTGGGTTTGTGTAGCAACTTTTTGCTTCATTTTCCATATACTTGGCTGTTTGTGAAAAACTAGAAATGGTAAATATTATTAAACTGGAAAAGGATGTAATGAACAGTAAATTAATAAAATCAGAAAAATACTGAAAAAGAACAGAAATAATATAAAGTAAAAGTGAAAAAATATCATCAAGTAATTGTACTCACTATACTAGACTAAGTTATCTTTTTTAAAGGGAGAGTATCAGATTGGCTCACAAAAATAAAACCCAGTTATATACCTTCTACAGGAAATGTTAACCAAATGATAAAAGTTAAAGGCATATGTAAAGAGATGAAGGAAAAGAAAAATAAAAGTGTTTATTGAAGAGTCAATCACAATGGCCAGTTAACTGCAATGTCTATCTGTTGATGAGTGGATAATGAAGATGTCAGATTATCTATGTCCACATGTTACCCAAGCTTGTAAGCCCAGCATTCAGGAGGCGGAGACCTGAGGATCACGTTTGCAGACAGCCTCAGCGACTTAGGGAGGCCCTTCTCAACTCAAAAATAGAGACTAAAAATTAGGGCTGGTGGGTGTAGCTCGGAGGTACAATGTCCCTCAGTTCCATCACCAGTACCACAAAAAAAAAAAAAAAAGGAGGAAATCCTGTCATTTGTGGTAAGACGGGTAAACTTGGGGCATATCGTGCCAAATGAAATAAAACAGGAAACAAATATGACATGATCTCATTTGCGTACGGAATTATAAAAATCAAACTCATAGCATCAAAGATTAAATGATGATTGCTGGGGCTGAGTCATGGGGGAAAGGGGAAATGTAGATTCAATGGTAAAATCTTTCAGTTATGCAAAATAAATGGGTTCTGGGAAGTCAATGTACAGGATGGTGATTATAGCTAATAATACTATATTGTATACTTGGAATTTGCTGGGAGATTAGGTCTTAAATGTTCTTACCATGTATTAAAAATGTAAGTATGTGATGTGATGGAAATGTTATTTTTATCATGGCAATTATTTCATAAGGTATACATATACCAAAACACTGTATTGTACACTCTGTCTTTCTAACTCAGTACAGTTGGAGGAAAACAGTGTTGGCAATATTATAATTGAATGATATAATGTGATTCATGAAATCATAAACCCGCGTTATGAAATGTATACATGTGAAGCAAGGATTTATTAGAAATGAAAGAGCTCAATACAAATATATTTACAGTGGAAAACTTCATTATATTTCTTATAATTGGACAGACCTAGAATATGGAAAAGACAGAAATAAAATTGAGTTTCATAAGGATATGACATAACAATGTGTATCATATGAAAACTATTTTTCATAATGAAATATATTTTTGGTCATGCATCATGCTAGGAGATAACCCAATACAATTTTTTTGTTTGCCTTTTTTAATTGTAAGCTGCGGGGAGATAAATAACATGCCCATTTATTCTTGAGAGGAAGTTTGACAGCATGACTAAATTTTATATTTGGAATAATCTGCAAACAGTGAATGGGAGAGAGAAAGGAGCTGTTTCTATTGCCTTACTCCTGACCTTCTAGATTAGTTTCAGGAGGTTAAAGTTTGATTAAGTGGTTTCTAGGGAGATTATAGCAACTTTGCAAAAATGAAATTGCAGAGGGTATTTTAGATCATGCAGAGAAAATTTGAATACGAGAGCATTCATCATGAAATTTACACGGGAGTTTGTCCTCTTACCTAATTAATGGCTGCTAGCATGCCTTCGGGTTGGGTAGTTGTTGTATGTTTAGATAATATGGAAGGAAATAACTAAAAAAAGCCTTCAGAAGTCCAAAGAGATCAGTGGGAGAAATAAAAGCAAAATAGGGGCTTTTAGAAATAATAAAAAAAAAGTTGTTTGGTGTTTTTAAAAGAATCAGAAATACCACTTAATATTAAGAATTATGAGGATAAGAGGGGAAAAATTTATAGAAAGGCTTGTTAATGCAGCATTTAATTCGATACCAGTATTTCACCTACAAATCTGGAGAATTCAGAGCATTCAGAAAAAAAGAGGTAGAAGTGTTTTCCCATTTTCATTTTGCATGAGTAAAGCTCTACCAGCCCACAGGTTGTGGCACAAGTCCAGTCTCTGTAAAGGGTAGTCAGGAATCATGTAGAATGCACTCTAAGTAATACAGAAGATATAGGATTTGAGTTAGGCCTCATATCTTGGATGATATTACCCTTATCTAGAAAAATATCAGGTTTTTAAGAATCCACTGATTTTCTTAGAATCTGGAGGCCTCTTCTTATGGAATAACTTGAAGTTTCATTGAACAGATGAATCATGCCAGCTTGTATAAAATTAAATACCATATTTTACCATATTCAATACTCTATAAACTGTCCAAATTGCTAAAAGGATATAATAACTGTGTTGGCATTAATCTACCTTTTCACTAGAGGGGAATTTGGAAGATACAACTTGGTTTACATTCCTTATAAGTGTTGTGACTGCATTGTAAATAATTACTTGTGGGAAAGTAAGGAAGGGCCAAATTCATTACCACTGAGGGACCTATGGTTTCGAGTCATAAGCCTGGGACTAGAGGGACAATTGTGGAGACTTGGGATGACGATAACTTTGTGCTTTATTTGGCATTGAGGATTGGGAATTGTACACACATTAGGTGAGTTAGTTGGAGCAATGATGGTATTGGGAACCAGACTTAATCTTCTATCCTAGGCAAAGTTCATCCACTCATACTTTTATTTGGCTTGCAATTCTGTATACAACCCCGACCCAATTCACCAAAGCACTTGGTGACAAATCCAGCTGAGAGGATCTGCCATTCATGAAGTGCTAGTTGTAGACCTTTGTGCAATAGAACAGACCTAAGGTAAGCCCCTGGGGGTTCATTTAAAAGATGTACACAAGCAAGACATTGTCATCCTGTACCGACAGGACTTAGGCAATTTTGCCATGTTCCATTAGGCAGTGGAGTGGGCGAGAAGGGCAATCATTTCTAGCATCACTCTGTTTTCAGCTCCAAAGTTGTGCTTGATTCAAATGCAATAAGTCATGATATTAGTCATCAGCTTCTGTCCCACCATGAGGACTGAAAGCCCCCAAGAACTGTAAAGAGATAGTCTTGCGATACACACCATTCCGCACATCACAATGGTCAGGAGGAAACAGCGGCTCACAATGGAAAGGCAGTAGTGCCGAGGGTAGATCTGCACCATCACAGCATCTGATCCGATATCCATTTCTATATTGCTTCACACGTGAGACCCCTTGTGTGACCACAAGCCTTCTATTTTTTAACACAGATTCTCCGTGTGAGTGGATAGCTCCACCCCTTTCTTCCACTCTGCTGGTGCTCTTCGGCTACTTTGGTCTACAGTAATAGTACAGGATACTGAGTTCACAAGTCCTAGTGTTGACCTTCTGGTGATTCCATTGTATCTGTCTTTCCTCTTGTTTTATAGGTAATCCTGATGTCTGCTGGTAACGCGGGCTCTCTTTTCTCTCAGCAAATGGTCAGTGAGAAGTTTAAAACCTGAAGAAAAATCTCTTTTAGTCTATTGGTGGTGCTCTCCTAAAGGATCTGAAAGTGATGAACTTTCTATCCATAGCCTTATGTAAATGTATCTTGCAATGGACTTTTTCCCTACTGAAGCTGATACAACCCGTCCTTGTTATGGTCTAACAGGACAGAAATGGCTATAAATCAAATATGAGTGAGAAACCATAAGATTGTTCTGGTACCTGGATGACAACTCCAGTTAGGAACATTGGTATCTTAAGAAGAACATAGCTAATGCCTTATAATAAGAGCTCAGGGAAAATATATTGGAGGTACAAGATATAGGCAGAAATGAAGGAAGGAGGAACAAGGCTAGCCTAGAAAGATATTTGAGGAACCAGTGGAGCCCTGATATGAGAACAAACAGATGGTAGCACAGGGTCAAATTCTTTGACACTCATTTTGTGTATAGGATTGACTCTGACCCTCCTTTAATTCTCAGCTGTTTGTTTTGGTAGCTCAGGTGTTATTACAAAACACTTTGCTGAACTATTTTCAGAATTACTATCTCAGGACCAAATTTTTTTCATGAATGACAAATGTACAACCACAAGATGAATTACAATCACTTGAATTTGGAGATAGCTTTAAAATCTTGGTGGGCAGTTATAAAGGAAATGAAGTAAATGACAGCCTTGAGATAGCATCAGGATATACATCCTCAGCACAAGAGAAATTATAGTCTCTGTAGTTAAGGAAAAGAGAAAGTAGCCAAAGTGGCAGAGTTACTGGGAGAAATATTCACTTGATTTAGAAGAAATCAAGATGACCCAATAATATCATCTTCCTTTGCTTTCTCTTATCTAATTCCTTTGTCCTTTCTTTGACTAAAGCCCTTCCATGACTATAGATATTTTTAAAGTAGTTCCCAAACTGAAGATAAAAATAATTTATTTACCTTATTTCAGAACTAAAATCATTGGACCCTTATTTTTCATTAGCTCTTTTTCTTTTACAGACACAAATGAGATGAAAACTTTCTAGCAAGCCAGGCTCATAGAATATTATCACCAAGTCATGCTCTCTTTTTTGCCCATGATAGCACATGTCCACATCCGATGAAAAAGTGGGGTGATATGGATATTAAAATAAAGGAAGAAGCTTTTAAAATCATATCTGTATCTACTTTGAATTCATAATCAATTGTCAGTCATTTAATGAATAGAGCTTAACTTTAAATGATTTGATCAAATGAAAATAGAGGTGTCATCTCTGAGATCATTTGGAGGGATTGCAGAGATAATAAATTTAGTCCCTAACAATATAGCTGAACCTAAAAGGTTCCATTAATTCTCCGAAGCAAGGAACTCACAGGTCCTACAAATGTGGAATAGGTTTTAGAACATAAAAAGATCAGGTAATGATGCCAACATTTCAGGTATCTGGACATGGTTTATAAGAATTTCTGGTGTTTTACATCTTCTCCCCCAAATCATACAGAAGTTGATCGTTCCATCTCAAAGGACCGACTCATCTCTAAGCAAAACCTTCATCCAAATCTATCTGGAGTACACGGTGTTTCCAGTATTAGTACTATTTGTAAAAGTCCCCATTCGGCTACACAGTAGGTGAGCCACACGCATGGGGAGGTCCTCAGAGGTTTGGCTATTTCCTGTTAGATTCTCAAGCTCTTTCCCCAAAGAAGATATTTACAAAAGACATCTTTGTGGTCTTCATTAAGAGCACTGCAATGCGTAGCTAGTGATCTGTGTTCTTCCTTCTCATAGCCATTATTTGGAAAAACATTATATAGGAAACACTCTAAGCTTATTTCAGGAGGTAAAGTCATTAACCAGGAAGGAGATATCCATTGATGAGAGAACTGAGACTGGTCCCATCTGGGAGCCAAAATAAGTTCTAGGCTTTATCCAATCAAATGAGTGAGTTTCTGCCTGCTGTTTTTCTTGCTATTCTTCACATTCTGTTCCAGAAGCATCTCTTTGTCAGCCCTTCAGCCTGTCTCATAACCAATCAGGGATAAGTGACAGAAACCAACCTAGGATGTCAAAAGCAGGGAGCTATCTAGAGAACCCCGTAACATGGAACACAGGTTCCTCCACTCGAGACCCAGTTCAGTCAGACCTTCAGGTCAGTGGTGCCTTGCTTTCAATTACACTTCAAGCAGTGAGTTACAGTGAAGAGATCTGGGGAGATAAATACTCAGTTATACAGAATATCTTTAATCTAACAATGAAGTATTTGGTTATTATGAGTAAAGCTGCCACAAATATTTGTGTTCGAGTTTCATGTGGAAATAAGTTTTAATTTTTTTTGGATATATGACTAAGAATTAAATTGCTGGGTCATAGTGATCTCGTACCATGCAGTTATACTGAATTTGTTTATTAGTTCTAATAGTGTTTTAGTACATTCTTTATGATTTTATATTTATAAGATAATGGCATCTACAAATAGAAATGGCAGATCTTTCTTTCCAATCTAGATGTCTTCGATTTCTATTTCATGCCTTAATGCCATTGTTCTGACCCCCAATATAAGGTTTCCTGTCCAGCTCCTGCTCTAAGGGAAAAAGCATTTACTCTTTCACTCTTTCATCATTAAATATGATATTAGCTGTAGGTGTGTGTGTGCGTGTGTGTGTGTGTGTGTGTGTGTGTGTGTGTTGTGTACATGTATTATGTATGCAGATGCCTTTTATCAGAAGGAGGAAGTTCTCTTCTATTTTTTCTTTAACTGTTTTTACTATGAAAGATAATTTGGCTTGTTGAAATGCTCTATCTGTGTTTATTGAAATGTTCACAGGGATTTTTGTCCTTTATTCTACTGGTGTGTGGTACAATTTGTTGATTTTGTAGGTATCAAATGAATCTTGAGCTCCTGAGTTAAATTTGCTTTGGTCATGGTGTATAAGTCAAGTATTCTTGTTTAATTTGTTTATTAGTGTTTCGGTGATAATTTTTTTAGCTTACATCCATGAGGAATAATAGAGTGTAATTTTCTTTCTTTTCTTTCTTTCTTTCTTTCTTTCTTTCTTTCTTTCTTTCTTTCTTTCTTTCTTTCTTTCTTTCTTTCTCTTTCTTTCTTTCTTTCTTTCTTTCTTTTGGTGGCACTGGGGTTCCTGGAAGCCCTTCTACCTTCGGGCCATACTCCTAGACCTATTTTATATATTTTTATTTGGAAACAGGGTCTCTTAAGTCAGTGAAGCTGACTCCAAATCAGCGTGATCCCCTGTCTCTGCCTCCCTTAATTTTCTTTCCATATGATGTTTTTGTATAGTTTTGGCCTGGCCTTGTAGAAAAAATTGGAATTATTTTGCTTCTATTTTTCAGAGAGTGTGTGAGTGAATGTTAATTATTATTTAAGTGTTTGGTACAGTTCATCAGACACCATATGGGTCTCGGCTTTTCTTCGTGAGGAGACTTTTGGTTACTAAATCTCTTTACTTGCTAACGGTCTCTTTGGATGATCTCTTTTCCCCTGGACCTGATTTATCTAATTTGTTGGAGAATTGTTATAGAATTCTCTTCTTTTCCTTTATGTTTGCAAGGTTGATAGTGATAACCCCTCTTTCCCTCTTGATTTTAGTAATTTGAGCCTTATCCCTCTAAACGTTCATCATTTTTATTCCTTTAAAGGAATCAACTTTTAGTCTCTTTTGTTCTTTTCTTTTTTATTATCTATTTCACTTACTTCTCTTTTACTTGATTTTAACTGCCTTTCTTCTGCTCATTTTAGTTGAATCCTCTATTTCTAATTTATTGATTTAAGAGATTAGGTCATAGATTTGAGATCTTCTCTTTTATATAGACACTTTTATGGTTTTTAGACTATTTCTCATTGAGTCAGCTTGCCTGTATGTGACTTTTTAGAAATTTTTTCATGTATCTAAGTTATTTGTTGGCATATGGTTACTCATGCCATATTTTATTGATCTGGAAGTATGTTTAATTTCTATCTCTTTGAATCGTTACTTGTATGTATGTGAATTTCTACATATTTCCTAAATTTATTTCTGATGTTGATTTCTAATTCAACCAAATTTTGTTTGGGAATCATATATTTTGTGATTTTTAATTCCTGTAAATTTGTTGAGGCTTTTTAATTTTTTTATCGTATGGCATTTTGGGGGAAATGTTCTATGTCTGCTTGAAAAGAGTGTGCATTTTGATTTTGTTGGATGGTGTGTTCTATAAATGTCTGTTATATTTAGTTAGTTCATAGTATTGTTCATGTCTTTTATTTTCTTGTTGATGTTCTTTAGAGTTCTATACAATTTGAAATTAGGGTATAAGGGTTTCCAATAATATCTTTTTCTCTCTTTATTCTGTCACTTTTTGAAATTTATTTTGAGGCTCTATTGCTAGATATGTTTATAGTTGTTTTGTATATATATATATATTTTTTTTGGTACTGGGGTTCCTGGAAGCCCTTCTCTCTCCGGGCTACACTCCAGACCTATTCTATTTTTGGAAACAGGGCCTCTTAAGCCAGCGTGGCTGGCTTCGAACCATGAGCGATCCTCCTGTCTCCACCTCCCAAGCACGGGGATTACAAGCGTGCGCCACCATGCCCGGCTATAGTTGTTTTGTATTTCTGATGGATTAATATTAATATTATTTTATAGTTTTTATGTGAGAATGTATGTCTTTAACTTTTGTCTGTTTTTTCTTTGCACAAGATTTAAAGATCAGAGGTGAGTTTCTTCTTTCCCATGTGCTATGAAATATTTAGATTCTCAGGGATATATCGAAGCTTCCTATGATCAGACAGTTATCTAGAATTTCTTCTTAAATTTCTGGCTATGCTCTTATTTGCTGCAACTGAAGTCACACCTTAGGCAGCTATGGCATGGCCCGATTGCTGTTGTCTCTGGTAATGCCCTAAGACTGGTATGCCTCCCTTCCTTCCCTCTATGTAAGCTTTAGTCAAACCAAATCCGTAGAATGCCCCAGTAAGAGAGATTAACCAGGAGGTTTCAGTTTGGGGCAAACTATTGGCTATGATGGTGGTTCCTTTAGCAGCTTCAAAATAGATGGGCCCTTGCCGAGTGTGGTGGCGCACGTTTGTAATCCCTGCGCTTGGGAGGCTGAGACAGGAGGATCGCGCAGGTTCGAAGCCAGCCTCAGCTACTTAGTGAGGCTCTCAGGAACTTAGTGAGACCGTTTCCAAAAAATATATAAAATGGGTCTGGGAGTATAGTCCGGAGATAGAAAGCCTCTGGGTTCCACCCCCAGTACCCCCCCCCACACACACACACAGATGGGCCCGCATATAAACTCTGAGGCTATTTGCTTTTAGCAGTAAAAACCACTGAAGTAGGAAAAGAAACAGAGAAAAGAGAAGAAAGCAAGAAAAGACAAAAAAGGAAAAAATTAACAAAATGCATATTCTTCCTTCCTTCCTCTCTTTTTCCTCCTCCTCCTCCCCCTCTTCTTCTTCTCTCTTCTCTCTCTCTCTCTTCCTCTCTCTCTCTCTCTCTCTCTCTCTCTCTCTCTCTCTCTCTCTCTCTCTTCCTTCTTTGTTGGTACTAGAAAATTGAAAACCAGGAACATTCTACCTCCAAGCTACTTACCTATTATTTAGTTATTTAGTTATATATATATTTTGCAATATCAGGGATTGAACCCAGGGGCATTATACCTCTGAGCCATACCCCCAGCCCTATTTTTTATTCTTTATTTTTGAAACATGTTCTCATGAAGTTGCAGAGAGCCTCACTAAGTAGCTGAGGCTGGCTGAGAACCTACGATCCTCCTGTCTCAATCTCCTAAATACTGAGATTATGGGTGTGTACCATCAAATCTAGCTGTGCTTTGTTTATTTATTTATTTACTTATTTACTTATTTATTTTGGTGGTACTAGGGTTCCTGGAAACCCTTCTACCTCCAGGCTATGCTCTCAGACACCTATTTTTTATATTTTTATTTGAAAACAGGGTCTTTTTTTTTTTTTGGTGGTACTGGGGTTCCTTGGAAGCCCTTCTACCTCTGGGCTACACTCCCAGAACTATTTTTTTTATTATTTTTGGAAACAGGGTCTCTTAATCCAGCAAGGCTGGCTTCGAACCTACACAATCCTCCTGTCTCCGCCTCCCAAGCACGGGGATTACAAGTGTGTGCCACAATGCCCAGATGTGCTTTATTTTAAAGGGCTGTTAGGAGGCACTATATTTAGTGCCTCCTAACAGTATATTTCATAACAAAAACAGTATATTTAATAACAAAAAATTAAGTTATGGCTAGTAAGATATTCACTGCCCATAGTTGTTCTTGCTTGGCATTTGAAACATTTTCAAAACAAGATTGGTTAGAGGGTCCTGATGCTCTTACCATTAGAGGTTCCATGAAAAGTGAGCTCTATCTACTCTCTTCATCCCTATCATCCACTGTTAGCTCCTTCCTATCAAACCTTGGGCTCATGTCTCAAAACAATTAACTGTATCTAAGTCCCTTTGTCAGGCTTACTTTTTAATGACACCTAAATTAGACAGCCTCCATTCAATTTAAATGCAGGTGACTGCCCAGCTTCCTTGAGAATTACCTAATGATGAATGAAATTAAACCAGGCCTTGATTAATCTGCAAGCACTCTGTACAAGGTCATTTCTTCTGGTTCTCTGACTGCTTTGCCCATTTTCAGTTTTTTTTTTTTTTTTTTTTTGGTGGTACTGTGGGTGGAACCCAGAGGCTTTCTACTTCTGGGCTGTCCTCCCAGACCTATTTTATATTTTATTTAGAAACAGGGTCTCACTAAGCTGCTGAGAGCCTAAGTAGCTGAAGCTGGCTTCGAACCTGTGCGATCCGCCTGTCTCAGCCTCCCAAGCACGGGGATTACAAGCGTGCGCCACCACGCCTGGCTCCATTTTCAGTTTTGATAATTTGATTTTATTTTTGTTTTCAGTTTTGTTTATTTATTTGTTCTAGAGATTGAACCCAGAGCATTCTCTCTCTGAGCTATAATCCAGCTCTGTTTTATTTTTTATTTGGAAACAGGGTCTCAAGTTACTGAGAGTCTTCTAAACTTCTGAAGCTGATCTGAAGACTAGGATCCTCCTCTTTCAGCCTCCAAAGTAATGGGATTGTGTGTGTGTGTGTGTGTGTGTGTGTGTGTGTGTGTGTGTGACTACATGTGGCTAATTTCATTTTCATGTTATGAAATTTAGGGTGAAACAATGGATAAGGTTTTAAACAAAATCAGTATGAGGAATAAAAAAGCACCAACAAGGAGATAATTTTTTAAATTAATTTGTCTTTACAAACTAGGGATTCTCTAACTAGTCAGTAGGTAGGACCAGCCTTTGGTGCACTTTAAATTGAGTCACCACTTATTCCATGCCCACCATTCATTTAATCTCCATTAAAACAAATAATCAAAACTATTCTGCTCCTTTTGTTTGTTTTCTAGCTCTACTAATCATTAGCACAAAGCCTTTCCTTTGCTACTTACAACTGGAAGTCCTTACACAGGCAGTTGATGGCGTTGGTGACAAATAAAATGTTTTGCATTTTCCTCAAATGAACTAAGTAGAGTTTCTTACATGGGGCTCAGCATACTGTCAAGCTAAGGAATTTTCTCAGTGAAATTTGTTGTCACACAGGAGATTATAGTTCTCCACGAAGTTGGGATGTCATTTAATCTCTGTTCCTTGGTTCAGATGTCTACCATATATATGAACCTCCCTAATTTCTACATTATTTCCAAATAATATTTGATATCATCACAGGTAAAAAGAAGAATTTGCTAAGATAGCCTTAAACTAATTTCTCCCTATGGATTCTATTCTCTTTAAATATATACATAGCTATTTTTATATATTCTATAAATTGTACAGTTAAATTCTATGTATGTTAATTTCTTGACAACAAGTGCTTAAATTTTAAAATAAGCCTCAGATTTGAAGTAATGTTCTGGTGTTTTTATTATTATATGCCAGAATTTTTAACTTTTATTTATAAGTGGAACATATTGAAAATGGTATACATTTGGACTTGGCTTGGTGCCCCCCATTCCCCTTCCCCCATTCCAACAATGAGTGTCAAGATTAACCATGATATATTCATACTTTTATACATATTCAAATTAGCTCCTCCATTAATCAACCTCAGCCTTCTTCCTCTTCTATCCTTCCATTCTAGCGTTGCTGAGATTTCCCCTCCATTATCTGGAGTCCATCTGGTATCCCCAGTGCTCCCTAGTTTGGGCATATTAGAGGAAACATATGTCCCTTCTCTTTCTGTGCTTGGCTGATCTCACTTAATGTTCTCCAGGTCTTTCCATCTTTTTGTGAATGCTATGATTTTGTTCTTCTTTATTACCGAATAGAATTCCATTGTGTGTATTTCCCATAATTTTGCAATCCATTCATCTGTTGATGGAGACCTGGGTAGTTCCATATTTTGGCTATTACAAATTGTGCTGCTATGAAAATAGGTATGCATATGTTACTGTAGTTCTCTGATTTCAACCCCTTTGGAAAAATACCCAGGAGTGGTAGAGCTGGAGCATATGGTGGATCTATTCCCAGTTTTCTAAGGAATCTCCACACTGATCTCCATAGTGGCTGAACTAGTTTGCACTCCCAACAATAGTGTAAAAGAGTTTCTCTTTCCCCACATTCTCAAAGCATTTGTTGTTATTTGATGTCTTCATGCTTGAAACTTTGACTGGGGTTAGATGGAATCTCAGTATAGTTTTGATTTGCAGCTCCCTGATGGCTAACGATGTAGAACATCTTTTCATGTATCTATTGGCCATTTGTATCTCTTCTTTTGTGAAGTGTCTATTCAGTTCAGTTGCCCATTTCTTAATTGGATTGTTTGTTTTGCTAGTGTAGAGTCTTTTGAACTCTATGTTCTAGAAATTAGCCTTCTATCAGAGTGGTGGCTGGTAAAGATCTCCCATTCTGTAGGCTTCCTCTTTAGGTTCTTGGTGGCTTCCTTTGATGAGAAGAGACATTTGAGTTTGATGCTATCCCACTTGTTAATTCTTGATTTAATTTCTTGAGATTTGGGGGTCTTGTTGAGAAATTTACTGTCTGTGCCTACATGTTAGAGTGTTTAGCCTATGCCCTCTTCTAATAACTTCACAGTCTCTGGTCTAATTTCTAAGTCTTTGATCCACCTCGAGTTGATTCTTGTGCTTGGTGAGAGGTAAGGATTTAGATCCATCTTTCTACAAATGGATAGCCAGTTCTCCTAGCACCGTTTGTTGAAAATGATGTCTTTTCTCCAGTGTATGAGTTTGGCCCCTTTGTCAAATATTAATTGACTATAGGTGTGTGGGTTTGTTTCTGTATCTTTTATTCTGTTCCACTGGTCATTATGCCTGTTGTACCAATACCATGCTGTTTTTACTACTATTGTTCTATAGTATAATTTGAAGTCTGGAATTGTGATGCCTCCTGCATGGTTCTTATTGCTGAGAATTGCTTTGGCTATTCTGGGTCTTTTCTTTCTCCATATAAAATTCATGACTGATTTTTCTAGTTGTATAAAGAATGTCATTGGCATTTTAATGAGAATTGCATTGAATCTATAGATCATGTTTGGAAGAATGGCCATTTTGATATTTATTCTGCCTATTTATGAGCACAAAAAATCTTTCCATCTTCCAAGGTCTTCAGTTTCTTTCTTTAATGTTTTATAGTTTTTATAGTTTTGTCTTTCACATCTTTTTTTTTTTTTGGTGGTACTGGGGTTCCTGGAAGCCCTTCTACCTCCGGGCTACACTCCCAGACCTATTTTATATTTTTGAAACAGGGTCTCTTACGCCAGCGTGGCTGGCTTCGAACCTGCGTGATCCTCCTGTCTCCGCCTCCCAAGCGCGGGGATTACAAGCGTGCGCCACCACGCCCGGCATGTCTTTCACATCTTTGGTTAGGTTTATTCCTAGGTATTTTATTGGTTTTGAGGTTGATTTTGTGTCCTGCAACTTTGCTGAATTGGTTTATCAGCTCCAGAAGTCTTTTGGTTGAGTTTTTTGGGTCTTCTAAGATCAGACGAGATCGGTGTGTTCAGGGTGGTATGGCTGTAGATATTTTGAGTCTTCTAGATAAAGAATCATGTCATCTGCAATTAAGGATAGTTATAATTCCTCTCTTCCTATTTGAATTCCTTTGATATCCTTCTCTTATCTTATTGCTATGGCAAGATTCTCAAGGACCATATTGAAAAGGAGTGGTGATAGTGGGCGTCCTTGTCTTGTTCTTGATTGTAAAGGAAATTCTCGTAGTTTTTCCCCATTCAGTATGATGTTGGCTTTGGGTTTATTGTATATTGCCTTAATGATGTTGAAATATGTTCCTTCAATTCCAGTTTTGTGCAGTGTTTTTTTTTTTAACATAAATAGGTGTTGGATTTTGTCAAGTGCTTTTCAGCATCTATTGATATGATCATGTGGTTTTTGTTCTCAGTTTTATTTATGTGGTGAATAATGTGTATTGATTTGGGTATGTTTAACCAGCCTTGTTTTTCTGAGATGAAACCGACTTGGTTGTGATGCACATTTCCCTTGATATGGTTTTGAATGTGTATAGCTAGTATTTTGTTTAGAATTTTTGCATCTATGTTCATCAAGGATATTGAACTGTAATTTTCCTTTCTTGAGGTATCTTAATTTGGTTTGGGGATTAATGTGATACTGACCTCGTAGAAGGAATTTGGGAGAATTTCATCTCTTTCAATTTCCCAGGACAATTTGTGAAATATTGTTATTAGTTCTTCACTGAAGGTTTTGTAGAATTCAGCCGGAAACCCATCAGGGCCTGGACTTTTCTTTGATGGGCATGGTGCACTCTTGTAATCCTACCGTTTGGGAGGCTGAGACAGGAAGATCACAGTTCTCGGACAGCATCAGCTACTTAGTAAGGACCTTTGCAACACAGTGAGACCTTGTTTCAAAATAAAAAAATGAAATATAGGGCTGGGGGGTGTAGCTCAAAGGTAGAGTACCCTTGGATTCCATCTCCAGTACTGCAAAAAGAAAAAAAAATCTTGCCTAGTAAGATTAATCGCTAGTACTTTCAGGAGCAAAGAGTCATGTCTAGTTGAAAATACACATTTTCTAAGAGCCCTGCAAGCATTTTATAAACAAATTCAACTATTTATATACAAAGTTGGTATATATGAGAAAAAATTCTATTTAGACCCTTCAAGAATATTTGGATTTATTTGTTGTATATACACACAGGCAATGCAGGTCAAGGATTAAGAAAATGTTGACTATAAACATCTGTTTTGAATTTGTAAATTAAAGTGGAACACTGACCTTTCAGATTTTTTAGAGATGAGCAATTTGACTGGAAAATGTAGTACAAGACAAACAGCTGTGAAATATTATAACCAATTAAAACAACTGTACTAAAGCTTTATACAGCATGAAATAAAATGGCATTTATTTTAAACAATTCAGTTTTCAATTGTTCAAGACTACCCACTGAACAAAAAGTCTCTGAAACTAAATCATTTAAGTGTTTACACATTCACCTTAATTATTAAAAAAAACAACACTAGGGTTCAGGATGTAGTAGTACCATGGATGGGCTACAGGAGGATCAACATGTAAGGTGTTCAGAATTATCTATATATTGGATTAAAATTTGGGTTCCAATAATTTTGGTAAGGTTTGCTCTTTTATACATAAAAAATTAAAATCTAAGCCCTCGTACCCACTTTCCCTCCTCTCTTTTCACAATTAAGGTTCCTCTCTGGCCCTTCACTACTATGACTACCGGCACCACCATGCCCACCCCTAAACTTGCATTTCTCTTTTCTGGTTCCATGGAGACAGCATATTCTTCCCAGCCACCACTGCCTGGGTTTCACCACAGAAAGCCTTTGACCAGCCCAAGAGACCTGGAGATGCTGAAATGAAATACTTTGGGGTTGTTTTGCCACAAGTTTCTTATGGATAAAAACCGGAGGAATCGTTTCCTTTGCTCCCAGGGAGGCTGCCCCAAAGGGGCTGATCTGTGTGCTATTCTAGTGAGAGAAGTTTGAGCACTTTGAATAGTCCACTTGAATCAGTCAGTATTATTCTGTCCCACTTGAGGAAAGCACCTTCCCACATCTTTTTAAGGAAAAAATGCCTGGGAAAAATGCTGAATGTTGTAAATATCACAACTCAGTATTGTCAGTCTTCAATGGCATGAGTCATAGATTGGTAGAATGAGGACAGGTAGGTTTGATAAAGGTCAATAAAGGAGATGGACAAAAGAAATTAAGATTTTTGAGTAATAGCAGAGTCAAGCGAAGCCTGTTTTGGTGGGAGTTTTTACATCAGATCTTTAACTTAGAAGATGGAAAACTTTAAGTTTTTTTCAGTGGGAAGATCAGTATTTTCTTGTGGGGTCGACTATAGAAGAAAACGACAAGCCAGAATACAGGAGGAATTTTGTTCTGTAGACATGAGCTTAACCATAATCACGACTGAACAGCTTCCCATTGGCTGATCAAAGGCCGCCGTCTCCGCTCCAGCTGTAGATTGTACCTCAGGCCCCAAACCACAAAGGGCTTTCAATGTAGATTTGAGATGTTATAACAGGAGTAGCTGTGCCATCAGAGAAACTGACATTGAGAAACAAAGACAATTAGAATGCTTCACGTTTCTCAACTTCAGTGTGATATAATTGGACAAAAATTGTACACATGCAAGGTGTACAGTGTTCTATTTTGCTATGTATATACTGTGAAGCACAGATACACTAACACATCCATCAACTCATAAACTTGCCAGGTTTTGTGTATGTGGTGAGAACACTTAAGTTCTCCTTTATCAAATTCCAAGTATATTATTATTAATTATTATTATTATTATTATTATTATCTTTGTTGTATATTAGATCTTCAGAACTTACTCATCTTGTGATTTAAAGTTTGTTATCTTTTCCTAATCTCTCTCCATTCACAGGCCCCTGTTGAGCACTTTTCTACCCTTTGTTTCTATGAGTTCAGCTCTTGAGATCTATCAGTGCAATCATGCAGTATTAGTCTTTCTGTTTCTGGCTAATTTTACTTATCATAATGTCCTCATTTTAACTTCTGTTGTCAAAATGACAGGATTTCCTTCATTTTTTAAGGCTCAATATCGCATTTTCTATGTACATACACATATATGTACGCACAAATACATACATAGACATGTATATGAACATTAATGTAGTATTTCATTTGTCTGTGGGGTCTAAGGTTTTATCTTGCCTATTTTAAATAATGCTGTGATGGACAAAGATGAAGATATCTCTTCAAAATCTTTATTTCTATTATTCTTGTATAAATCTAGAAGTGATTACTAGATCATATAGTAGATCTAGTAATATTTTGTGGTAATAGGGATGAAACCCAGGTAGTAGATCCATTTTTAATTTGAGATGCTTCCATACTGTTTTCCATATTGGCTGTATCATATTATATTTCTATCAACAGCATATAAAGGTTCTAATTTATCTACAAACTCACAGTACTTTTTTAAAAGTATATGTAATAGATATCCTAACAGGTATAATACTTCATTGTAGTTTTTTGTTTGTTTGTTTGTTTGGTACTGGAAATTGACCAAACAAGGGGCATTCTACTTCCAAGCTACACCAAAAATCTTTTTGTTTTTGTTATTATTTTGACACAGTTCTCACTGAGTTGATAAAGCTGATCTTAAATCTGCGCTCCTTCTGTTTCAGCCTCCCAAGTACTGGGATTACAGGTCTGCACCACCATCCCCAGTTCTTATTCCTTTTCTTTTTTTTTTTGCATGTCTGTGTGTGGTACTGGAGATTGAACCTACGGTCATTCTACCACCAAAACTATACCCCTATACCCCCAGTCACATTTCACTTTATTTTTAAAAATTTGAAAAAGGGTCTTGAACCATTGCTGGGCATCTCACCAAGTTGCTAAGGCTAGCCTTGAACCTGTTGTGCACTTGTCTTAATCTCCCAAGTACTTAAATTATAAGTATACAGATTTCCCTGGTGAAGTGATGTTGACAATCATTAATCATGTTGACCATTTGTATGTCTTCACTATTTCACTATTTCTGCTTCTCATTGTCAGTAGATCATGACTTATAAAGCTGGAAATATTATATGAACCAAGTTAGTAGTATTTATATTCATTGTTTACACTTAAACAATTAAAGTTATTAGCCTCCTTGACTTGTACTATTTCAGTAGGCTACAGTGTTTGCATTATATATGATATACCTAACTCTCACATTTGGATTTCATCACAGCCTTGAAGGCTTCATCCATAAATTTAAAGACCATGTTGCATGTAAGAGACCTTAGAAAAATTTCTAGTATGGACATTTGTGTGCTTTAGTCCCCTACCCAAGATGATACCTTCATTATCACATTTATTTTTATCATGACCTTATATGCTCAGTTATCCATCTGGGAAGATAACACTGGTGCCCCTTGTTATGTCCTTTACATTCACTGAACTTCATCTGTTGGATGCACTTGTAAAAGCTCCTATCCATTCCTTGTCAAAAGCACATTACCCAAAAGTATATTCCTCAGATTCCCTTGCTTTCTGTCCCTGGACCCTCTGACACCATGCACCCAAGCAAGGATAGCCCAGAATTGTGCAGTTAATCATCTTAGGGTGAAAATGTGACAAATCAGGGATATGAGTCAGTGAATTGATGCCCTAAAGTCTCCAATAGTCATATCGAACCATATGATGTCTTCTGTAGAAATCTCATTAAGATTCTGATCAAATAAAATACTCCATTAGTCATGAGTATCACCTTAAAAACACATTCTTCTGTTGGCTTTTTCTTATCAATGCCTGTTTCTTTTCTCAATTGTTTACTCTGGCATCAATTCTCCACTAAAATACTTGTACTCAAGTCCCTGTCTCTGCCCACACTTCTTTTGAGGGTCACCTGTACCAAAGCACTTTGTTCAGCAGTGATACTAGAAAACAGAAACATTGGAATAAAAATAGATGTTAGATGAGTCGCTGGTCAAAGAGTAAAGGGGGGACACAGGATACTGGTGTAACGTGTTCATAATAGCTGTTGCCAAATTACAGCATTCTGACATTTAGATTTAACTGTTTGTGGATTAGGATGAGATAGAAGTAGAAGGGAAGGCAACAGAAAACCCATCACTTGAATGGCACAGGGGCAGTGATGTAGGGTTATGGAGCTTGCAGCTCTTGTTTCCTAACCTAGAAGTCTCTAAAGTTGTGAGAAATGGGCTCTTTTCAGCCCAATGAACAAAGATAGATTTTATTTTTTTATTAGACTTAGGGGCATTCTACCTCTGAATTACACAGTCAGCCATATTTTATTTTATTTTATTTTATTATTTTATTTTATTTTGAAACAAGATTTTTTGCAAGGTTGCTGAGAGTTTCACTAAATGGCTGAAGCTGTTCTCAAACTAGCTATCCTCAGCCGCCCAAGTACTGGGTTTACAGATATGCCATCACACCCGGCTGAACTTTCATATTGTTTAGGTCTTCTTAACATGATATATACTTAGTTATACAGAATATCTGTGATCTAACAATGTAGTATTTGGGGAAATTATTAGTTAGACACAAACCTATCTTCTATCTATTGCAAAAAGGTTGAGACAAAATTTCTTGATAAAAGGCTTCATCTTAAGCAGCATGGTTTTCAAAAAGAATATTTTTCCCCGCTTTAGGCTAGAAATCAAGAACTTATGAGAGCTCCCACAGGGTTTGAGTGTGAGCATCTGTTTTCTAATCTTGTTTGAAAGAAGTTGCCATTTGGCACATCTGCAGTATCAAGGCAATGATCAGCTAATAGGTGTTCTTTCAGAATCTTATCACCATTATCATAAATTTCCAGTTTGCAGATACAGGGAAAACATAGGCTCCCAGTGTCAAGAACTCTAAGAAATCCTTGATCAAGTAAGTGAAGGACTGCTGAAAAATCAGTGAGTCTTGCATTAGCCTCTGTAGTGCTACTACAACTATGTCCAAAACCTAATCTAAAACTCTAGCAGAACATCATACCTGCTTTGAAGACAATGCAAAAGAAACACAGACAATTTAAAAAGCTTAAGAGTGCTCTTCTTTTATCTAAAGTAAATCACGGACATGTCTTTTTGCAAAGAAATAGTTCTGATTGAATGAAGTCGAGTGCAAGTAAGTTGGCCCATTTTAATTTCAAGATGCTTCTATTAAAATTCAGAATGTACTTGCCTCATACTAGAACTGAATTCCACTCTTTGTCTTCTGGAGTGCTGAAATGAAGCTACAAAGGGTTTTGTTTTGTTTGTTAATCATACGTTGATCTCCATAATGAATAAAGGTGGTTTCGATGGTATCGAGGAATAGGTAAAATAGATTATGTTTATTTCTGGGATGAGTTTCTTTCCTGCCAAAGTGTCTGATAGGTCACGGGACTCCAGAGGGCATAAAACTAGCCTCCTAGTTGCTGAGGGGATGACAGTAAAGACATTTGGAGACAGCCATCATTCGTACATATAGTCACACAGCTACCTTGTTATTGTTATTGCCAATTAAAGAAATGGATATTTTATGACACTTGCATAATAATAAAAATGAAATCCTACAAGTTAGAGCATCATTAAGAAATACTTAACAGGCCTTGAATGCACATATAGAATGTCAGTTTTTATGTGCTGAGGCAAGAGAATGAGTAATTATTTTGTTCAAGCAGCCAAAAAAGTGGCAAGAAATAAAAATATGAATTCAGTTCCCTTGGATTGGCAGCCTGCCCACAGTCCTTTCTTTGTCAAGAAGTTTGCATAAAGTCTCAGAAGCTTTTGTACCGTTTTCACTTGAGGAACAACATTCTTGCAGTGCATTCGACTCCTTCTACGCAAAAATATATTTTCTAACATAAAATCTGTGAATTTTGTTCTTTATTTTGGTACCGAGGATTGAGCTCAGGAGCGTTCTGCCTCTAAGATGCACCTGTAACTCTTTTATTTATTTATTTATTTATTCATTTATTTTAAAACGGAGTCTAAATCACTGAGGTTCTCATTAAGTTGTTGAGGTTGCCCTTGAACCTGCAATCTCTCTGTCTCAGCCTCCCAAGTTTTCGGATTATAACCATGTGCCATTATATACCTGGATGAATTTTTTTTTTTTTGCAGGTCTGGGGATGTAACCCAGGTACATTCGACCTCCGAGCTATACCCCGTGCCCTGTTTATTATTATTTATTTTGAAACAGGGTCTCACTAAGTTACGGAGGGCCTCACTAAGTAGCTGAGGCTGTCCGCGAACCGCGATCCTCCTGTCTCAGCCTCCCGAATGCTGGGATTACAGGGGCATGCCACCACATGTGGCTTACCTGGCTGAATTTTGTTTTAAGAAGTAGAAGATTTGAAAACAGAGGCTCTTTCATACGCTGTGCATTGGGAGATCCTGAGTGTAGAACTTTGTATGAATAGTAGCGAATTAATGGTGAATAGTTACGCTCAGAGGGAAACCAAGGTGAGCAGAAGATCCATTATTAGTGGCAAAATAATGAAGTAGCATCTGTACTTTCGGATGTGTCTTTGTAGTGGGAAAAAACCCTCTAAAGTTCAGAGTACAAATTAGCCAGCAGGAAGCTGTAGAGGGGAGATAACATCCAACTTGTTTACTAGAAAAAACCCTTTACGTATTAAGAGTTGTGATTTATTCTTCTGTAGCCATGTGAGCCATTGTGAGCCATGAGGTAACTTGGAAAGATGAATAGGGTTTGGCACTGAACTTCGGCCAGGTCTGCGGCACGTGACTGTGTTGCTGGATGAGCAGGAGTGGCCTTTCCATGTCAGTGTTCCTCAGTTTGCATACAGAAAACCATCACTAATCAGCAATGGCTCAAAATCTAGATTTGGTCATAAATGAGAAAAAAAAAAACTTAAACATACCTATTGAATGTAAATATGATTAAATATGATGTAAAATAGCATGTATGGTATAAATTGTATTATCTAAACTAATTAATGTTAAACCATCCAAGGGAAAATCTACCCTACATTTTTTTTTCTTTTTTTTTTTTTTTTCTGGTACTAAGAATTGGACCTAGGGGCATTCTACCACTTCTAGCTTTTTCTTAAAATTTTATTTTGCTTTCTTTTTAATTTTTATTTATATGAATTTTGATTTTTAATTTTTATTGGTACATTGTAGTCATATCTTAGTGGAGTACAAAATGGTAAAGGCATCACGCCCACATCACTCATTTAGCCCTTCCCCAATTCCAATCTCATTCCCTCCTCCCTCCCTCCTTCTCATGTTTGGCTTAGGGATTGACTCTGATATGTTTGTGAATATATGTCATGTGCATTAGGAAGTTTCCATTTTTTCTATTCCAATCACCCTCAGTTTGGTTGCCTTCTTTATACATCTATGATTTCTCCTTTGTCTAGAGTCCCTCCTATGACCATTTTCTCCCTAGCTTTAACATATTAGGGAGAGCATCTAATTTTTTTACTTTGTGTGACTGACTAATCTCATTTAGCATATGGTTCTCCAGTTCCATCCATTTCCCTGCAGATGACATAATTTTGTTCTTTTATATGGCTGAGTAAAATTCCATTACGTACATATCCTATAGTTTTGTAATCCATTCATTGTTGATGGTCATTTTGGCTGGTTCCATAGTTTGGCAATTGTATATTGTGCAGCTATAAATATAGATAGGCATGTGTTAGTCTGGTAGTTTTCTTTATTCTTTTGGTTAGAAACCCAGAAGTGGTATTGCTGGATCATATAGTAGGTTTCTGATAGTCTTGCTAGTTTCTGAGGCTGGCCTGGAACCTATGATCCTACTGTCTCGGCTGCCCAAGTACAGGTGTGTGCCACTGTGCCTGGTTCAGATAATAATTTTAGTTTATTTAATACATGATAATTTTTCTTCTCCTTGATAAAGCATGAGAGCAGTTTTGCAGCAAGGATAAGTGTGGGTAACTGAAGCCCTGGGCCACTGCTTTCCCAGATAAAAACATTACTAAAACCATTTCAGCATAAGGCAGTCATAGGGAAGAGATTCACCATCATTGGGGGAGGTTCCATTTTTATTCCAGTGGATATGAAGGGCTAAACTGAAACTACCAGCAGTTAATATTCCAGAAGTAGTTTGCAGTGCTCTGACAAAGCTGGAGGAAGCAGCCAATTATTTACCGAAGAACAAATACTGAGTACATGAGAATAGTGTCTTAATTTTGGGTATTTGTAGTAGGAACACAGGACAGAGTAGTGAAGAATCATTAGAAAACACTGGCAGAGAGTGATGAGTTAAATTGACATCTCTGTCTAGTGTCACTTGCCCCTTTGCCCAGCTTAGAAAGTAGGCAAGAATTCAGATAACTTTCATGATGGAAGAATATTTCATTGACCAGGGTTAGGTCATTCCAACCAGTGACCAAACTGTATCATAAATTGCCAGAGTATTTTTTATTTATTTATTTATTTATTTGGTGGTACTGGGGTTCCTGGAAGACCTTCTACCTCCGGGCTACACTCCCAGACCTATTTTTACATTTTTATTTGGAAACAGGGTCTCCTAAGCCAGCACGCGTGGCTGGCTTTGAACCTGTGCGATCCTCCTGTCTCTGCCTCCCAAGCGCGGGGATTACAAGCGTGCGCCACCACGCCCGGCTGCCAGAGTATTTTTAGGAGGAGTTGAGGACAGGGAGATCAGTACATAGATTGTTAGACTGAGTTTATTCAGATAAAATGAACAGAAATTTTCTTATTTGTAAAAACAAAATTCTGGTACTACTGCTAATCATTTATTCACAAGGGAATTCATAATCTGAAAACAATTTGATAGAACATTTTTTTTTTGTTTGTTTGTTTGCGTGTCTGGGGATGGAACCCAGGGGCATTTGACCTCCAAGCTACATCCCTAGGCCTATTTTTTTATTCTTTATTTTGAAACAGGGTCTCACTAAGTTGCAGAGTGCCTCACTAAGTAGCTGAGGCTGTCTGTGAACTGCATTCCTCCAGTCTCAGCCTCCCAAATGCTGGGATTGCAAGCGTGCGCCACCACACCGGGCAGAGCATTGTTAAACATGTTGAGAATGTCATATCTTGACTAAAAGGTTATGGAAGACAACATGGACCTTTCTTATTTTCTGTGCATGTATTTCTATGCACTCAGATTCTGGTATAAGAACCCTGGTCACTTCTTGATTATTGCTTGAGGATAGGCAATGGGGAAGAGTCATGAACAACTACAGAACCCATGGAAGCTAAGAATAAACTGTTGGTTCCTTATTTTCCCTTCTAGTAGAACAAAGTAGGACTAGGTGACTAAGTGACGCATCTGTCTAGTTAAGGTATTTGTAAACAGTTAATATCATTCTATTGAATGTTCTTGGTCCTCTGAGCACATGACAGATGAGTGGAATATTGTATTCTGTATGTTAGGTAGCCAATTTTTCTTAAATAAGATATAAGGTAGTTTAAACAAAATGACAAAGCTGAGGAAAAAAAACATTATCATATTATATAAAAAACCTTATTCAAAATTACAGGAAACAAGAACCGTCATCTCTTCATAAAAATACTGAATATCAATGATCTCAATTCCCCTGTTAAAAGATATTGTCTAGCAAACTAGATTTCAATTTGTAATCCTGCTATTATGTTGCTTGCAAGAAGTAAAACTTATAGTCAGAGAAATCCATACATTGAAGGTAAAAGGATAGAAAACTTTTTCAATGCAAATATTGACAGAAGACAATCAGAGGTGGCCATACTCATATCTGACACAACATGCTTCAAGCCAAAACTTGTCAGAAGAGTTGAAGATAGACACTTCTTAATAATAAAAGGTGCTATCCAAAATGAAGACATAACCATATTAAAGATTATGCCTCTCTATTAGTGCACCAAACATGTAAATCAAACTCTTCTTGGATTGAAGCCCTAGATTGGCCCCAATACAATAAATCTAGAAGATTTACAGAAAAAGCTTAAACAAACCTAGAGAAATGGTTACAAAGATTTTGTAGGAAAACAAAATACCCAGACTATCCAAAGCATTTCTGAGCAATAAGAACCATGCTGGAGGCATCACAATATCTGACTTCAAACTGTACTTTAAAGTGATAGTAATAAAGAAAGCATGGTATTGGCACAAAAACAGACACATTGATTAATGGAACAGAATAAAAGACCTAGAAACAAAGTGCCATATCTATAGCCAGTTGATTTTTTTTAAAAAAAAAAAGATGCCAAAGATACATACCAGAGGAAGGACAGCCTTTTCAACAAATGCTGTTGGGAAAACTGGCTATTCTTATGTAGAAAAATTGAACTAAATCCTAAATTCTCACCCTGCACAAAAGTCAACTTAAGATGGTTGAAAGAGCTAGAAATTAAACCTGAAACTTTTAAACTGCAGGAAGAAGATATAGGGATAACACACCAATATATAGGTATAGATAGTAACTTCCTCAATGAGATGCCAGAAACCCAGAAAATTAAAACAAGAATTAATGAATGGCATAGCATTGAGTTAAAAAGGTTCTGTGCATCAAACCATCAAGATTCTACAGAGAAAGCCTTCAAAATAGAATATCTTTACCACCTACCTATCTGACAACTGTCCAAAGTCTAGAATATATAAAGAGCTTAAAAAGCTTAATACTAAAAAACACAAATAACTCAGTTAACATAGAGGCAACCCAACCTAATAGACAATTTTCAAAAGAAGAACTACAAATGGTCAGTAAATATATGAAAAAATTATCATCTTTAGCAATAAGAGAAATGCAAGTCAAAACTACACTGAGATTCTATCTCACTCCAATTAGGATGGCAATAATCAAGAACACAAATAGTAGTTAATGGCAAAGATGTGGGAACCAGGAACCCTTCATATCATTAGTGGGAGAGCAAACTAGTACGGCCATGTTGGAAGTCAGATTGGATATTTCTAAGAAGATTGGGAATGGAACTACATATAACTCCTGAGCATCTTCCAAAAAAAGGACATAAAATATAATTTTTAATTGGTGCATTGTGTTCAGACATCATAATGGGACAAAAAAATACTTGTGTAGACATACATGCACACATCACCCAGTCAGCCCCTGCCAATCCCCACCCCATTCCCTCCCCAGCCCTCCTTCCCATGCTTGGCTTAGTGGTTGATATCTATATGTTTAAGTACATCATGTGCTTTAGAGATTTTCCTTCCCTCCCTCCTATCCCCACAGTTAGGTTGCCTTATTTGCTCCTCTATAGGATCTCCTTTTTCAACTGGAGTTCCTTCTATGATCCATTTCACCTTAGCTTTCACATATTAGACAAAGCATTCGATTTCTTACTTTTTGTGACTGACTAATCTTGCTTAGCATAATGTCCTCCAGTTCTATCCATTTCCCTGAAAAATGATGTAATTGTGCTGTTTTGTTTTATTGGTTTTTTTTTTTTTTTTGTAGTACTGGGGTTCCTGGAAACCGATCCTCCTGTCTCTGCCTCCCAAGTGCGGGGATTACAAGTCTGTGCCACCACGCCCGGCTGTAATTGTGTTTTTAATGGCTGAGTAAAATTCCATTGTGTACATATCCCACAGTTTTGTAATCCATTCATCTGTTGATGGACATCTTGGCTGGTTCCATAGTTTGGCAGTGGTGAATTGTGCAGCTATGAATGTAGATACACATGCATTAGTTTGGTAGTTTGGTTTGTTTTCTTTTGGATAGATATCCAGAGTGGTATTGCTGGGTCAAATGGTAAATTTGTTCCCATTCTTCTGAGGATCCTCCATACTGTTTTCCAAAGTTACACTTATTTGTAATCTCACCAACAATGGCTTATAGTTCTCAATTCTCCACATCCTCACCAGCATTTGTTGTTTGTGTTTTGAATGATTGCCATTCTAGTTTGAGTTAGGTGAAATCTCAGAGTGGTTTTGATTTGCATCTCTATGATTGCCAATGGTGTTGAACATTTTTTTCATGCATTTATTGGCCATTTGAATTTCTTCTTTTGTTAAGTGTCTATTTAGTTCACTTGCCCATTTTTTGATTGGATTATTTGTTTATTAGTGTTGAGTTTCTTGAGCTCTCTGAATATTCTAGATATTAGTCCTCTATCAGAGGAATAGGTGGCAAAAATCTTCTCCCATTCTGTTGGCTCTCAGTTGAGGATCCTGGCAGTTTCCTTTGCTGAATAGAAGCTCTTCAGTTTCATGCAATCCCAAGTATTGACTCACCGTTTAGTTTCTTGTGTCTTTGGGGTCTTGTTGAGAAAGTTTTAAATTGTGCCTATGTGTTGCAGTGTTGGACCTATGCCCTCTTCAAGGAGCCTCAAGGTCTCTGGTCTAATTTCCAAGTCTTTGATCCATCTTGAATTGACTCTTGACTCTTGTGAAGCTGTCTTCAAACCTGTGCTTCTCTTCTCAAGTACTAGGATTATAGGTGTGTACCACCACACCCAACTAAAATACATGGTTTCTGTCATTTATAGGATGCTCTGAAACTCATCTCTTAGAGATCAGAACAAGACTCTGCAATTTGAAGATCTCAGTCCTTAGTAGTATGGTAAGAGGCAGAAAAACTAGTATGAAGAGCCACCTAGTAGGACAATGAGAAGGAGGCCACACCCAGAAGGAAACAAGACTAAACTTAGATCACACCAGTTTTACGTTTTATTTTCTGAACGAAAAGCTCATAAATCTTCCCCCATCCCCGTTTTGATAGTTGTACTAGGAATTGAGCCCAGGAACATTCTACCTTTGAGGTATACCACCAGCCTTTCGCTTTTAGTTTTGAAAGAGGATCTTACTAAATTGCCAAGAGCCTTCTCGCTAGCTGCTGAAACTAGTCTCAAAGCCGTCTTCCTCTTGTCTCAACCTCCCAAGTACTGGGATTACAGATGTACACCACCATGCCTTCCCAGATCAGAATTCCCTTTAAAAATCTACCTATAAATGGCCCTTTACCTACAAACTTCCAGTTTGTAAGAAAATTCTGAGGAGCTGTAGCAGCTTGGGTTAGCATCTTTCTTAGAAAACAGCACCAGCGATTACTTAGCCCTCCTCTTGATTTTTTCCATAGTCATAAAGACTGGTTTATAGGAAATGTTTCAGCTCTTTCTCTCCATTAGCATTTCTCTCTGTTAGCTAAAGTAGCAACCCATGAATGCCACTCCTTCCTTGGGCTTGAACAAGGCTCTCTCAAGTCTTCTACTTTAAGAAGTTTTTAAAGCAGCTGTCTTCCTACTCTTAGTCCAGAGAGGCTGGTACTCCTAGACCATCTGTCTTTTCTCATCAGAACCCCTCACACAGGTGACTGGGTGTTCCTTACTTTATTTCCTCCACATCAGGTTCTGGTTCCTGAGAAGACATGGTACCCTGTCTCTTCCTCTTCCTGAAGCCCCTCAACTCACGGGATTGATCTTGACAGTCCATTCGCCTCCTGCTAGGGAGGTCAACCTCATCAAGTGCTGCACAGCACTGTATACCCAGCTTCTCCACACAGACTTCAGATCCATGCAGGGCTGACTTCTCCTTTGCCTGTCTTACTGAACCTCTAAAGCCTGGCTCCTTGCTAGGTAAAGCTGCCTTTCTCTTTATTCTGAGTTTCCCTTCTCAGCTTTCCTTCCTTTGACACTCTGTAACACAATAGTTTCTTTACAAAAGGATTTTATTCTCTTAGTAAGGACTCTTCCATCTTATTTCTGCAGTTCTGTCCTATAACTGCCCAACATCCCCCCAAATCTTCCTCAACCATCAACTATATCAATCTTATATTTTTTTTCTTCCGAGAACACAGATACCCCCTCCCACAGCTTCTAATATCATTCTCTACAACTATTCTTCCAGCTAATTTCTAGTGTTTAAAAAACAGGAAAGCCAAGATAGCTGAGCTTTCTTTCCTTGAATATAAAAACCTACCCTTGTGCAGTTTGTAATCATGTGACCTTTCTCCCATATACAAGATATCCCCTATAGAGATTCTCAACTGTGTCTAAGGTCGGGCCCAGGTGTTTTTTAAAGCCCCCCCCCCCCTCCCAGGTGAGTTTGAGTTTGAAAACGACTCCTGATTGACCTTCTTGTTAGGTTCTAGATCCCCACGGGGCAGGGGCGGGGCTGGAAGCCAGGAGGCAGGAAGACCTGCCTGCCTCCTTACCCTGCAAGCTCCGGAGTTCCCACGGAAGACCACTCCCCTTTGATAAAAAGAAGGGACGCAGTGATCTGGGACAGAGACACAGAGATTTTGAGACAGAGGGAGATTCCTACACTCGTGGAAGGCTCTCTTTCACACACACCCCCACCCTGCACCCGCGACACGGGGGTGGGGGAGGGAGCTGCCCGGGACAAGTGGGCTGGACTAATAAAGACTTATGGCACCTGCATTGATAATCTCGCGTGTCTGTGGGCGCAGAGGGATGACTTGCAAACCATATACTTCTCCTGTACTTTTGAAACAAGTGTGCTCAAGTTCTTTGCAGGCAGACAACCTTAGTGAACTCCACAGAACGATCAGACCACAGTGTGCTATCTCTGCACTTGGGTTTTAGATTGATTCTTGCATCAAACGGGAGCCATCCCTGTTTCCCACTAGCTCCTTAAAAGTTATTGACCTCTCCCATCATGTGGCCAGGATGAACTTCTTAAGGTAATTGACTCCACAGCTGAAGAAAGTTTCCTAATTCTCCCAGGCTGATAATTCCCTACTCCACTTTCTTGCCTTTTCATTGTGATGGGTAAAAGTCTTTTCCTTCCATTTGGGTGGAAACGCACCTCTTTTAATCTAAGCCTATTTCTTTCATGTTGGCCTCCTGTGGACTTGAAAGGCCAATAAACTTTTCCTTTCTTTAAACCATTCACACAATTGAAAAACAGGAATCAAGTCACGCCTTAGCAGGCTGTTCTCTGGTTAAACAGTCCCCAATTAATTAATACGACTAAAGAATACCCAGACTGGAAGAAACCTTAGGGATCTTCTAGTCTAATATTTTCAAACTTTACTTTGAGCAGTGGGATCATGTTATTAAATGCAGTCTTAATCCTTCCATATGAAAATTGATACAGGCAGAGCTGCTTTCATCCTGCACCCTGGGACGCTCTCCCTGAGCTTTGGTAACTAAAGCACCTGAAAAAGAACCTTGGCACATTGCAAAATGTAGTTTAAAAATCTCTTTTGTGCTCCAACATTTATTTCATGGGTGAGGACGTTCAGGGGCTCTGTGTGGATTTTCAGCTCTCTAGCACTAGTAGACAAATGACTTGGGAGTTAACACCATAGAGAAGTGCAATGAGTAGCCCCTGGGAAATTTGTTTTGGGCTTTGGTTTTTAATAAGCAACCAACTCTTTGTTTTATTGAGTAATTGATGATGATAAGTATAGGCATGGATTTTATACCCACTAACCAATAAGTATTTTAAAAAAGGAGAGTGTCTAATATTCAGGAGTATAAATAAGTTCAAATGCAAAAGACTTTTGGGCATCTATTCCAAAGCAGCTCCGAGAGGCCACCATTACTTCACCTGGGTGAAGCTGCCCCTCCTTCCCCACCATATCACCTTGGTGAAGCCCCTAAGTGCAGCTGGAGGACAGTGTCCTGTCCCTGGATGTTGAATGGTGCCTCGAAGACAACTCTTTCTTCACTCAAGACACTTGTCTAACTTAGAGCACTGAAGATGAAATTTTAACCATCAATACACCCTCCTAACCTCTGAATCATGATTTTTCAGGGAAGCAGAATACAATAAGATACCACTGATAGGAAAAGAAAGATACTGAATATGCCAAATATAGAGTTCTTAAATCTTTATTCTTCCTCCTCTCTCACAAAATTTATTTTAAGGGAGACATGTTCTAAATATTCTGATTTGTTTTCTGTGTGTTTCCATTCCCACCTTTCCTTCTAGTTCATAAAGAATGGACAATCTTGGAAGTAGGAGGAGCCCTAGGCAGTACCACAGGAAACAGCCAACCCTGGGGAAATGCACTATGTGGTCAGTGCCAGAAAAAGACACAAGAGAATCCTGAGAAATGCAATTACTTTAAATTTTATCAAGCCGGGCATGGTGGCACATGCTTGTAATCCCAGTACTTGGGAGGCCGAGACAGGAGGATAACAAGTTTGTGGCCAGCCTCAGCTACTTAGTGAGGCCCTCTGCCACTTAGTGAGAACCTGTTTCAAATAAAGAATAAAAAAAAAATAGGACTGGAGGTGTAACTTGGAGGTAGAATGGCCCTGGGTTCAGTCCCTGGTACCACAATATCTTTTTCATCAAATATTTTTAATAATATTAAACAATATTCATTAACAGAAGAGAGAACAGGAGAAAAGGATATTGCTCTTGATGGATCTCAAGATTCCTCAGCTCTGTCACTTTCTGCAATGCTGCTCTTGACAGCACAGCCCACACGGTGAGACAGCCATTGAGTGGAAGTTGCTGGGCCATCCTCCCGATGGCAGGTGACTGGCCACCTACCGTCCAGCCCATAGTTGGCTGGGTATACTCTTTGTTCAAGGAGCGGGGGACAGAGAAGTATTTACCTCTGTCCCTCACACAAAGCAGTTCATGACAGTATTTCTTCCAAGGACATGTAGAGATATATTAGTACCCCGTATATATTGGCCGTATCTTCCTGATTGAATTTTCCTAATTGCCTTCTCAAGTATAATATGAATCATAGGGGCAGACTTTGAATGTTTACTGAGTTACAGATTTACGATTCCCTGACTGTATTACCCATGCAGTTGAGATTCCTCTCCTGCCTATCTCTCAGCCTCTGGTCTTCATCTAGCTTTTATAGCCTTCCTTTCCCAGTAGGATTTCCTCTAAATGTCCGGAACTCTTTAGAGTTGTTATCTATTCTCTTCTAGTCGTTCTATGATTTAGATTAAATAATTACCAGAATTTTGTAGATAGACTGAAGCAACAACTTAAGTAATGCTCAGGTGAAATGGCAGTGGGAATGGACATGGAGTTTGCATTGTGAGCCCATACGTCTATCTGCTTCTCTGAACTGACTCTTTCCAATATTTTCTAAAAGCGCTAATATTTCTATCTGAGAGTTTCCTATAACTTTCCTGGCAATATTTCCAATTGTTTCCTGTCGTGCGCAGTGACGACTCTTACACGATCTTCCTCAAGCAGTTTTATTACCCCAGGTTCTTGTACAGTTCCCGTAAATCTTCTTCCCGTAAATCTTCTCCCGTCGATCTCCCGTAGATTTTTCCCCCCAGAAATCTTCCCCTTATATAGAGCCCAACAGCCAATCAGCAGACTGTTCACGTGCACAACTCATGGCAACAGCCAGTCCATTGGCTGTTGCCCTATGGCATGCGGTGTTCCCGTGTATCTCATGCTCTTGTCGTCACTTCCTGAAAGCTGTTTACCACCTAAGTGCTCTGGGGAAGATTTCCGCTCAGCGCCATCTTAGCTCTCGGACTTACTGGCTGATGGGCGGGGCCCGTCACAGTTCCCCCTTTTTTGTTTTTTCAGACAGGAGAGGACAGAGGACTCAACCCCTGTATGTTTGGAAGGGGCTTCTAGGCCCACCACCTTTTGCCAGGGACGGGACAAGAATCAGTGGCAACCCGTATGCAGTTGAGCATGCCCTCCTCGGGATGCACCCTCCCGGGGTCCCGAGTGCAGTCCTAGCTGGCATCCTGTCATTAAGACTTTCCCATCGCCGCAAGCCATATTTGAGGGGATTGTCCCAACTCCATGGCTGCAAATGCCTGAGCTATGAGCACTTTATCTGTAGCGCGCTGACGGATTAGTTTTCTAAGACAGTAGAGACATAAGATACACAGTAAGACCAGACAAAGACCAAGAGCACCCAGTCCAGCCCACTCTTTTAAATGACGAGCTGCTTGTTGGATCCAGGACATCAAGGTGCGGGCCATCACCGGGTCAACTTGAGTAGTATTGGTTTTGATGATCTCCAACCGCAACCGTCTTGTCAAATTGTCAAATTTCGATGACCAGTTATCTGTAGGATATGCAGAAAGCTCGCGAGAAAGATTAGCGGCAATAGACGCGTTATCATTAATCATGACAAGGGGAGCTAAATCCGTGCAACTGCCATTTATCCCACAAAGAAGCCACAGATCAAATGGGTTAGAATGAAAGGCCATGGTCAGGCTCTGATAAGTAAAATTATAACCTGCAAAAGTAGAATTTGCTCCTGTGCCAATTTTAAGGGAAAAATAAGCGGGGAAAAACTTGAGCAGAATGACTCAAAGGCAATAGAAAAGAAAAAGCAGTCAAAAGCCCCCATTGTGGATCACTTCCTATCCTTGGAATTCCACAGTATCATGGTCCCCAGAAGAATCAGTCGATGGCTCATCATCCTTTTGTTTCACCAGACGAGTCAGCCGCTCTGGAACCCAGACAGGATCGGCGCCGTTCTGTGGAAACACACAAACAGAGCCTCTGGCCCATGTGAGCACTGGGTCAGGTCCCCTCCATTGCCCTGTGAGGGCATCCTTCCAACGCACGAAACCCTGGCTCGTACCCGAGGGGGCAAAATGACGATCGGCAGCAGTCTTGCCATTGACATCTAATTGCAAAAAATTCAAAGTAAAAAGGGCTAAGGATAGGCGCTGCTTCGGTTTCATATTGGTTCCAATTCCCTCTTTTTGTTTTATCAAGCATTCTTTAAGAGTACGATGGGCGCGTTCCACAATACCCTGTCCCTGAGGGTTGTACGGAAGGCCATGCTTTAGAGTTATTCCCATCTGTGAACAAAAGGATGTGAATTTTTGGGAAGTATAAGCCGGGCCATTATCAGTTTTTATTTCTTTAGGCATATTCCATGCTGCCCAGGCCTCAAGGCAATGATTGACGACGTCATGTGCCTTTTCCCCGGCATGAGCAGATGCATGAATAATTCCAGAGACAGTATCTATGGAAACATGGATATATTTCAATTTTCCAAATTCAGATATGTGAGTTACATCCATTTGCCAGAGATGTAGAGGGAGCAAGCCTCGTGGGCAAATGCCCACATGTGGGGGGTGTAAAAAAGGGGCACAGGCATTACAGGTTTTTACAATTTCCCGAGCCTGATGTCGAGGGATTTTAAATCGCTGTTGTAATGTTTTAGAATTTACATGATATTGACGGTGAAATGCCTGTGCCTGTTGCATTTGAGTAAGAGAAAAAATCATATGTATCTTGGTGAGTTTATCTACTAGATCATTTCCATATGTAATAGGGCCAGGTAATCCAGTATGTGCCCTAACGTGCTGGATAAAGAATGGTGTCTTTCTTAAATGTATATAAATCTGGATTTGGCTAGCCATAGAATGAATAGGAGTATGTAAAGAGAGTTGACCCGCGCATTCAAGCGATCTAACCAGATTAACCACATATTGTGAATCTGATAATAAATTGAAAGGAGAAGAAACTCTCTTAAAAATTTCTAAAACAATATTTAATTCAACCAGTTGTGGAGAGGTATGTGAATATTGGATGACAACAGGATTGCTTCCCTCTATTAGGTAGGCCCCCACACCAGTTTTGGATCCATCAGTAAAAATGTTAATTGCATTAGCTACAGGTTTGTTTTTAGTGACCAATGGGAAAATGAGAGGATGTTCCAGAACAAAATGTAACAATGGATCTTTGGGAAGATGATTGTCTATTTCACCACTGAAAGAGCACATAAGTATAGCCCAATCATCAATAGTGGCTACCAGCGTTTGTACTTGCAGAGCAGTGTACGGTACCACCAACTTATCGGGCGTTCTGCCAAAATGTTGGATGCACTGCTGAATGGCTTTAAGGGCAAGGCTTGCTACACTGGTGGGATAATATTCAACTACCTTTTGAGGGGAGACTTTGGGGTGAATCCAAAGAAGGGGTCCTTGTTGCCAAAGAACACTAGTAGGCTGTTTTTCAGTGGCCAGGATACAAGCCCATAATGGCTGTCCAGGGGTCACTCGACGGAGAGACGCTTTCGTAAGTGCTTGTTCTACTAATTGTAACGCATTGCGGGCCTCATCGGTAAGGACGCGAGGAGAATCTAATTGAGGATTGCCTACGAGTAGAATGAGCGGCATGGCCGCGTCAGAATCCCCAAAAATTCTTCCCGCAGCCTCTACTAGACGGGCAACGAAGTCTGAAAAGGGTTCAGTCAATCCTTGAGTAATCTTTGTAAGGTTACCAGATACCTCTCCTTTGTTAGGGAGGGCCTTCCAGGCCTGGGTAGCGAGTCTGTTGATTTGTTCACACACCTGTTGTGGATACCCAAGCTGTTGATTAGCAAATCGTCCTTGGCCCATCAGCATGTCTATATCCCAGGCTGGATTTCCTGCTGCTCGATTACGTGCAGCTTGTTCAGTGGCATATTCTATATAATAAGCTTTCCAATCCAAGTATTGGCCAGGATTTAAGGTGGCCCTAACTAAATTTTGCCAGTCTCCTGGGGTCATGGCATAGCGATGTAAACTCTCTATTATTGCTATATTGAAAGCAGCTGACGACCCATATGTGCAAACTGACTCTGCGAGATGCTTAACTGTTTTAAAGTCCAAAGGCTCATGATAACGATTTCCCCCCTCCTGCAGCTGGAAAACTGGGAAAGCTTGATTTGCTAGAAAAATTCCCGCATCTCTCCACATCTGACTACTAAAAGAGACACCTTCTCCTGCTCCGGGCGCAGAAGGGTTATACGGAGGAGGCGAAATTTCCTCTTTAATCAGTTCAAAAGCTTTCACTTGTTTACCAATGGCCTCTAATTCCTCCTCAGAGTCATCTTCCCCCTCTGACTCTGAATCCTCCTCACTGGCCACTTTAGAGGAAGTTGAACGTTCCTCTTTTACACCGTCTAAAGCTGCCTGGCCCTCCTGCACAAATCTTCTAAAGCGCCTTTCTTCCAAACAGGCACGAATCAGCCGACAAAGCGGCCGAGTCCCTCCTGTGACAATACCTTGTTCTTCGGCGCGTTCTACGTCTCTTCCCAATTTATCCCAGCTTGCTAAAGAAAGATTCCCTGATACTGTAAACCATGGCGCTACCCTATCTATTTGTTCGAGAAAATCTTGTATTGTCTTGTCCCTAAGCTTTAGGCCTCTACTTTTCAACAAAGCTTTCAATGCTTTATGCAATGGGTGAGATGGACTATTTCCCATCTTGTCGAATCAGGACCAGCCCGATTCTCTAACTTGCTTACACTAAAAAATATCCTCCTTAATGGAGCCCCCTTTGATCGGGGAAAATACAGCGCTGTCCCTCGCTTTTCCGCGAGCCTCGCTTATCCGTGAGCCTTATTTACCTCCTTAATGGAGCCCCCTTTGATCGGGGAAAATACAGCGCTGTCCCTCGCTTTTCCGCGAGCCTCGCTTATCCGCGAGCCTTATTTACTAAATATCCTCCTTAATGGAGCCCCCTTTGATCGGGGAAAATAACCCTCCGTAAACGGAGCCTCCTCCTCCCTTTCCGGAGTCAAGGAGTACTTACCAGCCGGCTGCCCTGGACTGCCGAGGTTCTGATCAAAGCGAAGGTCCCCGTACGGGCCAACCACTTGTCGTGCGCAGTGACGACTCTTACACGATCTTCCTCAAGCAGTTTTATTACCCCAGGTTCTTGTACAGTTCCCGTAAATCTTCTTCCCGTAAATCTTCTCCCGTCGATCTCCCGTAGATTTTTCCCCCCAGAAATCTTCCCCTTATATAGAGCCCAACAGCCAATCAGCAGACTGTTCACGTGCACAACTCATGGCAACAGCCAGTCCATTGGCTGTTGCCCTATGGCATGCGGTGTTCCCGTGTATCTCATGCTCTTGTCGTCACTTCCTGAAAGCTGTTTACCACCTAAGTGCTCTGGGGAAGATTTCCGCTCAGCGCCATCTTAGCTCTCGGACTTACTGGCTGATGGGCGGGGCCCGTCACAGTTTCCCCTGAAATAAACAGTATATTTGTCTTCTTAATCCTGATTCTCCATGTATTTTATAAAAAGGGTCAACTAATATATAAGCAGACTAATATATAAACACATTCATAACACACTGTGCCCCTTCTTGGTTGATCCCCTTGAAATATTTTTAATTTTTATATCTCATGATATTTTCCATGTGTTATGATGCCTGTGTGTGTGTGTGTGTGTGTGTGTATGTGTGTGTGTGTGTGTTTAGCTCCAACTGGATAGTATTCTATTCACAAAAACTGGATTTAGCTTTTTCAAAAATACTTTTTACCAATGTTTTTTAAGATTCGTTTCAAGTCTATTTAAGTCTTTTGGAACCTGAGTGATTTATAATTTAAGATACTCACAAATTTGATGAATATATTCTCAAAAATACTTTCCAGTTCATTGGTAAAGACATTGAATCATCCTGGTCCTGGTATACCATCTTGTGATACTTCTAGATCAGCTTTAAGTTTTTAAGTATCCTGGAGGAAAGCCAACTATTTTATCACTCAGCAGTTTGGGAATGAGAAACTATATATTTCAAATACCTCTTTGACGTTGTCAAGTCAGAACAAAATTTTATGGAAAACACATAACTCCTGCATTTTTTATGAGGTCTGAAAATCTCTCAAAAATGGAACCTGAACTGTTAGTATCATGATCTAATTTTCACACAGCCAAATGACTATTGTCGATGACCTTTAAATATTTTGGGGGACAGAATATTGTGTAATAAAATTGCAATATTAAAGTTTTAATATTAAATTGGTCAGTTCTTAGCTTTCTAGGTTAACTTTCATACAATTTCTTTTATGATTTCTAGGGAGTCAACAGTTTTATTGCTAGTTCTCTTAATTGCTAAAGTATATAATGATCTATCCTAAAGCACATTTAGACAGTTTTTTTAGTATAAAAATTTTATGTACATATATAAGATGTATGAATACATTTATATTTCGGTAAATATGTATATATAATATAAACATGCATAATGCAATTTAAGTATGTGTATATATACAAACATTTTATTCTAGTTTGTATTTCTTCCTCCCATCAAAATTTAGGCATCTACTATAACTTAATGGCATAAAAACAAACTAACCTTATGGGAAGAAAATCTGAATGTCTTTTCTAAAGAAAACATACAAATGGCCAACAAATATGCAAAAAATGAGCCCATCCCCAGTCATCAGGAAAATGAAAATCAAAACCACAATGAAGCAATACTCTATACCTATTAGGATGGTTACTATCAAAAAACAAAAGATAGCAAGTATTGGTGAGGGCGTGGAAGAAGGAGAATACCTGCACACTCTTCGTAGGAAACCCCAATAACTATTTTTGTGTGGTTTGACAAAGTTATAAGATGTATATGTGAATACGAATAGTCATTTATTCTCTTGAATAGGAGCGCCAGGCATGGTGGCCCATGCCTTTAGTCTCAGTATTTAGGAAGCTGACTCAGGAGGGTCACAGGTTCAAGGCCAGCCGCAGCAACGTAGGCCTTCAGCAATAGTGAGACTGTGTCTCAAAAATTAAAATAAGGCTGGGATATTGTAGCTCAGAGGCTAATGCTTCTGGGTTTACTCCCTAATATAACATGAAAAAAAAAGAATTAAAGAAAGAAAAAATAGAAGAAAAGATCAGTGGGAGGATTGGCCTATATAATTAGGGGAGCTTAATATTAGTGCAGGGTCAAATAAATAGATGAATTGGATATGAGAGATTCCAGGAAGTGACCTAATCACAAGTAGATTTGTCTGTGACAGGTGTGCTACAAAAATGAGGTGGTGAGTTTTCAGGAAACGGCATGGGAGGACAGCTGGGGTCAATCTAGAAGCAAAAACTGTAAACAAAAAGCAAAGTTGGATTCTTTCTTAGTTTGGGTTTCTACAAAAACAGACCTTGCCACAGGGATTTGGGTACAAGTACTTTATATAGAAGATGAATTTGAGGAGGCAGTCAGAGATTGAGAAATTAAGATAGGAAACAGATGGAATAAAGTAAAGGGTGCATTTATGAACCAAGTACCTCCATGGACAAGGGGCTTAATACTCCTTGGACTCTCCTGAGACGGTTTATGCAACACAACCCTAGGTTTAAAGGATAAAGAAACTGGGCTATTGACTGACTCTTGTTCTCTATTAGTTGAACCTAGCTCCCAGGACTATGCACCCAATAAATCCAACATTTCCCTACACCGTTCCCAATCTCTAGTAATCACTATTCTACTTTTAACTTGACTTGCTTTGGCTTCCATGTGTGAGAGAGAACGTGCAGTATTTGTCTTTCTGTGTCTGGCTTATTTCACTTAACATAATATCCTATAGTTTCATGCATATCGCTGTAGATAAAGAATTTTATTCTCCCTCGTGGATGAATAACACTCTATTGCATGCATATCTATTTTTTCCTTTCCATTTCTTTGTTGGAAGGCATCCACTGGGTGGCAGCTGTGGTGTTTAGTCAGTTATGCTCTCTGAAATCAGTTCTACAAAAAAATCCAAATGGTGAATTCATACGACTCTCACAAATATCTTTAAAACCTTCGTAATTTCCTTAACACTCTTGGGAATCACACTGTCTTCCTTAATATGTGGGACTTAGCAGGCCCTGGATGGTATATGTTATTTTCATGGTCCTCAGATGAATGTTGCATGTCATCAATATAAAGGGCCTGTGTATTAAGATGACCTGGTTTCCGTTGTTCTGTATTGTGGTAGAGAGGAATAGGAACAAGACAGGGAAAATGTATTGCCATCTGTCTCAGGTATATGCAAACACTTTCTGAGTCTCCTTCCTGATGACTAGTGAAACGAATATATTGAGGGAATCAATAGTCACTACCAGTTAGAGGCTGCATTTATCTGCTCTAGTAAAGATGCTATCTTCAGCCCAGTATCTATGATTAGGACTACCGTTTGTTAAATTTACTGTAGTCTCTCTGTCCATCTGTTTTTTTAACAGGGCCATACTAGTGAATTAAACAGGGATATGTTACAGACCATTATCCCTATATCCTTTAGATCTTCAAGGATTGCAATATTCTCTGTAGTTTCAGCTGGGTTGTAATATTGCTTAAAATTTAATATCTTGGCTAGTTTCTTCAATTTGCCCCTTTCTCTTATAAAGGCTCTTATTCCACAGGTTGGGAAATGAAGTTCAGGTTTTCTTATTTTCTATGTTATATTTATCCCATTCAGGGATTAGAAAAATAAACACAGAGCGGTCTGCAGACCTAAGAAACCCACTGTGAGATAGACATAGATATACTTGGTATAAGATTCCATTCATCACAGATTCTCCATTCTGCCCATCGCTAATTGAAGAGACACTTGGTATGTTTTTTGACTCCTGGTATCCTGCCACTTAGACCCTGTATTCAATAGTCTTCAAAGGAATCAAGCATTACTGTTTCTCCAGTATCACCTGAGTTAAACACATGCAGGATCTTCTGAGTAAGAATTGGGGGAATATGTGTATATTCTGTTTTGAGAAGCAGGGTCCTTCTTTTAGAGTGTCCGACCTCTCCTTCTGCCTCTGAGAAGTAGCTGAGGTCTGGAAACTGAGGACCTGTGATTTTATACTGCACCAGTTGACATCAGCCTTTTCATTCCATCTCAAAATATCTTTAATTATATAGTCCAGCAGTGCTACCATTGAATTTCCACCTCTTTTGCTCCCGTAAATATTATGGTCTCTTAGCCACAGTGAAGACTCCAAGGATTCAGGGTGCCTTGATTGCCAAGATAGTTTAAGTCTTCATTACTTTAATTATCTCCACTTTTCCTTTGATTATTAAGTGTCATAAAGTGGAGTCTGCAATTCTGCAGTTCTTTTATTCCCATCACGAGAGTAAGCCAGTTGGTAATCGTGTCTCTAAGAATCCATTCCAATCCAATCCAGCCTACAGAGGATTCCTGCAAATAGACGTTCCTCTGGGTCCTCCTAGGAAATATAATCAATTGGTGATTTTCTGGTTTTATATAATTAATCTATGTTTGCAAGTTTACCTGAGTTTTTTTAAACTCCTTTCTTACATGCGAAGGCAATTCCACCACTTATACTTTACTTAGTATAAGCCAGCAACTTTCAAACTTTTTGATCCTAAGACATTTTTGTACTCTAATGGTGTATGTGGTCACAGATTCCTACCTCACCACACAAAAACCAGATTCAGAAACACGAAAGACTTATATGTGAAAAAAAAAAAAGCTATACAAAGTTCAGAAGACAATATTGCAGTTATTACACCTTGTAGTAGAGACACATTGCTTTTTTTTTTTTAAGTATTGGGAATAGAACCTAGGGGAATTCTACCTCAGAGCTACACCTATAGCCCTATTTTTTTTTTATTCTTTATTTTGAAAAGGGTCTCACTGAATTGCAAAGGGCCTCACTAAGTAGCTGAGGCTGTCTGCGAACCGTGATGTCCTGTCTCAGCTTCTCATATGCTGGGATTACAAGTGTGCACCACCAAGCCCAGCTGACACATTTCTTTTAAAAGACACAAAATCACCAAACATAAGGAAAACATTGCATGGTCTCTGTTTACTAAAAGACATAATAAAGAAAGTGAAAAATGCTACAGACATAGGGATATTTATAATACACACACACACACACATACACACACACACACACATATACAACAAAGAGCAATGTAGACTATCTTTTAAAATTTTATTTATTTGTTTATTTTTTGGTACTGATGGTTGAATCTATTAACATTATACATTTGAGTTATACCCCTAGCTCTAATGTTTTCAAACATGGTCACACTAAGTTGCTGAGGGCCTTGCTTTTAAGTGCCTGAGGCTGGCATGAAACTTCAGACCCTACTGTCTTAGCCTCTCAAGTACTGAGGTTACAGACATGCACCACCATTTCATTTCTATATTTAAATACCCCCGTGAATAATAAGGAGGAAACCTAATTAAAAAACTGGATAAATATCATTGAGTAGAAATCCTAAAGATAACAAAAGAAAAAATGCTTAAAGTGCTTCATAAACATTCATAAAGATATGCAATCTCATTATTAACCTGGGGAAGCAAATTAAATCACAAAATTAGAGAAAATTAAACTGTCAGAATGTATCAGATGTTGGCAAGAATGTGGAGCCACAGGAACTCTTGCTCCCCTTTGAAGGGGTGTAAATTGCACAGCTTCATGGAATGAAGATTGGCATTTCACAGCGCAGCTGAACGCGTATAATTTACTTTGATCTATCAATACCACACAAAGGCACGCATTTAAAGAAATTTTTGTACATCATGATGTGCACCAGGCTGCAGCCTTTAAAAAAATGTCTGTTATCACACTCTTGTTATATGCCCAAAAATGCCACGAAAGTGAAAAATTCTTACTTTTATTCCAAAGTCCCCAAAAGGGTCATTTAAAGAAAAAGTAGATGGACATGGTGGCACATGCCTGTAATCCTTGCGAAGCTGATCCAAGAGGATACAGACTTGAGGACAGCCTCAACAAGTAGTAAGGCTCACATGAACCCAGGGAGACACTGTTTTCAAATTAAAACAAGCTAGGAGTGTAGCTTGAAGGTAGAGTGCTTCTGAGTTCAATCCCAAGTACCACAGAAGGAAAGAAAGAAAGAAAGAAAGAAAGAAAGAAAGAAAGAAAGAAAGAAAGAAAGAAAGAGAGTCCCTTGTCCCTTTAGGCTTTAAAAGCTTATTAGATAGAATTTTATTTCTTTCTAGTCATAAAGCTTTACTAATAATTCCTGCCCCACCAGGTTATCAAGAGAATGAAGTGAAATAAATACTGAATGCACTAGGGCTTCTTTCCTTGATGCTGGCGACTCAAAGTGTGTGTAGCCACTATTACTTTTCTATTTTGTAGGATTATTCTTTTTCTCTAAAACTCTGTGAAAGTTAAAGGTTAAACCAATTTGCTTCCTATTATTTTTCCTGGCTTTCGTTCTCATGCATTGACTTTTTTATACTTTTATTGGTACTTATATATCATAGTGAGGTTCAGGGTCATACAAGCAAAACTGCACACAGGTCTTGGTGTGTTTCACATATTTAATTTCCTAATGTTTAAGTATAAATCTATTAAACAATGTGTAAATTTTATTTTTAACTTTGTCTTCCATAGATTTTATTATTTGGATTTCCTAAAGTTCATTTGTTTATCTTGCTGAATCCCTTTTCTTGATGACCCTCTTATTTTTATATTTTGATTATTTTCTCCTAATTTTTATATCAAATGTTTTTTTTCCATTTGGTGAATGATTATTGATGATTTATGTATATTGTTTACAAATATAGGAAGGCTTCCTCTGCAGCTCACAGGTCAGAAACCTGGGCTTTTTATGAAAAACAACAACAACAACAACAACAACAACACAATGTGAAAGAATAAAAATAAGACAATAAAAATTCCGAAGTTATCTTGAGAAAAACCTGCAATTTTGAGAACTTAATTTAATCATGAAAAATACTTGATATTCAAATAATTTGGTAACCAAATCAACCTAAGTCCCACTTAGATATCAACACAGGAATCTCTCAGAATAGTTATGTGCACAGCAATACGTTTCTTGGCATTCTACTCATAAAAGCCACCTTACTCTGCTGGCAGTTAAGGGGCTTCCATCCTCCCTGAGGCAAGTGGGGTCCAGGGACTAGAAACTTCAGCATTCCTGGGTATGTGCTAGATTGACAGGGTCTCAAATGCTGCCCTAGAACTGTGGCATCACAATCACTGGGGATTTAACAGAATCCCCAGACTTGACATTAGTGAGGCTCAAGCCAGAGGAGGATAAGGCTCCTTCCTTCCTTCTGAATGTAATGATACATAACCAGGTACTATAAGCTATAATATAGGTAGGATAATGAGGCATTTTAGATGTTAATTACCACTGGATCAAATGGTAAATATACAATACATTGGATTGTGTATATATCTTTTGCTCAGCCAAGCATTGTGATCCCAAATACTTAGGAGACTGAGACAAGAGGATCATAGGTTCAAGGCGAGCCTCACCAACTTAGTGAAACTCTCAGCTACTTAGTAAGACCCTGATTCAAATTAAAAAAAAAAAAGAATCTGGGGTGTAGCTCAGAAGTAGGACATCCCTGAGTTAAATCCCTACTACTCTCGTCCCCTCACACACATAAAAATTCATACTCAATAATTGTTTTGTTCAGCCATTTAATTGCTAGTCAACATTTTATCCCCCAGATATATATCCCATGTATGGCTCTGTGATTTCTTTGTAGTTGCTCCACTTGAATATTTGTTAAAACATTACTTTGTTAATATTGTTGATGCAATGAAAGAATAAGATTTTTCACTTATTCACTGACAACAATTTCATGAGCACCCGAGGCTTGGAACACAAGATGAAAAGGTTCTAGAACCTGTTCTCAGGGAACATGTAATGAGGAATGAATTCATAAGGAAGTATTTTCATTTTTTATTTTATTTATTTTTAATTAAAAAATTTTTTGGTGATTCTGAGGGGGGAACCCAGGGGCTTTTCTACCTCTGGGCTATACTTCCAGACCTATTTTATACTTTGTTTGGAAACGGGGTCTCACTACTTTGCTGAGAGCCTCAAGTAGCTAGCTGAGGCTGGCTTTGAATCTGTGTGATCCTCCTGTCTCAGCCTCCCAAGCACTGGGATTATAAGCGTGCACCACCAATACCTGGCAATAAGCGAGTATTTTTAATGACAGGGGAGGAGTACTTTGGTAGGTTGCTTGTGGGGTCATATTGAAAGCTCCAGTGGTTCCTCTCAACAGAGGAAGTGGGGTGGTGGATAGAAGTGTGACCACGTGATGTCTGAATCTTTCTAAAGGGTGAATATAGAAATTGCTTAAGGAAGAAAGAGGAAAAGAACATTTCTTTGAGACAGACAGCCAGGAATTCACAAAGAAAATTGTTTCATCAGAGACTTTCAAGTGAGCAGGTGTTTCTGGTCCATAACATACAAGAGGAAGAGTGGAAGGGAAAGAGACTGGAGAACCAGCTGGGGAATTCCAAGTCCATTTTAAGGATCCTGTTGTTTATTTTGCAAGGTGGTAATATAAGGTATTTAAAGAGGGATGAGTGAAGTGGGATCATTATTACTGGTTGAACAGTCCAGCTGTAGAGTGGAGGAAGGATGCAGGAGGATCAAACCCGAGGAAGAGACCAAGTAAGAGGCTGTTATGTGCTTCCTAGTCAAAGGGCCAAGTTACAGATCTGTTAGATGTGAGATGTCTGCCAAGGTACAGAGAATCCCTGGAATTCAAAGACCTCTGCACACTTTCTCTACAGCCTTCTGCTTTTCACATTCCACTTTTAAGAACAAGAGTGCAATCATGCTTTAATTGAACAAATTATTAAGCTATCTTTCTTCTTCATCCATCCATTATGCTGTAAAAATGAAACAATTAGATCCTTTATTATGCAAGTATCTTGAGTAGAGAAGAAATGCGGCTCCTCTTACGTGCTGTCAGTAGTTGTACCACAGATTCCTTGGCCTTTCACATAGACGTGGAGGAGGACTGGTGTCTTAGTCCAGGAGAAAAACAAATCTCTCTCCGTTTTCTCTGTATTTAATGTATGCACAGTCACAGCAATCTCAGAACAGAGATACAATTTCAAGCTTTATATTTATCCTGGAAGCTAAATGTACTCCTTCAGAAAACAGCCTGCAGGCAAGATGAAAATTACACATTAAGGGAACCTTTGAACAGGGATGGACTGGCTCCTCCTCCTCCTTCTACATCCCAATTTCTGTCCTAAGTACCATACTTCTCGCAGTGCTACTCGCTTTCCTCTCTGATCTCAGCCCAGTGGGAACTGAGATTTTGGAGAAACAAGTGTATTTTCCCCCTAGCTTTACAGTGTGTGAGAAAAAGGCCTAAATGAGGGAGAAATGCAAGCTCTCAACATGCAGAACTAATTTACCAGGTTTGTGGCGTGCTGAGAAACTCACTAGGCTTGGGGGGGGGGTCCATCTTTGTTTGCATAATAGCACATTCTCAGCTAGAACTGGTAGGGGGTCATAACCCAGCAGGCGGGGTGATCCCAGTGGACAGCTCCTCCGGTTGCCTGCCAGGTAACCCAGGGGATTTCTCTGGAAGTTATTTTGTTATATCTCTTATAGAACATTTGAGCCTCATGCAGAGAACTTGAGGATTTTGTCTTTTAACAAAGATTCTTAGATTCTTACTGTGTACAGGATACTACTAAGTAATTGAGGGTGGATACAAATACTCTCAGCACTTTTTTTTTTTTTTTCATCTCTGTGCTGGGAAGAGTTTTTGCTACAGGAAATGCTAAAATTAGTGAGTTCCTTAAAAAAAAAAAAAAAAAAAAAAAAAACTCTAGCAGCTCAGTGCTGAAAGGGGCATTGGCTGATTATCTAAAGCAACCACCCTCTGATTCTGAAATTTCCTTTTGTAAAAGCATGGCTGAATGCAAATCTAGTCTATCCCTGAATATCTATGGGGATGGGGAGTTCTCTATTTAGTGAGGGATTGCTGAAGCTTTCAGATACCTAACTTTTTGTGTGATTCTCACTATATAATTTCGTGTTATAGCCTTTGATATAAAGTAAGAGGACAAGTCTGTTCCCTTTCCCACAGTAGATTACCTTTACATACTTAAGATATTTATTTTTCAGTGTCATGGCATCTCTTTTCTAGTTTAAAAATACCCTCAGTTATTCCATTTTTATCAGATGTGACATGCCTTCAAAACGTCTTACTCACTGGTCTGATTTTACTGGATACTAAGTTGTCTCTTTCCCACTTAAGGGATGAGTCCTGGCACTAAAAACCATTCCCAGCTGTAGCCAGACCTATAAGGACTAAAGCAAAGTGAATTCTTTCCTGTTGAAATGTTTAGGTTTTCTTAATAATGCCCAAATTCCTATTCATCATTGGATCTGATTATATTTTCTCATAAGATCTTTTTATGTTATGTTTAATTTCTTCATACAAGACTTGTGGTGTGGAACCTGGACACCAATGACCCATCAGAAATGAAGAGTCAGGGAATAAGGTAATACACGCTTGAGTTTCAAGTTGAGACTTTATTCTAACCTGTAAGTTGTCCAGCCTTCTCTCATCACTCATCACCTTCATTTGCCCAAGTAGAGCTTGGGTGATAAAATGAGAGACAGAGAGACAGAGACAGAAAGACAGAGACATGAAGAGAGAGAGAGAGAGAGAGAGAGAGAGAGAGAGAGAGATAGGTTGGTTGAGGAGGAAGGCCATATTCAGTGTGGTTACCCTGTTTAGGGTGGTGGTATGATATGGAAGAAAAGTTATTGGCTATGGATATTGAGAGAAAAAAACAAATAAGTTGTACAAAAACAAATTAGTTGTAGTCTCTGCTATTGAGTGTGAACTCTCTGATCTTGGAAAGATACTTTATTTCTCCAAGCTTTAGTTTTGCCATTTTTGAAGTAAAAATCACCATCATGTTGCATATGAAAATATTTTTAATACATAAATTAAATTAGGTATGTGAAAATATTCACCATATTGCCTCCTTCCCTCTTTCTTTCCCATCTTTTTATCTCTTTATTCTTTTCCCTCTGTTTAGAAGCTAACAAAAACAAAAGGAATGGAATAAAATGGAAAGTGAAAATGCCTTCCAGAGTGAGACAAAGAGCGGACGGACCACTGCTTGACACGTTTCTCATAAACTCTGCTCTTACTGAAATGAATTCTAATACCAAGATAATGACATATCCACACATTTAAACTAAATTCTCTCTTTGTCTGATGGTTGATATATTGAAGCAGTATTTCATATTTACCAAGGGAAAATACTGCTAAATATCAGTTTTTTACTTTTGGCAATGTTACTAATTCAGTAGCACCCTTCCCATTTGCACGGATAGCTTCTAGCTATCAGTACATAGACTTCTGTATCTTCCAGGTACCCATTAACAAAGATTCCAGATTAAAGTTCATCACTACTATTAAAGACTAAACTAAGTTGCTGTAATTTGTCCTACCTAAAATAGGAACTCAGGGAAATGCCTGGTTACAATTGTGGTTGTTTTCTCCTATGTGTAATTTTTCCTATTGGAAAAAAAAAAAACCCTACTATTGAGTATCTAGGTTCTCTCCACTTTCCCATAGAATGCAAGGGTATAGGGCACTTCAAGGACAACCCCTTGCCCCTAATTCAGAGTCACGGGTCCTATGGATCCTCAGCTAATTCATAAGACTCTTACCTATTTCTCTTATCACCATTACTTCAAAACTTCTGTTTCTGAATGCCCCAGTTTTCTCTCATTTTTATCTTATATAATTCTTGAGCTAACTTCTGTTGTTTTATTGTTATGAATTATTTGTGTGGTTTTTCTTAACTATAATGTTTTTGTTCCGTGTTATTATGTATATAGTCTGTTGGATTTTCAATAATTCTTATAATATCTCTAAAAGTCACCTAAAAATTAGTTTTCATTTGATTGACAAGGGAAAACATATCTCCAGAGTACACAAGTGTGGCAGGCATTTGAATTAAGTTTTAAAGTCGTTGGATAGTACATTTATTGGTGAGCCTTGCTTCCTAAACAATTCATTAGTATCTCCCAACACAATCTGATAGAAGGAAGAGTCTCCCATTTCCATTCTGAAACATAAACTCATCATTGCTTGATTGGTCTCTACATCAGCTATCCTTATCTAGAGTTCAGGTGAACAATCTCGTTATTGCTAGCTTTAAAATGTTCAACAAATACTTGAGCAGTAGTAGCCAGTGGTATAGAAGAGCATCCTAAAGAATATCAATAAGGGATTTCTTCTCTCCCAAAGCATCCTAAGCCCTTCTCTCCATTCCTTACGTTGGCCTTACCTCAGTTGTCCACACATGACTACTGAAATTTCTGTCCTATCTCTTCCAGAGATTTTCCATTAGCCAATCATGCAGAGAAGCCAGAGGGATATAGGAAGAGCCTAGCGATATAATACAAACAAGTATCCCTCTGGGGTTGCATTTTCTGGAGAAAAATAAAGAGTAGTAAAGAAAACAAAAGTAACTTCACAAAGTACAAAACCTCAATCACATCACTAGATAAAACAAGTCTACTCACTCTATTGCAATCCATTGCTCTCCAAGTATTTCATTTAAAAGAGAGATTAACTAATCACCTCCCCTCTTAACACCATCCAAGATCAATGGGTAATATAGGGACACTTGCTTTATATCTTTAAATGTGATATCACCCATCATCTATGTGGCTTTCCCAGGACTAAGGGAAGTTTTCCACCCACAGTGGTGGAGAAAGCACTAGAATTCTCACATGAGCCAACCTCAGGGCAATTGCCATATTGGGATGTTTTCTGTAGGGGAGTAGAGGTTGGAGAGTAATAGAGGTGGTACTTCTCTCAGAACTGCCCTTAGGTGGTTATTTAATTAAGAAGGGGAATAATTTCCCACATCAAAGAATGCTAGTAAGACAAGATTTGGTGGCACAAGCCTGTAATCCCAGCATTTGGGAAACTGAGATAGGAGGATTAGTGATTCTAGGTCAGCCTCAGCAATTTAGGAAGAATGTTTCAAAATGAAAAATAAAATAGGGCTGTAGGTGTAGCTCAGATGTAGAGTGCCTCTAGGTTCAACCTTCAGTAAAAACCAACAGCAATAACAACACTAACAACAACAAAACAAGATTCTGAGGGAGATGAAAGATGTGATAGAAAAATATCTCCCCAAACCAAGTATTTTTTTAAAATAATTTAATTTTTTTTAATAGGGGGGCAAAAAGGAGCCCATAGAGGAACACAAGTATTATATGCCCAAATGTTTCGATCACTCTGAACATCATTATGATATATAAAGATATCTTTTCATTTATTTATTTTCCGACCAAAGCAACTTCCATTATTAGGCCATAGAGCATGTAAGAGACAGAATAGACAAGATATTTTAATTTTGCTTTCGTTGACTGTTGTCCACATTCAGAAGAAGAAACATGAAAATAAATACATTTTATAGCAGTCTGAACCTACCTTAAATTATGAATTAAGAGAAATGAACTGGAAGAAGATGGAGTAAGAGGGGCTGGATTCAAACATTGGATAGTAAGCAACCCAGGACAGTGGCTGCTGGTTGGGAAAATAAATTGAGTAATTTTTTAAAATTTTCCCCTAACTTCTTAGGTAGAGTTTCCAGACTGTAACACATTCCATGATCTTCTGGAATGACAAGATGGGGCCAGGGTTCCCAGGAGGGAAAAATATCTACACTGAGAAGGGCAAACAGAGACAAAGCACGTGCTACAGGAGAGTCCACCGTAAACCTGCAGAGAAGCCTGTTCAGTCCTTATACGCATCTGAAGGAACTATCTGAGGCAAAGGGAAAACTTATGCCAAGAGGGTAGAGGAAAAAACTCCTTGGAGCTCACACAGGATGAGGGATATTTCACATTCTCATAGCTAGAGAAAAATAGCGTATGTCTTGAAGCATTGGGAAGAATATTAAATTCTGGTTACACCAAGCCAAAGGTTAAAAATAAGCTTTAAAAGGAAAAGAAACCTTTTCAAGTGATCTAACTGCATCCCAGAACAAAGTTTTAAAATAGTTATAGGAATACGGAAATATACAGCACTCAGAAAATTAAAATTCATAATGTGTGGCACCCAATAAAAGCAATTAGCAGCTATGCAAAGAAGCAAGAAACTGAAATTCATAATGAAGAAAAAATTAATAAAACAGACCTAGACATGATACAGATGATAGAACTAGTAAATGAGACGTTAAAACAATCAAGAACAATTAAGGCATGGTAGTGCAAACTATAATCCCAGTACTTGGAAGATTGAAACAGGAAAATCATGGGTTTGAGGCCAGCCTCAGCAACTTAGCAAGACCCTTAGCAACTTAGTGAAAGACCTTGTTTCAAAATAGAAAGGGCTGGGAGCAGAGTTTGGATGTAGAATGCCCTTGGGTTCAATCCTTGGTAGTACCAAACTAGCGGAGGAGGAGGAGGAGGAGGAGGAGGAGGAGGAGGAGGAGGAGGAGGAGGAGGAGAAGGAGGAGGAGGAGGAGGGGAGGAGGAGGAAGAGGAGGAAGAGGAAGAGGAGGAGGAGGGGAGGAGGAGGAGGGGAGGGGAGGAGGAGGAGGGGAGGAAGAGGAGAAAGAGGAGGAGGAGGAGGAGGAGAAGGAGGAAGAGGAGGAGGGCAGGAGGAGGAGAAGGAGGAAGAGGAGGGGAGGAGGAGGAGAAGAAGGAAGAGGAGGAAGAGGAGGAAGAGGAGGGGAGGAGGAGAAGGAGGAAGAGGAGGAAGAGGAGGGGAGGAGGAGAAGGAGGAAGAGGAGGAAGAGGAGGGGAGGAGGAGGAAGAGGAGGGGAGGAGGAGGAGAAGGAGGAAGAGGAGGAAGAGGAGGAAGAGGAGGGGAGGAGGAGGAAGAGGAGGAGGAGGAAGAGAGGAAGAGGAGGAGAAGGAGGAGGAGGAGGGGAGGAGAAGGAAGAGGAGGAGGAGGAGACAGCAATCAAGAAAAAAGATTGAGCATATTAAGTGGAAACAAACGTTCTTTAAAATATTCAAATTTAATTTCTAAAAATTAAAAAAACATATCTGGGAACCATTATATTAAGAGGAGATTAGTGATTCTGAGGAAATAGCAATGGACGCTGTTTAAAGGGGAAAAGAGAAGGAGGAAGAAGAAGGAAAAGGAGAAGAGGAGAAAAAGAAGATAGAGGAACAGTAACAACAGCATTATCCATTAAATAGTGGGTAAACTCAGATAGCTTATTATGTATGTAATTTAATTTAAAGGAATGGAGAAAGAGAGTAAAAATTAGAAGACATGATGATGTGCAATTTATTTTTTATTTTTGAAGCGCTGGGTGATGTGTAATTTAAACGTTTGGTGAAAATTATAAGTTTACAAAGATTTCTAAACTCTGGGTGCCAAGAGTGCACACACACACACACACACACACCCCTACATGAGGCACATTATAATCAAATTCCTTAAAATTAGTGATAAAGATGAAATCTTGAAAGCAACTAGATAAGAGAGGTAGGTAGGCAGAAAAAAAAAATTAAAATCTTTAGAGCCGGGCACAGTGGCGCACACTTGTAATCCCAGTGCTTGGGAGGCTGAGACAGGAGGATCGCACAGGTTCGAAGCCATCCTCAGCTACTGAGTGAGGCTCTCAGCAACTTAGTGAGACCCTGTTTCCAAATAAAGTATAAAATAGGTCTGGGAGTGTAGCCCGGAGGTAGAAAAGCCCTTGGGTTCCACCCCCAGTACCACAAAGAAAATAAAATCATAGTCTGACATAAAGAACATACCTATAAGCCAAAGAAATATACTAGAAGGCACAGATGGGCCTACACAAAAGTTTGGGATATAAAATAAAAAATTAGTAAGTGGGATAGCATCAAACTAAAGAGGTCATGAACAGCAAAAAAGGAAAAACCGAGAATGTGGATAGAGAGTCAACAAAGAAATACTCTTTACCAGTTACTCTTCTCGCAGAGAATTAATATTTAGAATATATAAAGTACTCAAAAGAGGGAATACCAAAAACAAAAAGAGAATTAATCCAGTCAGCAAATGGGTAATTGAACTAAGCAGACATTTCCCAGAAAAAAAAGTAAATATAAATGGCCAACAAATATATTACATATTAAAAATGCTCAACATCCTTAGCAGTTAGGGAGATGCAAATCAAAACTACACTGATAAGTAGGAGCAGTGGTGCATGCCTATAATTCAAGTACTTGAAAGGCTGAGGCAGGAGGGTCACAGGTTTGAGGCCAGTTTGTGGTAATTTAGGGAGATCTTGTTTCAAAATAGGGCTGAGGGTACACTTCAAAGGAAAAGCTACACCCTGAGCTCTGTTTGTGGTAGGCCTCTGGGTTCAATCTCCATTACCACAAAAGAAAAAAAAAAAAAAAAGAAAAGCTACACTGAAATTTCATCTCCCTCTACTTCAGTTGGAATGGCAACCATCAAGAATACTGACAATAATAAATACTGGTGAGGATATGGAGGGAAAGTAACACTTAATTACTGTTGGTTGGATTGTAATTAGTACAACCACTCTGAAGTTTCCTTGGAAGACTCAGAACGGAGCCACCACCTGCCCCAGCTATTCTCCTCCTCAGTATTTACTTAATAGAATTAAAGCTGGTATACTCTGGCAATTACATGCGTACCTGTATTTATCGCGGCACAATTCACAACAGGCAAGTTATGGAACTAGTCTAGATGCATGCCAGCAGATGAATGAATAAGGAAAATCAGAAGAAACGCACAGTAGGATTTGGCTCAGCCAAAAAGAATGAAATTGTGTCGGTTGCAGGAAAAATGGGTCGGACTGGAAAACCTCAGGCTAAGTGAGATCAGCCAGTCAAGGGTCACAGGTTTTCTCTCAAGGGTGTGAGCTAGAGAGGGAAAAGGAAAGAAAAGGGTCCTCGCGAGACAGGAGAGACCAGTAGGATAGTGGGAAAGGACTGAAGGAGGGAGGAGGAGATAAGAGAAGAAAACACTTATAGAACAGTATAAATGTATCATCAGGAATTCCACTATTATGTATAGTGTAACCATAAATTAAAAATAAAAAACAGGCTGAATTGAGCTATGATATAGAGAAATCACGGGGGATACATTCTTCCTCTACATAGATCTTGCATAATAAGATTTAATATGATGTTCTGTTTATATTGGATATTATTAGGCATTATAACCAGGGTCAGAGAGGCCCAGGGGACTCTATATTTGTTAAACCAGTTGTAAGTGACAAAGACTTAAATTAACTTTAGCACATGTTGGTTACAGAATTCATACCTACTATGGGATATCTTAGGGCAGTGGGCATTTGGAGTTGGGTATTTAGGAAAGAAAAAAATTCTAATTGTTGGGAGAAACACACTTGTCTTTTATTTTAACAATCATTTACTCCCATAAATGGTAGGAAGTCCCTTGTTAAATTTAATGGGTTCCCCAGGTATAATAATAAATTGATAGAGCTAGTATTGATTAAGGCTACTAAAGTTTACCAACTAGTTCATGTCAGTAGATATTAAGGTTAGTTCAAAATCCATTCTGAAGAGAGAAAAAAACCCTTTTATCTTTTTATTGTAGAAATTCTTTAAGTAAATCTTGAATTTCCAATTGAAAAAAATAAGAAAATAAGGCTTCTCGTCAGAAATAAACTGGGAGATAAAGAATCCATTCTTTAAAAGTATTAGAAGTAAATGATCATTTTAGATTTCTACATCTAATAAAAATACATTTCAGACAAGAAAGTAGAATAAAAGTTTTTCATGTATAAAAACGTGAAAAAAGCCAGGAGTGGTTGTGTGTGCCTATAATCCCAGTACTTGGGAGGCTGAGACAGGGGAATCCCAGGTTTGAGATGAGCTTTAGCAATTTAGTGATTCCCTCAGCAACTTAACAAGATCCTGTTTCAAAATATAAAGAGCTGGGGGTGTAGTTCAAAGGCAGAATGTCCCTGAGTTTAATCCCAATTTCCCCCTCCTCCTAAAAAATGTTAAAGAACCATTCACCAGTCAATGTATACTATATGAAGTAGTAAAATAGCAAAGGAAATCCTTCAGCCAGACAGAAAGAAAATATATGAAATGGAATCCAGATCTACCTAAGTAACAGAGATTAGTGGAAATGCTAAATGCGTGGGCAAGTATAAAATAAATCTCATTTAAAAAAATCTAAAACCTGTTTATTAAATAATGAGCTAACGCAAACCAGTAACATTATATTGTGTTATTGTAAAATAGAATTTATGATAGGTCCGTGTTTTGGATTGAGTTTCTGCACGAGACCAGAACAAACCAGAATAGAGTCCCTTGTTCTATAGTCAATGTGAAACAAGCTATTTTCCCAGGAAACAGGTGATTCACGGCACTGGATTCAAAGGGGGTCCAGTCTACCTGAGCTGCCTGGAAACACTTGAGCCAACCTGATGGTACCTAGTTTTCTTTTTGCATTATGCCGTTTTCCTGTCCCCGCTCAAACAACCTTATACAGCCCAGCCACCCTGCCAAGGCAGGTAAAGTTTCTGTGTTGTCTATGGGATGTTGCCCATTTCATGAATCACTAGTAAAAGTCAATTTCAACTTTAAAACTCAGGCTTTTCTTTTAATTTTTGTTTCTTTGACACAATAGCTCAAGTCCCAGGAAGACATAAATGGCATAATACTGCTATATGAAGTGATATATTATTTGAGAATAGGCTACAGTAAGCTGAATTAGTATATTATAAACCTGAAGCAATGGTCTGGAGCAAACATACAGAGCATACAGTTGTTAGTAAACAAAGATAAAAAGACTGGAAGAAAAAAAGAAGGAGAAAGGAGACAAAGAACAGATAAATAAAGAAGAAAACAAATAACAAAATGGTGAATTTAATCATTATTATTAAAATAATAATGTTCAATAAATGGCCTTAGCACCCAAGGTAGATATTATAAGATTGGGCAAAAAATGGCAAGATCTAAATACATATTGGCAACAGGAAAGTTGACTTTAAACATAGAGACAGAAGTAGGTTAAAAGTAAAAGATTTATGGTAAATATATACCATGCTAACTCTAATAATAAAAAAGCTCAAATGGCTATATTAATACCAGACAAAGGAGATTGCAGAGAAAACAATTATTAAAATTATTAAAAACAAGGAGATTGCAGAGAAAACAATTATTAAAACAATATTACCAGGGATAAAGATAACTTTTTATAATACAGAGGAATCAAGTTTTCAAGAAGTCATAATAATTCTAAATGTATGTGCACCTAAAAAAAAGCTTGAAAACAAAGTTGGAAAATAATATAAGATGTTGCCGACTAATCTCAGTTGGGTCCTTATTGTCAGCTCCCGGTCAAATCCTCAGAAAGATGGGGCAAAAGGCAGGTGATGTCCTGCAGAAACCTCTCTGCAGCAATTCCTTCCCCTCTATGAATTCCCTAAGTTTTTGGGTACGACGTTTGGGAAGGAATTTGAGGTGGACAAAGGCTTCTTGAACCAATGACACTTTATTACAAAAACTCCAAGAAATTTATACCCTTCACCAGTAAGGTTAATAATAAGAGAAAAGGGGGGTGAATGCAATCACTGTGAAATGATAATGAATGACATGTAAACAAAGGTAATAAAACTAGTCCTTCAGCTGGCTGTTGATCTTCGAGAGAGATTGACTTCTGACTCCTGATTCTTTTCCAAGGTCTTTGCAGATAAACAGTCCCAGGGGGCCACTTCCCAAAATAAACAAGCATGGCCAAGGCTTGGGGGTTTCTCGGGGAATCTTCTTTGGCTCTCTTGGAACTTTCCATCTTTTGGGCTCAGTTCATATAGCAAGTGTGGGGAGACGTGGTGATTCAGGTGGATGTGATAAAGTTTCTCCAGGTGTTGGCATTTTATCTCCTAAATCTGAAAGCTTAAGCAAACTCACAACACAGTTTTGCAGACAAAATACCACAAACAACACCACAAAGTTCTTGGTTTTAATTGTCCTTAACTGCTGAACACTCTTCTTTAGACAATAAGCCTATTAAAAGTCTAACCATCTTTAATAATCCATTTCTCTGTCACAAACCCTCTGCAACCTGCTTCTAACTTTCTAATTCCTTTCTTTCCCAGTTGGGACTTTCTCATGATAAGCTCTTCTTCATGCAAAAATGCTTTTCTTACTCTTACACAATATTTCCTTTCCTTCATACATATATATTTAGAACGTCTGTCCTTTATTTAGTCATATTCATTAACCATGCGGTCAGCCTCTCTGTCTTCAGGAATATTTACACTGGGCGTAAAAGTCACCAATCTTTCTCCTTGAGTCTATTGTATTTGGGCAACTAAGTTGTTTATCAACTAAATTGCTTCGAAGTCACACACAAAATTTTATCTCTTCTGTCTCTAGGCAGGATCTTAAGGGTAAACAAAGTTTCCTTAAACTGAACTACCTTACCTGAGTTAATAGCTTAACCTAAGTTAGTGATAGTGAGGGTCAGAGACCCTTTGTAATTGCTGCAGCTGGAATGCTTATCACAGCATCTGAGTACTGGCCAGTTTTTATTATTATTGAGCAGAGCCAAGGACGTTTATTTCCACGGACTCAATTTCTGATCTCACATCATCAGAGCAATTCGTGTAGAGAGTTAAAAGAATACCAAGAGAATAATAGTTATGAAGGATATCTAAAGTGGGGGATATTTTTTTTTTGCCAGAGACGATACCTCTTTCTCGGGGCTTTCTGCCGATAACTATGTGGAGTGGCGTCTTCAACACATAGATGCCGAGGCAGCAGGATGTCTTGGCATTTCCCCTTTCTTTATTTTTAGAATAAGGGCATAGGTTTCACTTTGAATGGTAGAGATAGAACGACAGATTAGGCGAAAGACAATTGGAAATATGAGAAGTATGAAAAATAAAATTGCTCCAATGACTGCAAAGCCAATTATATTATTTGTCCAATTGAAAGGATTAAGTTCTTTTAAACCTGTCAATAAAGAATCAGCCAAAGTTTGAATATTTTTCACATCCAGATGCGCTTTGCTCATAGTAGTGATTTCAGACCGTAAAAGCTGCAAATTATGTGTAATATCTGTATCCTTCCAAATACCTAACAGATGATTTCTAGTATTGTTCCAATCAAGCGAAGAATTGTATGGCATAGGGGTAACACAAATATACTTAAAACTGGCATGGCAGCGTGTGGACAATAAGATTTTTATATTCTGTATTTCCTGCCCCAGCCCGAGAACCGCTTGTTCCAGAGCATCGACTTTTGTTTCTAGTTTCCTATCAATAATCTCTTGCTGTGCTAAGGCTAGAGAGACATTCTTATTTAAGTCATTTACATAATTGGCAGTTTGTACTTCCTGAACTAAAGCCACTGTTGACATTGCTAATGAGGTTAAAATCATGATCAAAGCACTCACTCCTAAGATTAGAGTTGAGATAAAACGTTTTGGCCTCAGTAAATATTGCAGTTCTTTAAGTGTCTGTAAAGCTGGATTCTCAAACCAAGGATCATCCTTTAAATCCACTGGTAGCATTACGTATTGTGGTCTTTTAAGAATCATAATTACAGAGTACTGCTTATTTAAATCTGATGTTAAACAATTTGTAAATATACAATTTTTGCATGAAATATGATAAGATCTTCCAAATCTATTTATAGCTAAACTTTCAGGTTTACCAGCTAAGATTCCCATAGGATATTCTATGCATGTTTTGACTCCAATAGGAGTAGAAGTAGTTTCTTTAGGCTTCTTTAAAAGAATCATGTTTGAGGCCGCAAAGAGATGAAACAATTCAGGTTGAATGACTGTCTTATTGTAAATGGGAGAGTAGCTTATAAACACTGGTGCCACCCAGCCTGGAGTAAACCATCTCCGCAGTGGCTCCCCTAGAGTATGTAGCTGATAATTATTGAATTTTTTAGAATTATTCCTTAAGTACTGAGTATAATCATAAGATGGACTTGACACTGAGAAATCTAGAATTTGGTCTTGTGACTCACTGGGTATGAAAACGGCGGCCTTATTAAAGCTACATTGAAGCCATTTTGGTTTAGTATTAAAAGCATTCCAGAACTGATCTGGGTCTTTATACGTCTGCGCACAGTTGGGCAAGTGCGATTTCCTTTCCAAATATTTGTCATTAAAGTTATGATATCCTAACGTCATCATTTCCAGTTCCCAAATTAGACGCTTTGTCCGCTCCTTATTAGCATAATCAGGAGCATCAGTCAAAAATGTTCTATAATTTAAGGGAAGGCACCCTGCAGGCGACCTTCCTGACATGGTGACACAAATTGGAGTAGTATCAGACATTCCTTCATAATTTATTATTTCTGATACCAGTGGGATAGAATTATCCTCTACACCTCCTAAGATATAACTATTATTAGTTGTAACCTTTATAATATCACTGTCTCCCCATCCTACAGGATGTAGGATAGGAGGGTCAGGTATATAGGTCCAGTAGCTGACTCCTTCCACATTAGGTACCTGTAAATAAATTATTGTTAACATTGCTAAAAACATATTTTCCACTGTAACAACCTTTCCTGCCGAAATTACGGCTTCTTCTGCTCTCTTAGTGAGAGTCTGAAGTTGACCCCAGGTGGGGGGGATGTGCCTCCTTTGTAGCTCTTGCCTGTGTAGGGGAAAGTTTGAACTCTTTGAATGTCAGCATCATCCTCCTTTGCTGTCTCCTTCTCTCGCTGTCGCTCTCATCTGGAAAGGCTTTGTGAGCCAGTCTGGAATCCAGATGGGTGATTCTGCATTCTGTGGAAAAAACACACGCACATCCTTCTCCCCGAGGTTATCAGGCCTTTTCCAGGCCCCATGGAGGTCTTTTAAAGCACTTGTGGCTGTTTAGCCAAAAGACATTTCCTCCCAATGTCTCTGCATGGGAGTGTGATTTTGATAATATGCCAATCTTCCAAAATCAGGTACATGGGTTACATCCATCTGCCAAACCATTCGAGGCTTTAAGCCCCTTGGGTTGACTCCCATTTTCTGCACCTTATGAGTAAGTGGACATTGTTCACAGACTTTAACAATTTGTCTAGCCTGTTCTCTGGTAATACGAAACATTCTTTTTAGAGCTAAAGCATTTTGATGATGCAATGCATGGCTTCGTTGTGCCTGCTCTATGACATTATTTACTGAGATTTCCCTGGTAAGCAAATCAGCCATAGCGTTTCCATGAGCTAATGGCCCAGGTAAATTGGAATGTCCAGCAATATGTGATATAAAAATTTTATTTTTACGCCCTTGGATGATTTTTTGTAATTGTTCCAACAAGGTAATAATTTTTGAATGTCCAGACAATAAAGCTGTTTCTATAGCAGGAAATATTGAAACCACATACTTTGAATCTGTATACAAATTAATATTTTGTTTCCAATGTGTTAAAGCCAATATCACAGCATAAATTTCTGCTTGCTGAGCAGAAAACTTTGCATTATAATGAATTATGGGTGGGTGGTCTGGTGTATAGACCACAGACCTTCCATTTAAAGATCCATCAGTAAATATAGTAATAGCCTCATTTAAAGGTTCCACAGATATAGTGTTTGGAAAAATAAATTGTACTTCTCTGGCAAATTTTACTAAAGGGTGCTTTGGTAAATTGAATTTAATTTCTCCAAAATAATTTAATAAAACAATACCCCAATCATCATCATTCTGCAATAATGTTTCAAACTGTTGTTTAGTATATGGAATCACAATATTATGCATTTCTCTTCCAAACATTTCTCTTGATCTATTTCTGGCTTTAATAATTAATTGACTACACAACAAAACATAAGAAGCCACCATTCTTACTTGTGTATGAGGCAGATGTATCCATTCTAACACACCTTCCTGCCACAAACACCCCGTAGGAGTATAAGTGGTAGGGAATATCAAAAAATCCCATTGCTTTTCATAATTTATTTGCTTGACTTTAGCTTCCTGCAACCTCTCTTCTACCAAGGCCAATGCCTGTAACATTTCTGGAGTTAGTTTCCTTTTTGATTTAGGATTTGGGTCTCCATTAAGAGCTTCATACAAAACATGCAAATCACCTGTTGTGATTTTCAAGTAAGGTCTAACCCAATTTATATTCCCTAGCAATTTTTGCAAATCATTTAATGTTTTTATTTTATCCAATCTAATGTGCATCTTTTGAGACATTATGCACTCATCATATATTACTTTTCCTAAGTAATTTATAGGTCTATTTTGTTGAACTTTGTCAGGTGCTATCTGAAGGCCATACTTAGTCAAATGCTGAAGCAAATGCCTAAGAATTTCTTCTACTACTTCTTTTTTAGGATGAGCCAACAAAATGTCATCCATATAATGAATTATATAAGCATTTGAAAATTTTGTTCTAGTTTCTAAAATTGCCTTATCTACAAACTTTTGACACAAGGTAGGAGAATTTTTCATTCCTTGTGGTAGGACTTTCCACTGATATCTTTGCCAAGGCCTTTTAAAATTACTAGAGGGTATGCTAAACGCAAACCTCTGTGAATCTTTAGGATTCAACTTTATCGTAAAGAAGCAATCCTGTAGATCAATAACAGTTATGTGGTGCCCTCTAGGGACCGCTGCTGGTGATGGGAGTCCCGGTTGTAAGGCGCCCATATCACGCATTGTTTTATTTATAGCTCTCAAGTCTTGGAGCAGTCTCCATTTTCCTGATTTCTTTTTAATGACAAAGACTGGAGTATTCCAAGGACTATTCGATTCTTCCAAATGTCCTTTCTCTAATTGCTCTTGCACTAGTTGTTCTACAGCCTGTATTTTTTCTTGCGTTAGGGGCCACTGATTAATCCACACAGGCTCATCAGATATCCATGATATTGCTTCTGCGTACAAGTCATCAGCGGCCCCTATGAAAAATTTTGCTCCTCAAGGGAATCTATAGTTGTTAAATGCATTCCCATAGCCTCCATAATGTCTCTTCCCCATAATGAAAATGGGAGAGAAGCTATTATATAAGGTTGAAACACTCCCTCTCTGTCTTCACAATTCCACTTCAGCAGGGCTGAACTTTGCTTTACATTATTCGCTGATCCTAATCCTACCAAGGTAGAAGCCGTTTGCTTTACAGGCCAGGAAGAAGGCCAATCCCTAGCTGCTATGCAGGATCGGTCAGCACCTGTGTCTAGCAGGCCTTCAAATTCTCTGCCTTGGATTAATAATTTTTTAAGCGGCCTGTCATGGGTGATTTCCTGACACCAGGCCACAACATCAGTGGAGCCAAAGCCTTCCGTGCCTCTCTTCAACTTTAATACAGGATTTGGAGTGTTAACATATTTCATAAGCAACAATTGAGCTATTCGCTGGTTCTTATGTATTTGAATTGTTTCTTTTAAAGGTCTGACCATTATTTTAATTTCACCTTCATAATCTGCATCTATAACTCCTGGAAGCACTTCAAAATTTTTCTTATAATTAGAACTTCTACCTATTATAAGGCCAAAGGTCCCTGGAGGTAAAGGGCCTTTCACTAAGGTGTTTACTAGTTGCACTCCATCAATGTTTGATAAAATATAATCTCCTCCTGCAGCTAAATCTAATCCTGCGCTGTCAGGAGTGGCTCGAGGAATATTGAATATTGTTGGCCTTTTTTGTTCTGAATTATTGTTATACATCCCTCTTTCTTTTACGGGGCTGAGGGTGTGCCCCTCAGCTCGTTTTTTGATTTCTGCTCTAGAGGAGATCCGTCTTTATGAAACTTCGATTTACAGTCACTTTTCCAATGATATCCCTTTTTACAACGAGGACACAACCCTGGTGGTTTCTTAGCATTGCTATTATAAAATGTCTTATGAGTTACTTCACAGTTCTTACGCATGTGTCCTGGCTGGCCACACGAGAAACACGCTCCTTTTTCAGCTCGAGGAGTCCCCTTATGAATACGCTTTATAAATGAATCAAATGTTTTTCCCTGCATGGCAGCAGCGTACGCCATCCCCTGAATGACTGCCGGTGAGGCGTCTAAGCATGCCTTAATGTAATCTTGTATACTGCCTGTCTTTTTGATTGGTCGTATAAGTTCCTGACAATATTTGTTAGCATTTTCCCATGCCAATTGTTTGAGCAAAATGTCACTAGCCTCCGAGGGAGGCATCATCTTTTCCAGAACCTCCTGTAATCTAGCTACAAAATCTTCATACGGTTCATCCTGCTTTTGATGAATTCCTGCTAGCGCTGTAGGTTTGCCTTCCTTAGAAGGAAGCTTACTCCAGGCCTGCACAGCTATCTTTGAGATGTCTTGTAACACATCTTTAGGAATTTTCACTTGTGATCGGGGTGATGAATATTCATCTCTCCCCATAAACATGGCCATGGTGGGTTTAGTTGCCCTCCTTGGTGAACCTAATTGTACTTGAGCATTTGCTCGATCCTCATAATCTATTTTCCATAGGACATATTGTCCAGGGCTCAAGACTGCTTTTGCTGTTTGATGCCAATCAAAAGGTGTGAGCCACATATTTGCTAACATCTCTACTATCTGTAAGGTATACGGGGAAGTTGGTCCCATAGTTTTAACAGCTGTTTGTAATTCTTTCAAAGTTTTCAAAGTTAAGGGTTCCCAGTTAGCTTCCTGTTCATTAATGCGCATTACAGGAAAAGCAAAGGAACTGTCTCCTGTTTGTCTGGCCTCTTTCATAGCTCCCAGAAAACCTGGTTCAGGCAGAGATTTGTTTTGACAAATTGGCAAGGGAGGAGCTGAGGGAACTACAGGATAAATCCTTCCACCGGGATCATTCTCATGATCTCCGTTTGTCTCTTTGTTATCTGTCTCCCATGTCAGCTCTTCTGAGTCACAATCATCAGAATTTCTAATTTTTCTCTGTTCATTTCCTGAAGATTTATCTGAGCTACATCCTTGCTCATCCTGAGAGAGCTTTGTTAACGGCTCAGATTCATCTCTGCCATTCTCTGAAGGTGTCTCTTCTATAAGACACTCCAATTCTGATTTTTCACTCAGGATGTCTCTAATCTGAGACCACAAACTAAAAGCTTGTACAGGTACTCCATTAGGACCTTTTTGTTCATAATGTTTTCTTATATCTTTTCCCACCTTTTTCCAATCCCGTAAAGAAAGGCTGCCTTCCTCAGGGAACCAAGAGCTCACAGTTAAAATAAAATCATAAAATTCCATGAGATTTTTCTTTGGAACTTTGAGTCCTCGAGACTCAAGCATATGACTAAGCACTGACACAAAAAATTCCTTATTTTTAGATTGTGAATGCCCCATAATTTTTTCTCTAACTTTCTAGTCTTTTTCTACTCGTACTTAACCGATGTCCTTTATCGGCGAGTCTGCACCACTCTGACGAGGACCTATCCTTTTGCCTGAAATTTTTTAAAGAAATAAAGAGGAGAGATAGCTTACCTTTCTGGGTGAGACCTTAAAATCCGTGAGAATCCACGTTGGGGGCCACTTGTTGCCGACTAATCTCAGTTGGGTCCTTATTGTCAGCTCCCGGTCAAATCCTCAGAAAGATGGGGCAAAAGGCAGGTGATGTCCTGCAGAAACCTCTCTGCAGCAATTCCTTCCCCTCTATGAATTCCCTAAGTTTTTGGGTACGACGTTTGGGAAGGAATTTGAGGTGGACAAAGGCTTCTTGAACCAATGACACTTTATTACAAAAACTCCAAGAAATTTATACCCTTCACCAGTAAGGTTAATAATAAGAGAAAAGGGGGGTGAATGCAATCACTGTGAAATGATAATGAATGACATGTAAACAAAGGTAATAAAACTAGTCCTTCAGCTGGCTGTTGATCTTCGAGAGAGATTGACTTCTGACTCCTGATTCTTTTCCAAGGTCTTTGCAGATAAACAGTCCCAGGGGGCCACTTCCCAAAATAAACAAGCATGGCCAAGGCTTGGGGGTTTCTCGGGGAATCTTCTTTGGCTCTCTTGGAACTTTCCATCTTTTGGGCTCAGTTCATATAGCAAGTGTGGGGAGACGTGGTGATTCAGGTGGATGTGATAAAGTTTCTCCAGGTGTTGGCATTTTATCTCCTAAATCTGAAAGCTTAAGCAAACTCACAACACAGTTTTGCAGACAAAATACCACAAACAACACCACAAAGTTCTTGGTTTTAATTGTCCTTAACTGCTGAACACTCTTCTTTAGACAATAAGCCTATTAAAAGTCTAACCATCTTTAATAATCCATTTCTCTGTCACAAACCCTCTGCAACCTGCTTCTAACTTTCTAATTCCTTTCTTTCCCAGTTGGGACTTTCTCATGATAAGCTCTTCTTCATGCAAAAATGCTTTTCTTACTCTTACACAATATTTCCTTTCCTTCATACATATATATTTAGAACGTCTGTCCTTTATTTAGTCATATTCATTAACCATGCGGTCAGCCTCTCTGTCTTCAGGAATATTTACACTGGGCGTAAAAGTCACCAATCTTTCTCCTTGAGTCTATTGTATTTGGGCAACTAAGTTGTTTATCAACTAAATTGCTTCGAAGTCACACACAAAATTTTATCTCTTCTGTCTCTAGGCAGGATCTTAAGGGTAAACAAAGTTTCCTTAAACTGAACTACCTTACCTGAGTTAATAGCTTAACCTAAGTTAGTGATAGTGAGGGTCAGAGACCCTTTGTAATTGCTGCAGCTGGAATGCTTATCACAGCATCTGAGTACTGGCCAGTTTTTATTATTATTGAGCAGAGCCAAGGACGTTTATTTCCACGGACTCAATTTCTGATCTCACATCATCAGAGCAATTCGTGTAGAGAGTTAAAAGAATACCAAGAGAATAATAGTTATGAAGGATATCTAAAGTGGGGGATATTTTTTTTTGCCAGAGACGATACCTCTTTCTCGGGGCTTTCTGCCGATAACTATGTGGAGTGGCGTCTTCAACACATAGATGCCGAGGCAGCAGGATGTCTTGGCAGGTTTGGGATGGTTGGCCGCTGCCCAAGGGCTTGCGGACGATCCAATTTTCAGGCCCCTCTCGGCCACACTTGAAGCGTGGGCTGGTTGGCGTCCTGTTAGCAGGAAAGGCTGTTTCTGTCTGCCCTGGACAGTATTGCAATTGATATTTAGCCTGATCTCTGTTCATTTTTTTGGTTTTATTTCTATTATTAAACACCTTGAAGATTGTTTTGTTTTTGTTTTGGGAGGGTGTATTAGAAATGAAACCCAGGGGTTTCTGCCTTGATCTACATCCGCAGCTCTATTTTATTTCGGAAAAAAAAAGTCTCACTCGGTTTCCACCAGCCTTGCTAAGTTGCTGAGACTGGCCTCAAACCTTTAATCCTCCTGTCTCAGCCTTCCGTGTGATGGGATTACAGGCATGAGCCAACGCGCCAGCCTTTGAAGCGTGTTTTAATGATTGTTTTTGAGGGGGTTGCCAGCTATTTTAGAATTTTGGGATCTTTTTCTGAATATCAGGGGAAGATTTTTAAGTGAAGTGGGCATTTAGATAAAATTTTCTTGCTTTTTTTTTGTGGTCCTGGGGATGGAACCCAGGGGCATTCTACTTTCAAGCTACACTTACCCAGCCCTATTTTTATTCTTATTTTGAAACAGGGTCTCATTGAGTTGCAAAGTAGCTGAGGCTGTCTACAAATCGCCATCCTCCTGTCTCAGCCACCCGAATGCTGGGATTACAAGCGTGCGCCTCACACCCGGCTTGTCTTGCTTCTTACTTGGGGTCTAGGTCGTTGTATTTAAGCAGTGCCGCAGATGACTGATAAACGATGTAAGCTTTTGACCGGGCCCCTGTGTGTGCAGGTCTTCCGCATAGATGGCTGCGGAGGACCGCGTGTGGGCCCTCGGCTCTGGGGTGGTGGAGCAAGAGAGGACAGCGCACCCATCTTGATACGCGAGAGCCTAGGTGTGGAGCTTGTGTTGAAGTTCTTTAGCTATTGTGTGTGGGGGTCTAGAGAAAAGGAGCCTGGACATCTTTCACTTTGGGGAGATCAGAGAGGGAGAAGGGGATATGAACAGGATCCGTTCCCTTAGGGAGTCTTGGGGCCGGGGGTGTGGGTGAGACTGAGATGGGGGTCAGAAGAGAGAAGAAGGCAGCGAGAGCAGGAGGAGGGAAGCTTCTGATGGAGACGGTGGGCTGAAGATGGGGAGGAGGGAAGAGGGCAGGAGAAGGGGCTCAGTAGACGGGGGCAGTCTCTAGGAGCCTGGGGATTGTGGGAGGTGGTGGGGAGCATGGTAGGCGGCCAGGACACAGGTTGGAGGCTTCCGGCTAAGGCCGGATGTGCAGCTCTGTGCTGAGCATTTTAGGAACCTTGCGTGGTCCTGGCCCAGGAGCACCCCAGCCGGCAGGCGGGGAGCAGCCCTGTGGCTCCTGGGGTCACTCCCTGGAGCTGTGGTCCAGGCCTTAGAGGAGCAGCTGCCCCTTCTGGGAGCTCCTGCTTGTGTGGGGCTCACCTGCCATTGTTTGCTCTGTTGGGAATTAAAACTGAGAAGCGTAAAAAAATACTGTGTTCTCTTATGACTTCATTTAAACCTAATATATATCTACTGGAAGTTTAAAAGTGGTTTTAGTGGAAAGTATTTTCAGAATATCTTGGCAATAGAAGAATAGAAAGAGAAGTGTTTGCTCATCTTTGTGGATCTACTTAATGTTTGTGTTTTTATACGATAGCTGTGGTCTCCTGTGGTTTCTGTGTTTAACGTTGGGTTTATATCATAAACCGTCCAGGAGAGAGAGAGAGAGAGAGAGAGAGAGAGAGAGAGAGAGAGAGAGAGTGAGTTAGTGTTAGTTTGTGTGGTGCTAGGATGCGATAGAGAGCTAATCTCATCTTTTTGTAATCTTTATTTATTTCGGTGGTCCTGGGGTTCCTGGAAACCCTCCTACCTCTGGGCTACACTCCCAGATCTATTTTTATTTTTTATTTGGAAACAGGGTCTCTTAAGCCAGCAGAGGCTGGCTTTGAACCTGCGCGATCCTCCTGTCTCAGTCTCCCAAGTGCGGGGATCAGAAGCGCGGCCACGATGCCCGGCTAATCTTGAATTTTGAAACACGGTCTTGCTAGGTGGCTGAGGGCCTTGCCACATTGCCGAGGCTGGTCTCGAACCTGCAATCCTCCTATCTCGGTCTCCCAAGTATTAGGATCACAGGCGTGTGCCACCAGTCCTGGCTAGTGTATATTGTTGACCCAGGTAGAATTAAAAAGAATTGACATCTTCCTACAAAGCAAACTGTATTTGACCCCAGGAAGCCCAGAATTCGCTGCACTGTCCAGGATGTGCTGAGCACTGCCGTGATATTCTCTGCACCATCGCTGGTTTTCTGTGTCACTCGGTTGTGCCGTGATATCTTTTGTTATTTGGAAATATATGTTTCTGTTTTTGTTCTAGTGGGTATCTTCGAACTTGGACTTATTTTTAGCACCTTAGTTTCTTTTTCTTTTATTGAAGCTTGCACTCTGGGATTCATTTGGTGTTTTCTCCAAACTATAGTGATTTTATCTTAGATAAATTGCACATAAAATATGATATGGCATCCTTGTTTTTGTCTCCTTTGAAATTCTTGCCCTCGGTTGGCTTTTAGACCCATTGGTGCTTTACGTAGTGACTGATACGGTCGGGTTGAGTTCTAGAGTTTTCTGATTTTCTTGTTTGTAGCTTGATTTTCCTATCCTTTCTCTTTCCTGCCTTTGAAATTGTTTCAATATTTTAGAGTTCTTTTTTGCAGACAAGCTCGTGCTTTGTGTGACTGCCATAGAGATTTTATATGCACAGCTAGCCTTGCCCCGTATCCCATGCAACGTATCCAAGCCTTTAAAACAAGATGGAAGTTTATATATCCACCACCACGCCACACATGTTATAAATTGTGCTTCAAATAGCCATGCATGTCTTTTCCTTTCTGTGTGTGTGTGTGTGTGTGTGTGTGTGTGTGTGTGTGTGTGTGTGTGTTGCTAGGGATCAAACACAGTAACCCAGAATCCTTCTACCTCTGAGATACACCCTTTTTATTTCTTATTTGGAAACAGGGTGCCACTAATTGGTCGAGGCTGGCGTGAACCTGCGACCCTCCCATCTCAGCCTCCCAAATGTATGAACCTGAAGAAGGAATACCAGCCTTCTTAGAGCCACTCAACTTTTTTTTTTTTCAGATCTCTCTGGAACATCTGCCTACAGCCCAACTAATTAATGTAGCATATCCTATAGACTGGCTTCAGTGGAAAACAATTCTTTCAGACTTACCTCAGTTCGGAATTCATTTCTCTTATTCAGCCGGGCGTGGTGGCGCACGCTTGTAATCCCCGCGCTTGGGAGGCGGAGACAGGAGGATCGCGCAGTTTCGAAGCCAGCCTCAGCTGCTTAGTGAGGCTCTCGGCAACTTAATGAGACCCTGTTTCCAAATAAAGTCTAAAAAATAGGTCTGGGAGTATAGCCTGGAGGTAGAAAGCCCCCTGGGTTCCACCCCCATTACCGCCAAAAATAATAATAATTAATAATAATAATAATAATAATAATAATAATTTCTCTTATTCATGTAGGATGTTCTTCATGGTTATAAAATTATGGCAACAGCTTTTTAATTTTTTGAAACCACACCAAAATATGTTTTTTAGTTGGGTGTGGTGGTGCAAGCCTATAATCCCAATACTAGGGAATCTGAAATGGGGATATCGTATGCTATAGAACAGCCTCAGCCATTTGGCGGGTCAATAAAACAAACAAACAAAACACATGAAAAAGGAGAAAATATTTTAAACTGAAAGTAAAAATTCATCCCATGAGAATGTGTAGGTTTCAGTTAAAACTATGTAGAATACGGAAAGTATGTCTTTTTTATTAACTCCCTTGTTTATTTCTTTTTCATTTTTAAATATTTCCAATGTTTTATTCCATTGCCCATTTTTAAAAATGATTGCTTCTTTTTGCTACAAAACTAAATTCTGTATATTTATGATGCACAATATATGTGTTTGCGCTGCGGCAGTGATAACTCGCACTAATGTATGCGGGTGTTTACCAGTTTTGAGGGGTGGGAACACTGAGAATCTAATCTCTTTAACCTCAGGCACACCATATATTCAGAGTTTTATTCTCTTTGTGTGTGTGTGTGTGTGTGTGTGTGTGTGTGTGTGTGTGTATACACACTACTGGGGAGTGAACCAGAGGCATTCTACCTCTGTACTACACCCACACCCCCAGCCATTTTTTTTTTTTTTGGTGTTTCTGGGGTTCCTGGAAACCTTTCTAATTCTGGGCTACACTCCCAGACCTATTTTTATATTTTTATTTGGAAACAGGTTTTCTTAAGCCATCGTGGCTGGCTTTGAACCTGCGCGATCCTCCTGTCTCCGCCTCCCAAGCGCGGGGATTACAAGCGTGCGCCACCATGCACAGCACCCCCAGCCATTTTTATTTTGAAATAGGATCTCACTAAATTACTGAGGCTGGCCTTGAATCTGTGGTACCTGTCTCAGCCTCCCAAGTACTGGAATTCGACTCATGCCTGGCTGTATTTATCCTCCTTTACTGAAATTTTGTATTCCATAACCAACATGATCTGATGACTAACATCATTTGACCCTTAATAACCCCCATTCTGCTATATGCTTGGTTGAATTCAGCCTTTTTATTTGTATTTGAGATTATGAAATATTTATCTTTTTGTGCCCAAGTCCATCTGGGCGGCCATTCATCCTTCCTTCCTTCCTGGGATTGAGTCCAGAAGCATTCTGTCTCTGAGCTACACCCTCAACCCTTTTTAGCTTTTACTTGAAGTGTTCTCGCTCGGTAGATGAGAATCTCACTCCTCGCCGAGGCTCTCGTTAGCCTGCTGCCGCTCACTTATATGAAATGGCTCTATATTCATATTTATATTCTTGCTTATATTAAATGGGATATAAATGGGCTGTCCTCATTTATATTCCCAAGTTTGAGGCCAGTCTACGCAACTCAGTGAGACCTTATTTTAAAATTAAAAATAAAGTAGGGATGTGAGTGTCCCTCAGAGGAATACTTCTGAGTTCAATCTGTAGTGGAATCCAAAATATAAAAAAGATACTCTTAAGCAGGAGAATTCAGATTTGGCCAATTATTTTACAATGCTAAAATTATATTGACTATATGTTCCAATTACCAGGATTGTACTAAAAATAGATTTTAGAGATATTACTAATATTTTTTTTTTGGTGGTACTGGGGGTGGAACCCAGAGGCTTTCTACCTCCGGGCTATACTCCCAGAACTTTTTTTTTTAATTTGGAAACAGGGTCTCACTAAGTTGCTGAGAGCCTCACTAAGTAGCTGAGGCTGGCTTCGAACCCGTGCGATCCTCCTGTTTCAGCCTCCCAAGCGCAGGGATTACAAGCGTGCACCACCACGCCCGGCTGAGATATTACTAATATTTAAACTTTACAAAAACCCATTCTTTTCCAAGAAAAAAACTTGAAATGAAATTATGAATTCTTTCAATGTTCTAAATAGTAAAATGTAATACAGCTTACCCTATTACCTCTGTAAGTGTATATTTTCAAATAGCCATAAAAAACTATTTGTGTTTTCAGGTAGAGCAGCCAGGAGATTAGAAACAAAATAAGTGGAAGTAACTACTTACAAGGTTTCAAGTGGGAAGACATATAGGTAGAAAGTGTGGAAAGCAATAGAGGTCATGGATTTTCTCTGCAATATTGAGCTAACCCTAGAGTGGACGGGTCCTCCCAAGGTCTGAGCCCTCACATGCAGACAATCCCACAAGACTGCCAGGCCTTCGATGTGTATTGAGCGGCAGAACCAGGGCGGGTGTTCTCATCTTGGCCCCGATCTTGGGGGAGACTTGCAGTTTTTCTCCACTGTGGCCAATTGTAGCCACACATTTGCCGACTGGCTGTCTCTATCCAGCCAAGGACGGCGCTTTCTGTTCCTCTGTCACCTGTTTTGATCCAGAAAGGGTGTTGGATTTTGTTCAAAGTTTTTTCTGCGCCTGTGGAGATGATGTGTTTCTGTTCCTTCTCCGCTTCCCCTTCCTCCTCCTCTCTCCAGGGATGTTCTACCTCTGAGCCCTTTTGATACACATTTAGCCCGGGTTATAGTTCACTTTGAAGCAGGGTCTCACTGACTTACCACGTGCCTTGGCTCATCATTTTCTTCTTGTATTAATGTTGTTTTTGTTCTGGTGAAGCAAGCTTGCATCCCTGCCCGCCATCCCACCTGGCCACTCACTGGCCGTGACTCTACTGAAGAACCCTTCATCTATATCTGTGGCACGGCTTCGTCGGTAGGAGTCTTTCCATGGGGTTTTTTATGCCTTTCGTATCCAGGTCCTGTTAGACTCAAGGGAGGAAGCCATTAGTTTTTGCTGCTCTCGTGTATTTTGGAAGCGTTTGGCAAAATCAGAGTCACATTTTGGGAAGATATTTTATGCCTCAGAACCCTATAGCTTTATTTTCCACTCTTGGTGATTTGCTAATGCCTTCCTTGGCGCTAGTCTTTTATTATTTCTGGGAGGCCTCGCGTCTCATTCTTATCTTTGGCTCTGTGATGTGCGAGTTCTTCCCACTCCCAAGGCGCTTCTAGAATTTGTGCTTTATGACTCCTTTTAAGCAGCGGCATTACGGTGTGTTTTGAAGGGTGATACTTTTTTATGTTAATGCTTTTTGGATTTTTGGAGTTTTGTTCATTTGTGGACTTGGCTTTTGGTTTTCTTGGTACTGGAGATTAAACTTGGGGGCATTCTATATCCAAGTTACACCTCTAGCACTTCTTATTTTTATTTTACAACAGGGTTTCCTTAAGTTGCTGAGGGTTTTGCTAAGTTTTTGAGGCTGGCCTCGAACATGCAATCTTTCTCTCTCAGCCTCCTGGTATTATAGGCCTGTCCCACCATTCCTGGCTTGTGGGTTTACATTTTAACCACATTTGAAAATACTTCAGGTCTTATTTATTATTTATTTATCTTTTACGTCTTTCCTGTCCTAAGTTTTTTTTATACCTATGTGAGATCACCTGATTAGGTCATTACAGTTTCTGAAGCTTTGCTTAAAATTTGCTTTACTGTGTGTGTTCTGTATTATAAAGTTAGTGTTGCTGGTTCGCTCAGGATGAAGTCATCGATCCACCCTCTTCTTGATGACTATTTTCTCCAGTGTGTTTCCATTTAAAATACTGTCATTTTTATACTGAGGTATTCATTTTTATCCATTTGCAATTGCTCATCATGAAATCATTCAGACGCAATGAAAAATTGTAGATGTGGCACAAAGATCTCAAACGTCCCCACCTCATTTCCCTAATATTAACACCATCCATAACTGTCGTTGAACTATATGAACTAAGAAAGTGGTTCAGGATTATTAATCTGAATAAAATAACCAGACCATAGCAGTTCGTCCATGAGATGTTGTTGTAAAATCTCCACTCTAATTTCCAGCTCTTTGCCCCTTCTTGAGTTAACTCTTGGCAGGGTGAGAAATTGGGGTTTTATTCACTATTCTACTGAAGAATAATCATTTTACCAACACCTTTTGTGGATGCGACTGTCTTTTTCCCAGTGTATGCTTTTGGCAACATTGTCAAAAATCAGTTGGCTCTAAGTGCATGACTCGTGTCCGTGACTTTAATTCTATTCCATTGTTCTATGTGTCTTTACCAGTGCTGATAGCTTGCTGTTTTTATTGTGGTAATTCTATCTTATAATTTGCCATCGGGTTTGGTGATGCCCCGGTGTGGTTCAGGGTATTCAGCCATCTCTGCACAGAGTGTGTGTGCTTAGCACGGGGCTGGGAACTGCCAAGGAGAGGTGATTGAAGGGCCATTGTAAAGGCGGGATGGGAGAGTGTAAAGGAGGAGATGCTACTGCATCCATGGCCACATGGCAGCCTCAGGTGTCAGATCTTCAGGGCGCAGGGGAACAGCTGGATGCCCGCGTCCCCGTCCCACAGTGTACGGCATGTGGCTTTCCCTGCTGTCCAGCTCCAGCCTGCTCACGGTGGCCTCCTTTCCCCTTCCTCTGAGCCTCCGTTTTATCCTCTGAAGTGGGGACACAGGTTGGCACCCTCACAGGGTCCATCCTTTGAGGATTCCTGCGGGACACATGAGTGGGTCGGTCTGTAGTGATCCCGGGACAGATGTTGCTACAATCCACTGGCTGTCTGGACTCGAGCACCGTGGACAGCTGTAGAGGAGTCAGTCAGTGTTGACAGCGGGCTCGTTCCAGACGCTAGCCCGAGTCTCTGCTCCTGCAGCTCTCTGGCTCCCCATGTAGCCGGTCAGAGCTCTTTTATGGATGGTGACAGAGAATTGGAAGCATTGTAGAATTTCTATCTGGAGTTTAGAACCAGTAGTGTTTCTGCATGGTGGGCGTCACCAGGGAGCCTCCAGGACATGTGCTGGGTCTGAGCAAGCAGCAGGAGTCTGCTTCCACCCCACCCTAAAGGTCTCTGTGTTCTGTTAAGCGATTCCTGTTCCTTCCTGTCAGCAACAGGGGGCTGCTCATCTGATACAGTCTAATATTCAACACCGCAGACAGTGACCACCACCAATTCTGGCTGAGGCCAGAATTGAGTCTAATCCCCCATTGTGCCTCTCAGTCCTCCCTCATCATGGCTGGCAAGAGGTCACCTGGGCCAAGCGTGGTGGCACATGCCGAATTCCAGTACTGGGGAGGCTGAAACAGGAGGATTGCAGGTTTGAAGGCAGTTCTAGCATCTCAGTGAGGCTGTCCACAACTTTAAGTGAACATTTCAAAAATAAGATTAAAACAGGTTTGCGGGGTATAGCCCAGAGGTAGAATGCCCTTGAGTTCTATTCCCAGATGTACCACACACACAAAAAAAAATAGAGGTTAACCGGGGCAGAGGATCCTGGCTGTGTCTGTGAGCTGCTCTCTCTCCAGCCCCATCCCTAGTCTGTATTTCTGTGGGGTCAGCAAATACCACTGTTGTCCGGAGGATCGTGGTTTGTGAACAGCCTCAGCTACTTAGTGATGTTCTTTGTAACTCAGTAAGACCCTGTTTCAAAATAAAGAATAAAGAATAGGGATGGAGATGCAGCTCGGAGGTAGAATGCCCCTGGGTTTCATATCCAATACTAAAAAAAAAAAAAAATACCACTGCTGTCCAAGATAGTCTCCATCAGACTCCGTGTGAGTCCCAAGCTCCCCCAGGTCTGATGGTGAAGCCATCAGCCAGGGGTAGGGGACAAAGGGATGGAAATAGAGATGTTGTGTGGACACTGGGATGGGATTGAGAATGGTTAAGAGACACGGGTGGGCTGGAGATGGGACGAGGGACCTTCAGGATGGGGGTGGGGATGGTTAAGAGTTATGGGTGGGGATGGTGCTGTATACACAATTGATTAGATTTTACACAAGTAATTATATTATGCATAATTGATTAGATTATACACAATTGATTAGATTACACATACTTGATTAGATTACATACAATGATAAGATTATACATACTTGGTTAGATTATGCACAATTGATTAGATACTGCACACATGATTAGATTATGCACAATTGATGAGATTATACACACTTGATTATATAATACACACTTGGTTAGATTTGCAAAGTTGATTAGATTATGCACACTTGATTAGAGTATGCATAATTAATTAGATTATACATGGATAATTAGATTATATATAATTGATTAGATTAAACACACCTGATTAGATTATACACAGTTGATTAGATTATGCACTGTTGATTAAATTATGCAAACTTATTTAGATTTTGCACATTTGATTAGATTATGAGTACTTGATTAGATTATGTGCACTTGATTAGATTGTTCTCACTTGATTAGATCATGAGTACTAGATTAAATTATGTGCACTTGATTAGACTATGCACATGATTAGATTATGTGCACTTGATTAGATTATGCACACTTGATTAGACTATGCATCCTTGATTAGATTATGCACACTTGATTAGACTATGCATGCTTGATTAGATTATACACACTTGTTTAGATTACACACATTTGATTAGATTATGCACACTTGATTAGATTAAGCATACTTGATTAGATTATGTACAATTGATTACATTATGCACACCTGATTAGATTATACATACATGATTAGATTATACACACTTGATTAAATTATGTGCATTTGATTAGATTATGTGTGCCTGAATAGATGATGTGCACTTGATTAGATTATGAATACTTGATTAGATTATCCATACTTGATTAGGTTATACAAACTTGATTAGATTATACACATGCGATTAGATTGTGCATACTTGATTAGATTATACACAGTTGGTTAGTTTATGCACCTTGATTAGATTATGCTCCCTTGATTAGATTATGCATACTTGATTAGTTTATGCACAGTTGATAAGATTATGCACACTTGATTAGATTTTACACCATTGAGTAGATTATGCATACTTGATTAGATTATGCGTACTTGGTTAGATTATACACCATTGATTAGATTATACATATTTGATTAGATTATACATACTTGATTAAATCATACACATAAGCTTGAAAAAATTATATAAGATTAATATTATCTGAGCCAGTTGCTGGGAGGAGCCCTGGATGTGGCCTCACTTCAGCTCCAGGGCAAGGGGGCTGCCAAGTGGCTACTCAGGTGTAGTATCAGCTGTCCAAGTCCCTAGCTGGCTGCTCTGGTGCACAAGTCTTCTGGCCACGCCCCTTGCAGCTTTTCCCTCTCCTCCCAGCCTCCGGCTCCACCCCTTCTTCTGGAGAGGAGCAAGGCCGGGAGCCTGCATGCTGTTCTCCAGAGTCTTGGATGGCAGCCAAGCCCCAGAGGAGGGGTCTCACGCAGGGGTCCAGCTGGCCCTGAAGAGGCCCTTGGTCCCTCTCAGCTTAGCTTGCAGAGCTAGGGGCAGCGTCATGGCATCCAGGCTGGTAGGGGTGCTCCAGCTCTCTGGGGAGATGCTGGAAGGATGGCGAGGTTGGGGGGTTGGGGGTGGAGGCTTCAGCTGTGGCCAGGCAGAAAGGTGTGGATAGGAGGCCCCTCAGCAGCGGCCAGGCAGAAAGGTGGGGATAGGAGGCCCCTCAGCAGTGGCCAGGCAGAATGGTGGGGGTCGAGGGCCCCTCAGCAGTGACCAGGCAGAAAGTTAGGGGTAGGGGACCCCTCAGCAGTGGCCAGGAAGAAAGGTGGGTGGGGTGGGAACCCCCTCAGCAGTGGCCAGGCAGAATGTTGGGGGTAGGGGACCCCCTCAGCAGTGGTCAGGCAGAAAGGTGGGGGCCAGAGGCTTGCCTCAGCAGTGGCCAGGCAGAAATGTGAGGGTTAGGGGGCCCCCTCAGCAGTGACCACGTTGAAAGGTGAGGGGTATGGCCTCCCCTCAGCAGTGGGCAAGCAGAATAGTGGGGGTAGGGGACCCCTCAGCAGTGGCCAGGCAGAAAGGTGGGGGTAGAGGGCCCCTCAGTAGTGGCCAGGAAGAAGAGTGGGGAGTAGGGGCCCCTCAGTAGTGGCCAGGCAGAAAGGTGGGGATAGGGGGCCCCGTCAGCAGTGGCCAGGCAGAAAGGTGAGGGGGCAGGCCCCCCCCAGCAGTGTCCATGTAGAAAGGTGGGGGTAGGTGTCCCCCCAGTTGTGGCCAGGCAGAAAGGTGGGTGGGGTGGAGGGTTCCCTAAGCAGTGGCCAGGCAGAAAGGTGGGGGCAGGGGCTCCCCATTGCAGTGGCCAGGCAGTGGGTGGGCACCCGTGGCAAGCTGCTTCCTGGCACAGGGGGGCTGGTGGTGCCCGTGACCAGCCCTTTGCCTTGCGCAGAGGGCAGCCTTGGGAGCCCGGCCACTCTTGGGGGGACTGGGCCTGCACCTCTAGTTTCCAGGGTCCCTCTAAACTCACTTTCCTCCCTCGCTCCCCAGGGTTGGCAAAGGCGGGGTCGGCTTCCTAAATGAGGCTGTGTGCGCCTCCTTAGCCCACCTGGTCTGGGGCCTTAGTGGTTATTAATTAAGGTGCGCTCTCCCCGGGCGCAGGCGCTCCCTCCTTGATGGTGAGAGCCCATGAGCACAGGGAGACAAAGCGCCATGGTGGACGGCGCTTACAGGGTGGGGTCGTCGGGTGGGCGTCTAAGCTCCATCTCCCCTGCAAAGCAGAGGCAGTTTTGTCTGGGAAATTTGCCCTTGAGGCTGGTGCTGCTTGAAGCCTGGCCTGTGTAAGGGCCCCGGCAGGAGTATTTCCCATTATGACCTACTGGAGGCACCTGGCGGCTCCTGCTGGCTTTTGTGGTCTCTCTAGTGGCTTTATCTGCAGAGAGCAGGATGCCGCCTCCTCTGAGGCCCTTCCCAGCCTCAGTGCATCAAGAGCCTCAGGGCTAGTCATTGGGTCCCCCGGGCTCCTAAAGGCTGCACCTGTGCCTCTGAGATCGGAGTTCCTCCTTCTCCCTGGCCAGCCCAGTGGGCCCTGGCTCTCCAGCAGGCTTTGGCTGGAGGTCGGCCAGGGGCCCGGCTGTCTCTGCTCATCTGGGATGCCCGCGGCACTGCATCCTCTTCTTCTCTCAGCCCTGGTGCCCGAGGCCCAGGACAGCAGTGGCGCTGAATAGGTGAGCCTCTCCAGTCTGAATTGCATTTTCTGACCTTGGGATCCGGTGGAAACATCTTTCTGGGTGTCTAGGCATTGGAGCGCTGGATGGTTTTCTTGTCATTGTGAGGTTTCTGGCTGAATGTCTGCATCCTTAGCTGTCTTTTGCGTGGGGAGAGCGATGAGAGTTTCTCTCTCTGGTGGTCTGCTTATGCGATGAGTAATATTTTGGGGGTGGATGCCTGTGAATGGGAGGGCTAGAGGCTTTGGTAGGAGCATGTTGAGTTCTTTAAGAAACGGCTGAATCGTTGACCACAATGGTCATTTCTTTACTTGCCACAAATAGAAAGGTCCAGCTGCCCCACCATTTTAGTTTAGTTTTTTTTTTCTATCCTATTCAATGTAACTTTGTCAGCATCTCTATGTAGATATAACTTGTATTTCTCTGGTGTCTGATGCTGTCACCTGCACATTTATTCTCCATCTGTGTTTTGAATTGTTTTGCTCCTAATTTATTCATTTTTAAGAATTGTGTTGTCTTTTTAGATAAGCCGGAAGTAGTATTATCTTCTAGGTTCCAGATATTTTGATACACGTTTTATTATGAATTCTTCCTGGCCTCTTCTTGTGTCTTTTAAGGTTTTTAATGGTTTCAGTGTTGACTGCATGTAAATTTTCCTTTGTGGTTTGTGCGAATTTTTATTGGTGCATGATAACTTTTTTTGCATCATGATACCATTTGATCCAAATGCAATTTGGTCAATCTCATTTCCACGGCCGACCTTTTCCACCCCTCTCACCCCATCCACTGCTCCTCCTTTAATGGTTTTCCTTGTATTTACACTGAATCCTTTTTTCTTATTTTCTCTAGTTTCTCCATATGAGAGAGAAAACACATCAACCTGGCACCTTTGACTTGGTGATTTTATCTAGAGTGAGATGCAATGTCAGTGTAGTTTGTTTTTTATTTAATTCTCTGTACTGGGGATTCTACTTGGCATTCTTTCCTAATTTGTTTTTGTTTTGTTTTTTTGTTTTCTTTTGAGACCGTCTTTGCTAAGTTGCTGAGGCAGGCCTTGCCTGTGACCCCGTTTGCTCCAAGAACTCCAAGAACTGGGATTTTTTTTGCCATGGACCACCGGTTCTGACTTCAATGTCACTTTGATTTTCATTTTTTTGATTATTAAAGGTGTTGAAACTTTTTTTTACTTGTCTTTGTTTTTGTATTTGTATTATTTTAAAATTATTTAGCCAGGCTTGGTGGCACACGCTAGTAATCCCCGCGCTTGGGAGGCAGAGATAGGAGGATCTCGCAGGTTCGAAGCCAGCTGCACTGGCGTAAGAGACCCTGTTTCAAAAATGTAGAAATAGGTCTGGTAGTGTAGCCCGGAGGTAGAAGGGCTTCCAGGAACCCCAGTACCACAAAAAAGTTACTTAGTTCCGTTCTCATTTAAAAAATATATATATATTGGTTGAACCCAGGAGCTTTCTACTTGTGAGCTTCACCCTTAGACTTATTTTTAAATTTTACAACAAGGTTTCCATACATTGCTGAGAGTCCTGCTAAATTGTTGAGACTGGCTTTAATCCTTTGATCCCCTTGTCTCTGAGTCCCAAGTACTGGGAGGACAGGTGTGCCCCACCATTCCTAGTTAGGGTGGCAGTGGTTGTTCTTATTGAAAGGTTCTTTTACTAAAACATTCAACAATGTCTAAAAGTGTTGAGATTATTCCCACAACAAATGTATTCGTTCATTGCTTACAATTCCAACAACTTTTGTTTCTCTTACATAAGAGGACAAGAATAAAGATTGGTGAAAGTTCCTTCTCAGGGTGAAATTCACAGTCACGAGCCGTGAGAGGGGACATGACTCAGATGAGGGACTTGCTGCATTGAACTCTTAATGAACGCCTCTCATTAAAACACCCCAGGGTAGGTAGCTGTAAACCAGTTCGTATTGGCATTGAGATGTAAGCGGCCTCTGAGGGACTGGACTAAGTTGGGCTCCAGTCAGCCCCTGGCTCCGCAGTCCAGTTGCAGACCCCCCAAGTCTTTTGTCTCGGTGTTTTCACTCATAAGGAGTGAGATTCGGCCAGGAGACAGTTGCTTGGGTGCGTGCGTTCAGGAGTAATGTAGTGAATGACTTTTCTGGGTGTGATGATGCTTAGGGTCACTGTAATGAGTGAAGGTGACAATGCGGGGTGATTTTATAACATTAAGAGTTCAGTTTCCATTTCCGTTCTCTGATTTCCAGGTGATGACTTTTCTTAGCTCTAAATATGTGAATCTTTTGCTCGGCAGTCCCAGTTACTTGAGAGGTTGAGGTAGGATTTCTTGAGGCCAGGAAATCTAGATCAGCCTGGGAAAATACCAAACCTTCCCCCTCAAGAGAGGAAAAATATTTTTCTATACAATAGGTGGAATTATTAGTCCATTCATACAAGGCAGTATCAAGGACCGTGGCCAACCACTGTCATCGACTCTCTTCATATTTAACCTGATTTTTAAGGAGGTATGAGGTAGTAACCATCATTGCCTCCATTTTTTGAGAAAGGAAAATGAGGTGAGAAGAAGACATTTAATTTGCGTCAGGTTTTAAAACCAGCTCTTGGCAGAACTGGCAGTTGAAGCTACCTAATGTGGGTCCAGAGCTGGCGTTGGATTGGTTTTTAATGCTGTTCGGTGCCACCCTGTGCAGTAGGTGACATTGTTCTCCTGTAGCACAGGGGAATCCAGTGAAGAAACACCCGGCTTCCACTTTTTTAGTCTTAAAGCATTTTTCTTGGCATAAAATTTACAGTCAAATGTGTATCTATTTTACATTTTTGGGCCTGATCAATTGAGTTTCAAACCATTTTCCCATGTGATAAGAAAAAAATGTTTGAAATCTCTTCTGGAATTAAACTCAGAAAAAGATTCACATGAACATCTTTTTTTTCCTTCTTTTTGGTGGTAATGGGGTTCCTGAAAACCCTTCTACCTCAGACTACACTCCCAGACCTATTTTATATATTTTTTATTTGGAAACAGGGTCTCTTAAGCCAGCGCGGCTGTCTTTGAACCTGCACGATCCTCCTGTCTCGGCCTCCCATCTGCACCACAGACACAGCGAAATCCGCATTTTCTGTTGAATCTTCAATGCAGATAAGAGGAAAGGTGTTTATTTTATGTGGCCTCAATTTGTGAGACTATTTTCTAGTATCTAGCAGACTAGAGCAGCTTCTCGTGTTTTAAAGACAGAACAGGGCTTCTGTGGCTGAAGCAGGGCATTTCCTAAAATCTCCAGGCTTTGTGATTTTAATTGCACAAAAACATGTATATTCTGTCAAATTCTTCAATATTTTCCTCTGTGACTTTTTTCTTTGATTAAATTGTTATGTTAATTTAACTTTTAAATTAAGTTGCTCAGAATCTTGCTAAGTTCCTGAGGCTGGTCTCGAACTTTCCATCCTTCTGCCTTAGCCTCCTAAGTACTAGCACTGGGACTACAGGTATATGACACCACACCCATTTTTTTTCTTCTTGTGGTACTGAGGATTGAATCCAGGGGCATTCTATGTCTGAACTACACCCTCAGCCCTATTTTATTTTTTATTTGGAAACAGGGTCTTGCTACATTACAGAGAGCCTCACTAAGTAGCTGAGGCTGGCCGCGAAACTGTGATCCTCCTATCACAGCCTCCCAAGTACTGAGATTACAGAAGTGCGCCACTAGGCCATTCTTAAAATTTTTATTTTTTGGAAAACACCTTCCTACACCGAATCAGATAACATGAGCATTGTCATAGAGTGTTGCCACTTCTGCTGGTGACCGTTTGGAGAGCATTCGGCATTTCCTTTGATGATGGTGTAAGTCAAGGCCTGTTTGACTTCTCGTCCAGGCAGCGTCTTTTCCTGCTGAATTTGTTCTGTGTTTTTGGTTCTCTCTCCTTGGCTTCCCTCATTCTTCCATGCAGGCATTCTCCCGCACTGCTTCCATATTGGATTTTGATTCCTAATGATGCAGTGTCTGTGTAGCTACCGCCTCTGTACCCTCTTGTTGCCCTTAGAATCTCCTCCTCCTCCCTCCTCCTTACTCCTCCTCCCTCCTCCTCTTCCTCCTCCTGTTCTTTTCCTTCTTCTTCTCCTTCTTCTTCTTCATACTGGGGATGGAACCCAGAGGCATCTACCTCTGAGCTACACCCCAACCCCATTTTTTATTCTTTATTTTGAAACAGGGTCTCATTAAATTGTGGAGGGCCTCACTAAGTAGCTGTAGGCTGGCCTCAAACCTGAGATCCTCCTGTCTCAGCCTCCCAAGCCGGGGATTACAAACGTGCGCCACCATGCCCGGCTTTATTTATTTTTGAAACAAGGTCTCATCAAGTTGCAAAGGGCCTTTCTAAGTAGTTGAGGCTGGCCGAGAACTTGCATTCCTCATGTCTCAGCATCTATAGTGCTGGGATTACAAGCGTGTGCCACCATGCCCAGCTCCTATTTAATTTTTTGGTTTGTTTTTTGTTGTTGTTGTTGTTGTTTATTTGGTGGTACTGGGGTTCCTGGAAACCCTTCTACCTCAGGGCTACACTCCCAAACCTATTTTATACTTTTTTTTTTGAAGCAGGATCTCTTAAGCCAGAGTGGCTGCCGGATACTCCTGTCTCCGCCTCCCAAGTGCGGGGATTACAAGAGTACACCACCATGCCCGGACCTGATTTTTATTTTATTTATTTATTTATTTATTTATTTATTTATTTATTGGTGGTGCTGGAGGTGAAACCCAGAGGCTTTCTACCTCTGGGCTATACTCCCAGACCTATTTTATTTTATATCTTATTTGGAAACAGGGTCTCACTAAGTTGCTGAGAGCCTCACTCAGTAGCTGAGGCTGGCTTTGAGACGCCTCCATCAGCTCTGCTAGTTGTTGGGAATCTGAGACATCTTGGCTTCTTCACTGGCAGCTCCTCTGTGGCCTCTGTAGCCACACGTGTGTTCAGTGAGTGACCAGGCAGCTCTAGGGCTGAGGCCCAGGGAGTGGAAGAGACCTGGTGGCTCTAAGGGCTATATCTGTGGTCAGGGAGTGACCAGGGCGGCTCTGCGATCGAGTCCATAGGTATCTCTAACGCGTATCCAGTGGGTTTTTTTCAGATGGAGACCGAGCCATAGGTGGACACGGCTCTGGTATGCAGTCCAGAGCTTAGGGGAGCAGGTTTGGAGGACCTGGGCTCTTGGCATCTTGCCATGCTGCCTGTGCATGGGAGAGATGGCCCCTGTGCAAGGCCTGGTGGGCACGCACTCAGACAGTGCCTGGCCTGAGAGCAGCCGACAGAGATCAAAAGAGAAGACGCGGCAAGCCTGTAATTCTGGTACTTGGAGCTGAGATAGGAGATTGCAGTCTCCAGTCCAGCCTCAGCCTGGTGAGGCTCTCTGCAGCTCAGACCGTTTCAAAATAAAAAGTAAAAGCTGGGCATGGTGGCACACGCTTGTAATCCCCGCTCTTGGGAGGCAGAGACAGGAGGATTGCACAGGTTCGAAGCCAGGCACACGCACTGGCTTAGGAGACCCTGTTCCCAAATAAAAATATAAAAATAGGTCTGGGAGTGTAGCCTGGAGGTAGAAGGGTTTCCAGGAACCCCAGTACCACCCAAAATATTAAAAAAATTAAAAATTAAAAATAAAAAGTAAAATAGGGCTGAGAGTATAGCTCAGAGGTAGAATGCCCCTGGTTTCAATATCCAGTAACACATGAAAGAAAAGTGGGGAGGAGGCTGTGCCTTCTGAGTGATGGAGAAGTGGGCAGTATCCACGCTGGTCAGACCCAGCCTCTCCTGAAGCGGGCATCGGGCCGGGACTTGTGGAGGAGCCGGGCCCTGTCGGAGCATCAGGGTCGCCACAGCCCGGCTGCTAGCTGTGTTCAGTGGCAAGGCTCTGCCTGGCTGGCACAGGGAGGCCAACTCGGCATCCTGGCTGAATGCCCAGGGCTGTGTGGCCTCAAGTCGTTTGACCTGTGTGGGCATCAGGGTCCTCGCTGTCCAGTAATCTTCCCTTCTGGAGTGACTCTCTGTGTCATCTCAGTCTGCTGGGGAAGCCAGTCATTTGTGTGCAGAATGTTAGCAGTGCCTGGTAGGGCACCTGAGCAGCCTCTCCACTCCTCTGCAGACATGAAGGCCCCGTGTGGCAGGTGGCCTGGGCCCACCCCATGTACGGCAGCATCCTGGCCTCCTGCTCCTATGACCGCAGTGATCATCTGGAAGGAGGAGGGCGGCACCTGGGAGAAGACCCATGAGCACTCATGATTTCTCAGGTGTGTGGCTCCCTGCTGCTGGTCCAAGGTAGAGACCAGAACTTGAGGAGGGAACAGCACAGTCTTTTTTGAAATTAAGTCACTGCAAGTGTTGGCCTTCATTTTCAGTCTGTTCTCGTCTCTACTTTTTCAAGACAGACTGATGAAACATTAGGTAATAGATTTTGAGGGAGGCAGGGGTGGTACTAGAGATTGAACCTAGGGGCAGTGTTTTTTTGAGCTTCACTCTCTGCTTTTTTTATTTATTTTTATTTATTTTATTTTATTTTGGTGGTACTGGGGTTCCTGGAAACCCTTCTACCTCTGGGCTACACTATCAGACACCTATTTTTTGTATTTTTATTTGGATACAGGGTCTCTTAAGCCAGCGCGGCTGGTTTCAAACCTGTGCGATCCTCCTGTCTCCGCCTCCCCAATGCGGAGATTACAAGCCTGTGCCACTATGCCTGGCTCTGCCCTTTTTAAAATTTGTTTATGTTGAAACAGGGTCTTGTTAGTTTGACGAGAGTCTCATTAGGTTGCAGAGGCTGGCCAGGATCCTGTGATCCTCCAGCCACAGCCTCCTAAGAACTGGGATTACAGGCATGCACCCAACATGCTCGGTTTATTGGCTTTCTTTTTCTTTTTTCTTTTTTCAATTAAAAAAAATGACAACCACCCTAGTCTGTCGATTCCTGTGGTCCTTTCAGGCTTGTGGTAAAAGTAAACCTGGGAGATGAAGGTCCGCAGCTCAGGGCCTGCTCTCCTCCTCCCCTGCAGTGAACTCTGTTTGCTGGGCTCCCCACAACTATGGCCTGATCCTGGCGTGCGGCAGCTCCGATGGAGCCATCTCTCTGCTGACCTACACCGGGGAGGGCCAGTGGGAAGTGAAGAAAATCAACAATGCCCACACCGTGAGTGCAGCCTGCGTCGGGACGTGGGTGGGAAGGGGCTGCTGAAGGCCAGCATCAGCTCCAGCCTCTCAGCCATGGGAACTCCCTTTGTGAGCCCCAATGGGGAGGACCAGGGCACCATGAGCCCGCCACGTCAGCCGTCCACACCTTGGCTGACATCCCCATACTCTGGAGGCTGGACAGTAGGATCGCAGGCTTGCGGCCAGCCTCCGCAGCTCAGGCCCTCCATGACCTAGACTTTTGAAATAAAATAGGGCTGGGGTGTAGCTGGCATTCTACGGTATCATAAAAAAAGAAAAACAAAGCGTGTTGGCGCACATTTGCAATCCCAGCATTCGAGAGCCTGAGACCGGATAATCGCGATTCGTGGACAGCCTCAGCTACCTAGTGAGGCCCTTTGCAACTTAGTGAGACCCTGTTTCAAAATAAGGAATAAAAAACAGGGCAGGGTGCGTAGCTTGGAGGTTGAATGTCGCTGGGTTCCATCCTCAGACCAGCAGGAAGGAAGGAAGTGGGGGCGGTCTAGAAAACGATGTGGACAGTCGTGGAAAGCTCTGCATTATTGAGCCATGACCGTGTGTCTTAACAGTTTGCGCAAACATTCCTCACTGAGAGAAGGAACTAAGAGACGCACAGGCTTCCAGATGTTCATGCTCATGTGCGTCAGCGTGACCAGCGCTGATCCTCTGGTGGCTGAGCGATGCTCCACTGTAGACATAGACATCTTGATCACCATTCAGTGAGGAGCATTTCAGCTATTAAGAGTGCACGCTTCTGCATTCGCTGCCATTGTGTTGGACGCATTGTGTGGCTTGACATAAGTCTTATTCATTCTTACTGACTTTATCGGTGCTCCGTGGTTATAACTGAGACATTCACAGTGATGCAGAGCGCCACGTAGCCTTCGCCTTCCCACCCTGCCCTCCTTCTCCTCCCTCTCCATGTGATCGCGAGATTCATGGTGCCACCGTCACACACACCCGGGCCATCTTTCGGCCTGTGACCTTCCCCAGGCCTCCCTTTCCCTTCTCTCCTGCTTCCCCTTAGAGTCCCTTCCACCATCCCACTATTCTGCTGGTCCCTGTCCACCGGTTTTCTCTTAGCTTTCATATGAGAGAAAGCGTGTGGCCTGTGATCCTGGGGCTGGCTGACGTTAGTGTGAGGCTCGCCTGCAGGCGACATAATGTCCATTCTACATGGAACTCCATTGTGTGTATATTTTCTCTCTACTCACCTGTTGATGAAAACCTGGGTTTGTTCAATAATTTTGCTGTTGGGAATAGCTTGGCTGCTATCAACATGGAGATGCGTGCACCACTGTATTGCGTTTCTTAGGAAGGGCACCAGGCGTGACATGGCTGGTCTCACAGTGGTTCTGTTCCTATTCTCTTGAGGAGCCTCCCTAGTGATCTCCAGGTTCTGCACTCAACCTTCCTGGTCAGCCCCACAGCTGACGGGCTGGACCCATCCCCTCCCTCAGTCCTGACTCCATGGCTTAGGCAGTCCCAAAGGGACAAGCGACATGCCGCTCCAGGGTGCATCATTATGCTGGGGATGAGACCTGCCGGGGAAGTTGAGGCAGGCCACCTTGTTGAGGTGCCGGGCAGAGATTGTCTGGTGATAGAGATTCGCTGGTGGGTCCAGCCAGCACCAGGCCACCACACACTGCCCCTGGTGAGGAGGGTGGGTGGGTTAAGGCACGCAGGCCGCTGGCCTCCTGTGGGGTGGTGCGCGGCGGGGGCCAGGCTGGCCTGGTCAGTCATCTCAAGTCACCAGGGGAGGAGGCGTTGGCGGCCGCCACCCTGCCAACCCAGCAATGCCTGAGCGCGCTGGCCCTACTGCTGACTTCTGCCCAGAGGACGGGAACTTTTTTAGTTCCCAAGGAGTTTCTGGCAGGCAAGTGCCTCCTGAGAGGAATCATGGGACTAAGGCAAACACAGCTTCCTATAAAGGGAGCTCACGGCCAGCGGACATGATGCCCAGCTGCCCAGGTAGGCGCCTGCCTCAGGCTTGCTGCCTGCCACAGCTGCCCAGAGCTGCCCCAGCCACTGGGTCCCGAGGCTGGGCTGGCTCAGGCCTGGGCTACACCAAGGCCTGCCGCAAGCAGCGCGCCCGCCCCCGGGACACCCCACCTGCCGCTCAGCGTGTATTGGGGGCTGCGAGCGTGTGCTGCCCACAGCCTCTCCACAGCCACCTGCCCTGCCCACTGCAGCCATGCCGACCCTGGGGACCATCTGCAGCCTGCTGCTCCTCAGCACGCTCTGGATGGACCTGGCCGCCGTGGGCTCCAGCTTCCCGAGCCCTGAACTCCAGATGTGGCTTCCAGGAGGTGAGGGCTGGGGTCTTCCTTTTTTCTCTCTCTTATATTTTTAGCTTTTCTCTATTGATAAAGCCGTTATTTTTGCCACTACGGAGATTGAGTGTCCGCAATGCTGATAAAAGGTGCTTTACATGGTTGCCGTCTTCCCGTCTATTGAGACCTTGTTTCAAAAAATAAGAATCAAATCAGGCTGAAGTGCAGTTCAGAGGTTAAAAAAAAATCTGAGCTCCATCCCCAGCAAAAACACATTGAAAAATGAATAAACATCTTTAAGCGGAAGAAATACAAAAGTCCAAAATATATAGGAACAAATTTTCAACATCATTAGCTGTCGGGGAAATGCAAATAAAAATGACTACACTGAGATCTGTCTAATGCTGGGTAGAATGACAGTCATCAGGAATATGATCATACAAACCAGGCGTGGTGGTTTTTGCTTGTAATCCCAGCATTTGGGGGGCTGAGACAGGAGGATGGAGCTTTGTGACATCTCAGGTATTTAGTGGGGCCCTTTGGTACTCAGTGAGACCCTGTTTCAAAATAGAGTAGAAGATAGGGTTTGGAGGTATACCTCAGAGGTAGAATGCCCCTGGGTTCCATCCCCAGCACTACAAAAAAAATATGATCATGCATGCTGGTGAGGATGTGAGAAAATAGGAATGTTTCTACTCTGTTGGTGGGATTTTAAACTAGTACAACATCTATGGGGATCCATATAGAAGTTTCTCAAAAGACTGGGAATGGAACCACCATATAACCCACCTATACCAGTCCTTGATATTTTTCCCAAAGAATTCGAGTTAGAATACTAGAGTAATATATGCATATCCACACGCATGGCAGTTTAACTCACAATAGCCAAAATTAGGGAACCCACTTGGGCGCCCATCCACAGATAAATGGATAAAGAAAAGGTGTGACATCTGCACCCAGTGAAGTTTCACTCATCTATGAGGAAGAGAAACTTATGTCATTTCCAGGTAGGTGGATGGAAGTAGAGACTGTGATGCTAAGTGAGATCAGCAGCCTCAGAAAGTCAAGGGTTGTCCATGTTCTTTCATGTGTGGAAGACAGGAACTAGGAAACATAGTGAACTTTCTTGCAGTGCTGGGGATAGAGCCCGGGGGCATTCTACCTCCAAGCTACACCCCCAGCCTTATTTTTCATTGTGAAACAGTCTCACTAAGTTGTGGAGGACCTCACTAAGCATCTGAGGCTGGCTGTGAACCTGCAGTCCTCCTGTCTCAGCCTCCCAAGTACTGGGATTACAGGTGTGCTCCACCATGCCTGGCAGCGGACTTAAATGAGGGGAGAGACCTGTAGACTGGTGGACGGGAAAGGAGATTGGTGGAAGAAGGTGTGGAGGGGAAAAAAGGCTCAAGAAAGGAAACAGTGACACTAGGTTGTTGCTGAGAACTACTTTGTCTATTCTGGATTTTTTTTTGTTGTTCCAAATGAATTTAAGGACTGATTTTTCTTATGTCTCTGAGGAATGATCTTGGTAATTTAACGGGTATTGTGTTGAATCTGTTGATTACTTTTGAAAGCATGACCATTTTGATGATATTCTACCTATCCATGAACATGGGAGATCTTTCTATCTTTTAAAATCCTCATTGATTTCTCTTTTTTAATAATTTTTTTGTAGAGGTCTTTTACCTCCTTGGTTAAGTTTATTGCTAAGGTTTTTTTTTGTGTGGCAAATCTCCTGAGTGGAAGTGTCTTCTGGATTTATTTTCCAATGGATTGATGGTTGGTGTACAGAAAAGCTTCTGATTTTTAAGATTGATTTTGTATCCAGACACTGTGCTGAATTTGTTGATCAGTTCTATAAGTCTTTTGTTTGTGTTTGTTGGGTCTTGTAGGTATAGTATCATGTCTTCTGCAAATAGTGAAAGTTTGAGTTCTTTTCCTATTTGTGCTCCTTTGATATCCTTTTCTTGCCTTATTGCTCTGACTATGGTCTCAAGTACTATATTGATAAGAAGTAGTGATAATTATCCTTTCTTTTGAAACAGCAGCTCACTGAGTTGCGAAGGGCCTCCCTAAGTAGCCGAAGTTGTCCGTTACCATGATCCTCCTATCTCAGCCTCCCAAATGCTGGGATTACAAGTGTGCACCACCACACCCGGCTATTTATTTATTTACATTTATATGTATTTATTTATGCATTTATTTATTTATGTATTTATTTATTTGTTTTTGCTGGTACTGGGGATGGAACCCTTCTGCCTCTGGGCTGCACTCCCAGACCTGTTTTATATTTTATTTGGAAATAGGATCTCTTAAGCCAGCGAAGCTGACTTTGAACCTGCATAATCTTCCTGTCTCTGCCTCCCAAATTCTGGGATTACAAGTGTGTACCATCACATCTGGGTTATTCTTTTGTTTTGAACTGGGGTTCTCACTAAATTGTGGAAGACTTTGCTAAGTTGCTAAGGCTGGCCATGAACCTGTGATCCTCCTGTCTTGGCCTCTCAAGGACTGGGATTACAAGCATGCACCATGTTGCCTGGCTTACCAACCATCCTTTTGATATCAATGACCCAAGGTGAAAGAAAAATGAATTGAATACACTGAGTGTAGATATGATGAGCATTGTATTTGTGCATGTGTTACTGGGGATTGAATCTAGGGCATTCTGCCTCTGGGCTACACTCTCAGTCCTATTTTAACTTTTGTCTTCAAACAGGATTTCAGTAGGTTGATTTCTCACTATTTGCTGAAGCTGTTGTCCAATCTATGGTCCTTCTATTTCAGTCTTCCAAGTACTGATATTGCAGGTGTGAGCCACCATGACCAGCTTATGATAAGGTCTTTAAAAGCCAAAACATACATGCTATTTTACATTTAAATTGTAAAAGCCATGGGTGCTCCTTATACAGTTTAATTTCTAAACAAGTTAGTGTCTTTTTTTTTTTTTACCCTGTGGTACTGGGGGTGGAACTACCTCCGGGCTATACTCCCAGACCTATTTTCTATTTTATTTGGAAACAGGGTCTCATTAAGTTGCTGAGAGCCTCACTAAAGTAGCTGAGGCTGGTTTCGAACCTGTGCGATCCTCCTATCTCAGCCTCCCAAGCGCGGGGATTACAAGCATGCACCACCACGCCCGGCCCTAAACAAGTTAGTTTTCATAGCCCATGGAAGCAAAGAAGATTCTGCAGTTTTTCCTCATTATTTTTATTAAAGTAGAAAAGGTCTTGGATGTCAAAGGTTAGACAGCCCCAGCAGGCTATGCCTCACTCTGATTGGGCCATGTCTATCCGTGACATCACAAAGAGCCTCTGTGAGGCATCAGGCATGGGCTATATAAAAGCCTGGCAGTTGCTGGGCATTTGTCTGATGAGTACAGGGAGCTCGTGTGTGGTGACCTGTAGGACTGCGTCTTGGTGCTTGTGTGGACTTGGATTCGGCTTGGCTTTGAATTCTGACTTTGGACTTCTGGAATTTGGATTTGGCTTTGGACTGTGAACCTTTTGGATTTTTGACTTTGGCTTCGTTTTTGGCTCAGGACTTTGGATTTCGGACGTAGGCTATGTCTTTAAGTGTTCAGGACTCGATGGCTGGTAAGGAAGAAAGGAGGGAGGTGCGTCCAGGCGTCTCCACCAAAAATCCCTCTGAGGAGGCCCTCAAGGACCAGTATTCCATCATGAGGGAACTCGAGAAGGGTGCCTTTGGTAGCATCTACCAGGCCCGCCATATTCTTACTGAGACGGAGGTGGCAATAAACGTTATAAACAAACACGGGCATCGGGTCCCCTTAAGGCCAGAGATAGAGATCCTGAAGATGGTGGAACATCAACACGTGGTCCAGCTATTTGAGGTTGTGGAGACACCGAACAGACACTTTTTGATCATGGAGTTCCTGAGCGGGGGTGAGCTGCCCATCGGCCTGAGGGAGAAGGAGGCCCGGCGACTATTCCGGCAGATCCTGTGGGCAGTACACTATCTCCACCACGAAAGCATCATTCACAGGGACCTGAAGCCAGAGAACATCCTGCTGGACCGGGAGGGGAGCATTAAGATCATCGATTTCGGGCTGAGCCGTAAAGTCAAGGCTGGGCAGAAGCTCATAACTTTTTGTGGCACTTATGAATTCTGCGCCCCTGAGCTCTACCAGAATCTTCCATATGGCCCTGAGGTGGACATCTGGGCTTTGGGCGTTCTCCTTTACTTGATATTGACAAGCACTCTCCCCTTTAATGAAAACACCAAAGAGGAGCTGAAGGAGCAGGTCGTGCGGGGAAATTATAAGAAGCCCACTCACCTTTCCACCGAGGCTCAAGATCTCATCCGGCAGCTGCTGTCATTAGACCCAGCCCAGAGGCCGACAGCTGAAGCAATTCTAGGGCACCCATGGCTGGTCCAGGGTGAAGTCATACCACCTCCTCCCAAGCCTCTCCCCAAGGAGCCGAATGCCTCCATTTTAAGGGTCATGTGTTGGCTGGGTTATGACCCACACCTCACCTGGATGTCTGTGTCAGACAGACGATTTGACCATCAGAGTGCCACCTACCTCATGGTACAACAGAGGGTGAGCCAGGGTGCAGTCCAGGTGAGGCAGAAACAACATCAGGGCAGGGCGCTGCCTCCAACTCCAGCACACCCTTCTGCTCTCCCCCCAGTGCGGAGCTAGCAAGCCTGCCCGTCCCTCCAGCCCGTTGGTCTCTGGGCATTCCCTGGACCAGGAGGACTCACAATCAGGACAGAAGGGAGACAGAAGACACAGCCTGCCACACATTCCCCTGGTCAGCATGGAAGGGAGTGGTGCCAGCCTGACGGAGAGTGCCCACAGCTTGCCGAGTGAGAGCACACCCAGGGAGATCCAGCTCAGCCTGGAGGGGAGAGGAGAGAGCCTTCCCAGCGCTGGCACCAGAAGAAAGAACATGACAGCTGGGCCCCCTCTCTGCAGACCATCGCAGAGAGAGAGGAGGACGCGCCAGTGCCTGAGGTGTGCACCCCTGAGCAGCATGAACAGAGCCTGCCCAGCCCCTCTCTGCCGACCATTGCAGAGAGGAGGACGCGCCAGTGCCTGGGGTGCGCACCCCTGAGCACCGTGAACAGAGCTCGTGCAGCATCAGCGAGGAGACCCCCGCTCCCAGCATGGCACCCCCGCACGACCTTGAGGCTGCAGCCCCTGACGTCACCCATGGCTGGAGGCAGGCTGGCAAGAGATTTCTGGGCAGCATCATGAGAGCCTGCTGCTGCTGCCTGGTGGCCAAGAAAATTCGCCCTGGATCCAGCCAAGAAGCAAAGAGGTGCCCTAAAACATTCAGAGCTAAGGTGTCTCCATCCAAAGCAAGCCAGTGAGCAGCACCAAGGGCGCAGAAGACACAGCGACCCTTCCCTGAGCAGTACAGCCACCTGCCACCCACTGCCCTGCATGGGGGAGAGTCCAACAGCCTGCCCAGCTACACCAGCCCAGCAAGAGCTGCCCAGCAACACCAGCCCAGCGAGAGCCAGCCCAGTGAGAGCTTGCCCAGCAACACCAGCCCAGGTACACCAGCCCAGCAAGAGCTGCCCAGCAACACCAGCCCAGCAAGAGCTGTCCAGCATGATCCTGCCCAGCAACACCAGCCCAGCAACACCATGCCCAGCAAGAGCTGCCCAGCAAGGGCCTGCCCAGTGAGAGCTTGTGCAGCAGAGCCCACCTGCTGCCCCATATCAGAGACACAGGGAGCAAAGACACAGCCCAGTCCCCCTTCTGCCGACCATCACAGAGAAGAGCATGAAGAACCTGCTGGTGACTCAATTTCGTGCCCCACAGCAGAGTGGACAGAGCCCGGCTGCTGTTCCTCTGTTCAGTGACTTACCTGAGACCCCTGCAGCAGCGTGGACAGAACCTGGCTGCTGTTCCTGTGTGCAGACCCGGTGAGAGGATGCCCACTCCCATCACGGCACCCAGCACAGACGTGAGCTGCCCCAGGCAGCTTGTGCTCCCAGGTACTATTGGCAGAGGCAGACGCAGCCTCCACCTGGTAAGCCCATGTAGTCTGTAGCCACCACCCCTGACCACACGTGTGGTGAGTGAGTTTTAGAATTGGGACCAGGATCACGAGAGCCTCTGCAGCTGCCTGATGGCCCAAAAGTCCACCCTGGATGTACCCAAGGAGCTGAAGAGAAAGGCAAGCAGAAGTGCCCTGGACTGCGTGGTAATAAGGTGTCTCCAGTAAAGCAGGTGGACACCACCAAGCAGGTAGGGCATGGAGTCAGGGCAGAAGGGGACAGGGGGCACAGGCTGCTTGCCATTCCCCTGGGCAGCCCGCCTGGGCAAGCCAGGAGGAGGGGAGAGACTCTAGAAACAAGACAAAGCCAGGCCCCTCTTGTCCCCAGCCACCACCCAGAGGAGATGCAGAGAGCAGGCTTGCCATTCTTCCTCACATCTCAGGAGAGGAGACACAGCCTGCCTGCTGTTCCTCTGTGCGGACCCAGTGAGAGCACCCCACTCCCAGCACCATGGCCTTGAGGTCCACCAAGCCGGCTTGTCATCTCAGGAGCGACGGACAGAACAAGACACCCACTGCATGCAGCAACCCTGTTGGGAACCTGTGGCCACCACCATGGACAACAGTCACGGCTGGAAACAGGTAATGCAGAGAATAGTGATTCAGATCACAAGGACATGTTGCTGTTGCCTGCTGGCCACAAAGATTTGCCCTGGGTCCACCCAGGTAGATCTAGCCAAAGGGGAGCAGAAGTGCCCTGTAGTATAGACTTACAAGGTGTCTCCAGTGAAAGCAGCTGCTGCGATGGACCCCAACAAGGAGGTGGCACACTACAGCGTTCTCTTTTGCTTATGTTTGTATTTTGTCATTTTGAATTAATCATAATTATATGCATTCTATGAAATTATATGAAAACAGTACACTGTGGATGACTAACTCTTTCTACTTAACATATCTCTCAGCTCATGGACCCTGACTTGGACCACAGTGGGCCCCGACAGACAGCAGCTGCAGTGAGATGCTCCAACTCATTGACGTTGGGCTGAGCAGCAAGATGTCTACCGGGCAGCAGCTGCAGTCCTCCCGTGACATTCTCCATCTCTGCACCCTGACTTCTACCAGGACCATGATATGGCTCTCAGACAGACATCTGGGACCTGGGCATCACTCTTTGCTCATGAGCTCCCTCTCCTCAAAACACCACCTTGAAGAGCTGAAGGAGCAGGCCCTGCAGGGAGCTATGAGATGCCCCGTCACCTTTCCACAGATGTGCAAAACATCATCCACCACATGTTCACTGTAGACACAACCCAGAGGCCGTCAGCCCAACCAATCCTGGGTCACCCGTGGTTGAGCCAGGGTGAGGATTCAACAATTTCTCATATGCCACTCCCCAAAACCAAACCCCTTGATCATGAGAGTCATGTGTCGCCTAGAGTATGATCCAGACCTGACCTGGCTGTGTCCACCAGAATATTTGACCTCACAATGGCCACCTACCAGATAACACAACAGGGTGAGCCAGGGTGCAATCCAGGCTGGGCAGGAACATCAAGGCGTCGAACAATCTCCATGCCCATAGAATCTTCTGCCTTCTCTCTCCCCCAAAGTGGAGAGCCAGTGAGCATTCACGTCCCGCCTTGCTCTCTTCCCTGGTCAGGAGGACACAGAATCAGGGCTGAAGGGGAACAGGAGACAGAGCCCATCTGCCACTCCCCTGCCCAGCCTGGAAGAAAGTAGAGAGAACCTTCTTACTGTTCCCCAGTGGAGACCTCAGGAACAAAGACACAGCCAGGCTCTCTACTTTTTCCAGCCTGACCCACAGGAGACTGCACAGAGCCTGCCTGTCATTCTCCTGCGCTGCTCTGAGGCATCGAGCAGAGTAGACAGAGCCTGCCTGTTGTTCCTCTGTGAGGCTCCAGTGAGAGCACCCCAATCCTCTCATGGCACTCCAGCATGACCTTGAGGCCTCTGAGGAGAAATTGCAGAAAAAGACTCACCCTCCACCAGGCAACCATATCGTGCACCTGTGGCCACCACCACGGACAACAATCAGGGCTGGAAGCAGGTAACCCGAGAATGGTGACCAGATCATGAGGACTGGTTGCTGTTGCCTTCTGGCCCCAAAGATTCGACCTGGATCCACCCAAGTAAATCCAGTAAAAAGGAAACTGAAGTGCCCTGTTTTATATACTTACCAGGTTTCTTCAGCAAAAGCACGCTGCTGAGATGACACCAAAAGTTAATTCACTCCAGAGTTTTTTTTGTTGCTTTCAATTGATAAATCAAAATTGGATACATCTGTGGGTTGTAGTGTGATGGTTAGATAACTCTGCACACTGTGGAATGACTCACTTTTTCTAATTATATCTCACAGCTCTCTGGCCCTGACTTTGACCACAGTGGACTCTGACTTAGCAGCTAGAATGAGAAGCTCCAACTCATGACTGGGCTGAGCCACAAGATCGCCGCTGGGCAGCAGCTGCCATCCTCCTGTGGCGCTCTCCACTCTGCTCCGTGAGTTCTACCAGGACCAAGCATAATGCTCCATGATGGACATCTGGGGCCTGGGAGTCCTCCCCCACTATTTGTTTACAAACTCCCTCTCCTCAAGACACCATTTTGAGGAGCTGGCCCTACAGGGATCTACAAGGTGCTCACTCGCCTTTCCACTGATGCACAAAACATCATTGATCCAAGTTTCCCTGTATACCAGACCCAGAGGCTGTTTGGCAGACCCATCTGGGGCAAGACTAGCTGAGCCTGGGTGAGTATCCACCGATTCTTCTTGAGCTGCCCCTCCTTGCTTCAGCCATACCCAAAAGAGACTGCAGAGATCCTGCCTGCCTTTTTCCTGCAGAGATCTGAGGAGAGTAGACAGAGCCTGCCTCTGTTCCTCTGTGAGGCCCCAGTGAGAGCACCCCACTATCAGCATGGCCTTGAGTCCCAAATCCAGCTTGTCCTTCCAGGTGCTTTTGGTACAAAAAGATTTCCCTTCCACCAGGCAACCCTGTTGTGCACCTGTGGCCACCACCAAGGACAACAGTCAGGGATGGAAGCAGGAAACTCGGAGAATTGTGACCCAGATCATAAGGACCTGTTGTTGTTACCTGCTGGCCCCAAAGATTTACCTTGGTTGCACCCAAGTAGATCCATTAAAAAGGAAACAGAAGTGCCCTGTATTTTATACATACAAGTTGTCTCCAGCAAAAACAGGCCACTGAGATGGACACCAACAGTTAATGCACTCCAGCATTTTCTTTCATTTATGCCTGTATTATGTTGCTTTCAATTGATAAATCACAGTTGGATGCATCTGTGGGTTTGTGATGGCTAGGTAACTCTGTACACAGGGGATGACTAACTTCTCCTAGTTATATTTCTCAGTTATATTTCTCAGCTCCCTGGGCTCTATCTTTGACCACAATGGACTTGGACTCAGAGAGTAGCTAGAGTGAGATGCTCCATCTCATGACAAGGTCACCGCTGGGCAGCAGCCGCAGTCCTCGTGTGGTGCTCTCCACTCTGCACCCTAAGTTCTACCAGGACCAAGCATAATGCTCCAAGATGAACATCTGGGTCCTGGGTGTCCTTCCCTACCATTTGCTCACAAACTCCCTCTTTTGAAGGATCAGGCCCTGCAGGGATCTAAAAAGTGCCCGCTCACCTTTCTACTGATGCAGAAGACATCATTGATCAGATGTTCATGTAGACCAGATCCAATGTTTTCATTTATATATGCATTATTTCATTTTCAATGACAAGTCACAATTGGATGCTTCTCTGGGTTGTAGTGTGATGGTTAGATAACTCTGTCACTGTGGGATGACTAATTTCTTCTAATTATCCTAGTTCTCAGCACCCTGGACCCTCCCTTTGACCACAGTGGACTCTGACAGCAGCGGCTAGAGTGAGATTCTCCAACTCATGGACTTTGGGCTGAGTCACAAGATCACCGCTGGGCAGCAGCTGCCGTCCTCCTGAGGGGCTCTCCACTTTGTATCCTGAGTTCTACCAGGACCAACGAAGGCTCTGGGGTGGACATCTGGATTCTGTGTGTCCTCCTCCACTGTTGGCTCACAAATTCCAAGGAGCTGAAGGAGCAGGCCCTGCAGGGAGCTACAAGGTGCCCACTCGCCTTTCCCTTTGCACTAAACATCACCTACAGATGTTCACTGTAGACTCAAACCAGAGGCCATCAGCTAAACCCATGCAGCACACCTGTGACTGAGCCAGGGTGAGTATTCATCAAGTCCTCATGAGCTGCTTTGAAACACACCTGAACCCCAAGTTCTTGAGGGTCATTTATCACCTGGGGTACAACCCACATTGGACCTGGCTCTGTATCCAATGAATATTTGACCTCACCATGGCCACTTACCAGATGTTGCCAATGGGGTGACCAAGATGCACTGAAGGTTAGCTGGAAACATCAGGGGTTGGGCCGCCCCCATACCCATAGATACTTCTGCCTTCACTGTCTCCCAAATTGGAGAGCCAGTGAGAATTCCCTTCCTGCCTCCCTGTTCCTATTCTCTGAGCATTCCCTGGCCACAGAGGGCACAGAGTCAGGGCAGAATGTGGCCAGTAGACACGTCCTGCCTACTATTCCTGTGCAGTCTGCAGGAGGGTAGAGACAGCCCACCTCCCACTCCCCTGCCCAGCCTGGAGAACAGTAGAGAGAACCTGACTACTATTCCAGACGGGAAACTTGGGAGCAAAGACACAGCCAGGCCTCTCCTCTCTCCAGCCGCACCCAGAGCAGACTGCAGAGAGCCTGCCTGTCATTCTCCTGTGCAGCTCAGAGGAGAGTAGACAGAGCCTGCCTGCTGTTCCTCTGTGAGGCCCCAGTGAGAACACCCCACTACCAGCATGGCTCTCTAGTATGGCCTTGAAGTCTGAAAGCCAGTTGTCTTCCCAGGAGCTAGTGGCACAAAAGGCTCTCTCTTCACCAGGAATCCCTGTTGTGAACCTGTGGCCAACACCATGATCAACAATCAGAGCTGGAAGCAGGTCACCTAGAGAAATCCACCCAGATCATAAGGACCTCTTGCTGATAATGCTGGCCCCAAAGATTCAACTTGGATCTACCCACGTAGCTCCAGTGAAAGGGGAGCAGAAGTTTCCTTTACTATTTACTTAGAAGGTGTCTCCTGTGAACGCAGGCTGCTGAGCTGGAAAAACACCAACAGGTAACACACTGCAGTGTTTTATTTTATATATGGTTGACTATGTCATTTTCAGGTGATAAATCACAATTATGGCTGTTTTGAGGTTTAGTGTGATGGTTAGATACGTCTCTAGACTGTGGGATGACTAACTCTTCTAATTAACATGTCTCTCAGCTCCCCAGATCCCAACTTTGACGACGGTGGACTCCAACAGACATTGGACAGACACACAAGGCCCTCTGAAGCCTGCTGGACACCAGGACCCCTCTGCTGGATGTTGACCTGATCCGCATCTGCCTGACCTTGAGTAACCACTCTGGGCTTTGCTTTATCTGTACCTCATTAGGGTGATAATAATCCTGTACTTTATGTCATCAATGTAAGTTTGAAATGGAACCAGACATTAGATGTCCCCACCCAAATCTGTTCAGCGTTGACTCCCTTTTCTGTGCTCACCCAGCCTTTCCTCAGGAGAAGCCTCTCGTATGCAGTGCATCTGGCTCTGGCATCTGGAGGCCTGCGTGAGGGGCTCAGGCCCTGACTCTGGGTGCTGGTCACCATGGGTAATAACATCAGCCCTTAGTGAAACCCTCCCGTGCCTTCCACCATTGCACAGCTGGAAGTGCCTCAGGCCCTGGGCCCTGGGGAGAGGGTGTAGTGTCCGCCACTGCCATGGGCCTTCCTCCTCCTGGCTGTGATTTGAGACCGAGAGTCCTAGAGGGGTCTCGGCCCAGGGGCATCCTCAGGAGGCTGGGTGACAGCCTCTCAGGGGCAGGTGGCCGGGGCCTTTCCCACAGGATATCTTCTGCTCCTGGAAGACCATTTACTGCTTCAGCTGTGTGGACTGAAGGTCCACTCTGTATGGCCGACTGTATGTGGTGAGTATCATTTCCCTCCAAAGTACTGAGGCTATACTGAGCCTTTGGGCAGAACAGTTTCTGCTTATGGAAACCCTTCTGCCAATTTATCCCAGTTTATCCTGTTGCAGCACCCCCTCCCCATAGCACAGGGGAGCAACTGTGAGACAAGAGTGTGGCGGGGATTCATGTCTGGTGCTCTGAGTGTCCCTGTGCTTCATTGTCAAGGCTCGTCTGAAGACTGAGAGACCCTGGCAGGTCCCTGGGACGCAGGGCAAGTAGGGGTGCTCACGGCTGGGGATGACGTGGCGGAGTGCCTGCGAGTCCTGAGAAGGGACCGTGACCTTCCTTTCTCTCAGTGATGCTACTCCTTTCTTGATGAGCCAAGGAAAAGACTGGCATTGGAGGACTCTTGTCAAATTTGGGGTCATGCTTGTCTGGGACATTTCATCTCATCTGCTACCCAGAAACTACATTGGAGGACACACTTGGAAGGTGGGTGCGAGGCTTCCTCCTGGTCCATGACCTCAGTGCAGGTTTTGTTTTGGCTGAAGGTGCTCGGCACGTGTGGCTGCCAGACCCTCCTGCAGGGTGAGCTGGGGGGAGCAGCTGGCAGGTCTCCTCACTTGGGCCTGTGTGTGGGACAGTCTTCGCACTGGGTTTTTGTGGCCCTTTTGGGTGGAAGGCCACTCACTGCTCTCAAGGAAGTATTTCCTCCTCTGTTCTCCAAACATCAGGGAAGGATCGAGGCATGTTTGTGGCCAAAGATCAAAGACACCCACTGCAGAGTGGGTGGCTGACAACCCCAGTGAGCCTTATGAAGAGCATGGTGAGTGGCACGGGCCTCCCGTGGACCCACAGAAGCATAGTGGGGGAGGCTGAGTTGTGATTCCTTACCCAATTTGTCTCAGCCAAGACTGGGTCTGAGGCGGCATCAGCCATGGGTCTTCTCTGCGTGCGGTGAGTCTCGTCTCCCCAGTATTGAGGCTGCGCTGAGCCTTAGGACAGGGCAGTTTCTCCTACTAAAACCCCTCTGCCTCTTCTCTCCTGAGTTTCTGCACTGACCTAATTGCTGGATGCTTCACGGTGATGACGTGTGAAGGGTGGATGCGGTGGCCTCCAGCAGTCACAGGTAGGTTAGGGCGACAGGGATGCGTCTGCTCAGTCAGGTTATGAGACTGAATCCTGCAGCATCTACAAGGTCTCCAGCAGGGAGGCACAGGCGCCGTCGTGCGGATCGTCCTATGAGGTGCTGGCTCTACAATTACCTGGCACAAGAAGGAAACTCAACACAGGCAGTTGTCTTAGCAGCAGGATTGCGCTCACTGAGTCAAAACTGTTGCACACTCTTTGGTTCACAGCCCAGTGGAGTAATGGTCACTTGTGCCAAGACCGCCTGCCGCCTCGGCATCTATGTGTTGAGACCCCACTCCACATAGTTAATTGGCAACAAGCCCCGAGAAAGAGGTGTCGTCTCTGGCCAAAGTACCCCCCACTTTTAGATACCCTTCATGACTATTATTTTCTTGGTAATGATTCCTTTTAACTCTCTATATGAATTGCTCCAGTGATGTGAAATTAGAACTATGAAAGAAATTGAGTCTGTGGAAATAAATTCTCTAATAATTTGTCTAAACGTCCTTCGCTTTGCTCAATAGTAATGAAAAAACTGGCCCAAATTCAGGTGCTGTGATAAGCACCCCAGCTGCAGCAATCACAAATGGCCTCCGACCCTCATTCCTATCCATTAACTCCGACAAAGTAGCTCAGTTCAACGTAACTGTTTACCCTTGAAATCCTGCCTACAGACAGAGAAAAACCTTGTGTGTGACCTTAAAGCAATTTAGTTGATAAACAACTTAGCTGCCCAAATACAATAGACCCAAAGAAAAAGACTGTTGACTTTTACCTCAGTGTGAGCATTCCTGGACATAGGGAGACTGGCCGCATAGTTAGAAATGAAAATGACAAAATAAAGGACAGACGTTCTAAAAATATATGTATGAAGGAAAGGAAATACCGTAAGAGTAAGAAAAGCATTTTTGCATGAAGAAGAGCTTATCATAAAAAAGTCCCAATTGGGAAAGAAAGAAATTAGAAAGTTAGAAGCAGGCTGCAGAGAGTTTGTGACAGGGAAGTGGATTATTAAAGATGAGTAGGCTTTTAATAGGCTTGTTGTCTAAAGAAGAGTGCTCAGCAGTTAAGGAAATACATCTGACAATTAGAACTAAGAACCTTGTGGTGTTGTTTGTGGTATTTTATCTGCCAAACTGTGTTGTGAGTATGCTTAAGCTTTCAGATTTAGAAGATAAAATGCCAACACCTGAAGAAACTCCATCACATCCACCTGAATCACCACATTTCTCCACACTTGCTATATGAACTGAGCCCAAAAGATGGAAAGTTCCAGGAAAAGTTAAAGAAGATTCCCCGAGAAGCTCCCAAGCCTTGACTATGCCTATTTATTCTGGGAGGCTGCCACCTGGAACTGCTTATCTGCAAAACCTTGGAAAGGAACAGGAGTTAATCTTTTGAAGGCCAACAGCCAGCTGAAAAAAACCCACTCCCTTTTTTCTCTTAACTTTACTGGTGAAGGGTATAAATTTCTTGGGGTTTTTGTAATAAAGTGTCATTGGCTCAAGAAGCCTTTGTCCATGTCAGGTTCTTTCCAAAAGCGTCGTCATTTAGGGACCTAAGGAGAATTTAGTCCCTAAAGGGAAAGAATTGCTGCAGATAAGATTCTACAGAACTTCACCTGCCTTTTGCCCCATCTTTCTCAGGATTTGACTGGGAGCGGACCATAACGACCCGACTGAGTTTAGTCCATGACACACTTGAGCCTAAGATGTCACTCTAAAGACTGCTAGACTCACCAGATACTCAGTTCAATTAAAAACTTTTTTGTACTGTGGACTAAACCCAGGGCCATTATACCTCAAGCTACATCCCATGCCTTTTTTTTCTGGTACTAGGGATTAAACTCAGGGATATTGTACTTCTGAGATACACCCCCAGCCCTATTTTTTATTCTTATATTGAAATAGTGTCTCACTTAGTTGTGGTGAGTCTCACCAAGTAGCTGGGGCTGGCTGTGAACCCATGAGCCTCCTTTATCAGCATCCCAGGTACTGGGATTACTGGTCTCTGCTGCTAGACACAGCTCAAAACCCTCGTGCAATGGCCTGGATGATAACTGAAAAGACTTTGGATACAAACTGGTCATAAGTATGATTGAAGAGCTTGAAGCAGCTGCCACTGGAGTGAGGGCTTCCTCCTGCTAAGAAATGTTTAAACACTATATACTGTACATATTCCAGCTGGGCATAGTGGCACATGCTCACAATCCCAAGTAGATGGGAGGCAAATACAAGAGGATCTCAAGTTCAAAACCATCCTCAGTAGCTTAGCAGGGTCTTCTGCAACTTAATGTGACTGTTTCAAAATAAAAATATAAATTAGGAGGACTTGAGGTATATCTCAGAGCTAGTATGCCCCAGGATTAATCCCAAGTACAATAAATAAATAAATAAATAAATAAAATTTGTACATCTAGCTGGGCAAGGTGATGCACACCTGCAATCCTAGTATGGGAGGTTGAAAAAGAGGGTCATAGGTTTGAAGCCAGCCTTCCACAGCCTTCAAAATAATTAGGGCTGAAGTTACAGCACAGAGGTAGAATTCCTTTTTGTTCAATCTCTAGTACTAGAAAAAATGTATGTCAGGAGCCAGGTGTGGTGGTGCGTGTTTGTAATCCCAGCATTCAGGAGGCTGACAGAAATATTGCGGTTCGCAGCCAGCCTCAGCTACTTAGTGAAACCCTTTGCAACTCAGTAAGACCCTGTTTCAAAAATAAAAAATCGAGCTGGGCATGTAGCTTGGTTGGTAGAATGTCCCTGGCTTCCATCCCCAGTATTGGGAAAAAATGCGCATCAGGTTTTAATTGAACTGCTGAAGCTGTCATCCATGTTGATTTACACTGTGTCCCTGAGATGCTAATGGGCACCACCACTGTCAGCACTTTCTCTCCCCATCTCTCCGTCCCCTAGAAATAATGAAAGAAGAACTTCTGTGGACCTAGTTGCGATCTTCACATGGAGGCAGTATTTCCTTGGAAAAGTGTTTGCTCGGGATTGTTGGCAGACTTCCTGGGCATAACTTGCACAAGTTCTTTTCCAGCACTGCAGTCATTGAGGATGGTGAGAAGTGGAGAAAGGGCTTGGGCTCTGGGAAGCCATGTGCCCTGGCTGGGAACCTGGCCTGGACTCCACGAAGCCCAGAAACTTCATGCATCTTGGAAGTAGGCCTTATCTCAGAAGGCTGTCAAAAGAATTTCTTATACTTGGGAGGCTGAGTTGGGATCCCAGGTTTGCAGCCAGCCTTAGCTAGTTAGTGAGGCCCTCCACAACTTAGTGAGACCCTGTTTTAAAATAAAAAATGAAAAAAAAGGCAGGTGGTATGTCAATGACGGGTAAGATTTCCTTGGGACAAGGAAACCTAAGACAGGATATACAGCTTAGCTCTGTATTATCCAAAGATGGGTAAACCTTGATACCTGAAGGAAACAAACTAAGACAGGCACAGTCTTCTTTTGAATATAAGAAAGGGAGAATTATGGGGAGCCATTAAGGTTTTCCCCTTTAAGAATACTTCTGACTGTTTTGCCCAGAGCCAATAAGGTTTGGGGTCATGGAAAGTTCAACGTCTGAGAGAAGCTCAGGTGGAATTGATTGGTTTGACCATTAAGCGCACAGGTGGTGATGGCACAGGGTTGATAGGTTTTACCGTTATGCGCGTAGGTGGTGACGTCATGAGGGTTGGCTGACCGGGAGCGGTATAAATAGGACGAGAGTGAAAAAAACCAGGATCGGTTAGTAGAGATATTGACCCGGGAGTGTACTGCCGATCCTTCCATGAGAGAATGAAGTATTCTATGAATTAAATTCATTGAATAAAATTCTTTTCATCCTCACTCCTCTCTTCAGAACCCGTACTTTTGCCGGCAGGCTCTGGCAGGTGGTGGCCCATACGGGGAGATTCTGAAACAGAGGACGCAGTGAAGGACACCGCTGAAGAGAAAGAGAGCAGCGCGCTCGAAGACTTGTGGTGGCGGTGAGTAACGTGGAAGTTGTAATATACAATGGGTCTAAAAATTAGTCTTTTATGTTTTGTACAGATGTTAAGAGATATGTTTGGTGTTAATAAAACTAAGAACACGAAGGCGCTTTGCCTTCACTTCCTAAGGAAGATGAGGATACTGAAGAAGAGGAGCGGCTCAAGGAAACTGCTGCTCAGTTCCACAGATATGAGTTAGGGGCTTATCCAGATATTCCAGAAACTCTGGATCCCAATTTTTGTATAAAACAATTACAAGTAGCCGTAGAGACTTTAACTAAACGATTAGATCAGATAGCTCCTTCAAATAGTGAAGAAGGACCTCAACAATATTCTCCTATTATCAGTAATATGAACCTTCTAAACTCTCCCACTGTAGCATTTGCTAAACAAAGCACTGAAAAACACCGACCTTTATCTTTAATATCACCGCTTCAAGCGGATATAAATCGGGCTGTAGAAAATGGAGAAGATACTAGGGGATTTAGAGTTTTCCCCATTACTGAAGACACTGATGGTCAAGGAGGTGTGATTAGAGGACATAGACCCTTTCCTTTCAAACAATTAAAAGAATTAAAAATGGCTTGTGGCTTGGCATGGTGGCGCTCCCTTGTAATCCCCGCGCTTGGGAGGCAGAGACAGGAGGATCGCACAGGTTCGAAGTCAACCGCACGCACTGGCTTAGGAGAACCTGTTTCCAAATAAAAATGTAAAAATAGGTCTGGGAGTGTAGCCCGGAGTAGAAGGGCTTCCAGGAACCCCAGTACCACCAAAAAAAATTATGCAAAGATAGTTTAAAAACTTTAAATGATTTTCAAAAACTTTTAGAAGATATTAATTGGCTAAGACCATCTTTAAATATTACGACTGGAGAATTAAGACCTTTATTTGATATTTTAAAAGGTGACTCAGACCCAACTTCCTCTAGGATCTTAACAGAGGAAGGACGTGCTGCTCTTAAAAAAGTTGAATTGGCTATTGAATGTCAAAGAAAACAGTACATTGACTATGCTTGCTAAAGAATGGGCTGCTTTTATATTGACATCGGCACATATGCCCACTGCTATTTTGTGGCAGGATGGACCATTAATGTGGATACATTTACCCACTACTCCAAGCAGAGTCTTAATGCCATACTGGGAATTAGTTGCTTCCTTGGTGTGTTCTGTCAGATCAGAATCTATAAAATATTTTGGAAAAAAGCCTTCACTTATTATTGTTCCTTTTACTAAACAACAAGTACAATGGCTTTTTCAGAATGCTGATTCATGGGCCATTGCTTTTGCATCTTTTATTGGAGAAATTGACAATCATTTACCTCATGATAAATTATTACAGTTTATTAATAAACATGCTCTTATATTTCCTAAGATAATTCATGCCACTCCCATATCTCAAGTGATCTTGGTATTTACTGATGGCTCATCAAATGGTAAGGCAACTTATGTAATTAATAAACATAGAACTATAATTCAAACATCTTTTACATCTCAAGTTGTAGAATTGCATGCAGTAGCAGCTATTTTTCAACATCTATCTGACACACCTTTTAATTTATATACTGATAGTTTATATATAGCTAATGCCCTTCAAACATTAGAAACTGTACCATATATTGATATGCATAATAAATTGATAGGTTATTTATTTTTTCAAATTCAAACTCAGATCTTATCATGCCAGCATCCTTGTTTTATTGGGCACATAAAAGCACATTCTGCCCTACCTGGTCCTTTGGCAAAGGTAATCCTATTGCTGACGATGCTACAAAATTTGTCTGCCCCTCTCAATTGGAACAAGCTCAACGATCACATTCTTTACATCATCAAAATAGTGCTGGTCTGCATAAACAGTTTCAAATTACTCGAGAAGCAGCACGACAAATTGTTAAACAATGTCCTATATGCCCAGAATATTTGCCTGTTCCTCATTTAGGTGTAAATCCACGGGGATTGGTTCCCAATAATTTATGGCAAATGGATGTTACGCACATTTCTGCTTTTGGTAAACAAAGGTATGTTCATGTGTCTATTGATACTTTTTCAGGATTTATTATGGCTACAGCCCAAACTGGGGAGGCTGCTAAACATGTGATTTCCCATTGTTTGAAATGTTTTGCTTTCTCAGGCCTTCCTACCTACATTAAAACTGATAATGGTTCAGGATATACGAGTATGGCTTTTAAACTATTTTGCAATACATGCAATATTCAGCATATTACAGGTATACCTTATAATCCTCAAGGACAGGGTATTGTAGAATGTGCCCACAATTCTTTAAAAACAACACTTTTGCCGGGCGTGGTGGTGCACTCTTATAATCCCCGCACTTGGAAGCTGGAGACAGGAGGATCATGCAGGTTCGAAGCCAGCCATGTGTGCTGGCTTAGGAGACCCTGTTTCCAAATAAAAATGTAAAAATAGGTCTGGGAGTGTATCCCGGAGGTAGAAGGGCTTCCAGGAACCCCAGTACCACCAAAACAAACCACTTTTGAAAATAAATAAAAAGGGGGAGTTATATACCCATTCACCACAGAACTCTTTAAATTATGCTCTTTTTATTCTTAATTTTCTTGAATGCTGACAAAACTGGTTGCACAGCAGCAGATAGATATTGGCATACATCCTCCAAAAACAATTTTGCTTTAGTGAAATGTAAAGATCCTTGCACAGGAATTTGGAAAGGTCCTGACCCTGTACTAATATGGGGAAGAAGGCATGTTTGTGTTTTTTCACAGGATGAAGATAATGCACGGTGGATACCTGAGCAGCTGGTGTGACATATGGATCAAGCAAAAATGGAAGAATCTCAGCTCAATGCTGCTGATGCTCCTAGCTTCAATGTTGAATGAAACACGGACTTAGGTTCCAGATCATCCCATATTCATCCAGCTGTTTGGGAACAACGAAAGATCACTGTCTTCAGCGACAACTCACGATTTCTGGGACTCCTTGCTTTGAACTTTACACCCATTACAGAAACTTTTAATTATTTTGGACAAAGAATTGGTACTTTTGGTTATTTTGGACAAAGAACTGGTACACTCTTATGTTTTCCTAAAAATGTCAAAAAGATGGGATGTCTGCAGTTGATGCCCGTGGTATTGCAGACAAGTACAAAGACTGAGAGTAAATTGTTTACCCTGTTAAACTGATTTAACATGTGGAAATCCTAGTGTTAATTGGAAAAAATGTCTTACTGAAATACCTATTTTTTATGATATTCCCAATACCTTGTTTATTAGAGGTTTGGGACAAAGTGTGACCTTGGACAAAGTGAGAACATTTTTATTCAGCAGAAGTACATGATCTACATCTAAAAAGTACCCCCATTTAAGAGGCTGGTAGTCAATGACGGGTAAGATTTCCTTGGGACAAGGAAACCTAAGACAGGATATACAGCTTAGCTCTGTATTATCCAAAGATGGGTAAACCTTGATACCTGAAGGAAACAAACTAAGACAGGCACAGTCTTCTTTTGAATATAAGAAAGGGAGAATTATGGGGAGCCATTAAGGTTTTCCCCTTTAAGAATACTTCTGACTGTTTTGCCCAGAGCCAATAAGGTTTGGGGTCATGGAAAGTTCAACGTCTGAGAGAAGCTCAGGTGGAATTGATTGGTTTGACCATTAAGCGCACAGGTGGTGATGGCACAGGGTTGATAGGTTTTACCGTTATGCGCGTAGGTGGTGACGTCATGAGGGTTGGCTGACCGGGAGCGGTATAAATAGGACGAGAGTGAAAAAAACCAGGATCGGTTAGTAGAGATATTGACCCGGGAGTGTACTGCCGATCCTTCCATGAGAGAATGAAGTATTCTATGAATTAAATTCATTGAATAAAATTCTTTTCATCCTCACTCCTCTCTTCAGAACCCGTACTTTTGCCGGCAGGCTCTGGCAGGTGGTGGCCCATACGGGGAGATTCTGAAACAGAGGACGCAGTGAAGGACACCGCTGAAGAGAAAGAGAGCAGCGCGCTCGAAGACTTGTGGTGGCGGTGAGTAACGTGGAAGTTGTAATATACAATGGGTCTAAAAATTAGTCTTTTATGTTTTGTACAGATGTTAAGAGATATGTTTGGTGTTAATAAAACTAAGAACACGAAGGCGCTTTGCCTTCACTTCCTAAGGAAGATGAGGATACTGAAGAAGAGGAGCGGCTCAAGGAAACTGCTGCTCAGTTCCACAGATATGAGTTAGGGGCTTATCCAGATATTCCAGAAACTCTGGATCCCAATTTTTGTATAAAACAATTACAAGTAGCCGTAGAGACTTTAACTAAACGATTAGATCAGATAGCTCCTTCAAATAGTGAAGAAGGACCTCAACAATATTCTCCTATTATCAGTAATATGAACCTTCTAAACTCTCCCACTGTAGCATTTGCTAAACAAAGCACTGAAAAACACCGACCTTTATCTTTAATATCACCGCTTCAAGCGGATATAAATCGGGCTGTAGAAAATGGAGAAGATACTAGGGGATTTAGAGTTTTCCCCATTACTGAAGACACTGATGGTCAAGGAGGTGTGATTAGAGGACATAGACCCTTTCCTTTCAAACAATTAAAAGAATTAAAAATGGCTTGTGGCTTGGCATGGTGGCGCTCCCTTGTAATCCCCGCGCTTGGGAGGCAGAGACAGGAGGATCGCACAGGTTCGAAGTCAACCGCACGCACTGGCTTAGGAGAACCTGTTTCCAAATAAAAATGTAAAAATAGGTCTGGGAGTGTAGCCCGGAGTAGAAGGGCTTCCAGGAACCCCAGTACCACCAAAAAAAATTATGCAAAGATAGTTTAAAAACTTTAAATGATTTTCAAAAACTTTTAGAAGATATTAATTGGCTAAGACCATCTTTAAATATTACGACTGGAGAATTAAGACCTTTATTTGATATTTTAAAAGGTGACTCAGACCCAACTTCCTCTAGGATCTTAACAGAGGAAGGACGTGCTGCTCTTAAAAAAGTTGAATTGGCTATTGAATGTCAAAGAAAACAGTACATTGACTATGCTTGCTAAAGAATGGGCTGCTTTTATATTGACATCGGCACATATGCCCACTGCTATTTTGTGGCAGGATGGACCATTAATGTGGATACATTTACCCACTACTCCAAGCAGAGTCTTAATGCCATACTGGGAATTAGTTGCTTCCTTGGTGTGTTCTGTCAGATCAGAATCTATAAAATATTTTGGAAAAAAGCCTTCACTTATTATTGTTCCTTTTACTAAACAACAAGTACAATGGCTTTTTCAGAATGCTGATTCATGGGCCATTGCTTTTGCATCTTTTATTGGAGAAATTGACAATCATTTACCTCATGATAAATTATTACAGTTTATTAATAAACATGCTCTTATATTTCCTAAGATAATTCATGCCACTCCCATATCTCAAGTGATCTTGGTATTTACTGATGGCTCATCAAATGGTAAGGCAACTTATGTAATTAATAAACATAGAACTATAATTCAAACATCTTTTACATCTCAAGTTGTAGAATTGCATGCAGTAGCAGCTATTTTTCAACATCTATCTGACACACCTTTTAATTTATATACTGATAGTTTATATATAGCTAATGCCCTTCAAACATTAGAAACTGTACCATATATTGATATGCATAATAAATTGATAGGTTATTTATTTTTTCAAATTCAAACTCAGATCTTATCATGCCAGCATCCTTGTTTTATTGGGCACATAAAAGCACATTCTGCCCTACCTGGTCCTTTGGCAAAGGTAATCCTATTGCTGACGATGCTACAAAATTTGTCTGCCCCTCTCAATTGGAACAAGCTCAACGATCACATTCTTTACATCATCAAAATAGTGCTGGTCTGCATAAACAGTTTCAAATTACTCGAGAAGCAGCACGACAAATTGTTAAACAATGTCCTATATGCCCAGAATATTTGCCTGTTCCTCATTTAGGTGTAAATCCACGGGGATTGGTTCCCAATAATTTATGGCAAATGGATGTTACGCACATTTCTGCTTTTGGTAAACAAAGGTATGTTCATGTGTCTATTGATACTTTTTCAGGATTTATTATGGCTACAGCCCAAACTGGGGAGGCTGCTAAACATGTGATTTCCCATTGTTTGAAATGTTTTGCTTTCTCAGGCCTTCCTACCTACATTAAAACTGATAATGGTTCAGGATATACGAGTATGGCTTTTAAACTATTTTGCAATACATGCAATATTCAGCATATTACAGGTATACCTTATAATCCTCAAGGACAGGGTATTGTAGAATGTGCCCACAATTCTTTAAAAACAACACTTTTGCCGGGCGTGGTGGTGCACTCTTATAATCCCCGCACTTGGAAGCTGGAGACAGGAGGATCATGCAGGTTCGAAGCCAGCCATGTGTGCTGGCTTAGGAGACCCTGTTTCCAAATAAAAATGTAAAAATAGGTCTGGGAGTGTATCCCGGAGGTAGAAGGGCTTCCAGGAACCCCAGTACCACCAAAACAAACCACTTTTGAAAATAAATAAAAAGGGGGAGTTATATACCCATTCACCACAGAACTCTTTAAATTATGCTCTTTTTATTCTTAATTTTCTTGAATGCTGACAAAACTGGTTGCACAGCAGCAGATAGATATTGGCATACATCCTCCAAAAACAATTTTGCTTTAGTGAAATGTAAAGATCCTTGCACAGGAATTTGGAAAGGTCCTGACCCTGTACTAATATGGGGAAGAAGGCATGTTTGTGTTTTTTCACAGGATGAAGATAATGCACGGTGGATACCTGAGCAGCTGGTGTGACATATGGATCAAGCAAAAATGGAAGAATCTCAGCTCAATGCTGCTGATGCTCCTAGCTTCAATGTTGAATGAAACACGGACTTAGGTTCCAGATCATCCCATATTCATCCAGCTGTTTGGGAACAACGAAAGATCACTGTCTTCAGCGACAACTCACGATTTCTGGGACTCCTTGCTTTGAACTTTACACCCATTACAGAAACTTTTAATTATTTTGGACAAAGAATTGGTACTTTTGGTTATTTTGGACAAAGAACTGGTACACTCTTATGTTTTCCTAAAAATGTCAAAAAGATGGGATGTCTGCAGTTGATGCCCGTGGTATTGCAGACAAGTACAAAGACTGAGAGTAAATTGTTTACCCTGTTAAACTGATTTAACATGTGGAAATCCTAGTGTTAATTGGAAAAAATGTCTTACTGAAATACCTATTTTTTATGATATTCCCAATACCTTGTTTATTAGAGGTTTGGGACAAAGTGTGACCTTGGACAAAGTGAGAACATTTTTATTCAGCAGAAGTACATGATCTACATCTAAAAAGTACCCCCATTTAAGAGGCTGGTAGTCAATGACGGGTAAGATTTCCTTGGGACAAGGAAACCTAAGACAGGATATACAGCTTAGCTCTGTATTATCCAAAGATGGGTAAACCTTGATACCTGAAGGAAACAAACTAAGACAGGCACAGTCTTCTTTTGAATATAAGAAAGGGAGAATTATGGGGAGCCATTAAGGTTTTCCCCTTTAAGAATACTTCTGACTGTTTTGCCCAGAGCCAATAAGGTTTGGGGTCATGGAAAGTTCAACGTCTGAGAGAAGCTCAGGTGGAATTGATTGGTTTGACCATTAAGCGCACAGGTGGTGATGGCACAGGGTTGATTGGTTTGACCGTTACGCATGTAGGTGGTGACGTCATGAGGGTTGGCTGACCGGGAGCAGTATAAATAGGACAAGAGCGATAAAACCAGGATCGGTCAGTAGAGATATCCATCCAGGAGTGTACTGCCAATCCTTCCATGAGAGAATGAAGTATTCTATGAATTAAATTCATTGAATGAAATTCTTTTCATCCTCACTCCTCTCTTCAGAACCTGTACTTTTGCCGGCAGGCTCCGGCATGAGGGCCACTACAGATTGACACTCCTCTGTTATTTCATTTTTCAAATGCCAGGGCAGCAGCTGAGTGTGGTGGTGCACACCTGTAATCCCAGTACATCAGAGGCTGAGACAGAAGGACTGCAGGTCAAGGACAGCCTCAGCAAGTTATAAGACTTTCATTAACCTAGTGAGACCCTGTTTCAAAATAAAAATAAAAATAAAAAGCTGGGCTAGGGGTGTAACTAGGAGTTAGAATGCCCCTGGAATCAATTCTTAGTACCACAAAAATAAAAATAAATAAAAACAAATGAAGGGTAGTGACAGGAGATTGTGGATCATTGAAGTGTCCTGCACTGGAATTAAGAGGAATTCAACCCAGGATTTAGATACCAGTACAGAGCGCCAGGCCTGGAATGAATGTGATGGGAATGGCATTTACTTTATTTTATTTTTGTGGTTCCAAGTTGGCCTACAACATATATCAGTGTACCAAATGGAGAAGGAAGCCAATGGCCACTTCTGTCCAGCTGGGCCAAGGAATGCTGCCTGTGTACCAGGTGTTTGGATAGAGTACAGCGAACCTGCCTGCTGTTCTCAGTGGAGACTTTGGGAGCAAAGACACAGCCAGTTCCCCTCCTTTCTCCAGCCCCTCCCAGAGGAGGCTGCAGAGAGCCTGACTGGAGAGTAGACAGAGCCTGCCTGCAGTTTTTCTGTTAAGCCCCAGTGAGAGCACCCCACTCCCAGCATGGCCCTGTAGCATGGCCTCAGGCCTTAAGTTCATCTTGTTCTCCCAGGAGAGGAGGCCCACCACTGGTCTGTCTCTCAGAAGATGCTGAATTCCCCCAGAAGTGGTTGGAAGGGATGGAGCCCTGCGAGCTCCTCCAGGAGCACAGGACCAGCCAGTGTGAATGCTCAGTGCTCAGCCTGGCCCCTGGCGCTCGTTCCAAACAGCCTGTGGGTGCTACATGTTCCTGAGCACTTAGGGCCTTGGAACCCAGCCCAAGCTGGCGTTCCTCTGCTGGGGTGCAGTCCGGGGGCTCCAGAGACCCAGCCCCAGACTCGTACCTGGCTAACCGGCGCAGACAGAACAGCTGGCTCCACCAACACTGTCCCCGCCCGCTGCAGAGAATCCTGTCCTTAGACAAGACCCGGGAGCTCTGCCCCGCACCTGCAGCCCGGCACCTGCAGCCCCAGCCCCGGGCTCGCACCTAGCACCTGTGCATGGGCTGCAGGAGCAGCTCAGCCTGCACTCCCCACGGATTCGAGGTGGCAGCTGAGGATCCTACTTGTGACCAATCCCGGTGTGGAGCCCCATGCACTGCCTGCGATGGCCCTCCCCTCCCTCTTAGCACTAGCAGCTGCTGCAACACCCTGGCACCGCACCTCGGAGTTCTGCAAGCCTGGCAGCTCCTGGCTGGAGAGACCCAGGGTCTGGAGCCGCCAAGCAGCATAGCTGGGCATGTGCACTCCACTGTGCCGCCCCGTGGAGACGGTCAGGCTTCTGCACCTGCTGGGCCCAGGGAAGGAGCCTCGTGCCCAGGCTCAGGCAGGTGGATGCAATTATGAGCCCCGTCCTTGCACAGGGAGCTTGCGTGGGGCAGCCTGACACCTTTCCTTGCAAAGCTATATTGAGCATCAGGCATCGGGACCTGCCTAGGTGCCCAAATCCTGGGTTGCCTAGAGAGCTGGGATTCGGGGAACTTTAAGGCGCCCTAGCCAGCGAAACAAGTATTTCTACTTCAGCGCTGGAACTTGCTGAGCCTGGCTTTTTCCTTCACTGTGAAAAAAATAAAATGCTTCTTTGAGTGTGAGTCTCCATGAAACAAAATCTATCAAATTGTGTTTCTCTGGAATTTTCTATTTATGCTTCTGTTGCTGAAGATGCCCCTCCCTCCCATTTAGAATTCTAAGATTCATTCTAGATAGACTTTTTTCATATTTTAAGAGTAATTCTGCTAGGCGTGGTGGCACACACTTGTAATCCCAGCATTTGGGAAGCTGAGACAGGAGAATCATGGTTCGCGGACATCCTCAGCTACTTAGACCCTTTGCAACTCAGTGAGACCCTGTTTCAAAATAAAGAATAAAAAATAGGGCTGGGGGTCTAGCTTGAAGGTAAATTCCCCTGGATTCCATCCCCAGCACTGCTAAATAAATAAATAAATAAAGAGGGGTGTGGCTTAAAGATAGAATTCCCTTGGGTTCAATGCCCTCTACCAAAATAAACAATCCAACCAAATCCATAGAATAAACAATAGAGCAGACTCTAATGTACACTCCGGTCTTTAGTTAGTTACAGAGCATCAATCACTCAGTAGCTGGGGCTGTCTGCCAACCCAATCCTCCTGTCTCAGCCTCTCAAATGCTGGGATTACAAGCTTGAGCCATCAAGCCCAGATCTATTTTTAAATTTTTAATCAGGGTCTCACTCTGTTGGGGAGGGCCTCATTAAGTTGCTGAGGCTGGCCTCGAATCTGCGATCTTCCTGTGCCAGCCTCTCAAGTATTCGGATTATAGGCATATGCTCCAGAGATTAAAAAAACAACACTTACACAGCAAATTCACAGTTTAGAACCCCGCTATTAAGAGGAGGCGGGTCCTCATTCGATTTGGGACTTTCCTAGCATGAGAAAACGCCTTTTATGGAACTTATCTTCAATCTCAAGTCATGCTGGCAAACCTGGATTCCAGTTTTTTCCTGGACATGATTTCTTGATATCTTCTCTTTTCTTCTCCTTTCTTCTCTTTTCTTTCTTTCTTTCTTTCTTTCTCTCTCTCTCTCTCATTGTAAACAAATACTGTAAACAAATGTTGAAAAAGCTGTTTGTTAACGAATGTTGTACATGTTATACACATTTGTTGTACACAAATGTTGTCCACAAATGTACACATATGTTTTACACATTTTAGCCGGAAGAGGCTAAAAGCTGGAACCCACTTGCCTAGGGAAGGGAAACTCACCGGACTGTCGTCAGCCAGTGCTGACTGTGGCAAAAGTGCTGAGAGCTGCAGAGCCGGGGGCACGATGCAGAGATGTTGGGTGGGATTAAAGAGGGCGGCTGACTCTTGGGGCTGGATGAGATTCAAGATGGAGGATTCAAGATGGCCACTGGCTCTCGGGGCAAGTGTCCCGGTGCACACATATGGTGCGCACACATTTACATATCTGTAAAAGGGCAGCAAGATATAAGACACACATGATACCAAAGTTCATAGATTTTAGCAGGTTATCTGATTGGAAGCTGGGTTGCACATTTTCCAACGCTTGACTTTATAATCTTTCTCAAAAGTGAAGACAGAGGCGGGCGTGGTGGCACACACCTCTACTCCCAGTACTTGAGAGGCTAAGACAAGATCATCTCAGGTTCGAGGCCAATGTCAGGAACTTAGTGAGAGCCTCAGCTTTATGTTTCTTTCTTTCTTTATTCATTTATCTCAAAATAAAGAATAAACCTGGCATGGTGGCACACGCTTGTAATCCCAGCATTTGGGAGGCTGAGACAGGAGAATCATGGTTCGCAGACAGCCTTAGGCCCTTTGCAACCCAATGAGATCCTGTTTCAAAAATGAGGAATTAAAAAAAATAGGGCTGGGAGTATAGCTTGGAAGTAGAATACCCCTGGTTCAATCTCCAGTACAGCAAATAATAAATAAATAAATAAATAAATAAATAAAACAGGGCTAGGTGTTCAATCCTCAGCACTATGCTCTTGTATGCACATGTGCATGAGTGTGTGCACACACACACACACACGCACACACACACACACACACACACACGAAAGGCAGATCATGAAATGAGCTCCTTCAAATGGGCTCAATTTCTTAAAAATACTCTGTTTTCAAATAAAAAGTAAAATAGGTTGCCGGGCATGGTGGCGCACGCTTGTAATCCCCGCGCATGGGAGGCAGAGACAGGAGGATCGCACAGGTTCGAAGCCAGCTGCACGCCCTGGCTTGGGAGGCCCTGTTTCCAAATAAAAATGTAAAAATAGAATCTGGGAGTGTAGCCCAGAGGTAGAAGGGCTTCCAGGAACCCAAGTGCCACCAAAAAAAAAAAAAAATAGGTCAATAAATAAAACATAAAGATATTATGTTTAATATTATGGGTTCATAATCCTTGATCTGCAAATCTAATACCAAATATAAATTTTTATTTAAATTTTATTTTATATTTAAATGTAAAATGTGAAATATTTTATATAAAGTACTATAAAATATTTTGTTTATATTTTTATTGCATCTCTATAAAATGTTCTAGACAGCAAACTCATTATCAGCAATACTTAACTTTAGCTTAGAAGCTACTTAAAACTCCATCCAGTTCAAGCATTGAGAAATGCCAGCACGATTAGGTGCTGCCCAAGACCTTACTGGGAGGTCACACCACATGCAGCATAAGGTGTATAATTCATTTATTTCTTTCCTTCTTTCTTTTGCTTTCTGTCTTCTTTCCTTGTGTACAGTACTTGGGAATGAATTCATTACTCTATATCCAAGCAACACCCCCAACCTTATAATATATATATATATATATATATATATAGTGTGTGTGTGTGTGTGTGTGTGTGTGTGTGTGTGTGTGTGTAGATGGAACCCAGGGGCATCCAACCTCTAAGCTACACCCATTGCCCTATTTTTTATTCTTTATTTTGAAACAGGGTCTAAGTTGTGGAGGGACTCACTAAGTAGCATGCGCCACCATGCCCAGCTTCTGCTCATACCATTTAAAGAAAAAAGCTTCACCTACAAAAGAAGAAACTGTTCACTTAAAATGTGCTTTGATTTACAAAAAACCTTGCTAGAAATGCATTCATTCTACCTAGTAAGAATATATATGAATATATATGGATATATGTATGTATATATGTATATTTGTACATACATATCTTGTTAAGAACCAAATTTGTCTTACCTTGGAAATGTCCTCCAATTCTCTCTCTCTCTCTCTCTCTCTCTCTCTCTCTCTCTCACACACACACACACACACACACACACACACAAACACATCACCTTTGGCATGCTTACAAAACTGAGGTTATAAATTTTAAGAGTACTCAAAAAAATTACTGGGTATATATTTCAGGGATTTTTTTCTAATTTGTTTTCCTTTTTCTGTAGGGGCTGATAATGCACCCTGAGTTAGGGACCCATACCTAGCTTGGAGAATCTTGTAGGGGGCTAATACAGCACCCTAAAATTGCATATTGGGGTCAAGGATGCCCGAGGTTCAGAAAGGCTCTGCACATAAACAGAGCAGCCTAGGGTGACTCTTGACATGGCAGGTGAGGAGATAAATTTTCTTTGAGATGTGAAGGCTCAATTCTCTGTTCTGCTCATCTCTCCTGGACCCCTTTCTAAAGAAACATGTACTGTGCCTGATGTTGATGGCACTCCAAGGCCAAAGGACTTACAATGCCTTTAGCTTGTAGATTTGGAGAACTTTTACTCAAGTCTTCTTAGTTCTCCCAGTGTCCCCACTCTTTTGTTGGGAAGAGATTTTTTTAGCTTCCTTGGGAGCAACTCTTAATTTTGCATTAATAACAGGGACAATAAAAGAAAAAAATATATCTAAGGATATTTTATGTTGGGCAGATCCTCAGGTTTGGGCCATTGATGTTCCAGTTAAGGCAATTAGTGTCCAACCTGTTTTTATTAAAAGCCCCAAAAGCTTACCCCACAGGTGGCAGTATCCTATCAATACAGAGGGACACTGAGGTCTTCAGTCTCTTATTAATAAATTTCTTTTGTGTGTGTGATACTAGGGATTTTATTTCTTATTTGGAAATAGGGTCTCACTAAGTTGCTAAGGCTGACTTTGAACCTGCAATTCTCCTGTCTCAGCCTCTCAAGTACTGGGATTACAAGTGTGCACCACAACACCTGGCTTCTAAGTGTGTGTGTGTGTGTGTGTGTGTGTGTGTGTGTGTGTGTTGCTGAGGATTGAACCCAGGGGCTTTCTATCTCTGAACCACAAACCCAGACCAATTTTTCTAATTTTTTATTTTAAAACTGGGCATCACTAAGTGCTGAGGCTAGATACAAACCTGGATCATCCTGTCTCAGCCTCCCATGACACACCACACCCGGCTTCTGTTTTAAATATGGTCTTTTAGTCCACTGCTTCTCCCTATGTAACATACCCATGCTCCCAATGTTGAAAACCAAGTGGGAAATATCAGCTAGTTCAAGACCTAAGGGCAGCTGAGGCTGTCGTTCTGTTACATGCTATAGTTCCTAATCCACTTACTATTTAGACTCAGATACCAAGTGGATCTAAAGGGTTTACTGTCCTGGACATTAAAGATGTTTTTTCTGAATCCCATTACATATGAATTCATAATACCTGTTTGCTTTTGAGTGATCTGATCCTGATACATCTTTGCACATATATATGAAATGTGAATCATTTTCCTATCTTTCACGCCCGCTGGCTGGCACTAACACATATAAGAAATTACACTAACTCTTATAGAAGTCCTAATGATAACTGTAATCCTAATTCTAAATGTATATAGAATTCTTACAGTACACTGAAATTGAACATCTTTTCACATAGATATGCCTAGGGTACCACATTTACAAGCTTTTACACATTGCATTAACTAACGCACATTAAGAACTTCAACTACCTGATGCTTCTGGAAGTACTAACGCTAACTGCAATGCTAATTCTAAACCTATGTGAAATTCTTACATTACACTGAAATTGAACTTCTTTGCACATATATATGAAATGTAAATCACTTTTCCGAGCTTTCACGCACTGCTGGCACAAATGCATATAAGAAATTGCACTAACTCCTATAGAATTCCTAAGGATAACTGTAATCCTAAATCTAAACGTACATAAAAATCTTACAGCACACTGAAATTGAACATCTTTTCACATAGATATGACTGGGGAACCACTTTTCCAAGCTTTTCTGCATTGCAGTAACTAACGCACATTAAGAACTTAGAATAACTAACTCTTCTGGAAGTCCTAACACTAACTGTAATGCTAATTTTAAACCTATGTGAAATTCTTGCATTACACTAAAATTGAACTTTGCACATACATATGAAATGTAAATCACTTTTCTGAGCTTTTACACACCGCTTGCACTAACACATATAAAAAATTACACTAACTCTTATCAAATTCCTAATGATTACTCTAATCCTAATTCTAAACGTATGTGATAATCTTAAAGAACACTGAAATTGAACATCTTTTGACATAGATATGCCTGGGTACCACTTTTAAGACCTTTTACGCATTGCGGTAACTAACACACGTTAAGAACTTTAAGTCTTCTGGAAGTCCTAACGCTAACTGTAATGCTAATTCTAAAAGTATGTGAAATTCTTACATTACACGGAAATTGAACATCTTTACATATAGATATGCCTAGGAACCACTTTTCCGAGCTTCTACGCACCGCTGGCTCTAACGCATATAAGAAATTACACTAACTCTTATAGAATTCCTAAGGATAACTGCAATCCTAATTCGAAACGTATGTAAAATTCTTACTGTACACTGAAATTGAACATCTTTTCACATAGATATGACTAGGGAACCACTTTTCCGAGTTTTTCTGCATTGCAGTAACTAACGCACGTGAAGAACTTTAACTAACTCTTCTGGAAGTCCTAACGCTAACTGTAATGCTAATTCTAAACCTATGTGAAATTACATTGAAATTGAACATCTTTACACATATATATAAAATGTAAATCACTTTTCTGAGCTTTTACGCACTGCTGGCACTAACGCATATAAGAAATTACACTAACTCTTATAGAATTCCTAAGGATAACTGTAATCCTAAATCTAAATGTATCTGAAAATCTTACAGCACAATGAAATTGAACATCTTTTCACATAGCTATGACTGGGGAACCACTTTTCCAAGCTTTTCCGCATTGCAGTAACTAATGTATGTTAAGAACTTAGACTAACTAACTCTTCTGGAAGTCCTAATGATAACTGTAATGCTAATTCTAAACCTATGTCAAATTCTTACATTACACTGAAATTGAACTTCTTTACATATAGATATGCCTAGGAACCACTTTTCCAAGCTTCTACACATTGCAGTAACTAACTAACGTTAAGATCTTTAACTCTTCTTGAAGTGCTAACGCTAACTGTAATGCTAATTCTAAACCTATGTGAAATTCTTACATTACACTGAAATTAAACTTCTTTGCACATATATAGGAAATTACACTAACTCTTATAGAATTCCTAATGATAACTGTAATCCTAATTCTAAACGTATGTAAAATTCTTACTGTACACTGAAATTGAACATCTTTTCACATAAATATGACTGGGGAACCACTTTTCCGAGCTTTTCCGCTTTGCAGTAACTAATACACGTTAAGAACTTAAACTAAGTCTTCTGGAAGTCCTTATGCTAACTGTAATGCTAATTCTAAACCTATGTGAAATTCTTACATTACACTGAAATTGAACTTCTTTACACATACATAGGAAATGTAATTCACTTTTCCGAGCTTTTACGCACTGCTAGCACTAACGCATATAAGAAATTACACTAACTCTCATAGAATTCCTAAAGATAACTCTAAGCCTTATTCTAAACGTATGTGATAATCTTACAGTACACTGAAATTGAACATCTTTTGACATAGATATGCCTGGGTACCACTTTTAAGAGCTTTTATGCATTGCAGTAACTAACGCACGTTAAGACCTTAAACTAACTAACTCTTCTGGAAGTCCTAACTAACTGTAATCCTAATTCTAAACCGAGGTGAAATTCTTACATTACACGGAAATTGAACATCTTTTCACATAGATATGCCTAGGAACCACTTTTCCGAGCTTCTACGCATTGCAGTAACTAACTCACGTTAAGATCTTTTTTTAAAAAAATTTTTTTATTGGTGCATTATATTCATACAACTTATTGGGGTAAAAAACCTGTGTGTACAAACATGTACTCATTGCTGATTTAACCCCTACCCAAATCCCACCCCATTCCCTCCCCGTCCCTCCCTCCCTTGCTTGGCTTAGTAATTGACTTCGATATGTTTAAGTACATTGTGAGCTTTAGAGATTTTCCTCTTCCCCCCTCCTTTCTCCTCCTTTAGGTTGTCTTGTTTGCTCCTCTTTTCTCCCTAACTCTCACATATTAGGGAAAGCATCTAATTTCTTATTTTTTGTGACTGACTAATCTCACTTAGCATAATGTCCTCCAGTTCCATCCATTTCCCTGAAAATGATGTAATTGAGGTTTTTTTTTTTTTGATGGCTGAGTACATTTGATGTCCATTGTGTACATATTCCACAGTTTTGTAATCCATTCATGGACATCTTGGCTGGTTCCATAGTTTGACTATGGTTAATTGTGCAGCTATGAACATAGATACACATGCATTAGTTTGGTAGTTTGGTTTCTTTTCTTTTGGGTAGATACCCAACAGTGGTATTGCTGGATCAATTCTTCTGAGGATTCTCCATACTGTTTTCCAAAGTGGTTGCACTAATTTGCAATCCCACCAACAATGTCTTAGAGTTCCTACTTCCCCACATCCTTGCCAGCATCTGTTGTTGTTTGTGTTTTGAATAATGGCCATTCTAGTTGGAGTTAGGTGAAATCTCAGGGTAGTTTTGATTTGCATCTCTCTGATTGCCAGTGATGTTGAGCATTTTTTCATGCATTTATTGGCCATTTGAATTTCTTCTTTTGTGAAGTGTCTATTTAGTTCATTTGCCCATTTTGTTATTGGATGCTTTGTTTTCTTAGTGTTGAGTTTCTTGAGTTCTCTGTATATTCTAGATATTAGTCCTCTATCAGTGGTGTAGGTGGCAAAAATCTTCTCCCATTCTGTTGGCTCTCGATTGAGATATTTGATAGTTTCCTTTGCTGAACAGAAGCTCTTCAGTTTCATGCAATCCCATGTATTGATTCTCCTTTTAATTTGTTGTGCCTTTGGGGTCTTGTTGAGGAAATGTTTGTCTGTGCCTATGTGTTGTAGTGTTGGACCTATGCCCTCTTCAAGGAGCTTCAAAGTCTCTGGTTTAATTTCCAAGTCTTTGATCCATCGTGAGTTGACTTTTGTACAGGGTGAAAAAGTGGGATTAACATCCAATTTTCTGTTTAACCAGTTTTGCCAACACCATTTGTTGAAGAGGCTATCTTTTTTCCAGTGTATGTTTTTGGCCCCTTTGTCAAAAATCAATTGGCTGAAAGTGTGTGAACTTGTTTCTGGCTCTTCTATTCTGCTCCATTAGTCTATATATCTGTTCTTTTGCCAGTACCATGCTGTTTTTATTACAATGGCTTTGTAGTATAGTTTAATATAGTACTATATTAAATATATTAAATATAGTACTATATTAAATGTAGTACTTCAATATAGTACTAGAGACTCTAGCCAGAACAATAAGGCAAGAAAAGGAAATCAAAGGGGTACAAATAGGAAAAGAAGAACTTAAGCTTTCACTATTTGCAGATGACATGATACTATATTTAGAAAACCCAACAAACTCAAGCAAAAGGCTTATAGAACTGATCAACAAATTCAGCTAGGTATCTGGATACAAAATCAATCTTAAAAAATCAGAAGCTTTCCTGTACACCAACCATAAATCCAGTGAAAAACAAATTCAGAAAACACTTCCACTCAGGATCTCCCACAAAAAAAATACCTAGGAATAAACTTGACCAAGGAGGTAAAAGATCTCTACAAAGAAAATTATAAAACACTGAAAAAAAATTGAAGAATATCTTAGAAGATGGAAAGATCTTCCATGTTCATGGATTGGCAGAATAAATATCATTAAAATGGCCATCCTCCCAAAAGTGATCTACAGATTTAATGAAATGCCCATTAAACTACCATGATCATTCCTCACAGACATAGAAAAAATCAGTCCTTAAATTTATCTAGATTAACAAAAAGCCCAGAATAGCCAAGGTAGTTCTCAGCAACAAAAACCACGCAGGAGGAATCACAATACCTGACTTTAAACTATACTACTTTAAGATCTTAAACTAACTCTTCTGGAAGTGCTAACGCTAACTGTAATGCTAATTCTAAACCTATGTGAAATTCTTGCATTACACTAAAATTGAACTTCTTTCAACATATATATGAAATGTAAATCACTTTTCTGAGCTTTTACACACCGCTTGCACTAACGCATATAAGAAATTACACTAACTCTTATTGAATTCCTAATGATAACTCTAATCCTAATTCTAAACGTATGTGATAATCTTACAGAACAGTGAAATTGAACATCTTTTGACATAGATATGCCTGGGTACCACTTTTAAGACCTTTTACGCATTGCGGTAACTAACACACGTTAAGAACTTTAAGTCTTCTGGAAGTCCTAACGCTAACTGTAATGCTAATTCTAAACGTATGTGAAATTCTTACATTACACGGAAATTGAACATCTTTACATATAGATATGCCTAGGAACCACTTCCCCCAGCTTCTACGCTTTGCAGTAACTAAAACACGTTAAGATTTTAACTAACTAACTCTTCTGGAAGTGCTAACACTAACTGTAATTCTAATTCGAAACCTATGTGAAATACTTACATTACACTGAAATTGAACTTCTTTACACATATATATGAAATGTAAATCACTTTTCCGAGCTTTTACGTACCACAGGCACTAACGCATATAAGAAATTACACTAACTCTTATAAAATTCCTAAAGATAACTGAAATGTAAATCACTTTTCCGAGCTTTTACGCAACGCTGGCTCTAACACATATAAGAAATTACGCTATTATAGATAGAAGTCCTAATGAGAACTGTAATCTTATTTCTAATCATATGTGAAATTCTTACAGTACACTGAAATTGATCATCTTTTCACATAAATATGCCTGGATACCACTTTTCCGAGCTTCTACGCATTGCAGTAACTAATGCACGTTAAGAACGTTAACTCTTCTGGAAGGGCTAATGCTAACTGTAGTGCTAATTCTAAACCTATGTGAAATTCTTACATTACATTGAAATTGAACATCCTTACACATATATATGAAATGTAAATCACTTTTCCAAGCTTTTACGCCCTGCTGGACTAACGCATATAAGAAATTACACTAACTCTAATACAAGTCCTAATGATAACTGTAATCATGTATGCATTGCAGTAACTAACTCACATTAAGATCTTAAACTAACTCTTCTGGAAGTGCTAACGCTAACTGTAATGCTAATTCTAAACCTATGTGAAATTCTTACATTACACTGAAATTGAACTTCTTTGCAAATATATATGAAATGTAAATCACTCTTCCGAGCTTTTATGCCCTCCTGGCACTAACGCATATAAGAAATTACACTAACTCTAATAGAAGTCCTAATGATAACTGTAATCCTAATTATAAACGTATGTGAAATTATTACAGTACACTGAAATTAAACATCTTTTCACAAAGATATGACTGGGTTACCACTTTTATCCGAGCTTTTCCGCATTGCAGTAACTAACGCACGTTAAGAACGATAACTCTTCTGGAAGTCCTAAAGCTAACTGTAATGCTAATTCTAAACATATGTGAAATTCTTACATTACAAGGAAATTGAACTTCTATGCACATATATATGAAATACAAATCACTTTTCCGAGCTTTTAAGCACCGCTGGCTCTAACGCATATAATAAATTACATGTAGAACATTTTTCCGAGTTTTTATGCCTAGGGTAACTAACGAATATAAGAATTTATACTAAATGATACAAAACTAGTAATGCTATCTACAATCCTAATTCTAAACTTATGTGAAACTCTTGCAATACATTGAAATTAAACAACTTTCACATATATATGACATGTAAAACACTTTTCTGAGCTTTTACGCTTGGTTAAACATATCTAAGAAGTTAAACTAAATGATATAGAACTAAATGATATAGAACTGGTAACGCTATCTGCAATTCTAATTCTAAACTACTGGGAAACTCTTGCAATACACTGAAATTGAACAATTTCACATATATAAGACATGTAAAACACTTTTCCGAGCTTTTGCGCCTAGGTTAAACTAACGCATCTAAGAAGTTAAACAAAATGATATAGAAGTTTTCCGAGCTTTTGCGCCTAGGTTAAACTAACGCATCTAAGAAGTTAAACAAAATGATATAGAAGTGCTAATGCTATCTGCAATCTTAATTCTAAACTTATGTGAAATCTTGCAATACACTGAAATTGAGCAACTTTTACCTATATATGACATGTAAAACACTTTTCTGAGCTTCTGTGCCTAGGTTAAACTAACGCATCTAAGAAGTTAAACTAAATGATATTGAACTGCTAACGCTATCTGCAATCCTAATTCTAAACTCATGTGAAACTCTTGCAATACACTGAAATTGAACTACTTTCACATATATATGACATGAAAAAAACTTTTCTGAGCTTTTGTGCCTAGGGTAAACTAACGCATATAAGAAGTTAAACTAAATGATATAGAACTGGTAACGCTATCTGCAATCCTAATTTGAAACTTATTTGAAAATCTTGCACTATACTGAAATTGAACTACTTTCACATATATATGACTTGTAAAACACTTTTCAGAGGTTTTGCGCCTAGGTTAAACTATTGCATCTAAGAACTTCAACTCAATGTTATAGAACTGGTAACGCTATCTGCAATCTTAATTTTAACTTCTGTGAAACTCTTGCAATACACTGAAATTGAACAACTTTCACATACATATGACATGTAAAACACTTTTCCGAGCTTTTGCGCTTGGTTTAACATATCTAAGAAGTTAACCTAAATGATATAGAAGTGCTAACGCTATCTACAATCCTAATTCTAAACTTCTGTGAAACTCTTGCAACACACTGAAATTGATCAACTCTCAAATATATATGACATGTAAAACACATTTCCGTGCTATTGCGCCTAGGTTGAACTAACGCATCTAAGAAGTTAAACTAAGTGATATGGAACTGGTTACGCTATTTGCAATCCTAATTCTAAACTTCTGTGAAACTCTTGCAATACACTGAAATTAACGCATCTAAGAAGTTAAACTCAATGATATAGAACTAGTAACGCTATCTGCAATCTTAATTCTAAACTTATGTGAAACGCTTGCAATACACTGAAATTGAACAACTTTCACATATATATGACATGTAAAACACTTTTCCGAGCTTTTCGCGTAGGTTAAATTAACGCATGCAAGAAGTTAAATAATATAGAAGTGCTAACGCTATCTGCCATCCTAATTCTAAACTTATGTGAAACTCTTGCAATACACTGAAATTGAACAACTTTCACCTATATATGACATGTAAAACACTTTTCCCAGCTTTTGCGCCTAGTTTAAACTAACACATCTAAGAAGTTAAACTAAATGATATAGAAGTGCTAATGCTATCAGCAATTCTAATTTTAAACTTCTGTGAAACACTTGCAATACACTAAATCGAATAACTTTCACATATATATGACATGTAAAACACTTTTCCGAGCTTTTGCGCCTGGTTTAACATATCTAAGAAGTTAAACTAAATGATATAGAAGGGGTATCGCTATCTGCAATCCTAATTCTAAACTTCTGTGAAACTCTTGCACTATACTGAAATTGAACTACTTTCACATATATATGACATGTAAAACACTTTTCAGAGGTTTTGCGCCTAGGTTAAACTATTGCATCTAAGAACTTCAACTCAATGTTATAGAACTGGTAACGCTATCTGCAATCTTAATTTTAACTTCTGAGAAACTCTTGCAATACACTGAAATTGAACAACTTTCACATATATATGACATGTAAAACACTTTTCCGAGGTTTTGACCTAGGGTAAATAACGCATATAAGAAGTTAAACTAAATGATATAGAAGGGGTAACTCTATCTGCAGTCCTAATTCTAAACTTCTGTGAAACTCTTGCAATATTCTGATATTGAAGTACTTTCACATATATATGACATGTAAAACACTTTTCCGAGCTTTTGTGCCTAGGGTAAACTAACACATATAAGAAGTTAAACTCAATGATATAGAAGGGGTAAAGCTATCTGCAATCCTAATTCTAAACTTCTGTGAAACTCTTGCAATACACTGAAATTGAAATACTTTCACATATATATGACATGAACAAAACTTTTCCGAGTTTTTGCGCTTGGTTTAACATATCTAAGAAGTTAACCTAAATGATATAGAAGTGCTAACGCTATCTACAATCCTAATTCTAAACTTCTGTGAAACTCTTGCAAGACACTGAAATTGATCAACTCTCAAATATATATGACATGTAAAACATTTTTCCGTACTATTGCGCCTAGGTTAAACTAACGCATCTAAGAAGTTAAACTAAGTGATATAAGACGCATCTAAGTGATATAACGCATCTAAGAAGTTAAACTAAGTGATATAAAACTGGTTACGCCATATATGACATGTAAAACACTTTTCCGAGCTTTTGCGCCTGGTTTAACATATCTAAGAAGTTAAACTAAATGATATAGAAGGGGTATCGCTATCTGCAATCCTAATTTTAAACTTCTGTGAAACTCTTGAAATACACTGAAATTGAACAACTTTCACATATATATGACATGTAAAACACTTTTCCGAGCTTTTGAGCCTAGGTTAAACTAACGCATATTAGAAGTTAAACTAAATGATATAGAAGGGGTAACGCTATCTGCAATCCTAATTCTAAACTTCTGTGAAACTCTTGCACTATACTGAAATTGAACAACTATCACATATATATGACATGTAAAACACTTTTCCGAGCTTTTGCGCCTGGTTTAACATATCTAAGAAGTTAAACTAAATGATATAGAAGGGGTATCGCTATCTGCAATCCTAATTCTAAACTTCTGTGAAACTCTTGAAATACACTGAAATTGAACAACTTTCACATATATATGACATGTAAAACACTTTTCTGAGCTTTTGTGCCTAGGGTAAACAAACGCATATAAGGTTTTGTGCCTAGGGTAAACAAACGAATATAAGAAGTTAAACTAAATGATATAGAAGTGCTAACGCTATCTGCAATCCTAATTTTAAACTTATTTGAAACTCTTGCACTATACTGGAATTGAACTACTTTCACATATATATGACATGTAAAACACTTTTTCGAGCTTTTGCGCCTAGGTTAAACTATTGCATCTAAGAAGTTCAACTCAATGTTATAGAACTGGTAATGCTATCTGCTATCTTAATTTTAACTTCTGTGAAACTCTTGCAATACACTGAAATTGAACAACTTTCACATATATATGACATGTAAAACACTTTTCCGAGCTTTTGTGCCTAGGGTAAACTAATGCATATAAAAGATAAACTAAATGATATACAAGGGGTAACGCTACCTGCAATCCTAATTGTAAACTTCTGTGAAACTATTGCCATACTCTGATATTGAACTATTTTCACATGTATATGAAATGTACAACACTTTTCCGAGCTTTTGCGTTTAACATATCTAAAAAGTTAAACTATATATAAGTTAAACATATCTAAAAAGTTAAAATATATCTAATTAATCTAAGTTAAACTATATCTAATTATTTTGCGTTTAACATATCTAAAAAGTTAAACTATATCTAAAAATTAAACTATATCGTTTAACATATCTAAAAAGTTAAAACTAAATGATATAGAAGTGCTAACGCTATCTGCAATCCTAATTCTAAACTTATTTGAAACTCTTGAAGTTTACTAAAATGGAACTACTTTCACATATATATGACATGTAAAACACTTTTCTGAGCTTTTGCGTGTAGGTTAAACTAACACATCTTCAATCCTAATGCTAAACTTCTGTGAAACTCTTGCAATACACTGAAATTAAAAAACTTTCACATATATATGACATATAAAACAATTTTCTGAGCTCTTGCGCCTAGTTTAAACTAACATATCTAAGAAATTAAACTACACTGAAATTGATCAACTCTCAAATATATATGACATGTAAAACACATTTCCGTGCTATTGCGCCTAGGTTAAACTAACGCATCTAAGAAGTTAAACTAAGTGATATTGAACTGGTTACGCTATTTGCAATCCTAATTCTAAACTTCTGTGAAACTCTTGCAATACACTAAAATTAAAGCATCTAAGAAGTTAAACTCAATGATATAGAACTAGTAACGCTATCTGCAATCGTAATTCTAACCTTATGTGAAACTCTTGCAATACACTGAAATTGAAGCACTTTCACATATATATGACATATAAAACACTTTTCTGAGCTTTTGCGCGTAGGTTAAAATAACGCATGCAAGAAGTTAAACTAAATAATATAGAAGTGCTAACGCTATCTGCCATACTAATTCTAAACTTATGTGAAACTCTTGCAATACACTGAAATTGAACAATTTTCACATATAAATGACACGTAAAACACTTTTCCGAGCTTTTGCGCCTAGGTTAAACTAACACATCTAAGAAGTTAAACTAAATGATATTGAACTGGTAAAGCTATCTGCAATGCTAATTCTAAAGTTACGTGAAACTCTTGTAATAAAATGAAATTGAAAAACTTTCACATATATATGACATGTAAAACACTTTTCTGAGCTTAGGCGCATAGGTTAAACTAACGCATCTAAGTAGTTAAACTAAATGACATAGAAGTGCCTATACGCTATCTGCAATCCTAATTCTAAACTTATGTGAAACTCTTGCAATACACTGAAATTGAACAACTTTCACCTATATATGACATGTAAAACACTTTTCCGTGCTTTTGCGCCTAGGTTTAACTAACGCATCTAAGAAGTAAAACTAAATGATATAGAAGGGGTAACGCTATCTGCAATCCTAATTCTAAACTTCTGTGAAACTCTTGCAATACACTGAAATTGAACTACTTTCACATATATATGACTTGAACAACATTTTTCCGAGCTTTTGCGCTTGGTTTAACATATCTAAGAAGTTAACCTAAATGATATAAAGTGCTAACGCTATCTACAATCCTAATTCTAAACTTCTGTGAAACTCTTGCAACACACTGAAATTGATCAACTCTCAAATATATATGACATGTAAAACACATTTCCGTGCTATTGCGCCTAGGTTACACTAACACATCTAAGAAGTTAAACTAAGTGATATTGAACTGGTTACGCTATTTGCAATCCTAATTCTAAACTTCTGTGAAACTCTTGCAATACACTGAAATTAAAGCATCTAAGAAGTTAAACTCAATGATATAGAACTAGTAACGCTATCTGCAATCGTAATTCTAACCTTATGTGAAACTCTTGCAATACACTGAAATTGAACCACTTTCACATATATATGACATATAAAACACTTTTCCGAGCTTTTGCACGTAGGTTAAAATAACGCATGCAAGAAGTTAAACTAAATAATATAGAAGTGCTAACGCTATCTGCCATACTAATTCTAAACTTATGTGAAATGCTTGCAATACACTGAAATTGAACAACTTTCACATATATATGAAATGTAAAACACTTTTCCGAGCTTTTGCGCCTAGTTTAACTAACTCATGCAAGAAGTTAAACTAAATAATATAGAAGTGCTAATGCTATCTGCCATCCTAATTCTAAATTTATGTGAAACTATTGCAATACACAGAAATTGAACAACTTTCACATATATATGACATGTAAAACACTTTTCTGAGCTTTTGCGCCTGGTTTAACATATCTAAGAAGTTAAACTAAATGATATAGAAGGGGTAACGCTATCTGCAATCCTAATTCTAAACTTCTGTGAAACTCTTGCAATACACTGAAATTGAACTACTTTCACATATATATATGACATGAAAAACACTTTTCCGAGCTTTTGCGCTTGGTTTACCATATCTAAGAAGATAAACTAAAAGATATAGAAGTGCTAATGCTATCTGCAATCCTAATTCTAAACTTCTATGAAACTCTTGCAATACACTGAAAATAAACAACTTTCACATATATATGACATGTAAAACACTTTCCCGAACTTTTGTGCCTAGGGTAAACTAACGCATATAAGAAATTAAACTAAATGATACAGAACTGGTAACGCTATCTGCAATCCTAATTCTAAACTTATGTGATACTTTTGCAATAAACTGAAATTAAACAACTTTCACATATATATGACATATAAAACACTTTCCGGAGCTTTTATGCCTTGTTTAACATGTCTAAGAAGTTAAACTAAATGTTGGAGAAGGGGTAACGCTATCTGCAATCCTAATTCTAAACTTCTGTGAATCTCTTGCAATACACTGAAATTGAACAACTTTCACATATATATGACATGTAAAACACTTTTCTGAGCTTTTGCGTGTAGGTTAAACTAACACATCTTCAATCCTAATGCTAAACTTCTGTGAAACTCTTGCAATAACACTGAAATTAAAAAACTTTCACATATATATGACATATAAAACAATTTTCTGAGCTCTTGCGCCTAGTTTAAACTAACATATCTAAGAAATTAAACTAAATTATATAGAAAGGGTAACGCTATCTTCAATCCTAATTCTAAACTTCTGTGAAACTCTTGCAATACACTGAAATTGAACAACTATCACATATATAAGACATGTAAAACACTTTTCCGAGCTTTTGCGCCGAGTTTAAACTAACACATCTAAGAAGGTAAACTAAATGATATAGAAGTGCTAACGCTATCTGCAATCCTAATTCTAAACTTCTGTGAAACACTTGCAATACACTGAAATTGAACTACTTTAACATATATATGACAGGTAAAACACTTTCCCGAGCTCATGTGCCTAGGGCAAATTAACGCATCTAAGAAGTTAAACTAAATGATAAAGAACTGGTAACACTATCTGCAATCCTAATTCTAAACTTATGTGAAACGCTTGCAATACACTGAAATTGAACAACTTACACGTATATATGACATGTAAAACACTTTTCCGTGCTTTTGCGCCTAGGTTTAACTAACGCATCTAAGAAGTAAAACTAAATGATATAGAAGGGGTAACGCTATCTGCAATCCTAATTCTAAACTTCTGTGAAACTCTTGCAATACACTGAAATTGAACTACTTTCACATATATATGACATGAACAACATTTTTCCGAGCTTTTGCGCTTGGTTTAACATATCTAAGAAGTTAACCTAAATGATATAGAAGTGCTAACGCTATCTACAATCCTAATTCCAAACTTATGTGAAACTCTTGCAATACACTGAAATTGAACAATTTTCACATATAAATGACACGTAAAACACTTTTCCGAGCTTTTGCGCCTAGGTTAAACTAACGCATCTAAGAAGTTAAACTAAATGATATTGAACTGGTAAAGCTATCTGCAATGCTAATTCTAAAGTTACGTGAAACTCTTGTAATAAAATGAAATTGAACAACTTTCACATATATATGACATGTAAAACACTTTTCTGAGCTTAGGCGCATAGGTTAAACTAACGCATCTAAGTAGTTAAACTAAATGACATAGAAGTGCCTATACGCTATCTGCAATCCTAATTCTAAACTTATGTGAAACTCTTGCAATACACTGAAATTGAACAACTTACACGTATATATGACATGTAAAACACTTTTCCGTGCTTTTGCGCCTAGGTTTAACTAACGCATCTAAGAAGTAAAACTAAATGATATAGAAGGGGTAACGCTATCTGCAATCCTAATTCTAAACTTCTGTGAAACTCTTGCAATTCACTGAAATTGAACTACTTTCACATATATATGACATGAACAACATTTTTCCGAGCTTTTGCGCTTGGTTTAACATATCTAAGAAGTTAACCTAAATGATATAGAAGTGCTAACGCTATCTACAATCCTAATTCTAAACTTCTGTGAAACTCTTGCAACACACTGAAATTGATCAACTCTCAAATATATATGACATGTAAAACACATTTCCGTGCTATTGCGCCTAGGTTAAACTAACGCATCTAAGAAGTTAAACTAAGTGATATTGAACTGGTTACGCTATTTGCAATCCTAATTCTAAACTTCTGTGAAACTCTTGCAATACACTAAAATTAAAGCATCTAAGAAGTTAAACTCAATGATATAGAACTAGTAACGCTATCTGCAATCGTAATTCTAACCTTATGTGAAACTCTTGCAATACACTGAAATTGAACCACTTTCACATATATATGACATATAAAACACTTTTCCGAGCTTTTGCACGTAGGTTAAAATAACGCATGCAAGAAGTTAAACTAAATAATATAGAAGTGCTAACGCTATCTGCCATACTAATTCTAAACTTATGTGAAATGCTTGCAATACACTGAAATTGAACTACTTTCACATATATATGAAATGTAAAACACTTTTCCGAGCTTTTGCGCCTAGTTTAACTAACTCATGCAAGAAGTTAAACTAAATAATATAGAAGTGCTAACGCTATCTGCCATCCTAATTCTAAACTTATGTGAAATGCTTGCAATACACAGAAATTGAACAACTTTCACATATATATGACATGTAAAACACTTTTCTGAGCTTTTGCGCCTGGTTTAACATATCTAAGAAGTTAAACTAAATGATATAGAAGGGGTAACGCTATCTGCAATCCTAATTCTAAACTTCTGTGAAACTCTTGCAATACACTGAAATTGAACTACTTTCACATATATATATGACATGAAAAACACTTTTCCGAGCTTTTGCGCTTGGTTTACCATATCTAAGAAGATAAACTAAAAGATATAGAAGTGCTAATGCTATCTGCAATCCTAATTCTAAACTTCTATGAAACTCTTGCAATACACTGAAAATAAACAACTTTCACATATATATGACATGTAAAACACTTTTCTGAGCTTTTGCGCCTGGTTTAACATATCTAAGAAGTTAAACTAAATGATATAGAAGGGGTAACGCTATCTGCAATCCTAATTCTAAACTTCTGTGAAACTCTTGCAATACACTGAAATTGAACTACTTTCACATATATATATGACATGAAAAACACTTTTCCGAGCTTTTGCGCTTGGTTTACCATATCTAAGAAGATAAACTAAAAGATATAGAAGTGCTAATGCTATCTGCAATCCTAATTCTAAACTTCTATGAAACTCTTGCAATACACTGAAAATAAACAACTTTCACATATATATGACATGTAAAACACTTTTCTGAGCTTTTGCGCCTGGTTTAACATATCTAAGAAGTTAAACTAAATGATATAGAAGGGGTAACGCTATCTGCAATCCTAATTCTAAACTTCTGTGAAACTCTTGCAATACACTGAAATTGAACTACTTTCACATATATATATGACATGAAAAACACTTTTCCGAGCTTTTGCGCTTGGTTTACCATATCTAAGAAGATAAACTAAAAGATATAGAAGTGCTAATGCTATCTGCAATCCTAATTCTAAACTTCTATGAAACTCTTGCAATACACTGAAAATAAACAACTTTCACATATATATGACATGTAAAACACTTTTCTGAGCTTTTGCGCCTGGTTTAACATATCTAAGAAGTTAAACTAAATGATATAGAAGGGGTAACGCTATCTGCAATCCTAATTCTAAACTTCTGTGAAACTCTTGCAATACACTGAAATTGAACAACTTTCACATATATATGACATGAAAAACACTTTTCCGAGCTTTTGCGCTTGGTTTACCATATCTATGAAGATAAACTAAAAGATATAGAAGTGCTAATGCTATCTGCAATCCTAATTCTAAACTTCTATGAAACTCTTGCAATACACTGAAATTGAACAACTTTCACATATATATGACATGTAAAACCTTTTTTCGAGCTTTTGCGCTTCGTTTAACATATCTAAAAAGTTAAACTAAATGATATAGAAGTGCTAACGCTATCTGCAATCCTAATTTTAAACTTATTTGAAACTCTTGCAGTGTACTAAAATGGAACTACTTTCATATATATATGACATATAAAACATTTTCGAGCTTTTGCGTGTAGCTTAAACTAACGCATCTGCAATCCTAATTCTACACTTCTGTGAAACTCTTGCAATACAATGAAATTGAACTACTTTCACATATATATGACATGAACAACACTTTTCCGAGCTTTTGCGCTTGGTTTAACATATCTAACAGTTAATCTAAATGATATAGAACTGCTAACGCTACCTGCAATCCTAATTCTAAACTTCTGTGAAACTCTTGCAATACATTGAAATTGAACAACTTTCACATATGTAAGACTTGTAAAACACTTTTCCGAGCTTTTGCGCCGAGTTTAAACTAACACATCTAAGAAGTTAAACTAAATGATATAGAAGTGCTAACGCTATCTGCAATCCTAATTCTAAACTTCTGTGAAACACTTGCAATACACTAAATCGAATAACTTTCACATATATATGACATGTAAAACACTTTTCCGAGCTCTTGCCCCTAGTTTAAACTAACATATCTAAGAAGTTAAACTAAATTATATAGAAGGGGTAACGCTATCTGCAATCCTAATTCTAAACTTCTGTGAAACTCTTTTAATACATTGAAATTGAACTACTTTCACATATATATGACATGTAAAACACTTTTCCAAGCTTTTGGGCATAGGTTAAACTAACGCATATAAGAAGTTAAAATAAATGATATAGAAGGGGTAACGCTACCTGCAATCCTATTTCTAAACTTCAGTGAAACTCTTGCAATACACTGAAATTAAACAACTTTCACATATATATGACATGTAAAACACTATTCCGAGCTTTTGCGCCTAGTTTAACATATCTAAGAAGTTAAACTAAGTGATATTAGAAGGGTTAACGCTATCTGCAATCCTCATTCTAAACTTCTTTGAAACTCTTCAATACACTGAAATTGAACTACTTTCACATATATATGACATGTAAAACACTTTGCCGAGCTTTTGTGCCTGTTTTAACATATCTAATTGTTAAACTAAATGATATAGAAGGGTTAACGCTATCTGCAATCCTAATTCTAAACTTCAGTGAAACTCTTGCAATACACTGAAATTAAACAACTTTCACATATATATGACATGTAAAACACCATTCCGAGCTTTTACACCTGGGTTAAACTAACACATCTAAGAAGTTAAACTAAATAATATAGAAGTGCTAACGCTACCTGCCATGCTAATTCTAAACTTATGTGAAAATCTTGCAAACACTGAAAATGAACAACTTTCACATATATATGACATGTAAAACACTTTTCCGAGCTCTTGTGCCTAGGGTAAATTAACGCTTATAAGAAGTTAAACTAAATGATACAGAACTGGTAATGCTATTTGCAATCCTAATTCTAAACTTATGTGAAAAGCTTGCAATACACTGAAATTGAATTACTTTCACATATATATTACATGTAAAACAATTTTCCGAGCTCCTGCGCCTAAACTAACATATCTAAGAAGTTAAACTAAATGATATAGAAGGGGTAACGCTATCTGCAATCCTAATTCTAAACTTCTGTGAAACTCTTGCAATACACTGAAATTGAACAACTTTCACATATATATGACATGTAAAACACTTTTCCGAGCTCTTGGGCCTAGGGTAAATTAACGCATATAAGAAGTTAAACTAAATGATAAAGAGCTGGTAACACTATCTGCAATCCTAATTCTAAACTTATGTGAAAAGCTTGCAATACACTGAAATTGAATTTTCACATATATATGACATGTAAAACAGTTTTCCGAACTCTTGCGCCAAAACTAACATATCTAAGAAGTTAAACTAAATGATACAGAACAGGTAAGGCTATCTGCAATCCTAATTCTAAACTTCTGTGAAACTCTTGAAATACACTGAAATTGAACAACTTTCACATATATATAACATGTAAAACACTTTTCCGAGCTTTTGTGCCTAGGGTAAATTAACGCATATAAGAAGATAAACTAAATGATATAGAACTGGTAATGCTATCTGAAATCCTAATTCTAAACTTCTGTGAAACTCTTGCAATACACTGAAAGTTAACAACTTACACATATATATGACATGTAAAACCCTTTTCCGAGCTTTTCGGCTTGGGTTAAACTAACGCATCTAAGAATTTAAACTCAATGATATCGAACTGGTTACTTTATCTGAAATCCTAATTCTAAACTTCTGTGAAACTCTTGTAATAGACTGAAATTGAACTACGTTCACATATATATGACATGTAAAACACTTTTCCAAGCTTTTGTGCCTAGGTTAAACTAAAACATCTAAGAAGTTAAACTAAATGATATTGAACTGGTAACGCTATCTACAATCCTTATTCTAAACTTATTTGAAAATTTTGCAATACACTGAAATTGAACAACTTTCATATATATACGACATGTAAAACTCTTTTCCGAGCTTTTGTGCCTAGGTTAAATTAACACATCTAAGAAGTTAAACTAAATGATATTGAACTGGTAACGCTATCTACAATCCTAATTCTAAACTTATTTGAAAATATTGCAATACACTGAAATTGAACAACTTTCATATATATACGACATGTAAAACTCTTTTCCGAGCTTTTGTGCCTATGTTAAACTAACGCATCTAAGAAGTTAAACTAAATGATATTGAACTGGTAACGCTATCTGCAATTCTAGTTCTAAACTTATGTGAAATCTTGCAATACACTGAAACTGAACAACTTTCACATATATGACATGTAAAACACTTTTCCGAGCTTCTGCCCTTGGTTAAACTAAAGCATCTAAGAAGTTAAATGATATAGAAGTGCTAATTCTATCTGCAATCCTAATTCTAAACTTATGTGAAACTCTTGCAATACACTGAAATTGAACAACTTTCACATATATATGACATGTAAAACTCTTTTTTGAGCTTCTGCGCCTATGTTAAACTAACACATCTGAAGTTAAACTAAATGATATTGAACTGGTAAGGCTATCTGCAATCCTAATTCTAAACTTATGTGAAACTCTTGTACTGCACTGAAATTGAACAACGTTCACATCCATATGATACGGAAAACACTTTTCCGAGTTTTTGTGTTAGGTTAAACTAACACATCTAAGAAATTAAACTAAATGATATAGAAGTGCTAATGCTATCAGCAATACTAATTCTAAACGTATGTGAAAGTCTTGCAATACACTGAAATTGAACAATGTTCACAATTATATGACATGTAAAACACTTTTCTGAGCTTTTGCGCCTAGGTTAAACAAACACCTCTAAGAAGTTAAACAAAATGATATTGAACTGGTAACACTTTGCAATTCTCGTTCTAAACTTATGTGAAATCTTGCAATACACTGAAATTGAACAACTATCACATATATATGACATGTAAAACACTTTGCCGAACTTCTGCGCCTATGTTAAACTAACGCATCTGAGAAGTTAATCTAAATGATATTGAACTGGTAAGAATATATGCAATCCTAATTCTAAACTTATGTGAAACTCTTGCAATACCCTGAAATGGAACAACTTTCACATATATATGACATGTAAAACACTTTTCCGAGCTTCTGCGCATAGGTTAAACTAACGAATTTAAGAAGTTAAACTAAATGATATACAAGTGCTAACCTTATCTGCAATCCTAATTCTAAACTTATGTGAAACTTTTGCAATACACTGAAATTGAACTACGTTCACATATATATGACATGTAAATCACTTTTCCGAGCTTTTGCGCCTGGGTTAAATTAACCCATCTAAGAAGTTAAACTAAATGTTATTGAACTGGTAACGCTATCTGCAATTCTAGTTCTAAACTTATGTGAAATCTTGCAATACACTAAATTTAAACAACGTTCAGATATATATGACATGTAAAACACTTTTCCGAGCTTTTGTGCCTAGGTTAAACTAATGCATCTAAGAAGTTAAACTAAATGATATTGAACAGGTAACGCTATCTGCAATTCTAGTTCTAAACTTATGTGAAATCTTGCAATACACTGAAATTGAACAACTTTCACATATATATGACATGTAAAACACATTTCTGAGCTTTTGTGCCCAGGTTAAATTAACACATCTAAGAAGTTAAAATAAATGATATAGAAGTGCTAATGCTATCAACAATCCAAATACTAAACTTATGTGAAAGTCTTGCAATACACTGAAATTGAACAACGTTCACATATATATGACATGTAAAATACTTTTCCGAGCTTTTGCGCCTAGGTTAAACTAACACATCTAAGAAGTTAAACTAAATGATATAGAAGTGCTAATGCTATCAGCAATCCTTATTCTAAACTTAGGTGAAAGTCTTTCAATACACTGAAATTGAACAACGTTCACAATTATATGACATGTAAAACACTTTTCCGAGCTTTTGTGGCTATGTTAACATAACACATCTAAGAAGTTAAACTAAATGCTATAGAACTGCTAATGATATCAGCAATCCTAATTCTAAACTTATTTGAAACTCTTGCAATACACTAAAATTGAACAACGTTCACATATATATGACATGTCAAACACTTTTCAGATCTCTTGCGGCTAGGTTAAAATAATGCATCTAAGAAGTTAAACTAAATGATATAGAAGTGCTAATGCTATCTGCAATCCTAATTCTAAACTTATTTGAAACTCTTGCAATACACTGAAATTGAACAACGTTCACATATATATGACATGTCAAACACTTTTCAGATCTCTTGCGGCTAGGTTAAAATAATGCATCTAAGAAGTTAAACTAAATGATATAGAAGTGCTAATGCTATCTGCAATCCTAATTCTAAACTTATGTGAAACTCTTGCAATACACTGAAATTGAACTACGTTCACAATATATGTCACATGTAAATCACTTTTCTGAGCTTTTGTGCCTAGGTTAAACTAACACATCTAAGAAGTTAAAATGATATAGAAGTGCTAATGCTATATGCAATCCTAATTCTAAACTTATGTGAAAGTCTTGCAATACACAGAATTTAAACAACGTTCACATATATATGACATGTAAAACACTTTTCCGAGCATCTACGCCTAGAATAAACTAATGCATCTAAGAAGTTAAACTAAATGCTATAGAACTGCTAATGCTATCAGCAATCCTAATTCCAAACTTATGTGAAACTCTTGTAATGCACTGAAATTGAACAATGTTCACATATATATGACATGTAAAACACTTTTTCGAGCTTTTGTGCATAGGTTAAACTAACAAATTATAGAAGTTAAACTAAATGATATAGAAGTGCTAATGCTATCTGCAATCCTAATCTAAACTTATGTGAAATCTTGCAATACACTGAAATTGAAAAACTTTTACATATATATGACAAGTAAAACACTTTTCTCAGCTTCTGCACCTAAGTTTAACGCATCTAAGAAGTTAAAGTAAATGAAATCTAACAATACACAGAAATTAAACAACTTTCACATATATATGTCATGTAAAACACTTTTCCGAGCTTTTGCGCCTAGGTTAAACTATTGCATCTCAGAAGTTAAACTAAATGATATAGAAGTGCTAACACTATCTGCAATCCTAATTCTAAACTTCTGTGAAAGTCTTGTAATATACTGAAATTGAACTACGTTCACATATATATGACATGGAAAACACTTTCCCGAGCTTCTGCGCCTAGGTTAAACTAACACATCTTAGAAGTTAAACTAAATGATATTGAACTGGTAAGGCTATCTGTAATCCTAATTCTAAACTTATGTGAAACTCTTGCAATACACTGAAATTGAACAACTTTCACATATATGACATTTAAAACACTTTTCCGAGTTTCTGCGCCTAGGTTAAACTAACACATGTAAGAAGTTAATCTAAATGATATTGAACTAGTAAGGCTATCTGCAATTCTAATTCTAAACTCTTGTGAAACTCTTGCAATACACTGAAATTGAACAACTTTCATATATATATGACATGTAAAACACTTTTCCGAGCTTTTGTGCCTAGGTTAAACTAACACATCTAAGAAGTTATACTAAATGATATAGAAGTGCTAATGCTATCTGCAATCCTAATTCTAAACTTATGTGAAACTCTTGCAATACACTGAAATTGAACAACTTTCACATATATATGACATGTAAAACACTTTTCCAGGCTTCTGTGCCTATATTAAACTAACGCATCTGAGAAGTTAAAATAATGATATTGAACTGGTAAGGGTATCTTCAATCCTAATTATACACTAATGTTAAACTCTTGAAATGCACTGAAATTGAACAAAGTTCACATATATATGACATGTAAAACACTTTCCGAGCTTCTGCGCCTAGGTTAAACTAACACATCTAAGAAATTAAACTAAATGATATAGAAGTGCTAATGCTCTCAGCAATCCTAATTCTAAACTTATGAAAGTCTTGCAAAACACTGAAATTGAACAACTTTCACATATATATGACATGTAAAACACTTTTCCAAACTTCTGTGCATAGGTTAAACTAACGAATTTAAGAAGTTAAACTAAATGTTACTCAAGTGCTATCGCTATCTGCAATCCTAATTCTAAACTTATGTGAAGTTCTTGCAATACATTGAAATTGAACTACGTTCACATATATATATATATATCATGTAAATCACTTTTCCGAGCTTTTGCGCCTAGGTTAAATTAACACATCTAAGAAGTTAAACTAAATGTTATTGAACTGGTAACGCTATCTGCAATTCTAGTTCTAAACTTATGTGAAATCTTGCAATACACTGAAATTGAACAACTTTCACATATATATGACATGTAAAACACTTTTCCGAGCTTTTGCGCCTAGGTTAAACTAACGCATCTAAGAAGTTAACTAATTGATATAGAAGTGCTAACGCTATCTGCAATCCTAATTCTAAATTTATGTGAAAGTCTTGCAATACACTGAAATTGAACAACTTTCACATATATATGACATGTAAAACACTTTTTCGAGCTTCTGCGCCTAGGTTAAACTAAGGCATCTAAGAAGTTAAACTAAATGATATTGAACTGGTAACGCTATCTGCAATCCTAATTCTAAACTCATGTGAAACTCTTGCAATAAACTGGAATTGAACTATGTTCACATATATATGACATGTAAATCACTTTTCCGAGCTTTTGCGCCTAGGTTAAACTAACACATCTAAGAAGTTAAACTAAATGATATTGAACTGGTAATGCTATCTGCAATTCTAGTTCTAAACTTATGTGAAATCTTGCAATACACTAAAATTGAACAACTTTCACATATATATGACATGTAAAACACTTTTCCGAGTTTCTGCGCCTAGGTTAAACTAACGCATCTAAGAAGTTTAACTAAATGATATAGAAGTGCTAATGCTATCTGCAAACCTAATTCTAAACTTCTGTGAAACTCTTGCAATACACTGAAATTGAACAACTTTCACATATATATGACATGTAAAACACTTTTCCGAATTTTGCGCCTATGTTAAACTAACGCATTTAAGAAGTTAATCTAAATGATATAGAAGTGCTAATGCTATCTGCAAACCTAATTCTAAACTTCTATGAAACTCCTGTAATACACTGAAATTGAACAACTTTCACATATATATGACATGTAAAACACTTTTCCGAGTTTCTGCGCCTAAGTTAAACTAACGCATCTAAGAAGTTAATCTAAATGATATAGAAGTGCTAATGCTACCTGCAATCCTAATTCTTAACTTATGTGAAATCTTGCAATACACTTAAATTGAACAACTTTCACATATATATGACATGTAAAACACTTTTCCGATCTTTTGTGGCTAAGTTAACCTAACACATCTAAGAAGTTAAACTAAATGCTATAGAACTGCTAATGCTATCAGCAATCCTAATTCTAAACTTCTGTGAAACTCTTGCAATACACTGAAATTGAACAACGTTCACATATATATGACATGTAAAACACTTTTCTGAGCTTCTGCGTCTATGTTAAACTAACACATCTAAGAAGTAAAACTAATTGATATTGAACTGGTAACGCTATCTGCAATCCTAATTCTAAACTCATGTGAAACTCTTGCAATAAACTGGAATTGAACTATGTTCACATATATATGACATGTAAATCACTTTTCCGAGCTTTTGCGCCTAGGTTAAACTAACACATCTAAGAAGTTAAACTAAATGATATTGTACTGGTAACGCTATCTGCAATTCTAGTTCTAACCTTATGTGAAATCTTGCAATACACTAAAATTGAACAACTTTCACATATATATGACATGTAAAACACTTTTCCGAGTTTCTGCGCCTAGGTTAAAATAACGCATCTAAGAGTGTAGCTTCTGCTTTGCATTTCCAACTGCTTTATTTCCAAGAGTCATTTACTTCCATGCAATGGGCGGAAAGTCACTAAGTTTGCAATGAGGAATAAATGTAAAACCACAGCTCTTGACAAATCTTAGAGCATTATTTCACAGCTTTCACACAGCACAGATACCTTGCCATCTGCACTAGCATTATAGTTTATACAAATTATTTTAAAAATAGTATGAGTCCTGTACAGCACGTACACTGGTATTCTATTCATCCCTGAATATCCCCGTTAGAATGTAAGTGCTTTTGCGGGCAGGGACTCTGTCTTGCTTACCATTGTAGATCTACTATGCCTGGTACATAGTAGGTGCCTAATAAATATTTGTTAGTTGACTGAAAAACTCAATTTAGTGAGTAAATAATGTTCTAGTGCAACAGGAAAAACTACTCTCTCCACAGGAAACCCAACCACAACATGACAGATGGAAAGAAAAGAAAAGGGAAAACATTAGCTCCCCCCCATACTACAAATAAATAAAGCAAAAAAAGGTAACAGTCCTTTTTATATTTCATATAATTTAAGGATATTGAAAGTTGGTAGGTTAATGGTAAGCATCTATATTTTATTTTCTAATGTTCATTGTTTTTATTTGTTTTTTTCCCTGAGAGCTTTATTTTTTGGACTGAAATTTTACAGGTAGCTTTATTGACACACAATTTAAAATGACAACATATAACAGCAAACCACTTTAAATATACTTAAGAGTTAAATAGATCTGGGCATCTCTATTGATGTTGCTGACATTTTGTGTATACGATAAGTACTCTGTAGTCCAGACCTATATTTACAGAAGATGTAGCTTGTCCTACAAAACAGAAAACAGAAATACAAAAAAGGCACCCCATTTAAAAAAAAAAGCTCAACTTTTAAATAATCCTTATTCATTCAGAGAATTCTTCCATTAAGTCTTAGTGAGAGATTTTATGTTTGAAATGTTTTGCTTTCTCAGGCCTTCCTACCTACATTAAAACTGATAATGGTTCAGGATATACGAGTATGGCTTTTAAACTATTTTGCAATACATGCAATATTCAGCATATTACAGGTATACCTTATAATCCTCAAGGACAGGGTATTGTAGAATGTGCCCACAATTCTTTAAAAACAACACTTTTGCCGGGCGTGGTGGTGCACTCTTATAATCCCCGCACTTGGAAGCTGGAGACAGGAGGATCATGCAGGTTCGAAGCCAGCCATGTGTGCTGGCTTAGGAGACCCTGTTTCCAAATAAAAATGTAAAAATAGGTCTGGGAGTGTATCCCGGAGGTAGAAGGGCTTCCAGGAACCCCAGTACCACCAAAACAAACCACTTTTGAAAATAAATAAAAAGGGGGAGTTATATACCCATTCACCACAGAACTCTTTAAATTATGCTCTTTTTATTCTTAATTTTCTTGAATGCTGACAAAACTGGTTGCACAGCAGCAGATAGATATTGGCATACATCCTCCAAAAACAATTTTGCTTTAGTGAAATGTAAAGATCCTTGCACAGGAATTTGGAAAGGTCCTGACCCTGTACTAATATGGGGAAGAAGGCATGTTTGTGTTTTTTCACAGGATGAAGATAATGCACGGTGGATACCTGAGCAGCTGGTGTGACATATGGATCAAGCAAAAATGGAAGAATCTCAGCTCAATGCTGCTGATGCTCCTAGCTTCAATGTTGAATGAAACACGGACTTAGGTTCCAGATCATCCCATATTCATCCAGCTGTTTGGGAACAACGAAAGATCACTGTCTTCAGCGACAACTCACGATTTCTGGGACTCCTTGCTTTGAACTTTACACCCATTACAGAAACTTTTAATTATTTTGGACAAAGAATTGGTACTTTTGGTTATTTTGGACAAAGAACTGGTACACTCTTATGTTTTCCTAAAAATGTCAAAAAGATGGGATGTCTGCAGTTGATGCCCGTGGTATTGCAGACAAGTACAAAGACTGAGAGTAAATTGTTTACCCTGTTAAACTGATTTAACATGTGGAAATCCTAGTGTTAATTGGAAAAAATGTCTTACTGAAATACCTATTTTTTATGATATTCCCAATACCTTGTTTATTAGAGGTTTGGGACAAAGTGTGACCTTGGACAAAGTGAGAACATTTTTATTCAGCAGAAGTACATGATCTACATCTAAAAAGTACCCCCATTTAAGAGGCTGGTAGTCAATGACGGGTAAGATTTCCTTGGGACAAGGAAACCTAAGACAGGATATACAGCTTAGCTCTGTATTATCCAAAGATGGGTAAACCTTGATACCTGAAGGAAACAAACTAAGACAGGCACAGTCTTCTTTTGAATATAAGAAAGGGAGAATTATGGGGAGCCATTAAGGTTTTCCCCTTTAAGAATACTTCTGACTGTTTTGCCCAGAGCCAATAAGGTTTGGGGTCATGGAAAGTTCAACGTCTGAGAGAAGCTCAGGTGGAATTGATTGGTTTGACCATTAAGCGCACAGGTGGTGATGGCACAGGGTTGATAGGTTTTACCGTTATGCGCGTAGGTGGTGACGTCATGAGGGTTGGCTGACCGGGAGCGGTATAAATAGGACGAGAGTGAAAAAAACCAGGATCGGTTAGTAGAGATATTGACCCGGGAGTGTACTGCCGATCCTTCCATGAGAGAATGAAGTATTCTATGAATTAAATTCATTGAATAAAATTCTTTTCATCCTCACTCCTCTCTTCAGAACCCGTACTTTTGCCGGCAGGCTCTGGCAGGTGGTGGCCCATACGGGGAGATTCTGAAACAGAGGACGCAGTGAAGGACACCGCTGAAGAGAAAGAGAGCAGCGCGCTCGAAGACTTGTGGTGGCGGTGAGTAACGTGGAAGTTGTAATATACAATGGGTCTAAAAATTAGTCTTTTATGTTTTGTACAGATGTTAAGAGATATGTTTGGTGTTAATAAAACTAAGAACACGAAGGCGCTTTGCCTTCACTTCCTAAGGAAGATGAGGATACTGAAGAAGAGGAGCGGCTCAAGGAAACTGCTGCTCAGTTCCACAGATATGAGTTAGGGGCTTATCCAGATATTCCAGAAACTCTGGATCCCAATTTTTGTATAAAACAATTACAAGTAGCCGTAGAGACTTTAACTAAACGATTAGATCAGATAGCTCCTTCAAATAGTGAAGAAGGACCTCAACAATATTCTCCTATTATCAGTAATATGAACCTTCTAAACTCTCCCACTGTAGCATTTGCTAAACAAAGCACTGAAAAACACCGACCTTTATCTTTAATATCACCGCTTCAAGCGGATATAAATCGGGCTGTAGAAAATGGAGAAGATACTAGGGGATTTAGAGTTTTCCCCATTACTGAAGACACTGATGGTCAAGGAGGTGTGATTAGAGGACATAGACCCTTTCCTTTCAAACAATTAAAAGAATTAAAAATGGCTTGTGGCTTGGCATGGTGGCGCTCCCTTGTAATCCCCGCGCTTGGGAGGCAGAGACAGGAGGATCGCACAGGTTCGAAGTCAACCGCACGCACTGGCTTAGGAGAACCTGTTTCCAAATAAAAATGTAAAAATAGGTCTGGGAGTGTAGCCCGGAGTAGAAGGGCTTCCAGGAACCCCAGTACCACCAAAAAAAATTATGCAAAGATAGTTTAAAAACTTTAAATGATTTTCAAAAACTTTTAGAAGATATTAATTGGCTAAGACCATCTTTAAATATTACGACTGGAGAATTAAGACCTTTATTTGATATTTTAAAAGGTGACTCAGACCCAACTTCCTCTAGGATCTTAACAGAGGAAGGACGTGCTGCTCTTAAAAAAGTTGAATTGGCTATTGAATGTCAAAGAAAACAGTACATTGACTATGCTTGCTAAAGAATGGGCTGCTTTTATATTGACATCGGCACATATGCCCACTGCTATTTTGTGGCAGGATGGACCATTAATGTGGATACATTTACCCACTACTCCAAGCAGAGTCTTAATGCCATACTGGGAATTAGTTGCTTCCTTGGTGTGTTCTGTCAGATCAGAATCTATAAAATATTTTGGAAAAAAGCCTTCACTTATTATTGTTCCTTTTACTAAACAACAAGTACAATGGCTTTTTCAGAATGCTGATTCATGGGCCATTGCTTTTGCATCTTTTATTGGAGAAATTGACAATCATTTACCTCATGATAAATTATTACAGTTTATTAATAAACATGCTCTTATATTTCCTAAGATAATTCATGCCACTCCCATATCTCAAGTGATCTTGGTATTTACTGATGGCTCATCAAATGGTAAGGCAACTTATGTAATTAATAAACATAGAACTATAATTCAAACATCTTTTACATCTCAAGTTGTAGAATTGCATGCAGTAGCAGCTATTTTTCAACATCTATCTGACACACCTTTTAATTTATATACTGATAGTTTATATATAGCTAATGCCCTTCAAACATTAGAAACTGTACCATATATTGATATGCATAATAAATTGATAGGTTATTTATTTTTTCAAATTCAAACTCAGATCTTATCATGCCAGCATCCTTGTTTTATTGGGCACATAAAAGCACATTCTGCCCTACCTGGTCCTTTGGCAAAGGTAATCCTATTGCTGACGATGCTACAAAATTTGTCTGCCCCTCTCAATTGGAACAAGCTCAACGATCACATTCTTTACATCATCAAAATAGTGCTGGTCTGCATAAACAGTTTCAAATTACTCGAGAAGCAGCACGACAAATTGTTAAACAATGTCCTATATGCCCAGAATATTTGCCTGTTCCTCATTTAGGTGTAAATCCACGGGGATTGGTTCCCAATAATTTATGGCAAATGGATGTTACGCACATTTCTGCTTTTGGTAAACAAAGGTATGTTCATGTGTCTATTGATACTTTTTCAGGATTTATTATGGCTACAGCCCAAACTGGGGAGGCTGCTAAACATGTGATTTCCCATTGTTTGAAATGTTTTGCTTTCTCAGGCCTTCCTACCTACATTAAAACTGATAATGGTTCAGGATATACGAGTATGGCTTTTAAACTATTTTGCAATACATGCAATATTCAGCATATTACAGGTATACCTTATAATCCTCAAGGACAGGGTATTGTAGAATGTGCCCACAATTCTTTAAAAACAACACTTTTGCCGGGCGTGGTGGTGCACTCTTATAATCCCCGCACTTGGAAGCTGGAGACAGGAGGATCATGCAGGTTCGAAGCCAGCCATGTGTGCTGGCTTAGGAGACCCTGTTTCCAAATAAAAATGTAAAAATAGGTCTGGGAGTGTATCCCGGAGGTAGAAGGGCTTCCAGGAACCCCAGTACCACCAAAACAAACCACTTTTGAAAATAAATAAAAAGGGGGAGTTATATACCCATTCACCACAGAACTCTTTAAATTATGCTCTTTTTATTCTTAATTTTCTTGAATGCTGACAAAACTGGTTGCACAGCAGCAGATAGATATTGGCATACATCCTCCAAAAACAATTTTGCTTTAGTGAAATGTAAAGATCCTTGCACAGGAATTTGGAAAGGTCCTGACCCTGTACTAATATGGGGAAGAAGGCATGTTTGTGTTTTTTCACAGGATGAAGATAATGCACGGTGGATACCTGAGCAGCTGGTGTGACATATGGATCAAGCAAAAATGGAAGAATCTCAGCTCAATGCTGCTGATGCTCCTAGCTTCAATGTTGAATGAAACACGGACTTAGGTTCCAGATCATCCCATATTCATCCAGCTGTTTGGGAACAACGAAAGATCACTGTCTTCAGCGACAACTCACGATTTCTGGGACTCCTTGCTTTGAACTTTACACCCATTACAGAAACTTTTAATTATTTTGGACAAAGAATTGGTACTTTTGGTTATTTTGGACAAAGAACTGGTACACTCTTATGTTTTCCTAAAAATGTCAAAAAGATGGGATGTCTGCAGTTGATGCCCGTGGTATTGCAGACAAGTACAAAGACTGAGAGTAAATTGTTTACCCTGTTAAACTGATTTAACATGTGGAAATCCTAGTGTTAATTGGAAAAAATGTCTTACTGAAATACCTATTTTTTATGATATTCCCAATACCTTGTTTATTAGAGGTTTGGGACAAAGTGTGACCTTGGACAAAGTGAGAACATTTTTATTCAGCAGAAGTACATGATCTACATCTAAAAAGTACCCCCATTTAAGAGGCTGGTAGTCAATGACGGGTAAGATTTCCTTGGGACAAGGAAACCTAAGACAGGATATACAGCTTAGCTCTGTATTATCCAAAGATGGGTAAACCTTGATACCTGAAGGAAACAAACTAAGACAGGCACAGTCTTCTTTTGAATATAAGAAAGGGAGAATTATGGGGAGCCATTAAGGTTTTCCCCTTTAAGAATACTTCTGACTGTTTTGCCCAGAGCCAATAAGGTTTGGGGTCATGGAAAGTTCAACGTCTGAGAGAAGCTCAGGTGGAATTGATTGGTTTGACCATTAAGCGCACAGGTGGTGATGGCACAGGGTTGATAGGTTTTACCGTTATGCGCGTAGGTGGTGACGTCATGAGGGTTGGCTGACCGGGAGCGGTATAAATAGGACGAGAGTGAAAAAAACCAGGATCGGTTAGTAGAGATATTGACCCGGGAGTGTACTGCCGATCCTTCCATGAGAGAATGAAGTATTCTATGAATTAAATTCATTGAATAAAATTCTTTTCATCCTCACTCCTCTCTTCAGAACCCGTACTTTTGCCGGCAGGCTCTGGCAGGTGGTGGCCCATACGGGGAGATTCTGAAACAGAGGACGCAGTGAAGGACACCGCTGAAGAGAAAGAGAGCAGCGCGCTCGAAGACTTGTGGTGGCGGTGAGTAACGTGGAAGTTGTAATATACAATGGGTCTAAAAATTAGTCTTTTATGTTTTGTACAGATGTTAAGAGATATGTTTGGTGTTAATAAAACTAAGAACACGAAGGCGCTTTGCCTTCACTTCCTAAGGAAGATGAGGATACTGAAGAAGAGGAGCGGCTCAAGGAAACTGCTGCTCAGTTCCACAGATATGAGTTAGGGGCTTATCCAGATATTCCAGAAACTCTGGATCCCAATTTTTGTATAAAACAATTACAAGTAGCCGTAGAGACTTTAACTAAACGATTAGATCAGATAGCTCCTTCAAATAGTGAAGAAGGACCTCAACAATATTCTCCTATTATCAGTAATATGAACCTTCTAAACTCTCCCACTGTAGCATTTGCTAAACAAAGCACTGAAAAACACCGACCTTTATCTTTAATATCACCGCTTCAAGCGGATATAAATCGGGCTGTAGAAAATGGAGAAGATACTAGGGGATTTAGAGTTTTCCCCATTACTGAAGACACTGATGGTCAAGGAGGTGTGATTAGAGGACATAGACCCTTTCCTTTCAAACAATTAAAAGAATTAAAAATGGCTTGTGGCTTGGCATGGTGGCGCTCCCTTGTAATCCCCGCGCTTGGGAGGCAGAGACAGGAGGATCGCACAGGTTCGAAGTCAACCGCACGCACTGGCTTAGGAGAACCTGTTTCCAAATAAAAATGTAAAAATAGGTCTGGGAGTGTAGCCCGGAGTAGAAGGGCTTCCAGGAACCCCAGTACCACCAAAAAAAATTATGCAAAGATAGTTTAAAAACTTTAAATGATTTTCAAAAACTTTTAGAAGATATTAATTGGCTAAGACCATCTTTAAATATTACGACTGGAGAATTAAGACCTTTATTTGATATTTTAAAAGGTGACTCAGACCCAACTTCCTCTAGGATCTTAACAGAGGAAGGACGTGCTGCTCTTAAAAAAGTTGAATTGGCTATTGAATGTCAAAGAAAACAGTACATTGACTATGCTTGCTAAAGAATGGGCTGCTTTTATATTGACATCGGCACATATGCCCACTGCTATTTTGTGGCAGGATGGACCATTAATGTGGATACATTTACCCACTACTCCAAGCAGAGTCTTAATGCCATACTGGGAATTAGTTGCTTCCTTGGTGTGTTCTGTCAGATCAGAATCTATAAAATATTTTGGAAAAAAGCCTTCACTTATTATTGTTCCTTTTACTAAACAACAAGTACAATGGCTTTTTCAGAATGCTGATTCATGGGCCATTGCTTTTGCATCTTTTATTGGAGAAATTGACAATCATTTACCTCATGATAAATTATTACAGTTTATTAATAAACATGCTCTTATATTTCCTAAGATAATTCATGCCACTCCCATATCTCAAGTGATCTTGGTATTTACTGATGGCTCATCAAATGGTAAGGCAACTTATGTAATTAATAAACATAGAACTATAATTCAAACATCTTTTACATCTCAAGTTGTAGAATTGCATGCAGTAGCAGCTATTTTTCAACATCTATCTGACACACCTTTTAATTTATATACTGATAGTTTATATATAGCTAATGCCCTTCAAACATTAGAAACTGTACCATATATTGATATGCATAATAAATTGATAGGTTATTTATTTTTTCAAATTCAAACTCAGATCTTATCATGCCAGCATCCTTGTTTTATTGGGCACATAAAAGCACATTCTGCCCTACCTGGTCCTTTGGCAAAGGTAATCCTATTGCTGACGATGCTACAAAATTTGTCTGCCCCTCTCAATTGGAACAAGCTCAACGATCACATTCTTTACATCATCAAAATAGTGCTGGTCTGCATAAACAGTTTCAAATTACTCGAGAAGCAGCACGACAAATTGTTAAACAATGTCCTATATGCCCAGAATATTTGCCTGTTCCTCATTTAGGTGTAAATCCACGGGGATTGGTTCCCAATAATTTATGGCAAATGGATGTTACGCACATTTCTGCTTTTGGTAAACAAAGGTATGTTCATGTGTCTATTGATACTTTTTCAGGATTTATTATGGCTACAGCCCAAACTGGGGAGGCTGCTAAACATGTGATTTCCCATTGTTTGAAATGTTTTGCTTTCTCAGGCCTTCCTACCTACATTAAAACTGATAATGGTTCAGGATATACGAGTATGGCTTTTAAACTATTTTGCAATACATGCAATATTCAGCATATTACAGGTATACCTTATAATCCTCAAGGACAGGGTATTGTAGAATGTGCCCACAATTCTTTAAAAACAACACTTTTGCCGGGCGTGGTGGTGCACTCTTATAATCCCCGCACTTGGAAGCTGGAGACAGGAGGATCATGCAGGTTCGAAGCCAGCCATGTGTGCTGGCTTAGGAGACCCTGTTTCCAAATAAAAATGTAAAAATAGGTCTGGGAGTGTATCCCGGAGGTAGAAGGGCTTCCAGGAACCCCAGTACCACCAAAACAAACCACTTTTGAAAATAAATAAAAAGGGGGAGTTATATACCCATTCACCACAGAACTCTTTAAATTATGCTCTTTTTATTCTTAATTTTCTTGAATGCTGACAAAACTGGTTGCACAGCAGCAGATAGATATTGGCATACATCCTCCAAAAACAATTTTGCTTTAGTGAAATGTAAAGATCCTTGCACAGGAATTTGGAAAGGTCCTGACCCTGTACTAATATGGGGAAGAAGGCATGTTTGTGTTTTTTCACAGGATGAAGATAATGCACGGTGGATACCTGAGCAGCTGGTGTGACATATGGATCAAGCAAAAATGGAAGAATCTCAGCTCAATGCTGCTGATGCTCCTAGCTTCAATGTTGAATGAAACACGGACTTAGGTTCCAGATCATCCCATATTCATCCAGCTGTTTGGGAACAACGAAAGATCACTGTCTTCAGCGACAACTCACGATTTCTGGGACTCCTTGCTTTGAACTTTACACCCATTACAGAAACTTTTAATTATTTTGGACAAAGAATTGGTACTTTTGGTTATTTTGGACAAAGAACTGGTACACTCTTATGTTTTCCTAAAAATGTCAAAAAGATGGGATGTCTGCAGTTGATGCCCGTGGTATTGCAGACAAGTACAAAGACTGAGAGTAAATTGTTTACCCTGTTAAACTGATTTAACATGTGGAAATCCTAGTGTTAATTGGAAAAAATGTCTTACTGAAATACCTATTTTTTATGATATTCCCAATACCTTGTTTATTAGAGGTTTGGGACAAAGTGTGACCTTGGACAAAGTGAGAACATTTTTATTCAGCAGAAGTACATGATCTACATCTAAAAAGTACCCCCATTTAAGAGGCTGGTAGTCAATGACGGGTAAGATTTCCTTGGGACAAGGAAACCTAAGACAGGATATACAGCTTAGCTCTGTATTATCCAAAGATGGGTAAACCTTGATACCTGAAGGAAACAAACTAAGACAGGCACAGTCTTCTTTTGAATATAAGAAAGGGAGAATTATGGGGAGCCATTAAGGTTTTCCCCTTTAAGAATACTTCTGACTGTTTTGCCCAGAGCCAATAAGGTTTGGGGTCATGGAAAGTTCAACGTCTGAGAGAAGCTCAGGTGGAATTGATTGGTTTGACCATTAAGCGCACAGGTGGTGATGGCACAGGGTTGATAGGTTTTACCGTTATGCGCGTAGGTGGTGACGTCATGAGGGTTGGCTGACCGGGAGCGGTATAAATAGGACGAGAGTGAAAAAAACCAGGATCGGTTAGTAGAGATATTGACCCGGGAGTGTACTGCCGATCCTTCCATGAGAGAATGAAGTATTCTATGAATTAAATTCATTGAATAAAATTCTTTTCATCCTCACTCCTCTCTTCAGAACCCGTACTTTTGCCGGCAGGCTCTGGCAGGTGGTGGCCCATACGGGGAGATTCTGAAACAGAGGACGCAGTGAAGGACACCGCTGAAGAGAAAGAGAGCAGCGCGCTCGAAGACTTGTGGTGGCGGTGAGTAACGTGGAAGTTGTAATATACAATGGGTCTAAAAATTAGTCTTTTATGTTTTGTACAGATGTTAAGAGATATGTTTGGTGTTAATAAAACTAAGAACACGAAGGCGCTTTGCCTTCACTTCCTAAGGAAGATGAGGATACTGAAGAAGAGGAGCGGCTCAAGGAAACTGCTGCTCAGTTCCACAGATATGAGTTAGGGGCTTATCCAGATATTCCAGAAACTCTGGATCCCAATTTTTGTATAAAACAATTACAAGTAGCCGTAGAGACTTTAACTAAACGATTAGATCAGATAGCTCCTTCAAATAGTGAAGAAGGACCTCAACAATATTCTCCTATTATCAGTAATATGAACCTTCTAAACTCTCCCACTGTAGCATTTGCTAAACAAAGCACTGAAAAACACCGACCTTTATCTTTAATATCACCGCTTCAAGCGGATATAAATCGGGCTGTAGAAAATGGAGAAGATACTAGGGGATTTAGAGTTTTCCCCATTACTGAAGACACTGATGGCCAAGGAGGTGTGATTAGAGGACATAGACCCTTTCCTTTCAAACAATTAAAAGAATTAAAAATGGCTTGTGGCTTGGCATGGTGGCGCTCCCTTGTAATCCCCGCGCTTGGGAGGCAGAGACAGGAGGATCGCACAGGTTCGAAGTCAACCGCACGCACTGGCTTAGGAGAACCTGTTTCCAAATAAAAATGTAAAAATAGGTCTGGGAGTGTAGCCCGGAGTAGAAGGGCTTCCAGGAACCCCAGTACCACCAAAAAAAATTATGCAAAGATAGTTTAAAAACTTTAAATGATTTTCAAAAACTTTTAGAAGATATTAATTGGCTAAGACCATCTTTAAATATTACGACTGGAGAATTAAGACCTTTATTTGATATTTTAAAAGGTGACTCAGACCCAACTTCCTCTAGGATCTTAACAGAGGAAGGACGTGCTGCTCTTAAAAAAGTTGAATTGGCTATTGAATGTCAAAGAAAACAGTACATTGACTATGCTTGCTAAAGAATGGGCTGCTTTTATATTGACATCGGCACATATGCCCACTGCTATTTTGTGGCAGGATGGACCATTAATGTGGATACATTTACCCACTACTCCAAGCAGAGTCTTAATGCCATACTGGGAATTAGTTGCTTCCTTGGTGTGTTCTGTCAGATCAGAATCTATAAAATATTTTGGAAAAAAGCCTTCACTTATTATTGTTCCTTTTACTAAACAACAAGTACAATGGCTTTTTCAGAATGCTGATTCATGGGCCATTGCTTTTGCATCTTTTATTGGAGAAATTGACAATCATTTACCTCATGATAAATTATTACAGTTTATTAATAAACATGCTCTTATATTTCCTAAGATAATTCATGCCACTCCCATATCTCAAGTGATCTTGGTATTTACTGATGGCTCATCAAATGGTAAGGCAACTTATGTAATTAATAAACATAGAACTATAATTCAAACATCTTTTACATCTCAAGTTGTAGAATTGCATGCAGTAGCAGCTATTTTTCAACATCTATCTGACACACCTTTTAATTTATATACTGATAGTTTATATATAGCTAATGCCCTTCAAACATTAGAAACTGTACCATATATTGATATGCATAATAAATTGATAGGTTATTTATTTTTTCAAATTCAAACTCAGATCTTATCATGCCAGCATCCTTGTTTTATTGGGCACATAAAAGCACATTCTGCCCTACCTGGTCCTTTGGCAAAGGTAATCCTATTGCTGACGATGCTACAAAATTTGTCTGCCCCTCTCAATTGGAACAAGCTCAACGATCACATTCTTTACATCATCAAAATAGTGCTGGTCTGCATAAACAGTTTCAAATTACTCGAGAAGCAGCACGACAAATTGTTAAACAATGTCCTATATGCCCAGAATATTTGCCTGTTCCTCATTTAGGTGTAAATCCACGGGGATTGGTTCCCAATAATTTATGGCAAATGGATGTTACGCACATTTCTGCTTTTGGTAAACAAAGGTATGTTCATGTGTCTATTGATACTTTTTCAGGATTTATTATGGCTACAGCCCAAACTGGGGAGGCTGCTAAACATGTGATTTCCCATTGTTTGAAATGTTTTGCTTTCTCAGGCCTTCCTACCTACATTAAAACTGATAATGGTTCAGGATATACGAGTATGGCTTTTAAACTATTTTGCAATACATGCAATATTCAGCATATTACAGGTATACCTTATAATCCTCAAGGACAGGGTATTGTAGAATGTGCCCACAATTCTTTAAAAACAACACTTTTGCCGGGCGTGGTGGTGCACTCTTATAATCCCCGCACTTGGAAGCTGGAGACAGGAGGATCATGCAGGTTCGAAGCCAGCCATGTGTGCTGGCTTAGGAGACCCTGTTTCCAAATAAAAATGTAAAAATAGGTCTGGGAGTGTATCCCGGAGGTAGAAGGGCTTCCAGGAACCCCAGTACCACCAAAACAAACCACTTTTGAAAATAAATAAAAAGGGGGAGTTATATACCCATTCACCACAGAACTCTTTAAATTATGCTCTTTTTATTCTTAATTTTCTTGAATGCTGACAAAACTGGTTGCACAGCAGCAGATAGATATTGGCATACATCCTCCAAAAACAATTTTGCTTTAGTGAAATGTAAAGATCCTTGCACAGGAATTTGGAAAGGTCCTGACCCTGTACTAATATGGGGAAGAAGGCATGTTTGTGTTTTTTCACAGGATGAAGATAATGCACGGTGGATACCTGAGCAGCTGGTGTGACATATGGATCAAGCAAAAATGGAAGAATCTCAGCTCAATGCTGCTGATGCTCCTAGCTTCAATGTTGAATGAAACACGGACTTAGGTTCCAGATCATCCCATATTCATCCAGCTGTTTGGGAACAACGAAAGATCACTGTCTTCAGCGACAACTCACGATTTCTGGGACTCCTTGCTTTGAACTTTACACCCATTACAGAAACTTTTAATTATTTTGGACAAAGAATTGGTACTTTTGGTTATTTTGGACAAAGAACTGGTACACTCTTATGTTTTCCTAAAAATGTCAAAAAGATGGGATGTCTGCAGTTGATGCCCGTGGTATTGCAGACAAGTACAAAGACTGAGAGTAAATTGTTTACCCTGTTAAACTGATTTAACATGTGGAAATCCTAGTGTTAATTGGAAAAAATGTCTTACTGAAATACCTATTTTTTATGATATTCCCAATACCTTGTTTATTAGAGGTTTGGGACAAAGTGTGACCTTGGACAAAGTGAGAACATTTTTATTCAGCAGAAGTACATGATCTACATCTAAAAAGTACCCCCATTTAAGAGGCTGGTAGTCAATGACGGGTAAGATTTCCTTGGGACAAGGAAACCTAAGACAGGATATACAGCTTAGCTCTGTATTATCCAAAGATGGGTAAACCTTGATACCTGAAGGAAACAAACTAAGACAGGCACAGTCTTCTTTTGAATATAAGAAAGGGAGAATTATGGGGAGCCATTAAGGTTTTCCCCTTTAAGAATACTTCTGACTGTTTTGCCCAGAGCCAATAAGGTTTGGGGTCATGGAAAGTTCAACGTCTGAGAGAAGCTCAGGTGGAATTGATTGGTTTGACCATTAAGCGCACAGGTGGTGATGGCACAGGGTTGATTGGTTTGACCGTTACGCATGTAGGTGGTGACGTCATGAGGGTTGGCTGACCGGGAGCAGTATAAATAGGACAAGAGCGATAAAACCAGGATCGGTCAGTAGAGATATCCATCCAGGAGTGTACTGCCAATCCTTCCATGAGAGAATGAAGTATTCTATGAATTAAATTCATTGAATGAAATTCTTTTCATCCTCACTCCTCTCTTCAGAACCTGTACTTTTGCCGGCAGGCTCCGGCATGAGGGCCACTACAGATTGACACTCCTCTGTTATTTCATTTTTCAAATGCCAGGGCAGCAGCTGAGTGTGGTGGTGCACACCTGTAATCCCAGTACATCAGAGGCTGAGACAGAAGGACTGCAGGTCAAGGACAGCCTCAGCAAGTTATAAGACTTTCATTAACCTAGTGAGACCCTGTTTCAAAATAAAAATAAAAATAAAAAGCTGGGCTAGGGGTGTAACTAGGAGTTAGAATGCCCCTGGAATCAATTCTTAGTACCACAAAAATAAAAATAAATAAAAACAAATGAAGGGTAGTGACAGGAGATTGTGGATCATTGAAGTGTCCTGCACTGGAATTAAGAGGAATTCAACCCAGGATTTAGATACCAGTACAGAGCGCCAGGCCTGGAATGAATGTGATGGGAATGGCATTTACTTTATTTTATTTTTGTGGTTCCAAGTTGGCCTACAACATATATCAGTGTACCAAATGGAGAAGGAAGCCAATGGCCACTTCTGTCCAGCTGGGCCAAGGAATGCTGCCTGTGTACCAGGTGTTTGGATAGAGTACAGCGAACCTGCCTGCTGTTCTCAGTGGAGACTTTGGGAGCAAAGACACAGCCAGTTCCCCTCCTTTCTCCAGCCCCTCCCAGAGGAGGCTGCAGAGAGCCTGACTGGAGAGTAGACAGAGCCTGCCTGCAGTTTTTCTGTTAAGCCCCAGTGAGAGCACCCCACTCCCAGCATGGCCCTGTAGCATGGCCTCAGGCCTTAAGTTCATCTTGTTCTCCCAGGAGAGGAGGCCCACCACTGGTCTGTCTCTCAGAAGATGCTGAATTCCCCCAGAAGTGGTTGGAAGGGATGGAGCCCTGCGAGCTCCTCCAGGAGCACAGGACCAGCCAGTGTGAATGCTCAGTGCTCAGCCTGGCCCCTGGCGCTCGTTCCAAACAGCCTGTGGGTGCTACATGTTCCTGAGCACTTAGGGCCTTGGAACCCAGCCCAAGCTGGCGTTCCTCTGCTGGGGTGCAGTCCGGGGGCTCCAGAGACCCAGCCCCAGACTCGTACCTGGCTAACCGGCGCAGACAGAACAGCTGGCTCCACCAACACTGTCCCCGCCCGCTGCAGAGAATCCTGTCCTTAGACAAGACCCGGGAGCTCTGCCCCGCACCTGCAGCCCGGCACCTGCAGCCCCAGCCCCGGGCTCGCACCTAGCACCTGTGCATGGGCTGCAGGAGCAGCTCAGCCTGCACTCCCCACGGATTCGAGGTGGCAGCTGAGGATCCTACTTGTGACCAATCCCGGTGTGGAGCCCCATGCACTGCCTGCGATGGCCCTCCCCTCCCTCTTAGCACTAGCAGCTGCTGCAACACCCTGGCACCGCACCTCGGAGTTCTGCAAGCCTGGCAGCTCCTGGCTGGAGAGACCCAGGGTCTGGAGCCGCCAAGCAGCATAGCTGGGCATGTGCACTCCACTGTGCCGCCCCGTGGAGACGGTCAGGCTTCTGCACCTGCTGGGCCCAGGGAAGGAGCCTCGTGCCCAGGCTCAGGCAGGTGGATGCAATTATGAGCCCCGTCCTTGCACAGGGAGCTTGCGTGGGGCAGCCTGACACCTTTCCTTGCAAAGCTATATTGAGCATCAGGCATCGGGACCTGCCTAGGTGCCCAAATCCTGGGTTGCCTAGAGAGCTGGGATTCGGGGAACTTTAAGGCGCCCTAGCCAGCGAAACAAGTATTTCTACTTCAGCGCTGGAACTTGCTGAGCCTGGCTTTTTCCTTCACTGTGAAAAAAATAAAATGCTTCTTTGAGTGTGAGTCTCCATGAAACAAAATCTATCAAATTGTGTTTCTCTGGAATTTTCTATTTATGCTTCTGTTGCTGAAGATGCCCCTCCCTCCCATTTAGAATTCTAAGATTCATTCTAGATAGACTTTTTTCATATTTTAAGAGTAATTCTGCTAGGCGTGGTGGCACACACTTGTAATCCCAGCATTTGGGAAGCTGAGACAGGAGAATCATGGTTCGCGGACATCCTCAGCTACTTAGACCCTTTGCAACTCAGTGAGACCCTGTTTCAAAATAAAGAATAAAAAATAGGGCTGGGGGTCTAGCTTGAAGGTAAATTCCCCTGGATTCCATCCCCAGCACTGCTAAATAAATAAATAAATAAAGAGGGGTGTGGCTTAAAGATAGAATTCCCTTGGGTTCAATGCCCTCTACCAAAATAAACAATCCAACCAAATCCATAGAATAAACAATAGAGCAGACTCTAATGTACACTCCGGTCTTTAGTTAGTTACAGAGCATCAATCACTCAGTAGCTGGGGCTGTCTGCCAACCCAATCCTCCTGTCTCAGCCTCTCAAATGCTGGGATTACAAGCTTGAGCCATCACGCCCAGATCTATTTTTAAATTTTGAATCAGGGTCTCACTCTGTTGGGGAGGGCCTCACTAAGTTGCTGAGGCTGGCCTCGAATCTGCGATCTTCCTGTGCCAGCCTCTCAAGTATTCGGATTATAGGCATATGCTCCAGAGATTAAAAAAACAACACTTACACAGCAAATTCACAGTTTAGAACCCCGCTATTAAGAGGAGGCGGGTCCTCATTCGATTTGGGACTTTCCTAGCATGAGAAAACGCCTTTTATGGAACTTATCTTCAATCTCAAGTCATGCTGGCAAACCTGGATTCCAGTTTTTTCCTGGACATGATTTCTTGATATCTTCTCTTTTCTTCTCCTTTCTTCTCTTTTCTTTCTTTCTTTCTTTCTTTCTCTCTCTCTCTCTCATTGTAAACAAATACTGTAAACAAATGTTGAAAAAGCTGTTTGTTAACGAATGTTGTACATGTTATACACATTTGTTGTACACAAATGTTGTCCACAAATGTACACATATGTTTTACACATTTTAGCCGGAAGAGGCTAAAAGCTGGAACCCACTTGCCTAGGGAAGGGAAACTCACCGGACTGTCGTCAGCCAGTGCTGACTGTGGCAAAAGTGCTGAGAGCTGCAGAGCCGGGGGCACGATGCAGAGATGTTGGGTGGGATTAAAGAGGGCGGCTGACTCTTGGGGCTGGATGAGATTCAAGATGGAGGATTCAAGATGGCCACTGGCTCTCGGGGCAAGTGTCCCGGTGCACACATATGGTGCGCACACATTTACATATCTGTAAAAGGGCAGCAAGATATAAGACACACATGATACCAAAGTTCATAGATTTTAGCAGGTTATCTGATTGGAAGCTGGGTTGCACATTTTCCAACGCTTGACTTTATAATCTTTCTCAAAAGTGAAGACAGAGGCGGGCGTGGTGGCACACACCTCTACTCCCAGTACTTGAGAGGCTAAGACAAGATCATCTCAGGTTCGAGGCCAATGTCAGGAACTTAGTGAGAGCCTCAGCTTTATGTTTCTTTCTTTCTTTATTCATTTATCTCAAAATAAAGAATAAACCTGGCATGGTGGCACACGCTTGTAATCCCAGCATTTGGGAGGCTGAGACAGGAGAATCATGGTTCGCAGACAGCCTTAGGCCCTTTGCAACCCAATGAGATCCTGTTTCAAAAATGAGGAATTAAAAAAAATAGGGCTGGGAGTATAGCTTGGAAGTAGAATACCCCTGGTTCAATCTCCAGTACAGCAAATAATAAATAAATAAATAAATAAATAAATAAAACAGGGCTAGGTGTTCAATCCTCAGCACTATGCTCTTGTATGCACATGTGCATGAGTGTGTGCACACACACACACACACGCACACACACACACACACACACACACGAAAGGCAGATCATGAAATGAGCTCCTTCAAATGGGCTCAATTTCTTAAAAATACTCTGTTTTCAAATAAAAAGTAAAATAGGTTGCCGGGCATGGTGGCGCACGCTTGTAATCCCCGCGCATGGGAGGCAGAGACAGGAGGATCGCACAGGTTCGAAGCCAGCTGCACGCCCTGGCTTGGGAGGCCCTGTTTCCAAATAAAAATGTAAAAATAGAATCTGGGAGTGTAGCCCAGAGGTAGAAGGGCTTCCAGGAACCCAAGTGCCACCAAAAAAAAAAAAAAATAGGTCAATAAATAAAACATAAAGATATTATGTTTAATATTATGGGTTCATAATCCTTGATCTGCAAATCTAATACCAAATATAAATTTTTATTTAAATTTTATTTTATATTTAAATGTAAAATGTGAAATATTTTATATAAAGTACTATAAAATATTTTGTTTATATTTTTATTGCATCTCTATAAAATGTTCTAGACAGCAAACTCATTATCAGCAATACTTAACTTTAGCTTAGAAGCTACTTAAAACTCCATCCAGTTCAAGCATTGAGAAATGCCAGCACGATTAGGTGCTGCCCAAGACCTTACTGGGAGGTCACACCACATGCAGCATAAGGTGTATAATTCATTTATTTCTTTCCTTCTTTCTTTTGCTTTCTGTCTTCTTTCCTTGTGTACAGTACTTGGGAATGAATTCATTACTCTATATCCAAGCAACACCCCCAACCTTATAATATATATATATATATATATATATAGTGTGTGTGTGTGTGTGTGTGTGTGTGTGTGTGTGTGTGTGTGTGTAGATGGAACCCAGGGGCATCCAACCTCTAAGCTACACCCATTGCCCTATTTTTTATTCTTTATTTTGAAACAGGGTCTAAGTTGTGGAGGGACTCACTAAGTAGCATGCGCCACCATGCCCAGCTTCTGCTCATACCATTTAAAGAAAAAAGCTTCACCTACAAAAGAAGAAACTGTTCACTTAAAATGTGCTTTGATTTACAAAAAACCTTGCTAGAAATGCATTCATTCTACCTAGTAAGAATATATATGAATATATATGGATATATGTATGTATATATGTATATTTGTACATACATATCTTGTTAAGAACCAAATTTGTCTTACCTTGGAAATGTCCTCCAATTCTCTCTCTCTCTCTCTCTCTCTCTCTCTCTCTCTCACACACACACACACACACACACACACACACAAACACATCACCTTTGGCATGCTTACAAAACTGAGGTTATAAATTTTAAGAGTACTCAAAAAAATTACTGGGTATATATTTCAGGGATTTTTTTCTAATTTGTTTTCCTTTTTCTGTAGGGGCTGATAATGCACCCTGAGTTAGGGACCCATACCTAGCTTGGAGAATCTTGTAGGGGGCTAATACAGCACCCTAAAATTGCATATTGGGGTCAAGGATGCCCGAGGTTCAGAAAGGCTCTGCACATAAACAGAGCAGCCTAGGGTGACTCTTGACATGGCAGGTGAGGAGATAAATTTTCTTTGAGATGTGAAGGCTCAATTCTCTGTTCTGCTCATCTCTCCTGGACCCCTTTCTAAAGAAACATGTACTGTGCCTGATGTTGATGGCACTCCAAGGCCAAAGGACTTACAATGCCTTTAGCTTGTAGATTTGGAGAACTTTTACTCAAGTCTTCTTAGTTCTCCCAGTGTCCCCACTCTTTTGTTGGGAAGAGATTTTTTTAGCTTCCTTGGGAGCAACTCTTAATTTTGCATTAATAACAGGGACAATAAAAGAAAAAAATATATCTAAGGATATTTTATGTTGGGCAGATCCTCAGGTTTGGGCCATTGATGTTCCAGTTAAGGCAATTAGTGTCCAACCTGTTTTTATTAAAAGCCCCAAAAGCTTACCCCACAGGTGGCAGTATCCTATCAATACAGAGGGACACTGAGGTCTTCAGTCTCTTATTAATAAATTTCTTTTGTGTGTGTGATACTAGGGATTTTATTTCTTATTTGGAAATAGGGTCTCACTAAGTTGCTAAGGCTGACTTTGAACCTGCAATTCTCCTGTCTCAGCCTCTCAAGTACTGGGATTACAAGTGTGCACCACAACACCTGGCTTCTAAGTGTGTGTGTGTGTGTGTGTGTGTGTGTGTGTGTGTGTGTGTGTTGCTGAGGATTGAACCCAGGGGCTTTCTATCTCTGAACCACAAACCCAGACCAATTTTTCTAATTTTTTATTTTAAAACTGGGCATCACTAAGTGCTGAGGCTAGATACAAACCTGGATCATCCTGTCTCAGCCTCCCATGACACACCACACCCGGCTTCTGTTTTAAATATGGTCTTTTAGTCCACTGCTTCTCCCTATGTAACATACCCATGCTCCCAATGTTGAAAACCAAGTGGGAAATATCAGCTAGTTCAAGACCTAAGGGCAGCTGAGGCTGTCGTTCTGTTACATGCTATAGTTCCTAATCCACTTACTATTTAGACTCAGATACCAAGTGGATCTAAAGGGTTTACTGTCCTGGACATTAAAGATGTTTTTTCTGAATCCCATTACATATGAATTCATAATACCTGTTTGCTTTTGAGTGATCTGATCCTGATACATCTTTGCACATATATATGAAATGTGAATCATTTTCCTATCTTTCACGCCCGCTGGCTGGCACTAACACATATAAGAAATTACACTAACTCTTATAGAAGTCCTAATGATAACTGTAATCCTAATTCTAAATGTATATAGAATTCTTACAGTACACTGAAATTGAACATCTTTTCACATAGATATGCCTAGGGTACCACATTTACAAGCTTTTACACATTGCATTAACTAACGCACATTAAGAACTTCAACTACCTGATGCTTCTGGAAGTACTAACGCTAACTGCAATGCTAATTCTAAACCTATGTGAAATTCTTACATTACACTGAAATTGAACTTCTTTGCACATATATATGAAATGTAAATCACTTTTCCGAGCTTTCACGCACTGCTGGCACAAATGCATATAAGAAATTGCACTAACTCCTATAGAATTCCTAAGGATAACTGTAATCCTAAATCTAAACGTACATAAAAATCTTACAGCACACTGAAATTGAACATCTTTTCACATAGATATGACTGGGGAACCACTTTTCCAAGCTTTTCTGCATTGCAGTAACTAACGCACATTAAGAACTTAGAATAACTAACTCTTCTGGAAGTCCTAACACTAACTGTAATGCTAATTTTAAACCTATGTGAAATTCTTGCATTACACTAAAATTGAACTTTGCACATACATATGAAATGTAAATCACTTTTCTGAGCTTTTACACACCGCTTGCACTAACACATATAAAAAATTACACTAACTCTTATCAAATTCCTAATGATTACTCTAATCCTAATTCTAAACGTATGTGATAATCTTAAAGAACACTGAAATTGAACATCTTTTGACATAGATATGCCTGGGTACCACTTTTAAGACCTTTTACGCATTGCGGTAACTAACACACGTTAAGAACTTTAAGTCTTCTGGAAGTCCTAACGCTAACTGTAATGCTAATTCTAAAAGTATGTGAAATTCTTACATTACACGGAAATTGAACATCTTTACATATAGATATGCCTAGGAACCACTTTTCCGAGCTTCTACGCACCGCTGGCTCTAACGCATATAAGAAATTACACTAACTCTTATAGAATTCCTAAGGATAACTGCAATCCTAATTCGAAACGTATGTAAAATTCTTACTGTACACTGAAATTGAACATCTTTTCACATAGATATGACTAGGGAACCACTTTTCCGAGTTTTTCTGCATTGCAGTAACTAACGCACGTGAAGAACTTTAACTAACTCTTCTGGAAGTCCTAACGCTAACTGTAATGCTAATTCTAAACCTATGTGAAATTACATTGAAATTGAACATCTTTACACATATATATAAAATGTAAATCACTTTTCTGAGCTTTTACGCACTGCTGGCACTAACGCATATAAGAAATTACACTAACTCTTATAGAATTCCTAAGGATAACTGTAATCCTAAATCTAAATGTATCTGAAAATCTTACAGCACAATGAAATTGAACATCTTTTCACATAGCTATGACTGGGGAACCACTTTTCCAAGCTTTTCCGCATTGCAGTAACTAATGTATGTTAAGAACTTAGACTAACTAACTCTTCTGGAAGTCCTAATGATAACTGTAATGCTAATTCTAAACCTATGTCAAATTCTTACATTACACTGAAATTGAACTTCTTTACATATAGATATGCCTAGGAACCACTTTTCCAAGCTTCTACACATTGCAGTAACTAACTAACGTTAAGATCTTTAACTCTTCTTGAAGTGCTAACGCTAACTGTAATGCTAATTCTAAACCTATGTGAAATTCTTACATTACACTGAAATTAAACTTCTTTGCACATATATAGGAAATTACACTAACTCTTATAGAATTCCTAATGATAACTGTAATCCTAATTCTAAACGTATGTAAAATTCTTACTGTACACTGAAATTGAACATCTTTTCACATAAATATGACTGGGGAACCACTTTTCCGAGCTTTTCCGCTTTGCAGTAACTAATACACGTTAAGAACTTAAACTAAGTCTTCTGGAAGTCCTTATGCTAACTGTAATGCTAATTCTAAACCTATGTGAAATTCTTACATTACACTGAAATTGAACTTCTTTACACATACATAGGAAATGTAATTCACTTTTCCGAGCTTTTACGCACTGCTAGCACTAACGCATATAAGAAATTACACTAACTCTCATAGAATTCCTAAAGATAACTCTAAGCCTTATTCTAAACGTATGTGATAATCTTACAGTACACTGAAATTGAACATCTTTTGACATAGATATGCCTGGGTACCACTTTTAAGAGCTTTTATGCATTGCAGTAACTAACGCACGTTAAGACCTTAAACTAACTAACTCTTCTGGAAGTCCTAACTAACTGTAATCCTAATTCTAAACCGAGGTGAAATTCTTACATTACACGGAAATTGAACATCTTTTCACATAGATATGCCTAGGAACCACTTTTCCGAGCTTCTACGCATTGCAGTAACTAACTCACGTTAAGATCTTTTTTTAAAAAAATTTTTTTATTGGTGCATTATATTCATACAACTTATTGGGGTAAAAAACCTGTGTGTACAAACATGTACTCATTGCTGATTTAACCCCTACCCAAATCCCACCCCATTCCCTCCCCGTCCCTCCCTCCCTTGCTTGGCTTAGTAATTGACTTCGATATGTTTAAGTACATTGTGAGCTTTAGAGATTTTCCTCTTCCCCCCTCCTTTCTCCTCCTTTAGGTTGTCTTGTTTGCTCCTCTTTTCTCCCTAACTCTCACATATTAGGGAAAGCATCTAATTTCTTATTTTTTGTGACTGACTAATCTCACTTAGCATAATGTCCTCCAGTTCCATCCATTTCCCTGAAAATGATGTAATTGAGGTTTTTTTTTTTTTGATGGCTGAGTACATTTGATGTCCATTGTGTACATATTCCACAGTTTTGTAATCCATTCATGGACATCTTGGCTGGTTCCATAGTTTGACTATGGTTAATTGTGCAGCTATGAACATAGATACACATGCATTAGTTTGGTAGTTTGGTTTCTTTTCTTTTGGGTAGATACCCAACAGTGGTATTGCTGGATCAATTCTTCTGAGGATTCTCCATACTGTTTTCCAAAGTGGTTGCACTAATTTGCAATCCCACCAACAATGTCTTAGAGTTCCTACTTCCCCACATCCTTGCCAGCATCTGTTGTTGTTTGTGTTTTGAATAATGGCCATTCTAGTTGGAGTTAGGTGAAATCTCAGGGTAGTTTTGATTTGCATCTCTCTGATTGCCAGTGATGTTGAGCATTTTTTCATGCATTTATTGGCCATTTGAATTTCTTCTTTTGTGAAGTGTCTATTTAGTTCATTTGCCCATTTTGTTATTGGATGCTTTGTTTTCTTAGTGTTGAGTTTCTTGAGTTCTCTGTATATTCTAGATATTAGTCCTCTATCAGTGGTGTAGGTGGCAAAAATCTTCTCCCATTCTGTTGGCTCTCGATTGAGATATTTGATAGTTTCCTTTGCTGAACAGAAGCTCTTCAGTTTCATGCAATCCCATGTATTGATTCTCCTTTTAATTTGTTGTGCCTTTGGGGTCTTGTTGAGGAAATGTTTGTCTGTGCCTATGTGTTGTAGTGTTGGACCTATGCCCTCTTCAAGGAGCTTCAAAGTCTCTGGTTTAATTTCCAAGTCTTTGATCCATCGTGAGTTGACTTTTGTACAGGGTGAAAAAGTGGGATTAACATCCAATTTTCTGTTTAACCAGTTTTGCCAACACCATTTGTTGAAGAGGCTATCTTTTTTCCAGTGTATGTTTTTGGCCCCTTTGTCAAAAATCAATTGGCTGAAAGTGTGTGAACTTGTTTCTGGCTCTTCTATTCTGCTCCATTAGTCTATATATCTGTTCTTTTGCCAGTACCATGCTGTTTTTATTACAATGGCTTTGTAGTATAGTTTAATATAGTACTATATTAAATATATTAAATATAGTACTATATTAAATGTAGTACTTCAATATAGTACTAGAGACTCTAGCCAGAACAATAAGGCAAGAAAAGGAAATCAAAGGGGTACAAATAGGAAAAGAAGAACTTAAGCTTTCACTATTTGCAGATGACATGATACTATATTTAGAAAACCCAACAAACTCAAGCAAAAGGCTTATAGAACTGATCAACAAATTCAGCTAGGTATCTGGATACAAAATCAATCTTAAAAAATCAGAAGCTTTCCTGTACACCAACCATAAATCCAGTGAAAAACAAATTCAGAAAACACTTCCACTCAGGATCTCCCACAAAAAAAATACCTAGGAATAAACTTGACCAAGGAGGTAAAAGATCTCTACAAAGAAAATTATAAAACACTGAAAAAAAATTGAAGAATATCTTAGAAGATGGAAAGATCTTCCATGTTCATGGATTGGCAGAATAAATATCATTAAAATGGCCATCCTCCCAAAAGTGATCTACAGATTTAATGAAATGCCCATTAAACTACCATGATCATTCCTCACAGACATAGAAAAAATCAGTCCTTAAATTTATCTAGATTAACAAAAAGCCCAGAATAGCCAAGGTAGTTCTCAGCAACAAAAACCACGCAGGAGGAATCACAATACCTGACTTTAAACTATACTACTTTAAGATCTTAAACTAACTCTTCTGGAAGTGCTAACGCTAACTGTAATGCTAATTCTAAACCTATGTGAAATTCTTGCATTACACTAAAATTGAACTTCTTTCAACATATATATGAAATGTAAATCACTTTTCTGAGCTTTTACACACCGCTTGCACTAACGCATATAAGAAATTACACTAACTCTTATTGAATTCCTAATGATAACTCTAATCCTAATTCTAAACGTATGTGATAATCTTACAGAACAGTGAAATTGAACATCTTTTGACATAGATATGCCTGGGTACCACTTTTAAGACCTTTTACGCATTGCGGTAACTAACACACGTTAAGAACTTTAAGTCTTCTGGAAGTCCTAACGCTAACTGTAATGCTAATTCTAAACGTATGTGAAATTCTTACATTACACGGAAATTGAACATCTTTACATATAGATATGCCTAGGAACCACTTCCCCCAGCTTCTACGCTTTGCAGTAACTAAAACACGTTAAGATTTTAACTAACTAACTCTTCTGGAAGTGCTAACACTAACTGTAATTCTAATTCGAAACCTATGTGAAATACTTACATTACACTGAAATTGAACTTCTTTACACATATATATGAAATGTAAATCACTTTTCCGAGCTTTTACGTACCACAGGCACTAACGCATATAAGAAATTACACTAACTCTTATAAAATTCCTAAAGATAACTGAAATGTAAATCACTTTTCCGAGCTTTTACGCAACGCTGGCTCTAACACATATAAGAAATTACGCTATTATAGATAGAAGTCCTAATGAGAACTGTAATCTTATTTCTAATCATATGTGAAATTCTTACAGTACACTGAAATTGATCATCTTTTCACATAAATATGCCTGGATACCACTTTTCCGAGCTTCTACGCATTGCAGTAACTAATGCACGTTAAGAACGTTAACTCTTCTGGAAGGGCTAATGCTAACTGTAGTGCTAATTCTAAACCTATGTGAAATTCTTACATTACATTGAAATTGAACATCCTTACACATATATATGAAATGTAAATCACTTTTCCAAGCTTTTACGCCCTGCTGGACTAACGCATATAAGAAATTACACTAACTCTAATACAAGTCCTAATGATAACTGTAATCATGTATGCATTGCAGTAACTAACTCACATTAAGATCTTAAACTAACTCTTCTGGAAGTGCTAACGCTAACTGTAATGCTAATTCTAAACCTATGTGAAATTCTTACATTACACTGAAATTGAACTTCTTTGCAAATATATATGAAATGTAAATCACTCTTCCGAGCTTTTATGCCCTCCTGGCACTAACGCATATAAGAAATTACACTAACTCTAATAGAAGTCCTAATGATAACTGTAATCCTAATTATAAACGTATGTGAAATTATTACAGTACACTGAAATTAAACATCTTTTCACAAAGATATGACTGGGTTACCACTTTTATCCGAGCTTTTCCGCATTGCAGTAACTAACGCACGTTAAGAACGATAACTCTTCTGGAAGTCCTAAAGCTAACTGTAATGCTAATTCTAAACATATGTGAAATTCTTACATTACAAGGAAATTGAACTTCTATGCACATATATATGAAATACAAATCACTTTTCCGAGCTTTTAAGCACCGCTGGCTCTAACGCATATAATAAATTACATGTAGAACATTTTTCCGAGTTTTTATGCCTAGGGTAACTAACGAATATAAGAATTTATACTAAATGATACAAAACTAGTAATGCTATCTACAATCCTAATTCTAAACTTATGTGAAACTCTTGCAATACATTGAAATTAAACAACTTTCACATATATATGACATGTAAAACACTTTTCTGAGCTTTTACGCTTGGTTAAACATATCTAAGAAGTTAAACTAAATGATATAGAACTAAATGATATAGAACTGGTAACGCTATCTGCAATTCTAATTCTAAACTACTGGGAAACTCTTGCAATACACTGAAATTGAACAATTTCACATATATAAGACATGTAAAACACTTTTCCGAGCTTTTGCGCCTAGGTTAAACTAACGCATCTAAGAAGTTAAACAAAATGATATAGAAGTTTTCCGAGCTTTTGCGCCTAGGTTAAACTAACGCATCTAAGAAGTTAAACAAAATGATATAGAAGTGCTAATGCTATCTGCAATCTTAATTCTAAACTTATGTGAAATCTTGCAATACACTGAAATTGAGCAACTTTTACCTATATATGACATGTAAAACACTTTTCTGAGCTTCTGTGCCTAGGTTAAACTAACGCATCTAAGAAGTTAAACTAAATGATATTGAACTGCTAACGCTATCTGCAATCCTAATTCTAAACTCATGTGAAACTCTTGCAATACACTGAAATTGAACTACTTTCACATATATATGACATGAAAAAAACTTTTCTGAGCTTTTGTGCCTAGGTTAAACTATTGCATCTAAGAACTTCAACTCAATGTTATAGAACTGGTAACGCTATCTGCAATCTTAATTTTAACTTCTGTGAAACTCTTGCAATACACTGAAATTGAACAACTTTCACATACATATGACATGTAAAACACTTTTCCGAGCTTTTGCGCTTGGTTTAACATATCTAAGAAGTTAACCTAAATGATATAGAAGTGCTAACGCTATCTACAATCCTAATTCTAAACTTCTGTGAAACTCTTGCAACACACTGAAATTGATCAACTCTCAAATATATATGACATGTAAAACACATTTCCGTGCTATTGCGCCTAGGTTGAACTAACGCATCTAAGAAGTTAAACTAAGTGATATGGAACTGGTTACGCTATTTGCAATCCTAATTCTAAACTTCTGTGAAACTCTTGCAATACACTGAAATTAACGCATCTAAGAAGTTAAACTCAATGATATAGAACTAGTAACGCTATCTGCAATCTTAATTCTAAACTTATGTGAAACGCTTGCAATACACTGAAATTGAACAACTTTCACATATATATGACATGTAAAACACTTTTCCGAGCTTTTCGCGTAGGTTAAATTAACGCATGCAAGAAGTTAAATAATATAGAAGTGCTAACGCTATCTGCCATCCTAATTCTAAACTTATGTGAAACTCTTGCAATACACTGAAATTGAACAACTTTCACCTATATATGACATGTAAAACACTTTTCCCAGCTTTTGCGCCTAGTTTAAACTAACACATCTAAGAAGTTAAACTAAATGATATAGAAGTGCTAATGCTATCAGCAATTCTAATTTTAAACTTCTGTGAAACACTTGCAATACACTAAATCGAATAACTTTCACATATATATGACATGTAAAACACTTTTCCGAGCTTTTGCGCCTGGTTTAACATATCTAAGAAGTTAAACTAAATGATATAGAAGGGGTATCGCTATCTGCAATCCTAATTCTAAACTTCTGTGAAACTCTTGCACTATACTGAAATTGAACTACTTTCACATATATATGACATGTAAAACACTTTTCAGAGGTTTTGCGCCTAGGTTAAACTATTGCATCTAAGAACTTCAACTCAATGTTATAGAACTGGTAACGCTATCTGCAATCTTAATTTTAACTTCTGAGAAACTCTTGCAATACACTGAAATTGAACAACTTTCACATATATATGACATGTAAAACACTTTTCCGAGGTTTTGACCTAGGGTAAATAACGCATATAAGAAGTTAAACTAAATGATATAGAAGGGGTAACTCTATCTGCAGTCCTAATTCTAAACTTCTGTGAAACTCTTGCAATATTCTGATATTGAAGTACTTTCACATATATATGACATGTAAAACACTTTTCCGAGCTTTTGTGCCTAGGGTAAACTAACACATATAAGAAGTTAAACTCAATGATATAGAAGGGGTAAAGCTATCTGCAATCCTAATTCTAAACTTCTGTGAAACTCTTGCAATACACTGAAATTGAAATACTTTCACATATATATGACATGAACAAAACTTTTCCGAGTTTTTGCGCTTGGTTTAACATATCTAAGAAGTTAACCTAAATGATATAGAAGTGCTAACGCTATCTACAATCCTAATTCTAAACTTCTGTGAAACTCTTGCAAGACACTGAAATTGATCAACTCTCAAATATATATGACATGTAAAACATTTTTCCGTACTATTGCGCCTAGGTTAAACTAACGCATCTAAGAAGTTAAACTAAGTGATATAAGACGCATCTAAGTGATATAACGCATCTAAGAAGTTAAACTAAGTGATATAAAACTGGTTACGCCATATATGACATGTAAAACACTTTTCCGAGCTTTTGCGCCTGGTTTAACATATCTAAGAAGTTAAACTAAATGATATAGAAGGGGTATCGCTATCTGCAATCCTAATTTTAAACTTCTGTGAAACTCTTGAAATACACTGAAATTGAACAACTTTCACATATATATGACATGTAAAACACTTTTCCGAGCTTTTGAGCCTAGGTTAAACTAACGCATATTAGAAGTTAAACTAAATGATATAGAAGGGGTAACGCTATCTGCAATCCTAATTCTAAACTTCTGTGAAACTCTTGCACTATACTGAAATTGAACAACTATCACATATATATGACATGTAAAACACTTTTCCGAGCTTTTGCGCCTGGTTTAACATATCTAAGAAGTTAAACTAAATGATATAGAAGGGGTATCGCTATCTGCAATCCTAATTCTAAACTTCTGTGAAACTCTTGAAATACACTGAAATTGAACAACTTTCACATATATATGACATGTAAAACACTTTTCTGAGCTTTTGTGCCTAGGGTAAACAAACGCATATAAGGTTTTGTGCCTAGGGTAAACAAACGAATATAAGAAGTTAAACTAAATGATATAGAAGTGCTAACGCTATCTGCAATCCTAATTTTAAACTTATTTGAAACTCTTGCACTATACTGGAATTGAACTACTTTCACATATATATGACATGTAAAACACTTTTTCGAGCTTTTGCGCCTAGGTTAAACTATTGCATCTAAGAAGTTCAACTCAATGTTATAGAACTGGTAATGCTATCTGCTATCTTAATTTTAACTTCTGTGAAACTCTTGCAATACACTGAAATTGAACAACTTTCACATATATATGACATGTAAAACACTTTTCCGAGCTTTTGTGCCTAGGGTAAACTAATGCATATAAAAGATAAACTAAATGATATACAAGGGGTAACGCTACCTGCAATCCTAATTGTAAACTTCTGTGAAACTATTGCCATACTCTGATATTGAACTATTTTCACATGTATATGAAATGTACAACACTTTTCCGAGCTTTTGCGTTTAACATATCTAAAAAGTTAAACTATATATAAGTTAAACATATCTAAAAAGTTAAAATATATCTAATTAATCTAAGTTAAACTATATCTAATTATTTTGCGTTTAACATATCTAAAAAGTTAAACTATATCTAAAAATTAAACTATATCGTTTAACATATCTAAAAAGTTAAAACTAAATGATATAGAAGTGCTAACGCTATCTGCAATCCTAATTCTAAACTTATTTGAAACTCTTGAAGTTTACTAAAATGGAACTACTTTCACATATATATGACATGTAAAACACTTTTCTGAGCTTTTGCGTGTAGGTTAAACTAACACATCTTCAATCCTAATGCTAAACTTCTGTGAAACTCTTGCAATACACTGAAATTAAAAAACTTTCACATATATATGACATATAAAACAATTTTCTGAGCTCTTGCGCCTAGTTTAAACTAACATATCTAAGAAATTAAACTACACTGAAATTGATCAACTCTCAAATATATATGACATGTAAAACACATTTCCGTGCTATTGCGCCTAGGTTAAACTAACGCATCTAAGAAGTTAAACTAAGTGATATTGAACTGGTTACGCTATTTGCAATCCTAATTCTAAACTTCTGTGAAACTCTTGCAATACACTAAAATTAAAGCATCTAAGAAGTTAAACTCAATGATATAGAACTAGTAACGCTATCTGCAATCGTAATTCTAACCTTATGTGAAACTCTTGCAATACACTGAAATTGAAGCACTTTCACATATATATGACATATAAAACACTTTTCTGAGCTTTTGCGCGTAGGTTAAAATAACGCATGCAAGAAGTTAAACTAAATAATATAGAAGTGCTAACGCTATCTGCCATACTAATTCTAAACTTATGTGAAACTCTTGCAATACACTGAAATTGAACAATTTTCACATATAAATGACACGTAAAACACTTTTCCGAGCTTTTGCGCCTAGGTTAAACTAACACATCTAAGAAGTTAAACTAAATGATATTGAACTGGTAAAGCTATCTGCAATGCTAATTCTAAAGTTACGTGAAACTCTTGTAATAAAATGAAATTGAAAAACTTTCACATATATATGACATGTAAAACACTTTTCTGAGCTTAGGCGCATAGGTTAAACTAACGCATCTAAGTAGTTAAACTAAATGACATAGAAGTGCCTATACGCTATCTGCAATCCTAATTCTAAACTTATGTGAAACTCTTGCAATACACTGAAATTGAACAACTTTCACCTATATATGACATGTAAAACACTTTTCCGTGCTTTTGCGCCTAGGTTTAACTAACGCATCTAAGAAGTAAAACTAAATGATATAGAAGGGGTAACGCTATCTGCAATCCTAATTCTAAACTTCTGTGAAACTCTTGCAATACACTGAAATTGAACTACTTTCACATATATATGACTTGAACAACATTTTTCCGAGCTTTTGCGCTTGGTTTAACATATCTAAGAAGTTAACCTAAATGATATAAAGTGCTAACGCTATCTACAATCCTAATTCTAAACTTCTGTGAAACTCTTGCAACACACTGAAATTGATCAACTCTCAAATATATATGACATGTAAAACACATTTCCGTGCTATTGCGCCTAGGTTACACTAACACATCTAAGAAGTTAAACTAAGTGATATTGAACTGGTTACGCTATTTGCAATCCTAATTCTAAACTTCTGTGAAACTCTTGCAATACACTGAAATTAAAGCATCTAAGAAGTTAAACTCAATGATATAGAACTAGTAACGCTATCTGCAATCGTAATTCTAACCTTATGTGAAACTCTTGCAATACACTGAAATTGAACCACTTTCACATATATATGACATATAAAACACTTTTCCGAGCTTTTGCACGTAGGTTAAAATAACGCATGCAAGAAGTTAAACTAAATAATATAGAAGTGCTAACGCTATCTGCCATACTAATTCTAAACTTATGTGAAATGCTTGCAATACACTGAAATTGAACAACTTTCACATATATATGAAATGTAAAACACTTTTCCGAGCTTTTGCGCCTAGTTTAACTAACTCATGCAAGAAGTTAAACTAAATAATATAGAAGTGCTAATGCTATCTGCCATCCTAATTCTAAATTTATGTGAAACTATTGCAATACACAGAAATTGAACAACTTTCACATATATATGACATGTAAAACACTTTTCTGAGCTTTTGCGCCTGGTTTAACATATCTAAGAAGTTAAACTAAATGATATAGAAGGGGTAACGCTATCTGCAATCCTAATTCTAAACTTCTGTGAAACTCTTGCAATACACTGAAATTGAACTACTTTCACATATATATATGACATGAAAAACACTTTTCCGAGCTTTTGCGCTTGGTTTACCATATCTAAGAAGATAAACTAAAAGATATAGAAGTGCTAATGCTATCTGCAATCCTAATTCTAAACTTCTATGAAACTCTTGCAATACACTGAAAATAAACAACTTTCACATATATATGACATGTAAAACACTTTCCCGAACTTTTGTGCCTAGGGTAAACTAACGCATATAAGAAATTAAACTAAATGATACAGAACTGGTAACGCTATCTGCAATCCTAATTCTAAACTTATGTGATACTTTTGCAATAAACTGAAATTAAACAACTTTCACATATATATGACATATAAAACACTTTCCGGAGCTTTTATGCCTTGTTTAACATGTCTAAGAAGTTAAACTAAATGTTGGAGAAGGGGTAACGCTATCTGCAATCCTAATTCTAAACTTCTGTGAATCTCTTGCAATACACTGAAATTGAACAACTTTCACATATATATGACATGTAAAACACTTTTCTGAGCTTTTGCGTGTAGGTTAAACTAACACATCTTCAATCCTAATGCTAAACTTCTGTGAAACTCTTGCAATAACACTGAAATTAAAAAACTTTCACATATATATGACATATAAAACAATTTTCTGAGCTCTTGCGCCTAGTTTAAACTAACATATCTAAGAAATTAAACTAAATTATATAGAAAGGGTAACGCTATCTTCAATCCTAATTCTAAACTTCTGTGAAACTCTTGCAATACACTGAAATTGAACAACTATCACATATATAAGACATGTAAAACACTTTTCCGAGCTTTTGCGCCGAGTTTAAACTAACACATCTAAGAAGGTAAACTAAATGATATAGAAGTGCTAACGCTATCTGCAATCCTAATTCTAAACTTCTGTGAAACACTTGCAATACACTGAAATTGAACTACTTTAACATATATATGACAGGTAAAACACTTTCCCGAGCTCATGTGCCTAGGGCAAATTAACGCATCTAAGAAGTTAAACTAAATGATAAAGAACTGGTAACACTATCTGCAATCCTAATTCTAAACTTATGTGAAACGCTTGCAATACACTGAAATTGAACAACTTACACGTATATATGACATGTAAAACACTTTTCCGTGCTTTTGCGCCTAGGTTTAACTAACGCATCTAAGAAGTAAAACTAAATGATATAGAAGGGGTAACGCTATCTGCAATCCTAATTCTAAACTTCTGTGAAACTCTTGCAATACACTGAAATTGAACTACTTTCACATATATATGACATGAACAACATTTTTCCGAGCTTTTGCGCTTGGTTTAACATATCTAAGAAGTTAACCTAAATGATATAGAAGTGCTAACGCTATCTACAATCCTAATTCCAAACTTATGTGAAACTCTTGCAATACACTGAAATTGAACAATTTTCACATATAAATGACACGTAAAACACTTTTCCGAGCTTTTGCGCCTAGGTTAAACTAACGCATCTAAGAAGTTAAACTAAATGATATTGAACTGGTAAAGCTATCTGCAATGCTAATTCTAAAGTTACGTGAAACTCTTGTAATAAAATGAAATTGAACAACTTTCACATATATATGACATGTAAAACACTTTTCTGAGCTTAGGCGCATAGGTTAAACTAACGCATCTAAGTAGTTAAACTAAATGACATAGAAGTGCCTATACGCTATCTGCAATCCTAATTCTAAACTTATGTGAAACTCTTGCAATACACTGAAATTGAACAACTTACACGTATATATGACATGTAAAACACTTTTCCGTGCTTTTGCGCCTAGGTTTAACTAACGCATCTAAGAAGTAAAACTAAATGATATAGAAGGGGTAACGCTATCTGCAATCCTAATTCTAAACTTCTGTGAAACTCTTGCAATTCACTGAAATTGAACTACTTTCACATATATATGACTTGAACAACATTTTTCCGAGCTTTTGCGCTTGGTTTAACATATCTAAGAAGTTAACCTAAATGATATAGAAGTGCTAACGCTATCTACAATCCTAATTCTAAACTTCTGTGAAACTCTTGCAACACACTGAAATTGATCAACTCTCAAATATATATGACATGTAAAACACATTTCCGTGCTATTGCGCCTAGGTTAAACTAACGCATCTAAGAAGTTAAACTAAGTGATATTGAACTGGTTACGCTATTTGCAATCCTAATTCTAAACTTCTGTGAAACTCTTGCAATACACTAAAATTAAAGCATCTAAGAAGTTAAACTCAATGATATAGAACTAGTAACGCTATCTGCAATCGTAATTCTAACCTTATGTGAAACTCTTGCAATACACTGAAATTGAACCACTTTCACATATATATGACATATAAAACACTTTTCCGAGCTTTTGCACGTAGGTTAAAATAACGCATGCAAGAAGTTAAACTAAATAATATAGAAGTGCTAACGCTATCTGCCATACTAATTCTAAACTTATGTGAAATGCTTGCAATACACTGAAATTGAACAACTTTCACATATATATGAAATGTAAAACACTTTTCCGAGCTTTTGCGCCTAGTTTAACTAACTCATGCAAGAAGTTAAACTAAATAATATAGAAGTGCTAACGCTATCTGCCATCCTAATTCTAAACTTATGTGAAATGCTTGCAATACACAGAAATTGAACAACTTTCACATATATATGACATGTAAAACACTTTTCTGAGCTTTTGCGCCTGGTTTAACATATCTAAGAAGTTAAACTAAATGATATAGAAGGGGTAACGCTATCTGCAATCCTAATTCTAAACTTCTGTGAAACTCTTGCAATACACTGAAATTGAACTACTTTCACATATATATATGACATGAAAAACACTTTTCCGAGCTTTTGCGCTTGGTTTACCATATCTAAGAAGATAAACTAAAAGATATAGAAGTGCTAATGCTATCTGCAATCCTAATTCTAAACTTCTATGAAACTCTTGCAATACACTGAAAATAAACAACTTTCACATATATATGACATGTAAAACACTTTTCTGAGCTTTTGCGCCTGGTTTAACATATCTAAGAAGTTAAACTAAATGATATAGAAGGGGTAACGCTATCTGCAATCCTAATTCTAAACTTCTGTGAAACTCTTGCAATACACTGAAATTGAACTACTTTCACATATATATATGACATGAAAAACACTTTTCCGAGCTTTTGCGCTTGGTTTACCATATCTAAGAAGATAAACTAAAAGATATAGAAGTGCTAATGCTATCTGCAATCCTAATTCTAAACTTCTATGAAACTCTTGCAATACACTGAAAATAAACAACTTTCACATATATATGACATGTAAAACACTTTTCTGAGCTTTTGCGCCTGGTTTAACATATCTAAGAAGTTAAACTAAATGATATAGAAGGGGTAACGCTATCTGCAATCCTAATTCTAAACTTCTGTGAAACTCTTGCAATACACTGAAATTGAACTACTTTCACATATATATATGACATGAAAAACACTTTTCCGAGCTTTTGCGCTTGGTTTACCATATCTAAGAAGATAAACTAAAAGATATAGAAGTGCTAATGCTATCTGCAATCCTAATTCTAAACTTCTATGAAACTCTTGCAATACACTGAAAATAAACAACTTTCACATATATATGACATGTAAAACACTTTTCTGAGCTTTTGCGCCTGGTTTAACATATCTAAGAAGTTAAACTAAATGATATAGAAGGGGTAACGCTATCTGCAATCCTAATTCTAAACTTCTGTGAAACTCTTGCAATACACTGAAATTGAACAACTTTCACATATATATGACATGAAAAACACTTTTCCGAGCTTTTGCGCTTGGTTTACCATATCTATGAAGATAAACTAAAAGATATAGAAGTGCTAATGCTATCTGCAATCCTAATTCTAAACTTCTATGAAACTCTTGCAATACACTGAAATTGAACAACTTTCACATATATATGACATGTAAAACCTTTTTTCGAGCTTTTGCGCTTCGTTTAACATATCTAAAAAGTTAAACTAAATGATATAGAAGTGCTAACGCTATCTGCAATCCTAATTTTAAACTTATTTGAAACTCTTGCAGTGTACTAAAATGGAACTACTTTCATATATATATGACATATAAAACATTTTCGAGCTTTTGCGTGTAGCTTAAACTAACGCATCTGCAATCCTAATTCTACACTTCTGTGAAACTCTTGCAATACAATGAAATTGAACTACTTTCACATATATATGACATGAACAACACTTTTCCGAGCTTTTGCGCTTGGTTTAACATATCTAACAGTTAATCTAAATGATATAGAACTGCTAACGCTACCTGCAATCCTAATTCTAAACTTCTGTGAAACTCTTGCAATACATTGAAATTGAACAACTTTCACATATGTAAGACTTGTAAAACACTTTTCCGAGCTTTTGCGCCGAGTTTAAACTAACACATCTAAGAAGTTAAACTAAATGATATAGAAGTGCTAACGCTATCTGCAATCCTAATTCTAAACTTCTGTGAAACACTTGCAATACACTAAATCGAATAACTTTCACATATATATGACATGTAAAACACTTTTCCGAGCTCTTGCCCCTAGTTTAAACTAACATATCTAAGAAGTTAAACTAAATTATATAGAAGGGGTAACGCTATCTGCAATCCTAATTCTAAACTTCTGTGAAACTCTTTTAATACATTGAAATTGAACTACTTTCACATATATATGACATGTAAAACACTTTTCCAAGCTTTTGGGCATAGGTTAAACTAACGCATATAAGAAGTTAAAATAAATGATATAGAAGGGGTAACGCTACCTGCAATCCTATTTCTAAACTTCAGTGAAACTCTTGCAATACACTGAAATTAAACAACTTTCACATATATATGACATGTAAAACACTATTCCGAGCTTTTGCGCCTAGTTTAACATATCTAAGAAGTTAAACTAAGTGATATTAGAAGGGTTAACGCTATCTGCAATCCTCATTCTAAACTTCTTTGAAACTCTTCAATACACTGAAATTGAACTACTTTCACATATATATGACATGTAAAACACTTTGCCGAGCTTTTGTGCCTGTTTTAACATATCTAATTGTTAAACTAAATGATATAGAAGGGTTAACGCTATCTGCAATCCTAATTCTAAACTTCAGTGAAACTCTTGCAATACACTGAAATTAAACAACTTTCACATATATATGACATGTAAAACACCATTCCGAGCTTTTACACCTGGGTTAAACTAACACATCTAAGAAGTTAAACTAAATAATATAGAAGTGCTAACGCTACCTGCCATGCTAATTCTAAACTTATGTGAAAATCTTGCAAACACTGAAAATGAACAACTTTCACATATATATGACATGTAAAACACTTTTCCGAGCTCTTGTGCCTAGGGTAAATTAACGCTTATAAGAAGTTAAACTAAATGATACAGAACTGGTAATGCTATTTGCAATCCTAATTCTAAACTTATGTGAAAAGCTTGCAATACACTGAAATTGAATTACTTTCACATATATATTACATGTAAAACAATTTTCCGAGCTCCTGCGCCTAAACTAACATATCTAAGAAGTTAAACTAAATGATATAGAAGGGGTAACGCTATCTGCAATCCTAATTCTAAACTTCTGTGAAACTCTTGCAATACACTGAAATTGAACAACTTTCACATATATATGACATGTAAAACACTTTTCCGAGCTCTTGGGCCTAGGGTAAATTAACGCATATAAGAAGTTAAACTAAATGATAAAGAGCTGGTAACACTATCTGCAATCCTAATTCTAAACTTATGTGAAAAGCTTGCAATACACTGAAATTGAATTTTCACATATATATGACATGTAAAACAGTTTTCCGAACTCTTGCGCCAAAACTAACATATCTAAGAAGTTAAACTAAATGATACAGAACAGGTAAGGCTATCTGCAATCCTAATTCTAAACTTCTGTGAAACTCTTGAAATACACTGAAATTGAACAACTTTCACATATATATAACATGTAAAACACTTTTCCGAGCTTTTGTGCCTAGGGTAAATTAACGCATATAAGAAGATAAACTAAATGATATAGAACTGGTAATGCTATCTGAAATCCTAATTCTAAACTTCTGTGAAACTCTTGCAATACACTGAAAGTTAACAACTTACACATATATATGACATGTAAAACCCTTTTCCGAGCTTTTCGGCTTGGGTTAAACTAACGCATCTAAGAATTTAAACTCAATGATATCGAACTGGTTACTTTATCTGAAATCCTAATTCTAAACTTCTGTGAAACTCTTGTAATAGACTGAAATTGAACTACGTTCACATATATATGACATGTAAAACACTTTTCCAAGCTTTTGTGCCTAGGTTAAACTAAAACATCTAAGAAGTTAAACTAAATGATATTGAACTGGTAACGCTATCTACAATCCTTATTCTAAACTTATTTGAAAATTTTGCAATACACTGAAATTGAACAACTTTCATATATATACGACATGTAAAACTCTTTTCCGAGCTTTTGTGCCTAGGTTAAATTAACACATCTAAGAAGTTAAACTAAATGATATTGAACTGGTAACGCTATCTACAATCCTAATTCTAAACTTATTTGAAAATATTGCAATACACTGAAATTGAACAACTTTCATATATATACGACATGTAAAACTCTTTTCCGAGCTTTTGTGCCTATGTTAAACTAACGCATCTAAGAAGTTAAACTAAATGATATTGAACTGGTAACGCTATCTGCAATTCTAGTTCTAAACTTATGTGAAATCTTGCAATACACTGAAACTGAACAACTTTCACATATATGACATGTAAAACACTTTTCCGAGCTTCTGCCCTTGGTTAAACTAAAGCATCTAAGAAGTTAAATGATATAGAAGTGCTAATTCTATCTGCAATCCTAATTCTAAACTTATGTGAAACTCTTGCAATACACTGAAATTGAACAACTTTCACATATATATGACATGTAAAACTCTTTTTTGAGCTTCTGCGCCTATGTTAAACTAACACATCTGAAGTTAAACTAAATGATATTGAACTGGTAAGGCTATCTGCAATCCTAATTCTAAACTTATGTGAAACTCTTGTACTGCACTGAAATTGAACAACGTTCACATCCATATGATACGGAAAACACTTTTCCGAGTTTTTGTGTTAGGTTAAACTAACACATCTAAGAAATTAAACTAAATGATATAGAAGTGCTAATGCTATCAGCAATACTAATTCTAAACGTATGTGAAAGTCTTGCAATACACTGAAATTGAACAATGTTCACAATTATATGACATGTAAAACACTTTTCTGAGCTTTTGCGCCTAGGTTAAACAAACACCTCTAAGAAGTTAAACAAAATGATATTGAACTGGTAACACTTTGCAATTCTCGTTCTAAACTTATGTGAAATCTTGCAATACACTGAAATTGAACAACTATCACATATATATGACATGTAAAACACTTTGCCGAACTTCTGCGCCTATGTTAAACTAACGCATCTGAGAAGTTAATCTAAATGATATTGAACTGGTAAGAATATATGCAATCCTAATTCTAAACTTATGTGAAACTCTTGCAATACCCTGAAATGGAACAACTTTCACATATATATGACATGTAAAACACTTTTCCGAGCTTCTGCGCATAGGTTAAACTAACGAATTTAAGAAGTTAAACTAAATGATATACAAGTGCTAACCTTATCTGCAATCCTAATTCTAAACTTATGTGAAACTTTTGCAATACACTGAAATTGAACTACGTTCACATATATATGACATGTAAATCACTTTTCCGAGCTTTTGCGCCTGGGTTAAATTAACCCATCTAAGAAGTTAAACTAAATGTTATTGAACTGGTAACGCTATCTGCAATTCTAGTTCTAAACTTATGTGAAATCTTGCAATACACTAAATTTAAACAACGTTCAGATATATATGACATGTAAAACACTTTTCCGAGCTTTTGTGCCTAGGTTAAACTAATGCATCTAAGAAGTTAAACTAAATGATATTGAACAGGTAACGCTATCTGCAATTCTAGTTCTAAACTTATGTGAAATCTTGCAATACACTGAAATTGAACAACTTTCACATATATATGACATGTAAAACACATTTCTGAGCTTTTGTGCCCAGGTTAAATTAACACATCTAAGAAGTTAAAATAAATGATATAGAAGTGCTAATGCTATCAACAATCCAAATACTAAACTTATGTGAAAGTCTTGCAATACACTGAAATTGAACAACGTTCACATATATATGACATGTAAAATACTTTTCCGAGCTTTTGCGCCTAGGTTAAACTAACACATCTAAGAAGTTAAACTAAATGATATAGAAGTGCTAATGCTATCAGCAATCCTTATTCTAAACTTAGGTGAAAGTCTTTCAATACACTGAAATTGAACAACGTTCACAATTATATGACATGTAAAACACTTTTCCGAGCTTTTGTGGCTATGTTAACATAACACATCTAAGAAGTTAAACTAAATGCTATAGAACTGCTAATGATATCAGCAATCCTAATTCTAAACTTATTTGAAACTCTTGCAATACACTAAAATTGAACAACGTTCACATATATATGACATGTCAAACACTTTTCAGATCTCTTGCGGCTAGGTTAAAATAATGCATCTAAGAAGTTAAACTAAATGATATAGAAGTGCTAATGCTATCTGCAATCCTAATTCTAAACTTATTTGAAACTCTTGCAATACACTGAAATTGAACAACGTTCACATATATATGACATGTCAAACACTTTTCAGATCTCTTGCGGCTAGGTTAAAATAATGCATCTAAGAAGTTAAACTAAATGATATAGAAGTGCTAATGCTATCTGCAATCCTAATTCTAAACTTATGTGAAACTCTTGCAATACACTGAAATTGAACTACGTTCACAATATATGTCACATGTAAATCACTTTTCTGAGCTTTTGTGCCTAGGTTAAACTAACACATCTAAGAAGTTAAAATGATATAGAAGTGCTAATGCTATATGCAATCCTAATTCTAAACTTATGTGAAAGTCTTGCAATACACAGAATTTAAACAACGTTCACATATATATGACATGTAAAACACTTTTCCGAGCATCTACGCCTAGAATAAACTAATGCATCTAAGAAGTTAAACTAAATGCTATAGAACTGCTAATGCTATCAGCAATCCTAATTCCAAACTTATGTGAAACTCTTGTAATGCACTGAAATTGAACAATGTTCACATATATATGACATGTAAAACACTTTTTCGAGCTTTTGTGCATAGGTTAAACTAACAAATTATAGAAGTTAAACTAAATGATATAGAAGTGCTAATGCTATCTGCAATCCTAATCTAAACTTATGTGAAATCTTGCAATACACTGAAATTGAAAAACTTTTACATATATATGACAAGTAAAACACTTTTCTCAGCTTCTGCACCTAAGTTTAACGCATCTAAGAAGTTAAAGTAAATGAAATCTAACAATACACAGAAATTAAACAACTTTCACATATATATGTCATGTAAAACACTTTTCCGAGCTTTTGCGCCTAGGTTAAACTATTGCATCTCAGAAGTTAAACTAAATGATATAGAAGTGCTAACACTATCTGCAATCCTAATTCTAAACTTCTGTGAAAGTCTTGTAATATACTGAAATTGAACTACGTTCACATATATATGACATGGAAAACACTTTCCCGAGCTTCTGCGCCTAGGTTAAACTAACACATCTTAGAAGTTAAACTAAATGATATTGAACTGGTAAGGCTATCTGTAATCCTAATTCTAAACTTATGTGAAACTCTTGCAATACACTGAAATTGAACAACTTTCACATATATGACATTTAAAACACTTTTCCGAGTTTCTGCGCCTAGGTTAAACTAACACATGTAAGAAGTTAATCTAAATGATATTGAACTAGTAAGGCTATCTGCAATTCTAATTCTAAACTCTTGTGAAACTCTTGCAATACACTGAAATTGAACAACTTTCATATATATATGACATGTAAAACACTTTTCCGAGCTTTTGTGCCTAGGTTAAACTAACACATCTAAGAAGTTATACTAAATGATATAGAAGTGCTAATGCTATCTGCAATCCTAATTCTAAACTTATGTGAAACTCTTGCAATACACTGAAATTGAACAACTTTCACATATATATGACATGTAAAACACTTTTCCAGGCTTCTGTGCCTATATTAAACTAACGCATCTGAGAAGTTAAAATAATGATATTGAACTGGTAAGGGTATCTTCAATCCTAATTATACACTAATGTTAAACTCTTGAAATGCACTGAAATTGAACAAAGTTCACATATATATGACATGTAAAACACTTTCCGAGCTTCTGCGCCTAGGTTAAACTAACACATCTAAGAAATTAAACTAAATGATATAGAAGTGCTAATGCTCTCAGCAATCCTAATTCTAAACTTATGAAAGTCTTGCAAAACACTGAAATTGAACAACTTTCACATATATATGACATGTAAAACACTTTTCCAAACTTCTGTGCATAGGTTAAACTAACGAATTTAAGAAGTTAAACTAAATGTTACTCAAGTGCTATCGCTATCTGCAATCCTAATTCTAAACTTATGTGAAGTTCTTGCAATACATTGAAATTGAACTACGTTCACATATATATATATATATCATGTAAATCACTTTTCCGAGCTTTTGCGCCTAGGTTAAATTAACACATCTAAGAAGTTAAACTAAATGTTATTGAACTGGTAACGCTATCTGCAATTCTAGTTCTAAACTTATGTGAAATCTTGCAATACACTGAAATTGAACAACTTTCACATATATATGACATGTAAAACACTTTTCCGAGCTTTTGCGCCTAGGTTAAACTAACGCATCTAAGAAGTTAACTAATTGATATAGAAGTGCTAACGCTATCTGCAATCCTAATTCTAAATTTATGTGAAAGTCTTGCAATACACTGAAATTGAACAACTTTCACATATATATGACATGTAAAACACTTTTTCGAGCTTCTGCGCCTAGGTTAAACTAAGGCATCTAAGAAGTTAAACTAAATGATATTGAACTGGTAACGCTATCTGCAATCCTAATTCTAAACTCATGTGAAACTCTTGCAATAAACTGGAATTGAACTATGTTCACATATATATGACATGTAAATCACTTTTCCGAGCTTTTGCGCCTAGGTTAAACTAACACATCTAAGAAGTTAAACTAAATGATATTGAACTGGTAATGCTATCTGCAATTCTAGTTCTAAACTTATGTGAAATCTTGCAATACACTAAAATTGAACAACTTTCACATATATATGACATGTAAAACACTTTTCCGAGTTTCTGCGCCTAGGTTAAACTAACGCATCTAAGAAGTTTAACTAAATGATATAGAAGTGCTAATGCTATCTGCAAACCTAATTCTAAACTTCTGTGAAACTCTTGCAATACACTGAAATTGAACAACTTTCACATATATATGACATGTAAAACACTTTTCCGAATTTTGCGCCTATGTTAAACTAACGCATTTAAGAAGTTAATCTAAATGATATAGAAGTGCTAATGCTATCTGCAAACCTAATTCTAAACTTCTATGAAACTCCTGTAATACACTGAAATTGAACAACTTTCACATATATATGACATGTAAAACACTTTTCCGAGTTTCTGCGCCTAAGTTAAACTAACGCATCTAAGAAGTTAATCTAAATGATATAGAAGTGCTAATGCTACCTGCAATCCTAATTCTTAACTTATGTGAAATCTTGCAATACACTTAAATTGAACAACTTTCACATATATATGACATGTAAAACACTTTTCCGATCTTTTGTGGCTAAGTTAACCTAACACATCTAAGAAGTTAAACTAAATGCTATAGAACTGCTAATGCTATCAGCAATCCTAATTCTAAACTTCTGTGAAACTCTTGCAATACACTGAAATTGAACAACGTTCACATATATATGACATGTAAAACACTTTTCTGAGCTTCTGCGTCTATGTTAAACTAACACATCTAAGAAGTAAAACTAATTGATATTGAACTGGTAACGCTATCTGCAATCCTAATTCTAAACTCATGTGAAACTCTTGCAATAAACTGGAATTGAACTATGTTCACATATATATGACATGTAAATCACTTTTCCGAGCTTTTGCGCCTAGGTTAAACTAACACATCTAAGAAGTTAAACTAAATGATATTGTACTGGTAACGCTATCTGCAATTCTAGTTCTAACCTTATGTGAAATCTTGCAATACACTAAAATTGAACAACTTTCACATATATATGACATGTAAAACACTTTTCCGAGTTTCTGCGCCTAGGTTAAAATAACGCATCTAAGAGTGTAGCTTCTGCTTTGCATTTCCAACTGCTTTATTTCCAAGAGTCATTTACTTCCATGCAATGGGCGGAAAGTCACTAAGTTTGCAATGAGGAATAAATGTAAAACCACAGCTCTTGACAAATCTTAGAGCATTATTTCACAGCTTTCACACAGCACAGATACCTTGCCATCTGCACTAGCATTATAGTTTATACAAATTATTTTAAAAATAGTATGAGTCCTGTACAGCACGTACACTGGTATTCTATTCATCCCTGAATATCCCCGTTAGAATGTAAGTGCTTTTGCGGGCAGGGACTCTGTCTTGCTTACCATTGTAGATCTACTATGCCTGGTACATAGTAGGTGCCTAATAAATATTTGTTAGTTGACTGAAAAACTCAATTTAGTGAGTAAATAATGTTCTAGTGCAACAGGAAAAACTACTCTCTCCACAGGAAACCCAACCACAACATGACAGATGGAAAGAAAAGAAAAGGGAAAACATTAGCTCCCCCCCATACTACAAATAAATAAAGCAAAAAAAGGTAACAGTCCTTTTTATATTTCATATAATTTAAGGATATTGAAAGTTGGTAGGTTAATGGTAAGCATCTATATTTTATTTTCTAATGTTCATTGTTTTTATTTGTTTTTTTCCCTGAGAGCTTTATTTTTTGGACTGAAATTTTACAGGTAGCTTTATTGACACACAATTTAAAATGACAACATATAACAGCAAACCACTTTAAATATACTTAAGAGTTAAATAGATCTGGGCATCTCTATTGATGTTGCTGACATTTTGTGTATACGATAAGTACTCTGTAGTCCAGACCTATATTTACAGAAGATGTAGCTTGTCCTACAAAACAGAAAACAGAAATACAAAAAAGGCACCCCATTTAAAAAAAAAAGCTCAACTTTTAAATAATCCTTATTCATTCAGAGAATTCTTCCATTAAGTCTTAGTGAGAGATTTTATCGTTAAGGTTTATATATCTATACTGTTAGAACAACAAGCATATTCTAGCTATTTTGTTCTTTAATGAAGGCATGGGTTGCATTTAGATAGTGTTTTTTCTTCTTCTCCAAAAGCAATTTTAAAAAATCATCAAGAGCACTTGGCAGAAAACTCAATGAAATTAGGGGCAAAAACTGATGTTCACGTTTTAAATATATAAAAGAATTCTGAATGACACTCTACATAACACAAATTGTGTGCAAGATGTTCTCAATAAACATTCACAGACCGTATCCCACATGGATGTCATTAATTCTAAGCTGGTCCTATCAATTACTGAAGCGATGCCCCAGCATCACACTGTCAACTATCAAAAACCATTTGAAATCTATAATTTTCCAACTTAATTTCCACAAATGAAAATAATTTCAAAGTATACTAAGCTTGGAAACCATAAAATATTTCACAAGCATTTTTTTTAATTTTTTTTTCCTTAGGGTAGGGAATGTCTGTCATCTCTTTCAGGAGATAGTATTGTGCTTCTGAACAGTCATTCATGGTGTTCAGGAAAAGAAAACTGAGCCACACTCAATATGAATGTAAACACAAAGGGTTTCTGAGCACATATGCTAACATAAAAATTTTAACCATACATAGAGGTCTCCAGACGACACTCGGGCTTCTATATACATTTTTTAATATACATATACACACACATTTACACACATACACATTCACGCACGCACAGATGAAGGAAGGGATTGCCACCGTGTGGACCGCAAGGCAGTGTGATGAGAACGGTCTAGTCACTTCATAGGGGTGCTACTGAGAGTTCTAGAAAAGGACTCGAGGGAAGTTAAAAATTAAGTTTTGTGACTGGTCTCTCTCGGCTGCTGTCCGTCACCTGGTTGGAAATGCGTTTGCGATTCCGTTTCAGCTTAGAAAGGTCTTTGTCAAACACTTCTCCTGAGCACAGAGCTGATACAAGGTCGTCGAACAGTTCTGAACAGTCTCCACTTTCTTCACTGTTCTCTTTTGCTTTTCTCATTTTACGTTCTCTTTCCCTTTGTTCTTTAAGCTGAGCTTCCATGCGAGCGTGACGCTTTTCCTCCTCCTTTCTCCTTCTCATGTTTTCATTCTCTTGCTTGGCTTCTGATACAGCTTGAAGAAACTGATCAAAAATGCCACATCAAAGAAGTTAAACTAAATGATATTGAACTGGTAATGCTAACTGCAATTCGAGTTCTAAACTTATGTGAAATCTTGCAATGCACTGAAATTGAACAACTTTCACATATATATGACATGTAAAACACTTTTCCGAGCTTTTGCGCCCTAGGTTAAACTAACGCATCTAAAAAGTTAAACTAAATGATATAGAAGTGCTAACGCTATCTGCAATCCTAATTCTAAACTTCTGTGTAACTCTTGTAATACACTGAAATTGAACTACGTTCACATATATATGACATGGAAAACACTTTTCCGAGCTTTTGTGCCTAGTTTAAACTAACGCACCTAAGAAGTTAAACTAAATGATATTGAACTGGTAACGCTATCTGCAATTCTAGTTCTTTTTCTTTCTTTCTCATACTTAGGTGAAACAACACAAACCCTCTTCTCTTTCTCTAAGCTGCTACCAGATAGGCCCCTGATTCTGCTAACCAAGTCACTCATATATTTGGATCGGGGAAGTCAGACCTGTGTGTCCCTGATAGGATGAACGAACAAAGGAGGGTAACAGGAGAGGCTTACCGGGAGGGAGGCAGAGATAACTGGACAAACCCCCCCTCCCCATTCAGAGACACGGATGGATGGGAGAAAGATAGTGCACTCTCAAAAAAGGAAATGTTACTTGGATTCCCTTGGAATCTCTGTACTAGGTAGGCTGAGACAGGAGGATCATAGGATGGCGGCCAGCCTCAGCTACTTAGTGAGGCCCTCTGAAACTTAGTGAGCCCCCCCGCCACCCCGTTTCAAAGTAAAGAATAGAAAGTAGGTCTTGAGGTAAAACTCAGATTTAGACTGTTCCCGGTTTGGAGTACCGGAAAAAGAAAAAAACAAAAAGTTGTGTGTCATTCAGGGAAGCGGTGTCTTTGCGGAGAAAGCAGATTTCTCTCTCTCTCCCTCTCTCTCTCTCTCTCTCTCTCTCTCTCTCTCTCTCTCTCACACACACACACACACACACACACACACACACACACACAACCTGCTTTGCTTTTGGCAGAAGCTGCAGGCCTTTCCACCTGCCACACACCTCCCTGACTGACACGCAGGCCGGGAGTGCCGGGAGTGCCGGTGTGGGTGCAGATATCAGAGAAAAAGGCAGCTAGCTAGCTGTCTGCTTTTGCGATTGACTTCTGTCATGCAGGGAGGGGGATGTCGATTTCTCTTGACATGAGGAGAATTCTTTGGAGTCATTCAGGTATACCGGGGGCCCGCCTGAATGAATAAAAAGACATCATCACCCCGAGACCTCTGTGCAATTGTGTGTGCGTGAATGGTTTTACTCTTGTAACTGGCATATCTTTGACCTCAAAAGGAGAGTGAAGGACCCCTGATTCCGCCCTGGCTGTCTCTCCTCTGTCCCTGGGGATAGATAGGTAGGGCCTGCAGTTGTTGGGTGAAACCCGCAGCTGAGATTTATTGGGGGAAGACAGAAGGCACCTGTGTGCGGTGGGAGGAGGCAGCCGGTGGATGCTTTTGCCTGAGCACCTTTGTCCTTATGAATTCAGGAGAGAGAGAGAGAGAGAGAGAGAGAGAGAGAGAGAGAGAGAGAGAAGCAGACAAGTGGGTCAATAATTAGAATATTCTTTCGGTTTACCGGTGCATTGATCTTGTGAGGCTACAGAATGTTCAGTGAGATAAACGAGAGAAGTCTAGGCCTACCTACATTCGGCAGTGGTCCACGATGGAGGGAAGAGAGTTCACCTCCCTCACCTGCTCCCCATTTGCCCAGCCCTCAGATAACAAGTGTGTGTCCTCCAAGAAAAGAAGAGCTGTGAGTCCCCAGATGTGCTCCCCAGCCAGCCCCGTGTTCTTCCCCTCTCCTTGTTCTTTCTGTCCTTCTTTTTCTGGTGCCGGAGAATGAAACCAGAGCAAATCTACGTCCGAGCTATACCCTCAGCCCTATTTTATTTCTTGACTTGAAAACAGGGCCTCGCTCAGTTCCTGGGAGATTCAATAGGTTGCCGAGGCTGGCTTTGAACCCGCCATCTTCCTATCATCCGGGTCCTCCCGGACCGTTTCTGGGTTCCATCTCTTATTTGTGGCGCACACGCTTTTAGACTTGCGGTTCCAGCATTTTCAGGGGGTGATAGGAAAGAGGGAAAAGAGACAAAACAGAGGATGGCGATGCCACAGGTTTTCTTGGCTCTTCTACTTTGAACCAAACATTCTGATCCCTGATCCACTTTTCTGAGTCCTCCTTAGAAGGGGGTCCAGGGTGTGTGCCTTCACTTCCGTGCATGCGTTCGTGTGTGTGTGTGTGTGTGTGTGTGTGTGTGTGTCCATCTGCCAGCTGGCCTGCCTGCCTCTCTCAGTGTCTGCTTGCCTGACTGCCTGCCTGTCTTGCCCACGGCCTTCCAGCCTTCCAGTCCCCGGTGTTATGGTTTGGCCTACTTGGCCTACACTTTCTCTCTCTCTCTCTCTCTCTCTCTCTCTCTCTCTCTCTCTCTCATCTCTGTCACACACACACACACACACACACACACACACACACACACACACTTTCTTCAGAGACCCACATCCTCTTCCCGGTTCTCGGGCACCATCTAGCGGACACCTATTTAAATAACTGCAAGTCGCCCGAAGTACGACTGAAGTGTCAATGATTGTGAGATCATTGCTGGGGAGGTGGGGCCTTAATCTCTCCACTGTTCCCTCCCCAGAAATCTCCTCCTCCTCCTCCTCCTCCTCCTCCTCCTCCTCCTCCTCCTCCTCCTCCTGCCCTTGGGGGAGTTGGCTTGAGGGCGGAGCGCTACTCATGTGGTGAGGGAGGAAGGAGGGAAGGCAGAGAGAGAAAAGAGTGTGATAGCGCTTACTTCCCTCTTCCTTCCCTCCCTCCCAGAAGTTCCACAAGTTCCACTGGCCGGCCATGAGCGCCCCGTGTGAATTGTATTCTTTGCTGGGTTTTGTCCCGACCAACCAACCATCGGCTGGCTGGCTTCTTAGCATGGATGACAGCGAACTTTGAACTTGGGTCGACTCCACCCTCGGACTCCTCGCTTTCTGTAACCTCTGGGAGATCAGATCCACTTCTGAGGCGTTCGTTCACTCTACACACACACACACACACACACACACACACACACACACACACTTCTAGGAAACTCGGGTTTTCTGGACCTCCAGCTGGCATCGCTGTCTTTCTGACCGCCCTGCTGCCCACCCTCGGTGGGATTTCCGAGTCAGATGTCCACCAAAGGTGATAGATGAAAGCCTGATCTGACCCAGAGATCGATCACATCCCTCCTGGACTAGGGCCCGGCTCATCATTTTTTGTTAAACTCATATTCTCATATCGGTGTGACCCAGTCAACGGGCTAGCAACACATTTTCCCCTCATTTTCTCAGGCAGGCGATATTCTCTGGTCTCTGGTCGGCATGCTCACCAAGTACAGGGGTTCTCTCTCTCTCTCTCTCTCTCTCTCTCTCTCTCTCTCATTTTCTACCTCTGCCTCATCAGTGGCCCATCAATGATGGGCGCTTTGAAATCACACATGAAGGTGACATGCTGTATCCCAAGGCTTCTTTCCAAGGGTGGTGGTGGGGGGCAAAAAGAAAAACAGAGATGGACTGAGGCACTGATTGCAGCCAGTCTCCGCGCGCGGCATCACCTCGGAGGGAGAGAGTGAGGCATAAGGCTCCTGTTATCTCGATGGCTTTCACATGTGCCGGGCAGAGCTGCTTGTGATCTTGGGGCTCTTGCTGGCTGTTTTATATTTTTTGAGGCCATCGTTGCCTCTACGCCGGTGTTCTTAGTTCTTATTCTGGGTGGGGCATAGGAGAGAGGAGGGGATTTCCAAAGTGTAACAGGCAGGTGCCTGAGTGCCTATGCGGCGCCCCGGCTCTGACAGACACCCTTTGACATTTTGATTTTTTATTTCCCGCTATACCAGCACACTTACACCCCCCCCCCCATACACACACCCTGCTCCCCTCAGAGTGGAGTCCCAGCTATTCTTCCATGTCTTTTCGGAGTCCTTTCAGGATTTTCTTTTCTCCCTCCCTCCCTCCCTCGCTGGCTCGCGCTCGCTAACACGCTCCCTCCCTCCCTCCCTCCCTCCCTCCCTTCCACCCCCCACAAACAGCAACCAAACAGAACAAAATAAAAGCCGGGGATGGGGGTGGGGAAGGAGGTGGGTTGCGTGGGTGGGTGGCGGCGGCGGCGGCGGCGCGAGTGAGGAGGTGGCGGCGGGGTTGGGTGGCAAGAGGGAACAGCGAGTCCGGCTGGGTGACCCGTGTCCCTCTCACAAACACCCCCCCCCCCCGCTCCTCCCAGGGTGCTATATTCCGGGATCTGACTGCTGGCGCCACCGCTTCCTCCACCCCACCCCACCCCACCTTGGGGTTCGTCCGCAGGAGGCGGGGCTCCACGGAGGTTTCGGCTTCGCAGCCGCGGCGAGTCCACCCACCCGAGTCGCGTCCTCCCCGCGGGTGATTTTCTAGGGCCGCCGCCGGTGTCACCCTGGCGGTGGGTGAACGCCAGTACCCACGTGCGACCCCCGCCCCGTGGTTTGGCACTTTCGTTTCGGAGCGAGCCGGCTGATCTGGCAGGACGTTCTCGGGCTCCACGGAGGTTTCGGCTTCGCAGCCGCGGCGAGTCCACCCACCCGAGTCGCGTCCTCCCCGCGGGTGATTTTCTAGGGCCGCCGCCGGTGTCACCCTGGCGGTGGGTGAACGCCAGTACCCACGTGCGACCCCCGCCCCGTGGTTTGGCACTTTCGTTTCGGAGCGAGCCGGCTGATCTGGCAGGACGTTCTCGGGCTCCACGGAGGTTTCGGCTTCGCAGCCGCGGCGAGTCCACCCACCCGAGTCGCGTCCTCCCCGCGGGTGATTTTCTAGGGCCGCCGCCGGTGTCACCCTGGCGGTGGGTGAACGCCAGTACCCACGTGCGACCCCCGCCCCGTGGTTTGGCACTTTCGTTTCGGAGCGAGCCGGCTGATCTGGCAGGACGTTCTCGGGCTCCACGGAGGTTTCGGCTTCGCAGCCGCGGCGAGTCCACCCACCCGAGTCGCGTCCTCCCCGCGGGTGATTTTCTAGGGCCGCCGCCGGTGTCACCCTGGCGGTGGGTGAACGCCAGTACCCACGTGCGACACCCCCACCCCCACTCCCGCCCCGTGGTTTGGCACTTTCGTTTCGTAGCCAGCCGGCTGATCTGGCAGGACGTTCTCGGGCTCCACGGAGGTTTCGGCTTTGCAGCCGCGGCGAGTCCACCCACCCGAGTCGCGTCCTCCCCGCGGGTGATTTTCTAGGGCCGCCGCCGGTGTCACCCTGGCGGCCTGTACCCCCGTGCGATTTCCCCTCGGTGGTTTGGCACTTTGGTTTCGGAGCTGATCTGGGAGGGTGTTCTCGGGCTCCACCTGCCGGCCGCTTTTCCTCCGGAGCGATCAAGGGACCAGATTCGGCTGCGGTAGCCGGGCCAGAGTTGCAGGAGCTCGGCTACGCCAGGCAGTCTCGTCCCGGGGAGGTGAGATAGCGTCCGGCTGCTCATCCGCGGGAGATTGTACCTGCAGGAAGGTATAGAGGGGCGCTCTGTCGCCACGTTCCCGGGCACGGTGCGTTTGGGTGGCGGCCCAGGCAGGTCGACCAGCACTCCCAGCCTGCCTCCTCCTGAGCTTCCAGCCTAGGCATCCGCGATCTCGTGTGGGTGACGGACCGACCGACCGATCGACCGACCGAGGCGTTGTTGCCGGCTTTCCGAGCCTCCCCGACCCCCGCCCGGCCCGGCCCGGCCCGGCCCGGCCCGGCCCGGCCTGCACGGTTCTTTGAAAGTTTGGGCAAAAGTCCTTCCTTCCGCGGCGTGGAGGAGGGGCGGTCCGCGCTTGCGTGGGTGGCCGAGGCGGTGCACTGGCGGTCCCGCGCGTCCGTAGGCGCTGGCCCGCGTGGGACTTGGACTTGAAAAATCAAAGTGGAGTTTTCGTCTAAGTCCTTCCTTGCCTTCCGCGGCGTGACGTGGGAGCGGTCCACGGGCGCGTGTGTGTCCGAGACCAGGCAGGCCCTGGGGGCCTTTCCCCGCGGAAACCTCGGCGGCCCCCCCCCACCCCCCGGAAAAGAGGTCGACCAGTTGTCCCGGTGGGCTCCGGTTCTGTCGCCGATGGGGTCGTGATTAGGGTAAGGTGACCGAGGCTCCCTTCCTGGAGGTCGGCTTGGTGGCCGCGCAGTCCCCGGTCTCCTGTCTTGGGTTTTCGGAAGCCCGAGCCGGAGGTTTTGTGCCTGCAGGAGTGTGCTGACACACTGTCCTTCGGTGCTCGTCTCCGAAGGGGTTAGGTCTCTGGATGCGTGTGGGATCGGGGACTGCCTGCGACGACGGCGGTGGTGCCCGTTCCTGCCTTTCCCCCTCGAGCCGCCCGCTTGGGCCTACGCGCCGGCTCTTCTGGGGGCATCCGAGCATCCTGGCCGCGGTGCCGCCTCCGGCCTCTGGAGCCCGAGTGTGGCGGGGGAAAGAAGGCGTCTCGAGGGGTCCTTTACCTCCCGTGCGCTCCCCCGCCGGCGGTACCGGGAGCGGTCGCGGCAACCCCGTCTCGTTTCCCACGATGGCTCCGTGCCGTGTCGAGTGTGTGTCAGGCGTTCCCCCTGGGGTTGTCCGCTGCCGTTCGTCCTGCTGGGCTTCGGGGCCGGCGAGGCTGAAGTGGGCCTCTCGTCGTGTCCTCGCCGTGCTCTCCCGTTGCCCGGCGCCCTTTGCCGTCGTGATCGATGTGGTAGCGCTGCGCTCTCCTGGGCCGGGCCTAAGCTGCGCCAGGCGAGGGACGGACGTTCCTGGTGAACTGGACCGATCTTCTCGTTCTGCCCGTGGGCCCCCTGGTCTCTCCTCCGCGCCTGCCGGCGTCGTGTGGAAGTCAGAGGTGTGGATCCCGGCCCGACCTCTTCTCCCTCGCTCCTCGGCCTCGAGGTGCCGGGTGGGGCCGTGGTCGTCTGTGACGTGGCAGTCGTGCCTCGCCCGCTTGCTTGTGACGCGTGGGCGGCCCTCTCCGGCGGGGGCAGGGCCGCCCGGCGACCGTGCTCCGCCTCCCCTCTCGGGGGGTGTCGGGTGCGCGCTCGCCTTGGCTCTCCGTGGTGCTCCTGGAGCGTTCCAGGTCGCCTTCTTGAGGTGCCCGTGGCTGAGTGGTGCCTGTCGCTCCCGCTCCCTGCGCCCCCCGGTTCCGGTCGCTGCTTTTTGTGCCTTGTTTGGGTGCTGGCTCCGCGTGGGGCCGCCGCCAGAGAAGACCGGAAAAAGGGGGGGGGGTCGAGGTGGTAGGCGGTGGCGCGTGTCCCCACGCCCGGTGGGACGCGCGCCCCGCGCCGGCCTCCCGCGTTGAGCGCGTGGTGGTCTGGTGGAGGCGAGCGCGCGCCCGGGGCGTCCCCGTTCTCCCGCCAGCACGGTGGGGTTGCGGGGCGCTCGGGTCGTGTGAGCGATTGCGGCGGGCTTCTCTGGCTCAGACGTCGCCTCCTCCCCTGGAGGGGCGCGAGCCCGTGGTGTGCGGGGCCTTTTTTAATTTTAGATAAAGGTGTGCCCCGGCACTGGCCGTGAACGCTCGAGAAAAAAGGGCCTCGTGCCTACCTCTACCGCAGACCCCCCCCACACCCAGCTTTTTCCTCCCCGGACTTTGGGCTACCGTGGCCTGTTGGAAAGGGGTTGGCTGCTGGGGCGCGGGTGCGGCGCGCCCTCAGTGAGAAATCTCGAATCTTCTCTAGCGATCGCTTAAGGGGGTGTGCTTCTTTGACCGATCGGGGTACTCGATCCCCCGGAGGCCGCCTCTCTGCGCACGTGTGAGGCGCTTGGAAGTCCGTTCCACCAACCGACTCCGTAGGCTGGGTCTGCCCTCCTGCCCCCTTCCCCGCCGCGGGGTTGGGGCGGAGGGGTCCGCCGGTCCCCGCGGTGGGGGC